>NC_086355.1:13356350-14097183 GCF_036324505.1 Eleginops maclovinus | reverse complement strand
CGCTGGGGTTCTTCAATGTTTCAAATATGAAATGTATCCTCAGCTCCAGACTCTGGGGATCTATTATTATTCTAGTCATGTGCGAAAAACCCACCAACCTTTAAAGACACACACCATGAAAACTATGTTGTGGAATTTTGTTTCTGTGAAGCTTGTGATAAATCTGCTCTGCAGGAAGGCTACTTAGCTGGCAGAGTTCCAACTGCTGACAGATCTAGCACGTGAAGCTGTCAGCACATGGAAATATGGATCTTATTATCACACAATGGCAAATATATCAGCATCTGCCTGGGAGATGAAGGGAACAATTGCTTGTTGAGTAATATGACGTCCCCACGGACTGCTAACTCTGCCCTTAAGTTCCTGCTAAAATGTCCAGTGTGTTTCCTGTCACTGAGCAGCAAAAAGAATGATAGCAAATAAATTATGCAGAAAAATGTGCTGACAAATTAGAACAGAATCATTTAAACTATTATATTAATTTCCATAATGGTTTTACAGATTGAATGTAAAATTAATCATTTTATAATCATTTTTTATCGTCAGTCTGACCGCTAGATTTAGGCTTATTTATTAATATAGATTCCTCTACAAATTTGACCAAACTCTTTGACAAATGCTTTATATGTTGATAATCTCTGCATTACTTATGTTGTTAAAAACTGAAATGGGTTCTGTCAAACAGTTTAAGTATATACATCCATCATACTTAAAGCATACTTATACAGACTATAAACTAAAATTGCTACAAAAATGTAAGGGCTGAGCTTTCTGAAACAAAATACATTTGAAATAGTGAAAGATCCTTGTATGGCTCCTGAGGCTAGGATTAAGGATTAGTCTGTGAGACTCGGTCCAAGTTTGATATTCACAACTGTGTCCTGCAAAAATATTTTACATCCAAAGAGTCAAAGGCTAAATATGTGAGACAATGATTTATTTTCCCCATTAACATCCATAAACGTTATAATCCAGGAGGATAGTTTGTCTTAGAAAAGGACAATACAGGATACTCAATGTTGGTTGCGTTAACGGCTTGGATAAAGGTCTGCTTTAGTTCCACAAAGAAAAATCCACAAAACATAAAGAAAAGAGCTCTGTAGAATCATCCCCATTTCTTTTAAATGTTTGCTTTCATTCATTTTGTCAATCATCCCACCCAATCATCATCTGCTAGTTTGTTTTTGAAATGATTTCCCTCTCTTTTTAGCCTTAAACTATTTCAATGTTGGGTCCAATGCATGTTGCTCTTCTTCCCATTTACCTGTAGTGATTTCATATCTTTGAATGCTTCATCTGGCAGATGGTGGAGGTCATTGCTGTGGAGCATCAGAAGCTCCACCTTCATTAGCCCAGCCAAAGAACTGTCACGTATTGTGCTGATGCTGTTGAATCTGTGGCACAGACACAGCATCATCAACCTTAGATGTCAATACATCAACCAATATTATATCTCCTTAGCTTGATCATTTACTGCAGTTTGACACATTCCAAACTTTGTGGGTGTGTTTGCATGGTAAATAAGAGCACTTCTATTTGCTCACTTGAATTCCCTTACCCAAAGTTTATGCGGCGTGTGTATGGAGGCAGTCCAGAAGGTATGCTGAGCAGGGAACGAAAGGTACAGTGGACTTCATTGGCCTGGTAGCAGTTACAGCTCCTGGGGCAGGCATGGCCCATGGGCACCACAAATGTCAGTACCAGTAGAGTCAGCAGGGGAACCGACACACACACACCCCGATACATCCTCAGTCCCCAAGAGAAGAAGCCCCGCTGGGATTATCACTGCCAACAAGAAGCAAAGAGCAAAATCAAGACTGATGGAGGGTAGCAAAGTGCATCACACTGACATGTGTCAAAATCCAGATGACAGTCTCTGTCTCCGTCTCTGTCTCATCCTTTACACACGCATGCACGCACGCACGCGCACACACGCACGCACACACACACACACAGGCACATAACTGTATTCATACAACCCAAAAAGCACACATTTTACACATGAAACTATCGTAAGATCCGCACGAGCCCCACCGTCACATTGGCACTTGTCTGAAACAAAACAGACCTTCGGGCTATATACACATGCGCACCCACTTGCCCAGTAGGTCGATTGAGCGGCATACATAAAGAAAAACTAAAAGAGCAGGAGGATTTAAAAAATATAGCATTAAAAGAGAGCACGTCAGCTTAGACCTCACAGAAACTCTCCTACTCTGTTTCTCTCTCCAATTTAATCTCACACAAGCGCACAAATGCTCTTAAACCATTCAAATGTATCAAACCAACTGTAGAGCAATGGCTGCGAGAGGCTTTTTAAATTTGAAGCTCAAAGTGAAGTAAATCACACACTTTAGCAAGAAGCATCCGAGATGAATTCATTACTGTAATGCAAAGTCGCGGATGTGCAGAGCATACCTTGAAATCCTGTGGAGTTATTTCACGCAGTTATTCATTCTGCCCATCAAACACTGATTATAATCCAACTCCACGGTTCGGAAATTTGATTAGCAATTAAGTTTATCATCCACCAATAAACTCCGAGATTGTTGAAAAGAAGTGGAGTTCCCCAAATAAATTGTCACTTAAGATGTCAGTGAGGAGAGCGAGGAAAAATAAAAGAAAGTAGTCACACTTTTGTGAACTCTGCAAAACAACAAAATGATTTTAGTTAAATCCAACAGGTCTTGCGCGTCTCTTGAAAAGTAACACTGGAAGTGACAGGCGGGCTATGCAAACACGCCTGGCGCTGCGTGAGTGTGCGTTTGTGTGGATGACAGGGGATGTGTGAGTGTGTATTCGAGCTGAGGAAAAGGGACTCTACCGAAGTAAACTTTGAGTGACGCTCTGGCTGAGGGGTTTGTCCGAGGAGGGGCTTTCTGGAAACACAAAGGTAACAAGTTACGGCTTGGCAGGCTGAACTCCTCAAATCTTTACTCTCTACATGTAGCCACAGACATCTTTCTGATGAACTACAACTTACTGGACGTTTTCTGTCTCAACTGATGCCGATCACATGTTAACTTCTGTGCTCACTGCATCTCCATCTATTTTGCAAATTAATTTGGGAAAAGGTTATACTGTAGCTTACAAAGTCAGTTAACAATAAGCATGACTGGAGCTTCAGATTGGCCTAAGCAAGGACTTTTTCTAAAACGAATACCCCATTTTTTGGAATAGAGATTAATATCCCAACTTGATGTCCCAAAAGCCTTTTTGGTGGCTTTTTCCCACTCCATGTAATTTAATTTAATATACCTTAATTAGATACCGCAAATCTGAAGATTTTTTGTCTCAAAAACCACGATCAGATTCCAGCTCATGGCCTCAGATGGTTAAAACTCTTCAAAAAATAGAATCGGAGGATGAAACCCTCTTTATTTGTCACATACATGCACACAGCAGAGCACACACAGTGAAATTGGTCCTCTGCATTTAACCCATCCTAGTAGGAGCAGTGGGCAGCTATTGTGCAGCGCCCGGGGAAAATAACCAACATGACACAAGACTCCTGTTTCTTCAATGGTATCTAAATTGTTACATGGCTAAGTGTGCATACATCTTTGGTTTAAAACATCCACCCAGGCAAAATGTTTGGTTTTTTTTCTATTTCTGAGGTTTGGGCCAAGGACCTAGTGTTTGTGTTGTCAGGGAGTTTATCTTTCTAAAGTGGGACAATAGCGACTAGATATTTGTCCTGAAACATGTGTGTGACGTCAACTAAATAAGGGATTGTTTGCTCTTTTATGTGATCTCAGATTCTCGGGAAACCCAAACTGATGATACCTCCCTCTCAGAGATTTAAATAAAGGCAGGGCAAGCAAAAATAGACTGATGGCCCTCAGCTGTTGTCTCAGTAAACTCACCCACTGTCCTTCAAGGGCCTGCCTTTGTGTGTGTGTGTGTGTGTGCGTGTGTGTGTGTGTGTGTGTGTGTGTGTGTGTGTGTGTGTGCGCGTGTGTGTGTGTGTGTGTGTGTGTGTGTGTGTGTGTGTGTGTGTGTGTGTGTGTGTGTGTGTGTGTGTGTGTGTGTGTTTGTTTTAATCATACACATTAAGTTTCATTGCAGTTTTGTTCCCACATGGGGCACAAGGGCTGGATATCAGCAGCGGATGTGAGAAAAGGGTCACCACTAACTTCTCACATCAGCCGCCTGAATAATGGATTATAAAATGAATTTTGAATGACTGTTTATCCCCCAAGCTTGAAAGTCGATAAGTGAACATATCAAAGTTGCCACTTGATTCATCAGCAAATTCCTCCATGATGATTTTCAACAGATGACCCAATCTCCACCAAGATATAACCCTTGTCACTGCAGGCGATCTCTTTGTGTTGAAGCTTAACAGTTCCCATGCTGCACTGACTCTCTGTAACTCTGATAGGCTGTGAAAAGCATTAGGCCCTATCCTAACTCTCTTCATTACAATATTCATCACTGTACTGGAATGTATTGCGCCATAATAAATGAATCATTGTCTGTCTGACTGGAAGGAAGGAACAAATCAGGACATAATGTAATATCAATGGCACTTTGAGGAAGGTGAACGACTGAATTAAAGAATGAAGGGAGACAGGGAGAATGGAAAGGGAATAAAAGGCATTACTTGGGCACTCGGTACTCTCCTGGTATAACATTTGCCCATGTATTACCTGATCATGTTTTGTTTTAAAGGATTACTGCATGATTTTGAAATATGCCATGACAAACCAGTTAAAATAATAATTGTTATTTAGTTGTCAATTAATCAATCAATCAATGAGCAAATGGCCTCTACTTACACATTACTTATACAACCTACAATAAGTAAAGTTGCAAGCCTTCCTCTCCCACTGAGACTTTAAAAAGATCCGCTGGTCATCAGTGCTCTCTAACTTTTTTTCTCTGGGGTTCGGTGCTATCTAGGTCAACCAATGGAGTGCTGAGTCATGAGTTCAGGAAGTAAACAACTAAGTAGACCAGCTTGCTGATACATAATTTAATTTGCCTTTGATGTATGAATAAACTCTTTCTCTCAAGTTCTGACCTAAAAATTGTTGCACTATATTAAACTAAATCAGTTTTTCCATTATCTGCATTTTGTATTTGTTCTAACTTTGGCTGAGAAGGATACAAATGATTGGAGGGAGAACAGTAAAGGTACAAGGTACAAAGGTGTTTTTACAGAGGTGCTACTTGAAAGTATGAAGAAACGAAAAATACGTCTACTCCTCCCAGTCAAGGTTAATTCTAAAAATGTAAGACAGGGTTTAAGAGTTCAGTAAGGGCAGGAATCCAAGAGAATCCTCAGAAAAACCAAGACTTTCAATTACGTTCAACATGACCTCATGGATCCAGACCAGTTTCGGCTGCAGGCTCATAAAATGCTGGTTTATCGCAAAAACAGATTGTCCACAGCAGACTTCTTAAAATCAGCTTTCATGAACGTTTCCTGAATTGAATGAATACTTGTCCTGCGAGTGTAAATCCAAGATTAAATGTGCTTATTGCATTAGTTGCATGGAAAACAAAACTCATCTCATGGTTAAACTCTCAGTTGTGGTATTGATTATTTTGTCCTGTCTTTAATATTTGGATTCAAGTTGTTCAGTAGATAGGATTATACATTCATTATATAAAGCCACCTTATGTAAGTCTTGTGATACAAAATCAGATGGTACATATGGTATGTATAGAGACTTAAAGTACTTGGGGAAGTAATACAAAATGAACAGTGACTTCCAACATGTTTTTGTTTTTTAACAAATCTCTACTTCTCCCTACACACTGTATATTACCCGACAACAATTAGCTCAAATTATTAGTTTTAAAGGCTTACATAAACTCATAAAAGCAAATGTTCCCATAGTCTGACTTTGAAGAAGAAGTGCTCTCCTAGAGCCTGGGAGCTCTCAGGGTCAGTCCTTGGTGTCTATTATCGATCCAAGGCTCTGGCACTCCATGAGGTCAAGGCTTGCCTGGACAGATGACAGCCTGGGGCTTAGCAGCTCAGTGGGCGACCATGGCAGCGATCCACTGGGCTGATGGTTGGATGATCACAAGGATTTGTTCTTTTTACATTGCGTTAGCTTTGCTCTTAGTCGTAAACTAAGTCATTTGAAATGGCAGGCTGTGAGAGGGTTACTGTATTTGATCTGAATTGAAGCAATTACGCTAAGCAAACAAAACTCCATTATGGCATTATACTATCTTGTTATGTGACAATAAAATTAGAATATATACAATTACATTTTAAGCTTGTAAGTTTGTTTTAAGATCATTTTGGTGGTTATAATGAAAGAGCATGATTAAAATGCAAGACTACACACAGTACAAATATGTGAGTAAGAAAAACTGTGGAATTCCCAATACAGAGTCAGTTTTCATGCAAGTGATTCTCAAGCAAGGGTTGGAGGGTGTTTTTGACACTGGAAAACCTGGTGCAGTCCTCATGCAGACACAAAAGAAGATGCATTGGTTGTCAGTGGTCTTGGCTTACCTTGGGGAATCTGTGACGAACAATTCTAGGGGAAAACAACAATGTGTTTTTGATTGGTATGTGGAAAAACTGTGATACTTTATGTGATTATCTGTATGTTATATTGTGTTGCATGCAGGGTCCTTGCACTATAATGAAGATTATTTTTTATGTTCAATAGTTGATTTCATTTTGTAAAAAGGTAACAATCACCAGTTTGGTCCTCTCTATACTGTACAGTCATGCAGTGACTGTGCAAAACCAAACCTCTTTATGTTGTAAAGTATACCACACTGAATATCCATTGAATATAACAATAAAAAGTTAATCTATTTCAGCAGTAACACAGTCAAAAACTTAATTTGTTGATCAAGCTGTTTTATGTTGACCCTTGTGGATTGATATGAAAATAAATTAATGTTTTGATATCGTTGACAACATAGCTTAAAATTAACATTTGAAGCTCATTTATGAAGTGGAACACAGCAGGTGATTTTGTTTTTATGGAGAAATTGACAATTTTATCACATTCCACTAAAAAGGTTGTGTTATTATACCCAACACCAACACATTGAACAATCATTGCTGTATAAGTTAGTGGTTGAGCAGTTAAAAAAAACATCATACAGCCAAATTAAACATCCTACAGAAGTGTCATCCAGAGTTTTAGTATCTGTAAGACTTACGACGAGAGTTATCAACTATGGTGTTCAGGAGTAATTCATGTCATCATCACTAAAAATGATGGGGGCAGTTAAAATTGCATCTGGAAGCTTGAAAGAGGGGGATTCATTAATGAGATGCACAGATAGCCACAAACCCCTGTTGAGTTTTTCTTGAATGATATACAGAGCCTCTGTGAGTAAATCTCACACATGTATAGCATAGACAGACTCTCAGCTATTGACCCTCGGGCCATAGAAGAGATGAGGAAAAAAATTGAGCAGTTAAATAAAAATGGAGAAGGTTAAAGGGGGTCCATCAGTGATCTGGAGGTTTATTATCTGCAGATGTATACCCATTATTATCACCAGGAGGCAACAGTAAATTGCTGCTGCAATACCATTTAACCCTTAGGAAGAATTATTTAAACAATATTTTTAACAAAAGAAAGCATCAGGAAAGATCTGGCAACCAGTTGTTTTCAGTTTTTTGTTGCACTGATTCTATTCAGATGTAACATAAACATACATAGGAAAAGGGTTAGGAAAAAGGTTTCTTGTGGAAACAAACATACTGAAATAAAATCGATCACAGCATTGTTGGGGATAGTCAAACAATGACCTTTCAATGATTTTAAATAAACAAAAGACTCTTTACATGATGTCATGCTCCTGGAGCTTCTCAGAGGCTCTGACTTCTGGAGAATAGAAGGATCATTGTTAAAGAGAACATTATGGGAGAGAGAAAATGGGGAAGAGAGTGAGATGCATTAGGGCAACAGTTTAAAAGGTGCTCCAGGCGTGGTAACGGAAGGACAGAGCTGATCAGAGACAGAGGGGGTTGACAAGGGTTGAAGAACAAAATAAGTGAGTGGCTTGAACAGAGGTGTGGGGGAGCTGCATGGTGACCCTGGAGGCTTGACGTCTGGTGGCCTGCAGTCCTTTACATATGCGCCTCATAACAGGGGCTTTAAATCAGCATGAAACACCAACACACACAAAGTGTCACTTAGAAAATGGCAATAACAAAAGCTCAGGTGGGACATTCCTTTTCTTTTTTTCCATCACACCTCTCTTTACCCCTTTCCTGTTTCTCAACTTCCTTGTGTGTGATTCTGATTATTGCTTGTTCTGTTTCTGCAATGACAGCTTAGTAGCAGGGTTACACATGATTTCATTATATTCTGTGACAGACTCTAACAACGTAAATGACTCAATACTGTGTTAACTTGCTCTAATTAGACCCATGAATTACTTATGAAAGATAGTTTAATTTCACCCGGTATTTTCACGATTCCATTTACAGAGAAGAGATTTATTTTCAACAAAATGTGTTCATATTAGATTCATATGTTTCCAGTCCTTTCATATGACATGCAAAATGATCTGCCCATTATGTTCCCCATCACTTATGTGACAAATATATGTCCATTCTTACAGCAGTCTATTAAATATGGAATACATTGTTTTCTTTGCCAATCATTTTTACTTTCTGTCATGTTTTTATAAAAGGACTAATAATATTCTATTGGATAATTCTTGCCTTAAAAAAATGGACACTTCGGTTAAAAAAAATAAATAGTTTATTTGGTTTCTTGAAAAGATTGATAATGATTTTTTTTTTTTTTTACATAAAATGATTATTTATGTATTCTTTATATATATCTTTAACTTAATTCTGAACATGTGTTTTTGCATTGGGCTTGGACCCAAAATTCCTCAGGGGCCATTGTGTCCTTTCTCTGCGGTGGCCCCTTACAGACAAGCACAGCAGTACTTCTTTTATAGAATCTGGACCCAGAGTGAAACTACAAATCACCCCAGTTTGCCTAGAAACTGTTGAGCAACCTCCAGTTCAAACAAGCACAGACACAATTTTGTCTTTTTAATTAACTAATACTTTGTAGTGACTCTTAGCTGCAGCTATTTGGGCAGGCAATTACTCAATGTGGTGCAGTTCAGCGTTTAGGTCCATAAAGTCCATTCGCATGGAGGTGTGAGTAAGCTGTCATGCTAACTAGCTCAAACACTTCAGGCTGTTTCGAGGTTTATTCGGCTCCCTCAAGTCCCTCTGGTCTTGTTTCCCATAGTGCACGTAGCCTAAAGCTATACTGGTAATGCAAGATGCTTTGAACTATTTCAGCAAAAAAGTAAAAGAGTTACTGCAATTAGCGTTAGCATGGTAAAAGTGGGTCTAAAGACATTTAAATAAAAGTGTGCAGACTTATTCTGTCTTTGTTGCTTTCCAACAAGGAATTATTGTGGCTCCATAAAAGTAAAATGTCTCATTTTTAATTGCAGAAAAAAGGTTTGACTTTAACTTTACTGATGCTCCAATGAAATGTTTCTGTTTTGCAATCACTGAAGGGCAGCCAGTGTTTAGTGCACTGCTGAGTATTAGCACCAAGGTGGGTGTTTGCTGACATGGGCTATATAAACCCAAGTCATCTGGTTGGAGGGCACTCTTCTTTAACAGCCCTATACTCAGATTTTATGTTAGACTAACTAAACTATATCCTACATATACTCAAGCACACCAAATGAGTTGTCGCAAAAGTGGCATGTAATCAAAATGATTAATTGTGGATCCTCGAAAAGGTCAAAAACAAAACATTGTAATCTATGCCATCATAAGTCATAGGTCACAGCTTGTCCAATAAACTGAATCTGCCTTGAAACACAAATCAAGGCTGGCACCTCTCTTAAATAGGAAAGAAATGACATTTCACCGCTTGGCAGAGTAATTTAGCTGGTTTACCTAAGAGTGCTAAAAGTGGCAGACTGCCCACCAGCCCAAAGAACAGGATTTGGAAAGGCTTACCGAGGTTTTCTATGAACACAGTTTGAGAGCTGACTAATGTTATGTAATGAGACTGACAACTGGAATGGAAAGAATAACATCATAAAAGACATAATAACGGAATAAAGTATTAATCAGGGACTTTTCTGTGTCAGAGTGCAGGGTGAGAAAACTTGCCCTCCGGAGAGTGACAGGGACTAAAATATGCACCCAGTCTACGAAAAGGAGCGGTTCTTAGAGTCACAAACCCTTTAATGAAAATAACTGGTCTTGCCACAAAATCACATTAACACACAAATCCGCTGAAATACACACACGCACATTTTTCCTATTGAGACACTGTTTTTATCTCTTATGTTCTTCTCTCTCACTTATAGACCTAAAAATGGATCATCAGCACTTGCAGACATACACAAAGGCACCAGAGCAGATGTCACATGGCGAAGTGTTTTAATCATATTGCATGGTTTTTGTTTGCTTGTATTTTGAAGTGTTTACACTGTTTAATTTGATCCGATTTTGTTTCCTTTTAGCATGATTTTATTTTGAAAGGTTTTTACCTACTTCCGCCATGGTGATTAAGGACAATTGGCAACACGTGGGGCCAATCATGGCCTACCTATATAAAGGGAAGGGAACATAGGAGCGGAGAGAAACAAAAGGAAGAAGACAAGAGAAGACGAAGACAAACAGCAGTCCAGTGGAGAGTGTGAAGCCAAGGACAGAAGAGGGCAGAGTTTTAGTTTGTTTTATTGTTTTAATTCTATTTTCAGTAAAGTTTTTATGCCAAATAATAATTTATTTAAACCTTTTTAACTTAAGTAGTTTGGCTCTTGATTGCCCAGTTCACTCTACCCAATTTAGTAGAACCTCTTCTTACATTTCTACCCCTCCCCTCCTTTACACATACACATTTGCTGCCCTGCAGGTCAGACAGAACAAATCTGTAATTATCTCAGTGGAATACTCTGACTTTTGCATTAAACCTTCACTCAAGTATCTAGGCCATCATAATGGCTAGTCGTGCTAAGAAATGTGTTGAAAACGCTAATTAAACTAATTTCTGGTTGTCTCAGAGATGTAGCTCATCTATTTGTCTCCTGGCTAGGTTTACTGCAAAAAGGGCTGGCATTGCCGTCACTACCCTACAGTATTTATCCTGCACTTGTAAAGAAGCAAATGAGATGCCACGCTGAGTAACAACGTGTATTCTTCTCTGTGATACGTTCTTCAAACTGCCTCATCTTTAGAATATGTTCCAGATCAGCATCTGCATCGTGGAGTGCATATCTTTTTTAACACTTACCGGCAATTTAAAGGTAGTCGCAGAATTATCCTTACACAGTTACTTGCAGACAAATATTTTGTAAGGCATGAGTAGCTGCCGATGTCTGGTATCTCATGCCGCTGTAGCTGTGGGTATACTATCATATTCCTACTAGAATGGCAACATCCTCAAAATGAAACCATGTATTGGTCATCAAACAGTGTTTAAATATGTTATTGGTGATCAAGAGCATGCCAGAGTCATGGTTGGTAGCATGACTAACAAAATCACATGTTTAATTTCATCACTGATTGTCGAAATGTAAGTTTAAAGGAGGACCGTGAAGGTGGTTTTAACTTGTTTCTTCCAGTGCAATTTAAATGTTGTAAACAATTCATTAGTTTGAACTGTCGCTAGGGCGTTGCCATTAGGGAGCCGAAGAAGTCAACTTAATTCTGTTTTGGTAGAACTATGATCCCTCATCTTCTACAAGATCTTGTCCTTTGAATTAGCTCTAAGTGTGACTGAGTTGAAGGGAGCTGATTAAAACCACTCTGGTGGAAATGCTATCCTTCATGCGCTTCAAGAGCTTGTATTTCTAATTAGTTCAGACGATTAAAAAAGTTGAGCATCTATCATTCTGTCGGGTGCTGCTCTCGGGCTTAGTTCAAGGCAGGAAAGTGACTTGTCCTGTGGGGAAGTTACTATAGGTAACTTGGTTTCCATGACTGAAGACGATCACGTGTCACATATTGTCAAACCGCTGAATATGAGGGTGTTTCTAAATACACAAAAAAAATACATGTTAGACCAGACGAATAATACTGACATCTAGTGCTCTTCTTGTTGAATAGATTAGGCCAAATTGTACTTACAATACATACATACATGCATACATACACACACACACACACACACACACACACACACACACACACACACACACACACACACACACACACACACACACACACACACACACACACACACACACACACACACATACATACATACATACATACATACATGCATACATCTTTCAGGTCTTCAATACATTTTTTACTCTGGAGTGGGATATGCAAATAATTCATTGTTAAAAGGTTAGTGTTGTGTGTAAAGCATATTGACGCTGACCCTCAAGTGGCCGTTGATGCGAGTTTGAGATATTGCAGCCTACAGTGGATTTTTATTCCTTTCTTTGGTGGTTTCCTGCATGATAATTTTGAAAATACTCTCTGGAGTCACGGTTTCCTTAATCAAAAAATGTTATTTCACACATAGACCCTGAGAAGAAAAGTTGTCAGCTGTTGTTTCTCACCAATCACTTTGATAAAAGATGCTCTTAGGACAGCTTGATCAACAAAGTAGCGTATATTCGGTACTCCGAGTTGAGTTATAAAGAAATGATCTGCCTGTTCCTTCATAATAAAAAAAGACAATTTAAGCCTGTGCAGCTTATGTAAGTAAAATATAAAATAACAGCTGTCCCAAATATGCTGTCAGTCTTTATGTGTCCAATAGTTTCTATGCACATGTAAACAGAGCAACTGAGATGGAAATACACTGTAGGCGTACCATGGAAGGACTCGGTGTCACGCATGTGAATATGTGGCTCTAAAGGTTTTCAACATGACATCATCCCTGAACAAAGAAAGTCACAGCATTGTTATAAAGCTGGTAATCATTATGTTCACCTTTTAAAGTTGGAGATAAACATTTTATAATTGGAAAAAGGTTCGACTTTAATGATCCTAGTGGCAGAATGAATTATTTCGGCATCAGAGAGCATTATTCAGGGGAGGCTACGACATGCAATTTGGCTTCAGAACACAGTGCTCAACTGAGAGGTCATTTAAAAAAAAAAAATACCTCCTCTTTCTTATTGCTCTGTGTGCTCATATCAGATTTGTTGAGGTGAATAATATCCTTTTGACACATTCAATTACTCTGTTCTTTCCTAGGCCCTGATTAATAAGCCAATGAATAAATAATGTTATTGAATTGACGATGTTATGATTGAGAAAAAAAATACATAGATTGTAGTTAAGCTCCTCAGCAAGTGAGATCCTGAACCAAGGACCCAAGGACCATATAGTTCACACTGCCATAACTCCTTATGATTTAAAAGGTCACATTGTTCTCTGTTCTAAGTATTATGCATACTGAATGATGACAGTCCGACAGTAGCATGACGTGTTACTTCCATTAGACCTCACATACACCCCTTTGCCCCTTGTACTGCACCTAGCTCCTGGTCTCTTCTTCTTTCTGCTGCACACATTTTACTACAGTTAAGTGTGTGTGTGTGTGTGTGTGAGTGTGTGAGTGTGTGTGTATGTGTGTGTATGTGTGTGTGTGTGTGTGTGTGTGTGTGTGTGTGTGTGTGTGTGTGTGTGTGTGTGTGTGTGTGTGTGTGTGTGTGTGTGTGTGCGCGTGTGTGTGTGTGCACGCTCTTGTCATTGTGTCTCAACCCGTCTCCAGATGTCAGGGGGCAGGAGGGCTGCAGATGGTCGTCATTCCCTTCTGACATGACAGGAAGAGAGCGTTTGAGAGAGAAGTAGGGACAGAGAGAGAAAAGGAAAAGATAAATGGAGCATGTGAGGAGCAGAAGGGCACAGAGAGGGAGAGACGAAAAGAGAAAGACAGAGAGAGAGATAACAGTCAGTAAAAAGGCTCCTCTCGTCCCAACAGTGACATTATTGCTAACGCTCTCTGCCCGAGGGGACGTTCTGTACAAGAAAACTGATGGAGTGAAAGCACATCAGAAAGTTGTTCTTTACACTTGTAACCCTGTTTGGGAAAGTTAACACTGCTCTTCCTCACGAGCAGAACTTACACATTCATTATTTAAGCGTTTCAATTGTTTTGCATTTTTAAAGATGCCTGCTTTGGAAAAGATTATGCAAGAATCCAGTGTACATCTGGATGCAACAAAAAAATATTAGATAAGGATTATTATTTCCCCACAGAGTATATGGTTTTACACTTTTTATTATGAAGATTACAGGCCATTAAATGGGATTCTTAACTGGATGAGAAAAAGAAAATCTAATTATAAACTCTATATGACCCATTCAGTATTAAACATGTTTCCTATTAGAGGTAATTATTAGATCATTGTGGTGTTGAGTTCATCTGCAGGAGCACGTGATGATCCTATATTTCGCATCCGTAAGTTTTTAAATTGGAGAAATGTCTTTGAGCAGAGAAGAAGAATAGGAAGTGGAGAAAAACATCACTGACACAGACGGACATTTTTAATGAATGAGTGTATTACTGTCGGCCCGCAGAATATTCTTTGATGTGAATGCTGGCATTTGGAGAGGAGGAGGCGCTGAGGAATGTTGAATTGGGCAGAAAGAGGAAAGAGAGGAAAGGAAAGATGAAGAGAAGCTTAATGGGGAGTCTGACGCCCCCAGGGAAACGTTCCTTGGCTCCAGACATACATGCACACATACAGGCACACATAAACCTGAACGCCATGGTAAAACCACAGTACAGGCTGTCAACCTATAGCTTAGCAGGCCAACAACACAGGACGGCTGCCTCATTTACACACTTCAATATGTGTTTTGAATTGAGAATGAGAATGCAAACAAGACTTGACAAGGCAATAGCATAGCAAGTGATCATGCACTTCACAAATCCAGCTGGCTGCGAAAAAGTTCATAAATAAAGAAGAGGTTACAAGCCGAGTGCTGTTGGTTTGGCTTACAGAGTTATTTAGCACACTTGGACTCAAGTGGTCTCTAAAATTGTAGTTTAGACTAAAAGAGGCCATTGCCAGGAAATAAAAAGCAAATGATCTGAAGTGATGGATTGTAGGCCTTTTTCTACTGTTCTGAATGCTTTTTGTTTTGACATTTTCCTTCATACTTCTAATATGGTTTAAAGTGGATGACTGTTTTTCTGATTTGCTTGTGTTTCATTCATTTGTTAAATTTTGTTGAGCTTGGCAGAAGGATCTAATGGGAACAGTATCCAGGAGTAGGGAAGATGTCAGATGGTCACCTTCTTGACATTTTAGAAACCAACAATCCTATGACAACAGTTGGTTAATGTCACTATTTACCATCCCTACAGAGGTAGGAAAGCAGGCAAAGATTTAACCTCCCTCTTAAGTTTATTTTTCATACTTTCTGCTCCTACTTATGTCACTCTTCTTTGTGTCGACACTTTAGCAAGACTTTGATAGATACCTGTCTAAAAATGTCCTACATTTTTCCCAGAAACAGCTCACATGTCTGTTCCATACGTAGGACTGCTTTTTGCCCTGTCTTCAAGTGTGGTTGATCAGATTAACTTGCACTTTTGCTGTGCCCTAATGTGGTTAGACAATGTGTCAGACAAGCTTTCTTTTTGAGCACAACCCAGCCCTCAGCTCTCTCTGTTTAAGCTTGTGTTTTTACATGAGCATGGGTGGTAATCTTTTAAAGAAGGATTGAGAAAATATGTCTTTTCAACACATAAACAGCACTTTCAAATGTACGATCATATTTGTGTGCACATGGTGTCTCCTAATGATCTTATTCTCTACCAGACAGTGTTTTAGTCAGACATCTCACCGTAGTAATTCAACAAAGAGCATATCTAAAGGAGTCTAGATGAAGAATCATTGCTTTGTAGTTCAACCGTTGCAATATAAATTATTCATTGTCTATGTTTAACATCCCGCCTGCAGTCCCAAGATCTTTGATCATCCCCGGTTGTCTCTACCTTTCTGTCCTCAGCTCTTTCCTTCAGGCTAAATAATGAAGAGTGCACTCCACAAGCTGCATTCGAAGGAAGAGTGTGAAGTCGCTGTGTGTCAAATGTCAAAGGGTGCAATGGGTATGTGTGTGTTTTGGTGGAGGGCATGCTCTCTTATCTTTGACCAGCTGTAGTGAAGAGTGGTATAGCGTTGCGGTGTAAAGTGATCTGTGCGCAAACACACACACACACACACATATATATATAATCATTCACACAGCACAGTCTCTGTATGACAAAGTCGCTAAAACAGGAAGCAGACCAACAAAGTAAATATAGAGATAGATGAGGTTTATAAATTGTAATGCAACTCACATAAACTAAACCCTCCTTACCAGTGGCTCATAGATTGGGCACATTTTGGGGGGGGGGGGGGGGGGGGGGGGGGGAATACAACAAATAGCCAAAAAAAGATTTATCAAAATGAAGTGTTTTGTTGAACAAAAGCAAACAAATTCAGTGTACGCACTCATGGGAGAACAACTGATGTTTTCATAAATCCTGTAAAAGTGAGTGCAGACTTTTGTTGGAGAATTGTTTCAGCTTATCCCATGGGACAGAGGGTGACATCGCTGATTTAGAAGAATTCAATTTGAGTTCAGTAAAACTTTATTCTTTGAGTGAAAGATAACCAACAGGCAGGATGCATCAGAGAGACAGAAGAAGAGAGACAGATATTTAGGTACATAACATAATCAGAGTTCAGATTCAAAGTATTTTTGGAAGGGCTTCTGTGGTATTCCTGATATGGGTGATCTGCTGTTTGAAATCATCAAATATGACAGGGGATTTTGCAGCCAGAGCCCAGAGCTGTCCTGACATCGTCTGATGCTGGCAAGCTGTTGAGAGGGAAGTGGATTTGGAAGATGTGCGAGAGAGTGGCCAGGAACTGCAAGAAGGACATGTAAAAAGCTTTAGTCGAGACAAAGAGCATGATAGAGAGTTGAAAGGATGAGGAGCTTGAAAAAAAGGATGAAAAGTAAGGTCATTGTAATTCTTTAGAGGGATTAGTGCTATCTACTGCAGGGTTTGGACATGGTTTAGCTCACACATACACACACGCACGCACACACGCACGCACACACTTAAATGCATACAGACCTGTGAGCATGCACGCACACACACGCAGGATTATCGCTATCCAGTAATAATCACTTCACATCAGATGCTCCGTTCATGTCGTCTGGCGGTGTGTGTGTGTGTGTGTGTGTGTGTGTGTGTGTGTGTGTGTGTGTGTGTGTGTGTGTGTGTGTGTGTGTGTGTGTGTGTGTGTGTGTGTGTGTGTGTGTGCTTTAAAATAAAGCAGTCTAATCCTAAAGGAATGGAACATCTTCTCTCTTTCATCCTTTCAACCTTTTTTGGGAAACATTAAAGCACAACGAAATGCTCCTCAAGTCAAGTTACAGGAGAGTGAGAATATGTTGCAAAAAAGGAGGAGATAAAGGGTAACGGAGATGAAAAGATTAAGAGTGAAAGGATATAAGATTTAGCAGAGAATAAATGTTGTTCAGATTATATCTTGTCTGTGGTCTTCATTTCTATATTCATCTTTGTCCATATGTAAAGGTTACCATTGCAATAATTTATGCCACACCTTGTGCTCGAGATTTATTTGTCCAGACCTGGTTTGTATCTCTGTTTGCAGCATAGCAGGAAGCATTGCTCTGCAAAGATAATCTACCACTTGGTTTTGATCATTTTTAAATACCACCAGAATAATTTCCAATGAACACTGTACTTTTTATTTGTGTTTGGCTGTATTTTTGTTCATCTAGGTCGTATAAGGGTTCTGCTGGGACTGGTACGACCCACTCTCCTGCTCTCTCTTTCCCTATAGAAAGTTGCGATAACATGTGTATCCAGTTACTGCATAGATTTTACAACAGGACAGAAACAGCCAAACACTAAATGAAAGGCAGTGTAAACCCAGAAACCACCATAAAATGCACACAAGCACTCATATATCCTACATGCACGCAAGTGCACATGCATAGATAATGAGAATGTGCACTTAAGACACAGACACACACATGCTGTATCAAGCTTCCGCTAAACGTACACAGAGGCCTTCAAAAGAATGACACATGGGCTGTTGATGTGATGGTAGTGCAGAGGAAACGCCGCAAACAGGAAATTCTCCAGGATTTCCCACAGATCCCCTCTCTCTTTATGTGGTCAGAAGCTAGTAGCTCAGGCTTGGCCGCAAACATGTAAATAGACAGAGAGAAGCTGTTTTGTTGGAGGAACACAGGATCCGGATCAGACTTCTGCTGATTATGTTTCTTAGTGCAGTACACAAAAATAATTTGTTAATTCACAAAGGGACCAATCAAGCAACAATCAGAATATGTACACATTTATTGATCAGAACAATAATAATCACATTTCCTGATAAATGGTGTAAGTTATGCCACTTGACAGCAACTAAAAATTGGTAAAGTTCTAAAAATGTTTATCGGTACAAGTATTTTGCAGTGTCAACATGCAATAAATTGTTATATTGACAAGCATATTGACAGAAAATAATGCCTTAATGTAAGACAACTTCACTCATTATACTGAGGTTTGTCACATGTTTCTGTTTCGTTCTTATTCAGAAATTATCTCCCTTTATCTTCCTACTTGAGTGGTGTTGCAACATCAATCTTGAGTTGTGAGGCTGCTACTCAGTTTTGTCATTTAAAAATACATTTTTAAAGTGTGACAAAACCAAAAAGAAAAACATTACCTACCATGCTATGGAGCAGCTGCAGAGATATGGATACTCTACATAAAACCTGTTAGTGGAATAATAACTCTGATCTAATAGTGACAGCATAATTGAGAAAGTTACAGCTATTTAAAGAGTTGTTGACATGTTTAAAATAGTAGTATGGCCTAAAAATTGCCCTTGGAATAGAGGTGATAAACCACAGAGGTAGTAAAAAATGGAAACAGGCTACAGTAAAAATATACAACTCATGTTCCTACTGATGTCTGATGAGACACTTTTAGTGCTATAATGTTAAAAATAGATGCATTTGTTGCTTTGTAGGAGTGCACTCATCACATTGGGTGGCCAGTGGATTTTGGACCATGAGCCTTAGTAGTCTGTTTGTGCCAACTCTAAGATGTGATCCGAAGAGAATTAAATCTAATACATCTGAGTAATCTTCCACAGATTTTGCTTTTGGTTTTATGAGCCCATCAAAGCTTTGCGTCCACTGAGTCACAGTCTCCTGCCCCTCTGATAAAGAGCATACTTCCCTCCAATCTGTTCTCATAGAATGACCTTTGAGAAAGCAGCAGTAAAACTCCCCATGGCGAGAGCATGTTTAGATCTCACTAATGCCTCTGATAGGAACGGCGACTCTGATAAAACAAGCAGCAGCCTCATGAATACCATCGAAAGCTCTATGATTACTTTCAGTGCAGGCTTAGGAAGGGCTCTTTCAAATATGCTGCTGCTAAAATGGTTAACTTTTAAGATTTTCTCGCAGTCATAATCCTGTGTTACTTTTGAAACATCACAAAACGGTTGGTCACTCAAACATTGGATACCCAAAAGGAACAAACAACAAAAGGTAAATGTGATTAGTGTAGATTATTGGAGACTAAACAGAGGGATGAAGAGAATTGGGAAAAAGAAAACAGTAAACCATAAATAAGCATTTGCAGCTTCAACTAAACATAAAATACACAAGGAATACTCAACAACAAGGGAACTGTGGAGATTTCCAGCTGTAGACTGAGTTTAAGCTGCTTTCCTCCTGAAAGTAAACCAGAGGATCATCAATCCCACTGAAACGCACACACACGCATGCACACACGCACACACTTACATCGAGGTCCCAAGATGGTAAAACCATTGAAAATGTAAGGGCTTTCTTTTCTATCTAAAGCCATGTTGCTATGACGACCGCCAAGGAGAGGATGTGTTAAACACTATACTTTTGTTATGTAACCAAAATCAGCTACTCAACCTTCTCAAGGTCTGACCATTTTTCATATTCCACCATAAAAGGATCACCTGCTAATATCAGCATTTCTGTTGAGAATTGATCTACTCAAAAGATTGTACACAAATCTGAAAATCCTTTTATATTTTTTTTATATCGGAAGAATATAATGTTTCGATGGCTGAAGACGGATCAGATCTGTAATGCTTCAGTCCTAAAATGGACATACGGTCTGTTGCTGTGGGAGAGGGGTAAAGAGAAAGCAAAACAAAAACAGGGAATAAAGGGTAAATTAAGTACAACAACTATATGATTTAGTTTCATAACAGAAGACAGCCTAATTCCCCAAATCCCTATAATCAAAAAGCTGTTCAAATGAAGTGCTTTATTGAAATGTGATCTTTGAGACCTGGTGTGTCTCCAGTGTCTACATTACTGCATCATTGGATTCAGGCATACTGTTATGTGAGTATGTAAAATCACACCTCATTAACTCATACAGCTCTTGTTCAGTATGAATGGGTCCAGTGTTTCAGCTGTTTGTCCATAGCTGCTAGTCGTAATAACACTGATCACTGATCCCAAGATACCAATAGACCATTCCTTGCCCTGGAAACACACACACACACACACACACACACACACACACACACACACACACACACACACACACACACACACACACACACACACACACACACACACACACACACACACACATTCCTCTTTTGCCAGCAGTTGACTATCTTTCCACACCAACCATGTGTGGACGCACACAGAGACAGCGGTACAGGTATTGTTGTAAACATCCCTTCTGGCATATGTGACCACCTACAGAATAATAATTACTGACACACGGAAACACTTTAGACTAAAAGAGGCAGGTACTATATGCACACACACACACACACACACACACACACACACACACACACACACACACACATAAGATCATGTATACAGATAGGGCAAACATATACAATCATACACATGCAAACACTTTTGTGTACAAACACACTCATCACATATACAAATCATTCAGCATTTTCTGCACAGAAAATGTGCACATACCAATGCACACACAAACACAACCGTACTGCTTAAGCCAATTACTCTGTTTGCTTTCTTCTGGTGTGGCCTGGTTTGGCTTGGATTGGTTGTGTCTTTTTCTACAAATGAACAAGTTCATGCACTCAAGAGAAAAATATTTTATTTACTTTTTCATTTTAACCTGCTCTCTTCTACTATGAAGAATGATTAGTAATTGTTGAGGCCCACCAAATATGGAAGGGATAAGATGGGCGTTTTTATCCTGCTTGATTTCCAACTTGAAAATGTAATGACGACCGCACTGATTGAGGACTTTTTGCCTCATTAGTGTCCAAGTGCGTTTACATTTTCTTTTCCATTAGTCAGTCTTTAAACACTACAACAGCCCAAACCATGTTCCCTTGCTTACTTCCTGTCTGTCTTCTTTTGATAATTTTTCTGTTGTGTGTTTAGCAATCATAATTGAAAGTTTTTTGTTTTTCACAAATCTACAACGGAATATTTAAAAAGTAATTAATGAATAGACTTGGTTGCTTGGTCACAGCGTTGTTAGCAACAGTTGGCTATCTCGGGCAGAGGTCTGCTAGAGAAATAGCAGAGTGATTAATATCAAAATTCATAACTGAATATTCAACTTAGTGTAATAAATTCTGTTCATTGACAACCAACATTGACAGCTTCTTATGTCATTAAATATGACTATTGATTAAATGTTGTGAGCTGATTGGAAATGAGTGATATATTATAGTTGTTAGAGAATTATATATATTTTTGGCTTAGGTAGGTCTTTTGCAATGTACCACAGCGTTAGATTCAGGGTCCATATTTGTCTAGTCTTGCTGAGGAGGAATGTTGATTATACACTCTGAACTTCTTGAAACCTCAGACGAGATCTTCAGAATTGGTCTGGCAACTGCTGTGTCAACTCGTGGCTGCAGCAAATGTCTTGTCAATTCTCCGGCCGTTAACTTCATAATAAACCTTCAGTGTTTGCCATTAAAGTTCGAGTTCTCCCTTGTCTCTCTGAGTTGCGTCTCCATTGCTCCAGAAGTTTCCATCACAATAGTTACCTTATGGAGATTTATTTATCCTTTTCTTTAAAAATGAAGTTCGATTAAATGTCAGTATTTGCTTATCACAACCAACCAATACCAAACACATACAGTTCCGTGTGTCGATGAATAAAACAGAAAGGATTTGTGTGATTGTTGGACTTCAAAATGTTCTGGGGTGACGCATGAGCTGCAGCGAGAGATAGAATCAAGTATCCCGTTCATATTAACCCCCGGGCACACTCCAACACAAACACATGTGAGTCCACAAGCTGATGCCAATTTGGAATTTAATTATTTCTCTTCAGTTTTAATTTTTTATTTTGGGAAAGGGGTTAAAGGTTTTATGGAGTTTTTTAAGTTATGTAGAAATAATTTTTTTAAAAACACATCCCATGAGGGACGACTGCCTTAAGCCAAAATGTGATCCATCGCACACTTCCTTGTCATACTGACAGGGCTAGAGCAAGCAGGGCCATTTATTTTTAATTATCAGTAACGCTTTCAACATAATATGGTGGAATTATGAGAGCATTCTTGATTAAAAACTGAATCTGTTCACCCTTCAGTTTCTCTGGAAGCCATCTTCAACAGACATGAGCTGCAGTGCATACCAACACACACAGACAGACTGACATTCACACACATGCATACACTCTACACTGCAGACACATGGTTCACAGTCATTTGGCACCACCTTTCACTTTTAACACCTGAACTTTGACCTAAAGCAGCCCAGTCCATCACACCTAAGAATTTTCAAGGTCAAAGATATTTTATATTTCATTTAAGTGCACTGCAGACAAAAGCCTTGGGAAAATGTACATTTTACATTTTTTTTATATTGTTGAAACCATAACATTCCATTTAGTTTTTATATCTCTAATGTTTAAGTCTGAACCATTTACTTACTTAAAACATTGAAAAGCTAACACAACTGTACCGAAGTTGAGAATATGATACCGCTTAAATGAAATAACACTAATACATTTATTGCATAACTCTTTTGTTTTGCACCTTTAGTCTAGTAGGATGAAAGGAACTTAACCAACTATACCTGCACGCCTTTAAAGTGCCTTTAAGAATATGGCTGCATTTCCACTGTGAACCAGGTGAAACACAGACAGTAAGTGTGTCGGAAAAATACTGCCACAAAATGTAAGTGTGTGAGACTCTTGACAGATAGCTAAAATGTGACCCTTGCCAATTTTAATACCTAAATTATACTTTCAACAATAGTTTTCGACTATAGGTTTTTTATGTTCCTGCAGGACTGGATGGTGCAAGAAACCATCTGGAAGAAAAGCGGATGTACAATAAACCAGGTCAAGGGTGCAGTCAGAATGATTCAATGACTCATCAGTCAAACAGTTGCCATAAGAATGAAAATAAAAATGGTTACAGAAGCAGGCAAGAGATTCTAGGGTATGATGTAAAAAATGGTCTTATCTTTCTGTTATTACTTTAAACCGAGGTCAACAATGTTTACAGACATAATTCTACTTTGCTTGATCTTTGATATTAATATAAGGTATTGATCCCTCTTATAATGTATTCCTGTAGTGCTGAGTGCGGTTTATACAGGAGGAGGAGAAGCCTTGATAAAAAGTGTTATCATCTTGATATATTTCAATGTGTGTGTGTGTGTGTGTGTGTGTGTGTGTGTGTGTGTGTGTGTGTGTGTGTGTGTGTGTGTGTGTGTGTGTGTGTGTGTGTGTGTGTGTGTGTGTGTGTGTGTGTGTGTGTGTGTGTGTCTCTTCGAGATACAATAGTATATTTTTCCTGACTGTGCAGATTGCAACCGGGGTTTAAATCCTAAATGGTGAGGATGAACTTCAGATGAAAGATGGTTATTCTAAACAAACCATTGATTCCAGTAAGAGACAGACCTTCCCTGCAGAGTGTGTTGTTTGTCTAAGTGTTTCTCCAGCCAGAAGATATCAAACCACCCATGAGTCTGAATGTAGAGTTACATATAACAGGAGACAACTGTGTCTGTCTGAAAAGTAGAATACCGGAGTGAGATGATGGCTCTCTGGCTGAAGGGAAAGCTAAATCCCAGACCTTTGGCTATTCAATTGCATGAACACACCAACTTAACCAAAAAAAGTTTTATAGATTTAGACAGAACTAGAAAAACAGTAAAACACACTGGCAGGCAAGCTTGCATGCGGCACACATGTATGCAGTAGCACTAAGTCACATGCATGCAGGTACATACAAGCTGCATACACAGAAGCCAAGTCAGGGATTTATTAGGAATCAAGGTAGTGGTTTGTACTTTAGGGGCCACTTAGAGAGGCACTAATGTCAGAGCTTAAACTAAAACACAGCCTCTGGTGAAACACTCCCCCGGACTGCCCATGACACACACACACACACACACACACACACACACACACACACACACACACACACACACACACACACACACACACACACACACACACACACACACACACACACACACACACACACACACACACACACAGAATTATACTCTTACTGTTATTGCAAAAATAGTACGGCACGGAAGTTTTTTTAAGTGAATTTGAGTTTGTGAATTTAGAAAACAATTGGCCACAGGGAAATGACCTCCTCTGTGCAATAGTGAAATAATCTGCGTCTTCTGAGAGAACAAAACAAGTGGATTTCTTGTAAGGCCGATACCTGATATTGAACTCCAGCAGACTGTTTATACGGCAGAGACCTGAGTTGTCTACAAGTTGTACAAAAGCAGCTTTTAGCTCAACTCAATACTCAGAGACGGACAGAAAAGCGGGGGGACAGAGGAACAGACCGACATTCCGTAGAAGCAAACTAGGACAGATGCACAGCTGACATTGAAGAAAATATTGCTTCTGAGAAACTGTCTGGTTAATGAGAGAGAAGGGTTAAAGTGAAGGGGAAAGGGAGCAATAAAGCAGGCAAGCCAGACAGTATGAATGAAGAAGAAAGAACAAAACAGTTATAGGGAGCAAGAAAAGGCAGCAATATGGGAGATGAAAGATTGCCATGTTGCTACAGTATGTGTGCTGCAGTTAACAGGAGGTTGGGAAGGAGGAGGTAGAGGCTTTACATCAAAGAAGAATATGAGTTTGACCTCTGCAAGAGAGGACAAAGGGTTTGACCCCTGACATCTATAAAGATACAGTTACACAGAAACCTCTTTAATAAACACACTTTTTAGTGGAACAAAAACAGTATTATCTGCCATTTGTTCTTTTATGTTTCCCTTTCTTTCTCTTCTGCATGGTTTGCTTTGTGTCTTTATCTTACCTCGGTCTAACCAAACACCTCCTGTATATCCACTCAGCCTATGCGGTAAATAACATGAACGCTGGTCGGTGTTGTCTTTCTTACCCTGAAACACACAGACATAAAGTCAGAGATTAGCGTGAGTGTGTTATGAATAAAATGTAAATATTGCAGAGTTATAGAACAACTCCACTATGCGATAACACACTTGTCTCATCAGCCAACATCACACAGCCGAGCCACACTAGAGACAAGTGTCACCTTCTCTCCAATTGAGAATCTGCAGATTCACCCTGTTTGTTCAGATTATTAGTATTCTGTTGCAGAGCGTGTGCACTGGTAGGAAAGTCATATCAGGATAACCATCAGAACTGAAGAGCAGAATACAAATTTATTTTAACGGGATCAACAAATCTCTATTCACCAACAGTGGCTGAAGCTGTTGGGAAAACATTTTTTCTCATTTCCTGCAGCTACCGAGAAAGAAGATATTAAAATCTGAGAAGTGGCTGGCATACCGACATGGTCTTTTACAGTTTCAGGATAATCGTGTTCATCATTTTCAAACCTTTGCCACCTTTTGGAGCAGCCATAGATACAAAATTGCATCAATAAACACCGGCTGCATCTCATAAGTCTAAACAAATTTAGTTTTCCAGACATCAAGAGTTTAATCAAAAGTGAGAGGGAACTTTAAGATAGTTAGAAAAATACATCTCAGCCAAAGAAGATATGAAACAATTTGTCAGTGGTACATATTTAACCCTTTAATGTCCAGGTTTATTTAAATTGTATTTGCTTGTTTCAGTTGTTCATTCATGTCTTTTGTTTTTGTTGTTAAGAGTTATTTGTTTCCTGAGAAAACTTTCCACTATCACAAGGTCAAATGAGAATTCTGTTCAATTATAATTAGCTTCACTAAAAACAAATCCTGTGTGTAGAGAATATTGAGAGCATCCAGGTAGTTATCTATCCCTTCCAGCTGTGACTTTACTAACCTGAGTTACATCACAGCTCACACTGACACCTGGGTGTACTTTATATAACACACACACTCAAAAGGAATAAAATCACACGAAAGCGTACAGAAGAACTGCAAGCACACAGCTTCATGCACATACCATACACAAGAATGTAGAAGACTGTGCGCAGGTCTGGTATAGGACAGATAAAATTAGGATTACATGAGTCTCTGTGGACTGTGGCTGTGCATCTGTCAAGTGAATCAGCACTCAGACAGTACAGTACCTGGCTAGCTGGCTTAGTGATTCTGTTTGTCTCATCTGTCTCTACATGACCAGACTGAATAAGCAGAGCCATTTGTCTAAAAGAGTCCTGTCAGTGTAACCACTGAGGCCAAAGCTGCTCCATGTCCTGGATAGATAATAAGCAAGGTGGCAAAAAAAAGCTCCAGAGAGAAAGAAGTGAGTAGCCGCAGTGCATGAGTTTGCTGACAACATCAAGGTAGTTCCAGGTAGGAAAAAAAAATCCTGAAAGCAAGGCACCTGATAGCATTCACTAAATCTATGAAAGAAAGCTTGTATCCTAGTTAGGGATAATGATAGATAACTCATTCCCAAAAAGGCATTTAGGCTTTAATCAAAGATACAGAAAATCCAACGAACAAAAATAAAATTCCAAGGCAATTCGCCGAGTCAAGCTATCACACTTACAAGAGATAGCAAGCCTTTATTGCATAAGAAATATGTTATTGGTCTGAGGAAGAGACTGAGGTGGCATTCTACAGAGACTGTAGATAGCACAAGTTGACAAGCCTTTATTTTTTTTACAGTACAAATCATGGTATAAGGACAAAGTAGTGATCTGTACCTGCATTTGTTGTCAAATAAAGAAAAGTTAAACCAACGATTATTACCCTGCAGTCGGTTACTGGATAGTTTGACTTCAATCATTCACAAAGAAAATGCAAGTGGCAGCTAGCTAGAAAAAGCTATTTATTTCTCAGTATAGCTACTGTTTTTTTGAGGAGAAGGTGAAATGTAACACAGTAGGAAGTAGAAACATGAAATCAGCCATGCATGGTGTACAAAGAGGTAAAGACATACCAGACCAACTTGGCACCACCAGTGTAGCTTAGCGAACAAGGAGCACCTGATAAAGCTATTAAGGAAGAAAATGCCAGATCCTTGAAAAGGGGTATTCATACGTCCCATAGCTGAGGCAGCAAATTGTGGGAGGATGGAAGAAAATGAGCAATAACACAGACAAAAACAATGAGGTGTCATCTGCATAAATTTACTACACCCGGTAATTCAGCTCATTTTAATATAGCAAACTGAAAAATGTATAAATGAGACCCTGTGGGAATATCGAGATGTGCTGCAATCTTAAAGAAACACAAGCAACCGGACCAACTTGAAGCACCCTTGGCTTCAGTGTCACACGGGAGAGCACATTGCAATACCAATTAGGCTTGTTTCTAGGCTATTTTGGGGCAATGTCGAGGCTCAAATCAACACCATGAAAATCTGTGAGGAATTTTACCAGACGAAAGTAAACAGAAAGGACCTCAGTCTGCCTGCAAAGGAAAAAAAAAAACAGATGGAGGCTGCAGGGTGTGAGAGGAAGACTTTATCCTCACTAAATCATAGACAGTTCACACCCCGGTTATGGGCCTCTGTGTGTTTGCATGTGTGTGTATTTGGTAAGAGAGATTTAGCAGTAAGGAAAGCTAGTGCTACAAAGCCAAACTTCCTTCCTGTCTGAGCGATATCACAGGCCAACAATAACACACACACACACACACACACACACACACATAGGGCAGTGCACACAGATCAGAAGGTTCCATGTGAATGGTGCACACACACAGACACACAGACAGTTCTGTGTAGAAGCCTGGGAATTGGAGACACACACTCCACCATCCTTACTAAAGAATTGAAAGCATAGATAGGTACTATATGAACTGCTGAAAATGAAAATGTGTTTGACTTTCCTGCTCAGTGTACTAGTTTGCAAAAATGAAACAAGTTCTGACTCAAATGTCCTGAGATGTGAGATTGTCCTGAAAAAAAAAGGGGCAAATTGTGACAAACTGATTTTCTTTTCCCAAATAAACAAATACAGTACACAAGATTACAATGTCGCCTAGACTGTGTCCCTAAGGGATCCTTTCCTGCTGTTAATTTATCAGGAACAATGCTGACCTCAGCTGGACCAAGCGTGTTACTGCTGTTGTTTACGCTCTTTTATGAGAAGCAGCGGGCATCAGAGCAGACTGAATTATGTAGCAATTCTCCCACAGAGAGAAGTCTGATGAAGCATACAATCAAAGGGAGAGCCACAGACAGAAAGATAAAAGGGTGGGTTAGACAAGCAAGACAGAGAGACAGCTGAAGCTGACATATAAACATGGTAGGGAAAAAAAGAGGTGAGAGAGACATGGTCAACAGATAAAAAGCAAATGAGACAGACAAGCAATAAACCGACTAAAGCATCCCATGCTTAATTAATTAGAGAACGAAAACACTGCAGGGCTCTCGGCTGCTTTAAAGACAGTTAGCTGTGTAACATCCACACAACAACACACCCACACTCAGAAACCCAGACACGTGCAACTACAGGCATGTACGCACACACCACAAAGGAACCTTGTATCACCTCTTTTCACGGCTTTTTAGATGAGGAGAAGGGGAAGAAAACTGGAATGAAAAGAGCAAGGAGGGAAGTAAATGACTCGGGCAAAAAAGAGGGGGCCAGCACTGTGAGGAAGGGGGGATGGGAGAGAGAAATAGAGGAGAGAAGAGAAGAGAGGAGAGGAGAAATAGATGTAAGGAGCAAAAAGAGTGAGATGAAACAATGTGAAAGGATGCAGAGAGAGCAAGTGAGGAGGAGGCAGATGAACAGGAGGAGGAGGAGGAGGAGGGCACATTAGATGCAAGAAGAAGAGCTCAAAAATAAGAGTAGTGAAGTGCAGTGGAGAGGAGAGAGGAGTGGAAAGACAGAAACGGGCAGATGAGAAAAGAGAAGAGAGAATGGAGACGCTGTGACCTCACATGCTCGGCTGCAATGACGCTTTGAAGATCATCTCAAGGTTGTTAGATAAGAGGGAAGGAACCCATTCAGGCAGAGGAGGAGGAATGGGGGGGGGGGGTGACAAAGGACTATAGGGAAAATTGCGATAGTGGGAAGACCAACAGGAGGTGAGGGTGGGGTAAAAGAAAAAGACAAATATATAAAACAAAAAACAAAGAGAAGAGGATGAGAGAGAGGAGAAAGAGCTGTGAAGATAAGAGGGGGATAGTGTAATAGCGAGAGTGATGAAAGTGGCAGAAAAAAATATTCAGTGACTCAAGTTCCTATGAGGCAAGCAGTGTGTGTGTGTGTGTGTGTGTGTGTGTGTGTGTGTGTGTGTGTGTGTGTGTGTGTGTGTGTGTGTGTGTGTGTGTGTGTGTGTGTGTGTGTGTGTGTGTGTGTGTGTGCGTGCGTGCGTGTGTGCGTGCGTGCATGTGTATGTGTGTGTGTGTGTGTGTGTGTGTGTGTGTGTCAGTGGTTGCTTCTTGGCAGGAGTGATTAAGTACAATGAGCCTGTCAGCCAGTAAACAACCAGGCAGGCTGTGTTCCATACCTTAATGAGTTTCCCTTATCGGTTACTCTCCTCTCCTGCTTCAATGCATCCTTTATATTTACTCTTCTGTACATTAGCTCATTCAGTGGCTCCCTCTCCGCATCCTATTATCATTCATCATGGCATCATCCACTTCAAAATATTCCAGCTCGAACGCTTCTGCTTTTTTTTTGGCATTATTTTCCGCCCGCCCACTACCTTCCTCGATTCTCCTAGAAAGAATAAAGCCGAAGGAGTGGACACTGTCACAATCTTTGAGACTGTGGGATTCAAACAAGCAAAGTATCTTTAATGTCTATTGGACACTATTTAATCATATTCTGTACTGGAATAACACTTTACAATAATTGTGTTTTTCTTAGCAGGGCCAGCAGCTTGGCTCTATGAGTGACAATAAAAAGAAATGAAGACAAAGATTCATGGCCCCAACAGGATGAAATGTAATAACTTTGGTGACCTGCAGACTTTTCATTTGGTCCCATAATTATTTCTAATTTAATTTTTTCTCAATACTTTGTATTGTAACCAAAAACCCTGACAACGATGTATCTGCTGATTGATGAGTTGCATCCTAAAAAGCTAAACCAAGATGGTGAGCACATTAAAGATTAAAAGTGTTAAACATTAGCAGTTTAGCATTGTCATGATAATTATTGTGAGCATTTAGCTCAAAGCCTCACTGTGCTTAAATCCAGCCTCTCGTGGCCCCTATGGCTGTAGACTCTTCGTCTTATTTAAGCAATTTCTATGTTCAGTCTTTATTAAACCATGGGATAATCATCCCATTCAGAGTGTGTCGTGACTCATTGCTCTGTTTCTGCTTCAAGTTCATTTTCCTTCCATTAGATATGTAAGCTACAGGACAAGACGGGCAATTTGTCACAATAGACATCATCACAAAAGCTGGACTTACACTCACAGAGCATGTTTACAGTATATCACACGTGATACGTGAGCTCTGTGTTAAAGATTAACGTTGGCACATTTTGAAAACAGCATTATTAGATTAGATGAGACTAAATCAATGATTGCCTGAGATTTAGCACTTATCAAATACTACCAATTATTACTTTGAAATTGTCTCCAGATGCTTCACATTAAGCTTTCAAATATTAGTCAGATATCTGTGAAAATGTTCCAATCCCCACCATCTGGATATATCCCGCTACACACATTATTTCTGGGCTGCACTTGGCAGATAAACTTCCCCACCTCTTAAACATATCCTGTTGAAATAACCCTCAATCATGTTGATGCCGTTCAAGAGAAATCCATAACAGAAGTATTAGATGTTCAAATAAACTGTGGAAAATATGTTTCTGTTTCCAAGTGACTTTTGATTTAGTCAAAAGTAGTCCATCATGTAGGCTTTTGTTCATCAAATGTCAAATTGAAATGTCAATGTTAACGATACTTTTCAGTTCTGAAAAACTTGCACTGGCTTCTCAACCTCCTTTTGGCACATGTTGACATCTAACAAAAAAACACCTGATCATGACTTGAACTCATGCCTTCCAATGTGTTGCCGGCCGTAAATCAAATTAACTGCAGTCATATCTAGTTAATGGGATTAGAGCGAGGACACACTGTAGGAGACATCAATCTGGTCTGGAAGTCAGCCATGAATTTGGTTCTTTCTTACAGGGTCTCCTTGGCCAGCTGGCAGGGGCTGCTGATTTACAATAATATCGCCTCATTTTGCTGCAGTAAGGATTTAAGAAATTGTACAGCATATGCACTAAGGAGCAAAGCGTATGATAATCCATATAGCATTAATTGAACATTGCTTTTATATCCTAAAGACTAACATTTAACAATAGATTAACAGCAATAGAAACTAGAGGAACGGTACAGCGAGCTGCTAATTAGCTCAGCCTAGCATAGGGCCTGAAAAGCTAGCTTGGCTCTGTTCAAAGATTTTTTTTTAAAGTCTACCTACACACACCTCTATACTTTCATAAACAGTTTATATCAAAATACACAAAATGAGTCTATAAATGACAAATTGTGGTTGGAATACAAACCCACTTAACAAATGTTATTCTTTAAGAATCAATATAATTCTACCACCATCATTTTTCAATCATCAAAACCCAGCTAACAATTTAAAACAAATAAAAAGAAACAAGACAAATGTTATATCTTTACTGTGCATCACTTACTAATTCATAATAAAACCTGAGGATGCATTAGCAAAGCCCCCATCTCCTTTTTATTTATAAAACCACTACCATTATATTCTGAATTAAGACATACAAGACATTTCAAATGCTCATAAATTGTAAAATACTGATATTTTTATTTTTCAAAAATGCAGCAGAAATGTTTTATGCTTGACACAATCCAGCCATCCGCTGAGTCAATAAACCTATATGAAAAAAATATTCAGTCAATCAAACATCCTTTAAATGTTATTTTATATCATTTTGTAAAAGTTCTTTGCTTGTCATCCACAAATTGTTCAGCTTTCAGTTTTCATGTGTTCTGTTGATAAATAACTAAAATCTCTCATGAAGAAGTTACTTAGGATGAGAGGAGGTTAAATAGGCCTCACTGTGACAAAGCTGCTTGTAGTCGCACAGATGAGGCTGGGGGGGGGGGGCAGGGTGGAGGGGGTTAAGGTAAGTAAGGAAAGGAGCAGGAAAAGAGGATTAAGCAGGAAAGTTACATTATCAAGGTAAAATACTTAGGTTAATTTACTGGTTGGGATCAAGGTGTGGGATTTGCCATTGTTCTTTTTTTTTTTTTAAATGGAAGCCATGACAGTTCCCCATCTTTGCCAAATGACTTGCCATTGTGAATTGGTTGAAATTGATTTTGTGAATGCTGCAAATCTTATTATGGTGACACATAGCAGTAACCAGCGGTGCCCTCAAGAATTAACTGTGAAGTCAGCAGGAAAAGGCTCTCTTGGAAATAAAATCCATCATTATTTCCACAAGATGTTGGTGGGGATTTTAAAGATTAACGCCCTTGTTCATTAATGTGTTGGTGGCAATTTCACATTACGAAGCTGTTTACGCTTAAAAACTGGTATGTTCAGAGGCATATTTGCCTTTAATGTCGAGTCAAATTATCACAAAAAGCTGCGCTCATTGTCCAGAGGCTCAACCTAATTAATCAAATCAAATCTGGTCCCGAACAATTGACAACATGCTGGCAGCTAGTAAACCAAACTCCAGGCTTTAAATTGTCGGTGACCGATCCACTACAATTACTGTGACTCTGTGGAGAGATTTTGAATTTCAACAATTCCTATTTAAACAAGGTTTCAGTTAGCATTAGGTAGTTCAAGCAGCGGCTTCATTGTTCTAAAAGGTTCAGAACAATAAGAAAAAGCATTCTTTTACATACTTTTACGGGAGGGGTGTGACTTGGCCCCATAGACTCCACCACATTTAACAAAAGTAAAATGAAATAAAGTAGGATTTCGAAGGAATCAGGAGGTTATTAAGGAATAAGGGGAAAAGGGGAAAGGTAAGGTATTAGGTTCAAAGGGTTAAGGGGTCATGGTTTTTGGCTGGTGCTCAATCGTCAAACCAATATTGCATTATGTACACAGTACTAGCTCAATGTCTGACGGTCAAACAAATAGACAGGATGATGTGAAAATGTCCTATACTTCAACGACTAAACAAGTTTCATGATGTTTACACAGTTTAAGAATTACTGAAATGGCTGTGCATAGCCTTTTAATAAAAGGTACTGTGTATATATTACAGTGGGTGAGATAGAGAGACACCAGCCCTGCTTCAGGACACCTATACAATAATATAGTAATATCTGAAATGAAAGCAATAATGTGGTTAAATAAGTCATGTTTTAATGCAAGAGCAGGTAAATGCTATAAATCATAGTATATCGTCTGTATCTTTCCATTCTATTTACAATAGTTTAACACATAGCTGGTTAGAGTGATTCTTCAGTAAGTCTGACAAAACTTCAGAGGCCCTTTCATCTTCTGAAGCTAATTTATGTCTCTTGGCACATTTCCACTTCTATATCACTCTCTCACTTCTTTTTCACTCTCACAGCTGCTAAATCCCTCTCAATAAAATCGTAATCTCTTTCCCACCATCTGACAAACTTTCCTTCAGCTAATGTTGTTTTTTTAATCCCCTCTGTCTGTCTATCTATCTGTCTGTCTGTCTGTCTGTCTGTCTGTCTGTCTGTCTGTCTGTCTGTCTGTCTGTCTGTCTGTCTGTCTGTCTGTCTGTCTGTCTGTCTGTCTGTCTGTCTGTCTGTCTGTCTGTCTGTCTGTCTGTCTGTCTGTCTGTCTGTCTGTCTGTCTGTCTGTCTGTCTGTACATCCATCTCTTGCTGAAATGTGTTATTTTCTCCTCAGCTTAGGTTGATCCTTGGCAGATAGGGCCTTTGATCTTTTAATGGAAAAAAATGCTACATTCACATTTCACAGGTTGTTCAAGTTGACATCAGCAGTCCGTGTGTGGTACTTCTTAGCTCAGTTCTGCATCTGCTCTGCTCAGTCCCAGCACTGCTTCTCTGTGCAGCACAGGTACAGTAGGAGATGTAAACTGATCCATCACTGACCCTTATGCCACAGTGCTCCTCCTCTTCCTCCTCAGGTGTAGAAAAAGCAGAAGATTTAATATCCAAAGCAGCTTTTGAGACATTTGATGGATGTCTTGTCTTGGCTCGTCTCGTTCAAGGTTATGAGCAAATGATGCATAGAACTGCATCTCCCGGGATCCAGAGTCTTCAGTATCCCGACATGCAACACACAGCTGTCTGTCTTTTCATCCTGTTACTGAACATGTCTTTCTGTTACTCCACCTGTAACAATCCTGCAGGGTAATTAGTAGAGGTATTTAAGTCTATTGTTTTACGTGTGTGTCTGTGTTTAAATGGGTATGTGTTTGTTTGTTTGTTTGTTTGTTTGTTTGTTTGTTTGTGTGTGTGTGTGTGTGTGTGTGTGTGTGTGTGTGTGTGTGTGTGTGTGTGTGTGTGTGTTAGTATGTTTGTGTTGTATTTATGTCCCTGTGTGTGCAAGTATCTTGCTGCAGCAGTTATACACGCGTGGTGGAGTGTGTGTGCGTGGAGATGTGTGTGTGTGGCAAGTGTGTATTACTGTATGGGCTATGATGCGTGTATCCTTGGTGTGGATGCCCCATTCTCATCCCCACCACTGATCCAGGTGTCATGGGGGTCATCGGTGTTGCCGGGGTAACAGGGTGTGACCCCGGAGTCACGGGCAGTGATCCTGGGGTCAGAGAGGTCATGAGGGGGACGTCGTCGGGCGAGCGGCGCAAGGTGAGGGTGTAATCTGGTGGGCAGGTGAGGCGCACAGTGTCCAGTGTGCTGTAGATGTCCTGGGTGTCCATGCCGTCCAGAGCGTCCAGCGTGTCCAGAGTGTGATGGTGGTGGGCGTTGTTCCTCTCGTCTGCTGATGCAGCATCACACTCCAGCTGCTTCACCTTAAAGGTGGAGTGAATATTTGTATTAGAAGACAATAGGAGTAAAAGCAGTGGAGACACAAAGATATATAAAGTCAGAGAAACTAAATTATCAAATATATGGCTGCCACTGAGGGCATTTTTTTTATGGACTAATCAACTAATAACTATCTTTAATTAATTAATCCTCAATATTTGTGTGAAAAAAAATGTTTTAAAAAATGGCAATTCCAATTTCCTAAAGCCCACGTTCCTGCATCATTTTCGATAAGTGTTTTGATGACTTATTAACTCTTCATTACCTATTCACTCAATTCCCATGTTATTATGAGATTAAGAGATGAGGCCAAATTATGGTTTTCCTTTTATATATCATGATATTGCAAATGAATCCACAATCACAGTATGTATAAAAAAGTTAAACTGATTCCATCTTAACGGGACTCAGACATTCACAATATGCAATCCTACAAAAATCCATATTTAATAATACATTATTATCTTGCAGCCTACATATAAATGTAATATAAAACAATGTAAAGCTTTGTTTGTGTATGAAAATCATGTAAAAGTATAAAGGGTGAAAAATGGCATCTACTCTCCATCTATGTGTTAGTGTAATTGACACCTCTCAATCAAAATAACACATCTCCAAGTATTCATCACGCTCTGTAAGCTTCAATTTCTTAAAATAACCCCTATGACACTTTCAGCTTTATGAAATTATCTATTAAGATCCCACATTTTTGAAGTAGTTTGAGGGATTACTCCAGTCAATTAGTTTCAGACCAATCTCGCAGTCGAACTAATCAAACCAATGCTATTTGTCATCATCATCCAAAGCACTCCCGACTTTGTCTCTAGGTGATGTCTAGCCTCTGCAAGACGAGCATGTTGTTACTTAAAATATTTAACACAAGCATGCCATGCATAAAAAATATTCTAATAGAAAAAGACAAGTCTTCATTTTTCCTTGTCACCTCAGATCTACTGGTGGTGCACGAAAGCCATACAAAGATATTTAAAATAATACAACACAATTCCAAAAGCAGCTGCAACACAGAGCTACATTACAGTGGTTCAACAGCCAGTTCCCAGTGTTTGCGATCTATATAGGGATCTGACATTTAGCACTCACTGTGGGAGATTCCAAAGCCACTAACTGAGGCTCAAAAGAGGCCAAATAGTTGGAGGATGCATTGGAGGCAATTGGAAGCAATCCAGACACAGCCCGTACATGCACAGGCATCAAAACAGACTCACAGATACAAACACACACATCCGCACACTCATAATGCTGATGACAGGCTGCGTTTTGCAGAAGTGCCCTGCTGGCAGCTTCTGCACTGGCAGGAAAGGGGTTCATTTAGTCACAAACACAAATCCTCTTAATGTTTCTTAAAGCTATAATAATATGCATGATTATTAACAATAAGAATTATATATTTCGATAAAAGCTGCAACGATTAGTGGACTAATCAATCAGTCAACAGATAGAGAAATGATCGCAAGATATTTTAATAATCGAGTTATCATTAAAGTTCTTTTTTTTTTTTAATGGCAATGCTATTTTCAGCCTCTCAAATATGGAGAACTCCTGCTTTTCATCACGAGTGTGAATATTTTTAGGGACTAGTCTGACCAAACAAGATATGTAAAGACATCACCTTTGAGAAAATGTGATTAATAATTTTTATTTACAATTTTCTGTCATTTTATAGACCAAACAATGAATCCTGGAATCAAGGAAATAATTGATAATGATTCATTGAAGATGAATCGATAAGGAAAATAATTGTTAGTTGTTAAATAACTTAACATGATGTGGCTACAGAAGCACACACAGGCAACACACACATTGTTTGTAGTTATGGTTCGAAAGAAACCCCCCAAAAACATAATAGCATTATTAAAATAGAAAAACACATAGCTCACCTGTAATGACATCAGTCCCTCCCCCTGCAGGTGGGCGGCGACGTCTGCAGGGGTGATATCTCGTCTCGGGGGAGGAAGCGGACGTGGACGACGATGTTCCAGACGCCTCTTGTCTTTTTTGTACAGTAAAGCTGCGAATGCGAGGATGTTGAGAAACAACAGTGACGCTCCCACCGCAATCGTCACCGAGAGTTCGGTTGAGTAGTCCTCATTCGGGACGCGGACCCCTTCTTCACCAGTACCTTGGCCTAAAGCAGCCTCTGGGGGCTGTGGAGTTCCTGCCTGTGAACCTGGATGACGTGTACTGCCAGGGGGCCAAGCTTTGGCAAGACGTTTAGTGTAAGAATAAGGAGTGTCATCCTGTGGAGAAGGACTATGGGTGAAGGAGGAAACCGATTGGAGGAGTTCATTGACATGATGTAAGTGAGGGACCAGCTGGAGCCAGAAGGAGATTTTGGTGGCACGGTAGTGGTCTCTGACACGGGGCTTCAGGCCAATGTGGAGGTACAGCTGCTCTTTAGGGGTGTACTTAGACCAGGCCACTTCTTCAAAGCGGTTGGGTTTGGTGTGGATAAACTTGGTGTCTTGAGGAACCGGCTGGTTTGGATCACTGGAAAAGTATGAAGCATATTGAGTTATTTATTCACATAGAGATAGGTTGGTGGTCAGGTGATGAAGAAGATGTCTTATTTGAGGCAAGACACTGCTTTTAATCTTCTCTGAAATATACAAAAAGCTGTAACCCTAAAGCTGTAACATAAAAGTTTGCAAAACATATATATATATAACAAAGATAACAGAATAAGTATTAGAGCAATAATGAAATAAAACCCATTTTAAAATCACCCAAATATAAGACCAACCTAACGGTAATAACAGTACACAATTGAACAATTATAAATAAACCACAATGATATGCAAACAACAGAGGTTTTAAAACCATTTTTAAATGCTTTTAGTGCAATAGTCAACATAAATTCCAATATGTAATGCTTTGCAGTTTCTCAAATGTCAGAGACTCCTAACAGAGGTGCTGAAGACGTTTTCTCAGCTGGCTAGCATTCTCTGGGGGAGTATGAGTTTCTCCCATGCTGCCCAATGGTTTCACTAGGGCTGGCACACATTGTTCTAAATCAATATCAACATTATAAAAGACAAACCAGTGGCAATGAATTCTCTCCCAATGGTAAACATGTTTTGTTTTCCTGTATGCGTAGCTCAAAGGTGACTCTGTTGCAGATCATTGATTTTGGTCCACTCTACATGCCATGTGTAAAACATTTCAGTAAATGTACAGATCCAACTCTGCGGTTGGAACTGTGTGGATATTTGCGTCTCTGAAAGCTGGCAGATATTGTTATTAAAGATGAATGTGTGTGTTGCATAGTGAATACATCTTTAAAAATCATCTCTCTGACACATACAGACAGGCATTCATTTGACAATTTACCAACTTATTTGTGTCAGCAGCAAATCTGACATAAATGAAAAAGCAGCACATCCTCACAGAATTGCCAGTTATACGTTATGTGCTTACTTGTCAATCAGCACCTTATGAACAGCACAAGAAGACAGGTAGCGTAAAGACATACCGGCACACTTACAAACCGTCTAAGGATTTATACGCCTACACAGAAGCTTAGAAAATATACATGAGGGAGCATCACACCCTTGCGTTAAATTGATCTGTCGCAGAGTTCCATCACCATCCGAGGCACTCTCAGCCGAGTGAAATCATTCTTTAGAGAGATACTCCCGTTGATAATTGCAGTGTGCATGGAAATCTTATCAACCCTTCTTGGTGATTTTTCTCTGCAGTTTTCTGGGGTGGTAATGACAACATTGAACAAGGGCTAGAAAATGCTAACTTGATGCAATGTGATTGCCTCACTGCACCTGCGTTAATGACCAGACTCAAAATATGTACAGGCACTGTCCTAATTTTGTGTGTTGTGAGATAGCAAGGCTCTATGGTGATTTAGATCAAGGTCTAGACTGCAGATGTCTCTGTAAATCTGAAGAGGTCTCAGCGGAGTGAGCCTCGATTGGATTAATTACTGGTAATTACTCGCTTCCAGCTCTGCAGAAAGAGGGTCCATCCTCAACAATTACCTTTATCTTGTATATCATGTCAGAGTGGAGAGATAAAAGGTACTCTTATCAGTGTGGACTGTCGGGATTTTAAGAGTTTAACCGTGGATACATTCTACGACTGTGGTATTCGTTGCTACTGGCAGATCATTTCAGTTTCAATTTAATAAATTGGATCTCTAGAAGCTTTTTTAGCCACTGGCAGATCATTTTAAATTTTGATTTAACATATTGAATAAGCTATTCGTCTCATTGGCTGTAAATGACTGAATTAGGGAAGATTAAAGAAAAGGAAAGAAGAGAAGAGGCGAGAGAAGAGAAGACAAGAGGAGACGAGGTGAGAGAAGAGAAGACAAGAGGAGATGAGGCGAGAGAAGAGAAGAGAAGAGAAGAGAAGAGAAGAGAAGAGAAGAGAAAAGAAGAGAAGAGAAGAGAAGAGAAGAGAAGAGAAGAGAAAGAAGAGACGAGAAGAGAAGAGAAGAGAAGAGAAGAGAAGAGAAGAGAAGAGAAGAGAAGAGAAGAGAAGAGAAGAGAAGAGAAGAGAAGAGAAGAGAAGAGAAGAGAAGAGAAGAGAAAAGAAGAGACGAGAAGAGAAGAGAAGAGAAGAGAAGAGAAGAGAAGAGAAGAGAAGGCCAATCTCTCATCCTTCTTTAAGGACATTACCTTGGCTTTCATCAAGGACCTTTTCAATAGCAAAGGCTTTTTAACTTTCTCCACCAAGGCCCAAAGAAGAAAAGCCCTGTCAAAAATGTGACTTGACAAAGAACCTGTGTGCACGCTCCAACAAAATTAGTCTGCAGCGGTGCTTTAATGATTGTATCTTAAGTACTGTCGTCTCGCCAGACATCCGAGACCTTTTGAAGGAAAATACATTATAATACAATATCCTTTGCCTGTGAGCTCATTATTTTTGTTGCTCTGAAACGCAGGTGTTCTTTTCTAATGCATCATTAAATCTCAGCATCACTCCTAATGAAAAACATTATCTATACTATTAAATTGTTATTTATCTTGATGGAAAGGTTTGACAGAGAAATTCATTCTGGCCATGCTGTCTTCTGCACTCAATTCCTATAATGCATTTTCCTAATCAATATGAACATCATTTGTAAGAAATACATTTACTCAATGATAATCAAAGTTGTCATTTTCTCCCTGTTGTGTGAACCCTGCCTAAAAGCTCCACTTCATGCCCATGTACATGCTAACTATCAATGAGTCCAACACATTCAACATGGATAAAACCTATTCAAGATGCACTGTGCTGTTTGTCTTGATGACACCGCAGAGCTAAGTCTTGGCTGTCTAATGTTGAGCTTGGAGGAGATTTGTTCCTGTAAAAATGACTGAGCTTTCCACAGTTACAGCATCGACACTCTGTGTTGCCAAAATCTTGTCTCTGCAGAGCGTCCCGGATAAAGTATTGACAGCTGGGCATATTCTTTTGCTTTTGAAAATGAGATTCTTTCTATATGTGGATAAGGATTAGACATTGATAGCAGATACAAATCAACAGATTTCTTGAAAGAAAGAGGCCAAAATATTTGTAATGAAATATGTTATGCTATGAAATAGCTTAGTTTGTTCCTATTTTCTCAACTGTCTTTATATAGTTTACTTTGACAAAAGGTAATAAAAACTCTTCTCAGTGGGATTTTTCAACTGAAATCAATATCTCACACTAGAGTACATTTTAATAGCTCACCCAGTCTTGGCAAAGTTGGTCCAGTAAGTCATGACAACAGCGCTCAGCATCACATCGTTCTTGGAGAAGTTACAGTTGAACAGATCAGTGGGTCCCACCATGGGCACACCAAACACATAGGGCACCTGCACCGACAAACAGACACATTTTATTATAGGGTACTGTAGAGGCTTACCGATCACATTCATTCTCTTGAAAGTAATCATGACAGACGTTAACTTCATCCAAATGAAGACAAACAATGTGTAACTGTAGAGAACCAGAAATCACTGAATCAATCTTCATTTTGACAAACTGCATCCATAATAATCTGGACTAAAATCCACCCCCACAAACACCAAATACAAATGCAGACACATTAATTGCAGTGAACCACACCTGAACATTGGAAATCAAAAGTGCTACTTTGTTGCACAGAACAGAAGAAAGGATTACTGTAATACACTGTAATTATCACAGTGGTAAATATACAGCAGCTTTTCAAATAAGCTGTGCAGGGAAATAAATTCCAAAAACATTTCATATATTTTAGCTGCAGACGATCGCTTCATTCTATTTATCAAGAATTTTGAACAAATCAATATGAAGCACTTTACAGGGAATCTTAAGAGCTCCAAATTCATCACATTCATATTTCTAAAATTCTTCAGACACTAATCACTTTCATTTTTGCTTCTGAAACAAAATGTCTCTCCTTGATGTCTAATATCATTATTTATCTCTCTACTTACAAACACTACAAAAGCAACTGTCACTCATAAGCAATACAGCACTGTGACATCAGCTTACCTCGTCACCATGGGCGGAGTCAGCCCAAGGCGGTGTGGCGTCACTCTGGCAGTGGTGGTAAAAGGAGTAGAAGTATGTGGGGGAGCCATACTGAGCGTGGAGGTCAGCTGTAGCTATTGCTGGCGCCACCCATTGGTGGTCCGTGAATAACGCTACTAAAGTCTTCCGTCTGGTTTCTGCATTGTCACGGTCTGCCCAGTCCGTGTACATGAACCTTTAGTGGATACATGTCAGATTAGCTATCAACCGATCTACAATCTAAAATGTATCATACATTTATTACTCTTCATAATGTGCATGTACATAAACAAATACACCCTGTCCATTTATGAGCTAGTTTGACCATTTGGGAAATACACTTTCCTGCCACGGGTTAGATGAGAAAACAGGAAACCAGCAGAAACAACTAGCCTGGCTCCATCAAGAGTTTTAAAGCTCTACCTACCAACATCATTAAAGCTAATATATTAACAAGATATATGGGTTATGAGCAAAAAGTATAGCAAGGGAATGTTATGGTTGGAAGTAATGTGCTTTGACTATTTCTTGGCAAGTCTCTGCTGGTTGCCTGGCAAAGTCGCAGTGGCAACAAGATTCAATGTCACTAATCCCAGCCAAGAAATACTCCAACATATAACGCCCTGTAAAACCACAAAGTATCAGTGTTACAGTTTGGTTTTAATTGGTGAGATTAAGAGCTCCTGGTACATTTTTCGGAGAGAGGGTGATTGTTTCCTTTCTATGGGCAGAGAAAATCTAACCATCTAATGACTGCAGCTTCATATTGAAGAAAACATAGATGAGAGTGATAGTGTTCTCTTCTATCTTTGGGCAAAGTCAACAAACTTATATCGCATAAATGTCAAACCACTCCTTAAAAACATTCCTTGAGAGACTCACTCACCTTATGCTCTCTCTCAGCGTATCCCGGCCTTCTGGGTATCCATACAAACTGTCCACAAAGTCTGACACTGCAAAGTCAAAGTCCTCAGCCGTGACACCGTCCTCTGAATCCACAATGCCCTCCACAAACTTCACACCCTCGCCCTGGTTAACCCCTAGCATCACGTCGTAGTTCAGAAACTCTCCCTGCTCCATCAGAATCTGGGGGTCATCAGGTATGACATCACCATCAATCACCGGCGCAAAAGCCGTGTGATATTTGGCCGGCGTTACGCTCTGCTCCACAAGTTCTCGGTAACTCCGGCCCTGGAGGCAGGCAACCAATTGGGTGCTGTCTTCAATGCCGCACCCCACCCTCTCGCCGAGCTGCCGGGCGTACTTGCTGGGCTGGTAGTTGACAGCCCAACTGGCTAAAGCGCTGCCGCTCTGGATGATGGCTCTGTGGAACAGGTCTGAGATACACATGAACACACAAACATCAATACAAATAAGGGCATGGAAAGCTTATAAACTGAGGCACACACATGTATATGTTTATAAACTACATGCATTCACACACATGGATGAATGTATCCATATGGTTGCATAATACATTTGCATACATGATCAGATGGAGACCTAGAATTTCCAAAGCAAAAATCCCTGACATGCATTATTCAGAAGTATGACCGGTCAAGGTTAGAGCATCAGGTTCCTTTAGGTACGGGTTAACAGTTTAAGGTAATAAAGCTCTTACCAATATGCGTCAGAGGCAGGCTGTTTTATTCAGAGAACTCAAAGGCTTATTCAGGCAGTTATACTAGTAAATGAAAGCTGCATCGGTCCACTGGAGACCATGAAAGGTTTCATAAGCATGAGTGTCATAGCTTTTACAGCCCACACATACCTGCCAACCATCATAGGTGCACAACTGCCAATCTCACTATATTCATTGTGCATTTCTAAACTTCCTACATTGTTCTGCATAAATTACACATACAAAATAAAGGTTAAGCAGGGTTTTTGTCCCTTAGTCTTCCTTACCCTCAGAGTAGTGAGACAAGGTGAGTAGGCTGACGCAGGAGGCCCCGGCCCCCGATCCGAACACAGTGACTCTACCTGGGTCTCCTCCGAAGGCTGCAATGTTCTCCTTTACCCAGCGTAGAGCCTGGATCTGATCCAGCAAGCCATAATTCCCTTTTGCCGCCTGGTCACCTGTGCTCAGAAATCCTACAGGCAGACAGAGAGTGAGATGTAATTACACACAGTACACATATAGTACTGACGTTTAGAGGCTTGCCTGAAATCAGAGCTAAATATTGGCTGTGAGAAAGCTATGTATACAATATTTTTTCCTGTTGTTTCTTTGAAGTTATTTTAAAATGTACAAACACACAGAAGCACACATGGATGTGATTCCCACTTCATTGCATCCCCACTGTTAAAATCAATTATGCATGAGTCTTGGTTTATCATGAAGAGAAGAGATATTAATGAAAAATGATATGCCTCCCTGAAATACGTCGAAAATTGGATTAATTCAACAAGGTACATCCATATTCATGCAACGGGAAATCAACTTACACACAGACAGACCTACACACACATGCAGTTACAGACACAGCAATCCCTTTTTCCCATTACTGCTGACGGTGTTAGGTAAACACAAAGGATCCTAAAGGCTCTCTCCACTCCAGTATATCTCATTACTGCAGAAGCTAATTTCCCAGAACCTCAGGCTGGCCATAACACAAACTGTAGGAGTATAATGAGCATGAAAGGCAATGTAAAAAATAATGCATTCATCACTTATGAGCAATTTGTCAGACATTTTTCTCATGCAAATAGGGCATTATAAGAAAATTATATTAGTTTGACCATAGTAAAGCTTTCAGAAAGACCTTATATTTATATGTGTTTTTGTTTTGCTTATTACAATAAAATTAGGGAAACATGTGTAACTGTAAATTACTTTGCAATTATGGCTCACCTCATGCATCCAACTTATGAAGACAATGATAAGGAAGAAGAAGAGATGATCAGGGATGGTGGTGGTGGTGATGATGATGATGACAGTGATGATCGTATTCGAGGAGGTGGAAACACAGAGGATGGAGATGAAGACAAAAAACTTGATATGGTGATTAGAGACTACTTGCATCCCCAAGGTCAGAAATAAATAGCTGTTTCACCCACCAAGCAGATGCAGATTTATGCCATCATGTAAAATCAATATCTAATGAAGGCCGTGAATGCTTCTAAAAGACAGAAAAAGGCAGCACGGTTCTCAAATCAATTTGTTTTTTTTGCGAATGTTTCAACCTTTTAATATATATCCAATTCTACTCCCCTCCATTTTGAAAACATTTTTTTATGTTTTAAGTGGTCTGATTTCTCCTTCATTATGACATTATTTGTGAGTACATACAATCTATAAAGCATGCAAAAAGTGCATACACATTTAGTAAATAAATAAAAGTGAATGAGTGCACCAAATGCTTAAGAGAAAGAGCAGCAAAAGGAAGAGTTCTCCCTGTTACTGTTACTCTCTTATAGCAGAGCATTTTGATTAATACATCTACGTATTTCTCAAAAGCCTTATTCAAATGCATTTATCATTTAACTTTCTTTGAACATACATTCCATGTGAGTTCAATCATTTTAAATATTGCTGAAAATATACTCTATGCACACATTTTATTAACCTGCTGGCAAATTTTAATTAATCTTTTCATATGAATTATTAAATAGTGTGCAACTCCTAATGAGAGTGGTGGAATAATTTAACCCAGCCGATCGTATGATATGCAGCTATTGCATTTGACTTTTCTCAATATGAAGCAATCCTTTACTCACACAAACTACTCTATACTCAGTTTATTACAGTAAAGGATGCTTTCAAAGTATCATCTTAACCCTCCTGTGGCCATGCTCAGTCTTTTTAATTTTCATAATTACAGCTGCAAAAATGCCAGAAAATCTAAGATATTCAGCCTGTGCTGAGCCGTCTAAAATTAGAATAACCACAGGGAATCAGATTTTCTCTGTTCAGAGAGCAATGAGTCAGGGAGTCATGGAGGTAAAAAGGATCAGATTTGAGTCAATGCTAGTAGTGGGGGAAAAAATGGCTTTAGGGGGTTTATTTCCACTAGGGACACCCACACTGAACATGTTTCCATTTAAAAAAACAAAAAGGCACTGAGTGAAAACGACTCATTAATGGTTTTCACATTTCATAGCTCGCTGAAGGATTAAGCAATCCAGATGGTGTATACAATGTAAATGTAAAGAGATTATGAAATTAAAAGTGAGGAACAACAGTGTTTAAATCCTTGGTTAAAAGGAATAGTATAACATTTCTTACTCTAATTATTTATAGATCATAATACATATGTATGTCACTCCATAAAAGACAAATAGCAAGATAAAAATAAAGCTGAGTTAAAAATGTCTATACTGACTGTGTTTATATATGAAAGCATTATTCACTCATACGTGAACACAAATCAATATTTGAGATTGAGTTCTATTATTGACCATTGTCATAGATTAAACTTGATGTACTTTTTTCCGATTTTTCAAAAGAGAAACTGCAAAAATCCAACAAACATAAATGCTACACAGATGTGTGCACCGCATTTACAAACATTATCCATTATACGCGCATAATCCTAGCCCCAATGTAAAATAAATTACTATACAGTATTTGCATGATACCGCAGTGATGTTATCAGAATACCCAGAGCACCTTGCCAGTAATTGCAGGGCAAGCGGGGTGCTGAGGCACAAATACAGATATTTTAAGATATTTCTAAGTATAGATTGCTTCTTGATTGCATGTACCCAAAAGGCATCCAAGTCATGCTATCAGTATTCATTGGTTGTCAACACATATTGTAAGTATGTCTGTTGCAGAATAACTCAATAGAATGAAAAATGACCTGAATATAGAATCCAGAGGCATGCTTTAACAGGTACTAAAAGCATATACAGTCATATTACCATAAACCACTGTGTTCAAACACAGATAGAGATGATATATTAGATATAGAAGATATATCATTTTACCTAGTACTCCTAGGCGATAGTTGAGGGTTATGACAATGACGTTCCCATAGCTTGCCAGTACGCTACCATCCATCATGTTGCCGGTGCCTTCTGTGTAGGAGCCCCCGTGGACGTAAACCATCACCGGCCGCTGACCCCCCTCCTCATGGATGTCTGAGAAAAGTGAGAAAAAGAAGAGGATAGATAGATAGATAGATAGATAGATGATAGATAGATAGATAGATAGATAGATAGATAGATAGATAGATAGATAGATAGATAGATAGATAGATAGATAGATAGATAGATAGATAGATAGATAGATAGATAGATAGATAGATAGATAGATAGATAGATAGATAGATAGATAGATAGATAGATAGATAGTGTGAGTGTAGGCACAGATCCACCCACTTTCCTTCTGCCTTCATTCTGTCTTTGTTCCTTTATTTAAATAAATATTCATAGCGACTGTGTGTGTCCAACTGACCGTCCACCTGTCCATTTGTATGCATATCAGCCTTTAATCGGTTGGTGGGTTTATACATACAAAATCAGGAACAGTCTGTGGCTCCTGTGCTTCCCTATGCTTCATATCTCCCTACATTAATTTCTCAGCAGGTGGATTTAAATTGAGGCTGCAGGAGTGTTCATGCCTGCCATCGTGTGTGTAGGTGTGTGTGTGCGCAGGGTCACATGCATGTGTATGAACTAATATGTATGCACGAGTGAGCCTGTGTCCTTCCCACTTTCCCCCACAAGTAAAGGCGTAAACCTCTTGGCGACTAAAGCAGGTGTCTGCATATTAAGTGTTGGTTCAACCAGAGGCGTGCACAAGGGGGGTGGAGGAGACTTGGCTTTACTTTTAAAAAGAAAACTTTATTTATTTAACAATGGCATACCTGTGCCCTGACACGTTTTTTCCACGTTTAATCAAATGTCACAGAACTAATGTTCTTAAAATCACCTTGCGTGATGTCAACCCAAGGTTAGCCAGTGCCGTTCTGTTGCCACTTGTTTGACCCGACATGTGAACAAATCAGGTCAGCCTAATTCTAACCCTGCATGCTTATTTATTCACACTTGCCTCAAGAAAGTCTGGGCACATCTTTAGATTTACTCACCTTCCTCAGTGGGCACGTAGATATTTAGATATAGACAATCCTCACTCTGGTGAGTGAGGTACGTTGCTGCTATATCCAGGTTAGCCGTGAGCCAGGAAGGCATCATATCCCCCAGCATGCTCCTCTCATCCAGTGACTGCGGGCACACTGGAGCAAACTGAGTCACATTTCGTATTCCCGGCCATGGCAAAGGAGGCTCGGGTGCCTGAAAGCGTCGGTCACCAGTCGGGGGCCTTGCGTATGGTACCCCCAGGTACTGGATGACGGGTCCGAGCAGGTCGGAGGGCAGAGGGGTCAGCATGCCGCGGATGCGGCCCTGCACTGTAGAAATGACAGGCACAGTCTGCTGCGCCAATGAAGAAGCCGAAAAGAGGCTAATAGTGAGGCAGAGGGAAAGGACAAGGGATAAAAATCCAAATGGGGATAAAAAGGATGGAAGAGATGGGGGAGAGGGAGTCCTCCTGGTCCTCTGCTCGGACATGATGATGTGTTTAGGGATACCAGATGGGAGGGAAGCAGGAACAGCCACCGGGAGGGAGAAGACCAAGGCTTTGTTGACCCTTCAGAGGTATCCACCACTCACACACAGCTGCTGCTCAGCTTGGCCCATAGCACACACAACAAGCAATCCAGGCTCTTGCAAACAACCTTTTCCTTTTGTGTGTGTGTGAGTTTGTGAGTCAGTGATTCTGTGCCTCTGACTGCTTGGTGACTCAGTCAGCGAGTCCCTTGAATACTTGTCTGTGTGTATGTATGTGTGGAAGTATTTAAGCTAGTGTGCATGCCCTGGACTGGCAATTTGAGCATGTGTGCACGTGTGTGTGTGTGTGTGTGTGTGTGTGTGTGTGTGTGTGTGTGTGTGTGTGTGTGTGTGTGTGTGTGTGTGTGTGTGTGTGTGTGTGTGTGTGTGTGTGTGTGTGTGTGTGTGTGAGTCTCTCGTTATGTAAACAGTAGCATCACTGTTCTTCTGTCACCCTCTCCTCCTGTCACCCCCATAACAAGCCCAAACTGCCTCCTGGAGAAGAGACAGAGAGGCAGAGAAATGGAAAGAGAAGGAGAGAACGATTAAATTAGTCTTCATTAGAATAATCACAGTGTCAACTAGTTAAATGTCACACACACACACACACACACACACACACACACATACACAGCAAACTTACACATCACATCAGAAAAATAGGCTGTGCTACCTCACTGCTATTCACGTTAAAATTAGATATGAGAGCGATAGATTGGGAAAACGAGATGTTGTCCGCTGAGCTTAACTCGGTATCAGACTTTCAGGGCTGCTGTGTCACACAGGAATGGCATATGTGTGTGTGTTGTGTGTGTGTGTGTGTGTGTGTGTGTGTGTGTGTGTGTGTGTGTGTGTGTGTGTGTGTGTGTGTGTGTGTGTGTGTGTGTGTGTGTGTGTGTGTGTGTGTGTGTGTGTGTATCCAGTATGAGCCTCAGACATATGTCACATCCTCACTACACAATGTTTCACAGACCACAGGACTGGGTTGGTGGTGGGGGATGGGGGGGGGGGGAGAGAGTCACTCATATGCTTAATTAAACCCCGAGTACACCAAAGGGCTCCTGACCTGCATGTAGCATAAGGTAGGAAGCCTGTGAACACTCTCTCTCTCTGTCTCTCACACACCAATCACACACACACACACACAAACACACACACACACAAGCATGCACACACACTTTGTTCTCTATCACCCACATATGCAAGCACACACCCCTACTCTATAAGTAGTATAAAATACACACAAAGGTTTTTCTTTTTTCCAAGTTTATCAATTTCAACATGCTCACACTTTCATTTTTTCAAACACACACACACGCACACACACACACACACACACACACACACACACACACACACACACACACACACACACACACACACACACACACACACACACACACACACACACACACACACACACACACACACACACACAAACACACACGACATACACAGCTGCTCCCCAGCCCACACTGCTATCTCTCTGTGGGCCTTAGGACAGAATATTAACATACACACGCACGCGCACAGAGAGCAACATCAATTTCCGTGTAATCACACACACATACACACACACACACTCACACACACACACACACACACACACACACACACACACACACACACACACACACACACACACACACACGTCCGTACTAAGCATCAAATATATTACAGTGTCAAGTGATCAGTACTATCGCTCCTCCCATGTTAGATTGTATTGGTGTCGGCTGTCCAAGGTGCTAGTTAACATTCCAGTGGTGATCACACACGCTGATGAATAACGCTTCATTTATCAAGGCAAACCCGCCTGCCACCCTCCCCTTGTATGTTTTTACAAGAGGAAAGAACAGATAAAAGCCGCTATACATTCTAATTCTAATTATCAATAAAGGAAGAAATGAGGCAGGGAATAAATAAGCGAACGTGTTGGAAATAAAACGCCTGATTGTAACGTAGAATATCCTGACTACATCTCTATCAGCGCTGAAGCTGACTACGGCAAAACACACACATACGCACACACACTCAAATGCAAAACCTCAACCTGCATCCGCGCTGCAGTAAAAAAAAAAAAAAAATCAAATGACAAAATGTAGGATGTAACGTACCCAGCCAGGGTGTGAGATGTGAAATTCCACGGACCATGTTCCTGTTCTCATCCACCGCAATATTCACCTCGTGTTTTCCGCTGCTGCAGCTTAACCGACGTGCCCGGGATGGGATATTGGGAGATATTCCTCTGCTGCTGCTGCTGCTGCTGCTGCTGCTGCTGCTACTGTCGCTACTACTGCTACTGCTGTTGCTGCTGGTGGCGATGGTACGTCTCCGAGGTGGGAATAACCCAAAAAAAAGAAAACAAGCGAAAAAAGCTCAGGCCTTCAGTCCGGGATATGATGCAATTGAAAAGGAAAGACGTTTTGAGTGTAGCAGAAATGTTAGTGTTACTCCAAGGATTGCAAGGCCCAGGACGTTCAAATGATCAATCTCCCTCTCTTCCTTTCGTTCTCCTCCCTCCCCCATCTCTCTCTCTCTCTCTCTCCCTCTCTCTCTTTCTGTCTCTGCCTCTCTCTAGATGCGATTGGACAGTGTGGCAGGCAGCAGCTACGGATCCAATGATACGCAACTAGCTCCATGAGGAAGCGCAGAGTGGAGAGAATAGAGAGGATAGAAGAGGACCAACCTGTGCAGGGAAACACACACACTCACAGAAGTGCACATCTTTACACAAAGTATATTGGTGCATAAACACACATGGCCACACACACCTGTGGAAGGTCCTATTGCACATTTGGAAAAAAAACACAAAATCCCCAGAGGGTAAAAATGCCTCAATGCATGGTCACACAAACCTGTAGCAAACATATGCTCACACGGCAACCTGCATGTACCCAAACACCAGCACGTATACACACAAACACAGACACACACCTCAACACAAATAGTGCTGGAGTACACAGTGACCTCTTCAGGACCAGAACAGGAGATTCTGTCTCTATTCAGCCCTGCCTTCAAGCTGCTTTCTCCCTTGGGCAATGTGTGTGTGTGTGTGTGTGTGTGTGTGTGTGTGTGTGTGTGTGTGTGTGTGTGTGTGTGTGTGTGTGTGTGTGTGTGTGTGTGTGTGTGTGTGTGTGTGTGTGTGTGTGTGTGTGTGTGTGTGTGTGGTAATGCAGTGGGTCTGCAGTCGCTGCTAACTGTGGGAACACTCCTCACGTCAGCAAAGCGTGCTGCAGAAGCATTCGGAACTTTCTATTCCTCTCCTCAACAATCTTCCATCCACCCATCCATCTCTTTGTCTGCCTGTCTACCTCTCCGTCTGCCCATGCAGTTCTCTGCTTATTCCTCTGTGATGCCCTCTACTCATGTCTCCTGAGTCTTCCCTCCCTCTCCTTTCCTCTCCTTTAAAGCAGGTTGTCTCACTATCTTCTTTTAATGAGACGAAATAAAAACACTCAGGTCAATTTGCGGAAAGGCTTTATTATACAGGTGGGGTTTGAGAGGCGATTTAGGAGGATGACATTGACTTATAGTCTAAGCTTTACAAAGCTGTAGGGCCTTTCCCTAGTTCTTTTTAACCAATATGACCCAAAAGAAAAGCACTGCATGAGTATCTGGGGCTTTGCAGACTCATATCGGATTAAAAGGTTAGAGGTCTAGCCACAGGTTAGGCCTGTACAACCCAAGTTATCAATAAAATCCAAGGAATAACTCAGAGACTCAAGCTAAAAATGTTCGGCCATAGAAAGGAACTATAGAGTCTATATACGTATCTATATGTACAGTATATATATCTATATCTATATCTTTAGTTTTGTCAAAATATATATTTTTTATATCTATAAAAAACATTGTATTCTGTTGATAAAAGAGAAAACAGATATCTGGGTTTGGTAGTAGTGTAAGCAACAAAACAATACTTTAGTTTTGTCTAAATATTTTCTGTTGCATTGTTTACTTGTGTGAGCAGCAGACAGGACATGAACCTGGACTCAAGCTTTGTACTGGCAAACAATTTGATTTAAACAACAGAGATCTAGATCTGTTAGTCATTCTATGATTTGGGGTCTTTAGGGGACAAGGCGTTCCCTGTGCCTTTCATCACTATGTTTCATCCTGTTCACAAAGTCCATGCAGGCAGGAGGTTGAGATGAATGGCTGTGTCAACCAAACACCAGACTTGGACTGCTTTTCATATTTTTACCGACAGACAACATTGGGTTTTTCAACGCACAACCGTTTCTTAACCTGGAAGCTGGGGTAGGCAGTATATTTGTGGCAGAGAGTCTGAAATTTCAGCGACAGTAATTAGTTTAACCTTACTTAGTCCTGAATAGTCTTCTCTATTTAACTGTAAGCAGACTGTTGTTGCAGGCACACAGTTATCACGTCCTTCATTGAACTTCTTAGTCAGATGAGGCAGAATATCTTCTGGTTTTACTTATATGTCGCATGAATGCACGAGTGCCTAAATTGTCAAGCCTATTTATTGATAGGGTTTTCCAATAGTTATTTTTCAATTTGAAAACTGTACTGATTAATTGTGCTTGAAGCTCCTTCAATCCGTGTCCCAATGATGTCTTTAAAGAGCTTTTCCTTTTGTCAACTGGGCCTTCTTAGCATTTTAAACATGCTGCAGAGCCTAATAGAAGGTTAATTGCTTAATGGTATCATAGAGCGCACCTGTATGAAAGCATCTTCATTAGTTCAAGTCTCTCATTTATTCTGTTTTTTCTATCTCTAATTAAACCAGAGATAACAATGGAGCTCTGTGGCATTGCATGGAAGCAACGGGAATAAAGATCACGAAAAGACATTCTGTCACAAGCATGCATTGTACTTTCCATTTAATTGCCCTTCAAAAGATTACAAATTATGCTGTGTTGGACAATTAGTTTAATATTTCTTGCTAGTTTTAAGTGCTTTATCAAAGCCTCATGCCAATCATGCATGATGAATGTTAATAACCTCTAAATACACATTGTTATTCTATGTGGGAAAAGGAAGTAGCGAAAGACATACACGATGAGGGAACAATACATTGGCACTGATGTGCCAGATGAAAGCTGTGACCTGGTGTCAAATTGTTAATAATCATGCAAGGTCTTCAGAAAGCCTGCAATTAAAATGTAATCTTCAATTCTAGGATTTGTTCTTTTCATCAAATAAATGTGTTGTTCAAATTTTACCCACTTAGAATGCAACTGCAACAAGACCCAGGATTTAATGCTATTATCTGAATGATCCAAGTTGCCAGAATAGACCATCAGTTCCTCGAAAGAAACAGACTGGTGTGTGCATTTTTTACTTATTTTAGCAGATCAGAGGAAAACATACAATCATAATCTCTGTAAACCTAACAGGTCGTCAATACAGGAAATTAATCTTTCATACTAAAGTGGATTCACATAGGCACCATACTCCTATGGAGAGTAGCCTACCTCCTTAATTTGATCTTTTGAAGAAACCTTTCCTGTTTGAGTCATTATGTCATTACAACCAGAAGTGGGAGCTGAGCTGCAGCAGGAAGTAATTTGGATGAAGATAAATGGAGCACGGCTCATCTCTGACCAGCTTCAATCCAATTTATATCTTGTTTTAAATCACTGCCAGTATCTTTCTCGATTTAGTGAGATAAAGCTTGATGTGCATTAAAGATACACTGGACAATCACCAGCATAGCAATGGAGCTCTGTGTCATTCCAGTAGATGAAGTAGCCAAATGGTAGCATGTAGTGAGAAGAAATGTACACCTGAAATTGTTGTCGGAATGTAATGCTAGTAAAGAAAACCTTGAAATAAGTTAAGAGACCTTTATGCGCCTAGATTTGTGCTTACATTAAGCACATTAAAACTCTCATTAACTTCTTCTCTCCTTTTCACCTTTTGCCCTTATTCCATGCAAGAGAGACAACTGATTGACCCAAGAGCTTTTCTGGTCAGCTCCCAGGCTCCTTAAGAGCCCCTCTGGTCAATCCAGGTGCCCTACAAGTGACATCCCCCCTCCCCTGGTCACATCTAGGGTCTCTTTAGTTATTTTAGATGGCCTCAAGTTCGCTCTGCGCGGTCCAAATGCCACTCGGCTAAGCACGAGTGCTGCTCCTATGTGACATAAGGATAAAAAATCATCGACCTACATGATCTGCAGAGGTGGCCCCTGTTTATTTTTTACCATTGATTCATAGAAATCTATGTCTGGAGACTGAGTTTGTCTGTGCATGCATTTTTTATATGATATTGCTACTCATTTTCTATCCTATGGCATGACTATTTCTCTGTATACCTCCCCAGACCTCCATGAAAATTGTTAGAGGCTCCTGTTTTATTACAAGGTTCCTGACATTTATAGTGTTTTTTTTTTTTAAACCATTTAATTTCTTTTCTAAAAACCACAAATACACACACACTCACATTATTAAGTCACAACCCTGTCGAGGTGAAAGGATTGTTTTTTAACATTGCACAAAGCCTCTTTTTGTCCATTCATCCATCTTACTAAATTAATTTCAGTTCTTCTCTCGATCGCTTAGTCCAGATTAGTCCGCCATTCATTCATCTCACATCCCTCCAGCTCTCCTGTCTCTCTTCCAACACATTTGCTCTGCTCGTCTATTAAATTATCACTCTGTCTCTCAGCAGCCCAACTGTCTTTTAGTTCAGCCTTCCCTCCAACAGCTCCCGTTCTTCCTTAAAATATTCATTGATGTCTTAAAGCCCCTCAGTCTCTTCGATACATACTACCTATCTTTAACTCGTTCACTGCTCTGTGTAACCATCTTAGAAAATATAACATCACATATTCCCAGATACACTAACAAGGACAGTTTATTTGCATGCATTACATTCACATAATTCCATTGGAAGTATAATTCTGAAATGACTTTATGTACTGCAAAGCAATATTATGTCATTTAAAAAACCCACAGTCATAATCTGTGATTTTTTCCCAAAATACTGGCACAATAACTGGTGTTTTATATTCTGATGTTTTAAAATCCATAAATCAAAGTATAGTATGAGTGGATGTATGCAGAATAAGTAAATACAATCTAATGAAAATGCTGCAACGGAGAAAAGCAGAAAATGCTTGAAATAGGGTTATACTGTGCCAGAGAAAACAATGAGTTAATCAGTTACAACACACCATTTCATCCTGTAATTTGAATAACAAGTATGCTCTTAAAGCACATTGTAAACCTAGTGTTTATGTAGGTATATTCTAACTCAGACAATATAGTTTAAATAAAACAAAAACATGTGCTCCACCACTGTCTGCATTTCCTGTGTACATTATTGACTCTTCCATTCGGTTCCTATGATATTTCAGTCAAATTGCATAATGCTGTCTGTGAGCCTCTCTCCTCCTGCCGTCCTCCCTGACCATGGTTCACTGATGGAGCCGCACTTTAAGTATTTTTATCCCTCCCATCATATTATTTGCTGGGCAGTCATATTAATTATCCTTTATTTATCAAGCACTTGTCACAAAGTGCATTGTCACAAATCATTTTGCTTCAAGATAACAAAGGACACAGAAACATAAATTCAAACAAAGGCCAATAGAAGACACTAAAAAGTGATCTGTTTCATTTTGAAAAGTCAGCTTTTTGAAAACCAACATGGCTCAGTTCAAAATTATGTTTCAAAACAAAACTCCTCATCTCTTAGATGGCAAGGACACTCAGTTTGCTTAAGTGTGCCTGTCAAAACGTGTGTGAGAATATATTACTGTAAACTATTCAGGACACATGCCAGACTCACAGAATTTCAGACAGCAGCCATAGATAGATGGATAGAGATAGAGGCTGCTCTGTAGGAAGCTTTTATTACTTAATGTGCATGTGTTCTGGAGTAAGTCTGACACATTCTCTGAAATGATTAAATGGGCAGACTGACATTGAGACCTGCATACTGTGAGAGGAAATTACGGCACAGTACTGGATTATAAAACATAATTAAGATAAGGCAATAGACAGGAGAGAGAACAGTGAAGATGTTGTGAGTCTATTTGTCCATTTCAGACTAAGACTGCATACGCACTCACACTCTCAATTACTTAGCAGACACAGAAATGTAAGAAGTTTAGTCACATGCAGGATATAAACAAATAGCTACAATGACTGAGCAGAAGACTAAAAGAGCATCAGATTAGGTTCTCTGCCTATATGTTATTTCCACTACTTGTTTTAATATTAAATGCTTTCTCATTTTAAACAACATAAAATCAGTTGTAATCGTTATTGAAAAAGATTTAACGAAAGTTAAGACAAAGGGGTCACTAAATTGCTCTTAATTTATTGGCTCAACATTTTGCCTCACCAGCAGTAATCTGTCAGCCTTGTTGGATTGTCGATGGACAGCAGTGACATAAACTGAGTGGTGTGTGTGCTGGTATAACACACACACATATATATATATATATATATATATATAACAATTGTTCTAACACTCTAAATATCAGCCTCCTTTTTATATAACACATTTCAACACCAACTTGCACTCAAATAATACACCCACAAACTCACTATTCAAACTATTGTTTCCAGCAACAAAAGCCTTTGTTTTTGGCTCCCATTGGCAGGTGGTTATTTGCCAAAATTTGATTTATTCTTCATTTCCAAAATCTCACCTACACACTCCCACACTGCGTTACAAGCGTAGGCCGGGGTTGGCTGTGAAGTCAGTGATTTTCTGTGCAGTGTGGACCAGCTCTGTTGTGTGCCTGCACCTTTGCAGGTTGCAGGAGCATATGAGGTAGTGGTGCATGTTGCACCGGCTACAAACAGCAGCAGCCCTTATTGGTATTTCTCACGGCGTTAGTGGGGGAGGGGAGGATGCCGATTGGGAAGTAAAGGACAGATGTCAGATGGAAACATTGAGGAGAAAAGCGAGTACTGGAAGGTTGAATGAAATGGAAATTAAGATAGAAAAGAGAATAAAAAACCAGAAGAAGAAGAAGAAGAGTAGAAAACCCGGAGCATAAATTGTTGGTGTAGGTGGAAGACAGAGGAAAAAGAGGAGAGAGAGGACAAAAGAGGGTGGGAAGGAGAGCTAATATGGTGGGCTGATGGTGTGAAAAGTGTGGAAAGCATTAGAAAAGGTGAGAGCAAAGCAGACACAGAAAACAATAAGGTGTTGGAGAGAGGGGTATTTTATTAATCTTTAAAATAACAGTTTTGTGAATCTCCTGCAATCATAGTTCAGGGGATAGTGATACAGTACTGCGCAGGTGAGGTGAGTATCGATTGACTCGCAGAACCAGTGTGTACATCCAGAGGCTGCAAGGAAATTGACATGTCTGGCCATACCTCTGTGGTGTGAATATAAAAGCCCTATAATTGGTCATTCTCTGTGGACTAGCTTGGGCAGAGGTAAGAACCAATAAAAAGCACAAAAGTACAGTGAGGAAATTGATTGTTCACAGGAACAAAGGAGACAAGAAAAGCCTTTTTTCAAACTGTTCTTTATCATTTCAAGAGATAAACAGAGAATAATGTTTTTTTCAATATATCAGCAATTGAAACTGCAATCATCGAGAGTGGTTCCAATATTCTGAGCACGTGATTAAGTTATTGATTGACTCAATAATTGACGGTGTGACTGACCAGTTGATTGGTGTCTTGTGTAATGGCCACATTATGAAGGTGGAGCAAAAACACATGAATAAAGCATTTTGTTTTCATGAAACACATTCACCAAGTTAAGCTGAACACAAAGGTGGGTAGCACGTGACTTTTCTATCCTAAAATTCATGTATTTGTTCTAAATGCCATTATAGAACATACATAATTCTGTCACACCTGCAGCCTAGCATATTTTCATATTATATTTTATACCTCATAGCCCAACGTTAATCATTTTGCTTTTCCCCAGCGTGTTGCAGAAATACTGCCCATGTAAATCCACAGTGCCTGAAATTGATGTCCAAGTATTGCAGGCCTAAAGGGGCTTCCTGCTGTCATCTCACATCAAATAGAAAAAGGAGCTCTCATCGCTCAGGGACGGGACCATATGCATTTCAAAATATTTATATGTGAAGCCACAAATGTGTGTGAGTAAAAGCTTCAGTCGATCTAGCAAGCATATTGTATTGAATCAGTGATCTTAATGTGAGGCGGCTGCGACTGTGTTACGTGTACATGTGTCTTCTTCTTTATGTATGACAGGAGATTTATTGCTTAAGGTACCTCGGAGCTACAAATAGCCACCGCTCAGTTCCCCAAATTGATACGGCAGCTGCTCAATCAAGAGACCTATGGGCACTGCGAGGCAACAAAGTCTTTAGGAGTGCTGGTGAAATCCTGTTGCTTAACTTGGAAATCCGCCCCCTGTCTCAGTGATCCCTCTGTCAGCTTTGTGTTGTGGCTGTGCATAAGTCTCTGTTTAAAACAGTGCATCAAGTCCAATTTGTCAAATCAGTATGAATTTATGCAGAAGCTGCGCACCTCCTGCTGTGTTCACTTAAGCAGTATTACAACAGAATTACTGTTATAATTTAGATACTTGTTAAGAGATAGACTTCTTATTAGTATTCCTGCTTAGTTCAATGATTGATTTCAACAAGAAGGGTGGAGCTTTGTGAGGGCCTTGTGAGTGTCTGGGAGGTAACAAAAGTAATCATGTACCAAGCATCATAATAACATGTAAATCACCTCTTATCAACAACCGAATGATACATGCTCTTAAGCATTTTTTGAATATTCATTATTTGTATAGCGCCTAAACATAACAGTAAAAAACCTACGAAACCTTTTATTTTACGTGTGCACATTAGATGTGACTGACTCATATCGCCAGAAAAAAAATCAAAGCCCCTGGTTTAAAAGGCGGAATCGTACACCAGGTTTGTGTTCAGGACCTTTCTGGGGAAGCTCTGCAATCGATGCTGCTGGCTGATGACCTTAGTTTAATGTATTGGTTTGTGTGTGAATGAATTACTGAGTGTGTGTGATTGTGTGCAAACCAACCTTGATACTATAAGCATGCTCTGAGCAAAGCTGGCACTGAATTAAACGGGACCTTTTTTGTCCAATGGTTGATCATCTCCAGTATGGCCCTGAGCACTGCCTTTATCACAACCACTGATGTTTCTACTGCCCTACCTCCTATTGGAGACCTGAAATTCCCTTCCAACACACACTCACACACACAAAATATTCAGAAGAACCGACACAAGTTCACTCAGACACACAACACATATGAACACATACTTACGCAGAGCACAGATTTTAAAAATGCAATATGCAACTGCAAGTAATGTACTAAATGGCTCTTTGCATGTTGCATGTCCTGCTCTTCTGCAGACATGTGGAGTGAAAAAAGCGCATACCTATTTATACACGCACCCAGAGGTACAGCTGTGGAAGTCAGGACAATATGCAAATATAACGTTGCACCTTTAAATGGTGTTTGATTGTAAAATAATCTGTAATTCACCAAATCTACCTAAAAGTAGCACATATAGGTTATACAGTGTACAATTTTAATTTGCAATTTAACCACTTTTTGTGCCATCTGCTTCATTCCTTTATTGTTTGAAAGAAATTTGATTCAGGAATCACCAAAGGCAGCTGCTAAGACAATAATAATGAAACATGCATGAAAATTGCTCACATGGGTTTTACATGGAGTAGTTAACACTGGTCTTAGATTTTCTCTTCAAATTATCCATCATATGCATAAAGAGCAAAATAGTATTCTACCAACGTGACAGTCTAATTGACGTGGTACTCTGGACATTCCCTTATTTCCCTTTTAAATAAACTCACCAACCAAAGTGAACTTTAACATGTGAGACGACTGATAAGCTTAACTGGAAAGATGTCCTCTTCTTTAAACTCATCTATTATGATAATAAAAATTAGACTTCTATTTTACATTATGAAGCAAATGAAATGGCTTAATAAGTGTTAATAGCTGTTTGGCAATAATTCATTATGCAAAACCTAGGAGTGGCTGCTGAATTGGTCACGGAGATCCTCACAATGAGGGGAGCGTAGGTGAGAGACTTTCAAAGTATATTACTGCACAAAATATTTATGTTTATTGAAGGTCGCAAAGAATGATAGCAGGGGGAAGACTTGAGTGGAGTTAATAGAGAACATAGTTAGACTTACTCTTTGATATGTGTCATCTATACAAAATGTTTAATTTGAATCAGATAGTGTAATTTTTTGCCAACCATAACCCAGTATTGCAGTTGACAAAAATTAACCATACCTTAACTAAAGAGTGGCAGATCATATTTTAGCACTGACAATCTGTTTTATCATGCACGTATAAGGACTGTTTGTCTACCCAAGAGTAAGATGAGACAATGTATATGAATTCACTGTCTCAGTGCATAGGACATTAAAAAAGTACTAGTAGGGAAATGATGAACAGAGGAAGGATAAACAAAAAAAATGATTATAAAAGGCAGATACATGATACAGATACAGACAGTTACACAAAAGTGAGAAAGAACCCTCATTTAAAAAATTCAAATGGCCATTGACGTGTCACGTGCTCCTGGTAACCAAGCAACGCATGAAGTGGGCCGGCAGCATAGGAAAAACATTGTTACAGTTTCTTAAAAAAACATTACAAAAAATAAAAACTCTACCATTTATCTTAGTCTTTTGTTTAAAAAAATAAATGTAATGGTGTAGCAGCTCTGGCAGTAATGTACCATCCACATTCATCAAGATAAAGGGGATCAGAAATCAACTATGGAAAAGAAGCAGAGGCTTTCGAGTGTGCATAGAGGCACACAAGTGTGAAGGAAAGAAAGATAAGAACATGCAGAAGAGGATATGCAGAATATAAAGTAGAAAAAATCAATTCAAAATAAGAGGCAGTAGAAGAGGTCCCGCTGGTTGCATGCGTGCTGCACCATACCGAGTCCATTTGCCATGCGATTTTTTGTCAGTTTGCTAATAAGAACAACAAGTTAGGGGCCAAGAAGGTCAATAACAGCCTCTAAAGCAAAGTACCCTTTCCACAGATACTGATGAGAGCCCTCAAAAAAAAAAAAACGGGGACTAAAACGTCTTTACTTGTGGAACACCCACTGATGACACATGTCCCATATCAGAAGGAACTGACATATCTACTCATGTCTCCTTATTTGAACTGAGGTGGATTTATAGCCATTTTGACTACAGAGAGAACTTTGGTCTACTCTATACTGCATAATGCATGAATATGATAAAATAACAAATTCCAGCTTCAGTGGGATAAGGAGATAATTTAGTCTCTTTAGTTCAAGTTTGCAACCAGTGAATTGACAGCATCAAATCAAAGTTTAAACTTGTCTTTTCTAGATACTTCATTTCTGATGCATACCAATGCATCTTTTCTGGCAAATCCCCATAAAGGAAACACTTGAGATATGAATCACTGTTAGTTTGCAAATGAAAACAAATACAAGTGAGTGTTTTCGTACAACAAGCCATTTCTCAAAGTCAAACATGTCCTGCAGGGAAATAGAAGAATAACCAAAACAATCACATCAGACTTCCTGTCCTCGCTGTAATACAGAACAATGATAAACAATGACTAACATTAAAGGGATTTAAAAACAGATATATGAGCGTTTCTTTATGTTCAACTTTCTCTATCAACGTTTAAAAAAACAGTTGTACTACTACTACTTATTTTATACAGCAAATACATAACAAATTTGTACTGTAAGTTTGAAACCCAAAAAGTTCCATATACCACCATTATCTGACATTAAATGACTGTCCAGTGTCTCGGCAGCACTGAGATGGTCACTTTCTGATAAGGGATGTTAATATTCACCAACCAAAGCAAAAGAAAATGAGGGGCATAATGTCATAAATTGCCAGTTATTTTCCTCAGTTGTGTGGGGGTGAAGGTGGGCTCCATCTAGTTGGATGGGAGTAGAAGGTAAAGTCATGTGGGCCATGAACTCCACAACTGCCTCAATGAAGTCGCAGATCTAATCCATTTTGCATGGAAGCCATAATTAATGCATACAGCATTGGGCTAAAACATACATTTCTTGGCGTGGGACCAGTAAGTTAACCTAAAAATAGCTGTCATGTATAAAAATGTACAGTCAGAGGTAAAAGTCTTGGGACAGCCGCAGAGTGAAAATGTTTGTTGCTGTCGGTGAAAGTGAGTCAGCGTTTAACAACTTGCATAAGTAAAAATGTGCTAAGTGCAGTCCGTGGAGAAAAGCCCAGGGAAAGTGAAGAGACAATTCTGTTGCATGCACAAAAGCCTTCAGTACCTTTCCGCCAACTGTATTCTTGTAACAGTGTCTCCTTTTCAAGATTAATGTGTACACAGTCAGTGTTGGGTGTCAAATTACAATAAAAGCTTTCCAGGCAGCCTGCTACTGCAAGACCCCCATGACAGTTATGGGTGCTGTTTGGCGTACCTGTAAAATAGTAATATGTGACTTTATATAAAAAAGAGTTCTCTGAAGGACTTGCTTACTGACTACTTGCTTTAAGAAAGGAACACCTTTTTTCCCAGCTTCTTTTATTAATGGTTTCTAACATCATTAAACAAAGGGGGGGAAAAAACATACTAAGTATAGATTGGGAAAGTCATTGCCAGATCCTCAGTTGCAGTCCTTTGTGTAAGCCATCTTGTGCTGGTTTTCTAAGAGGAAGCAGGCCTCCATAGAGGTCCTTATATGGTGTATTAGTAGGCGGGGTTTCAGATGGGATTGGTTAAATGATGTGTGATGTCATGGAGGATAATTAAAAGAAATACTGAATGGTGAATGATTTATTTGATGGTTTTGAAGGTAGAGTTTTTATTTCAACACATTCAATGATGAAATTATGCCTTTTTGGAATAATATAATAGAGAAAAACAATGAATATTGGCGAGTCTGAAGGGAATAAACCGAACTGCACATACAGCCTGCACTCTTGCACTTTTGCACAATAACTTTGACCTGCACTCCCTTTGTCCACATATACATGTGTATATTTTTAACAATACTTTTGTTACTTATCTGTATATATATTTTTTTTAGTTTTTAGAATTTCAGAATTTTTTATTTTTTATTTTAAATTTGTGTTTCATTTCCCTGTGTGAACCTGTACTGTTTTTCCTCTTCTCTGTTGCTGCATAAACACTTGAATTTCCCCACAGGGATTAATAAAGGTACAATTTATCTTGTCTTATCTTATCTTATCTTATCTTATCTTAAGGTGGGCTCACATGCTTTATATGTCACTGGAATGAGTGGGGGTTTTTTTTTTAAACGCAGCACCCCTATTGTTAGCGATGGGAAGGATATGTGGTGTCTTTGATTCATTTTATATTTTGAAGGAGGAAATTAAGTCAGCACGATATCTTTTTTTCTCCCATGCTATGCTGCGCATCACCTTACGAGACTCCCCCAGGAGTCATTCAGTTCACATTTAAATAACTAGAATAATATTAACATGTTAATGTTATGGGCTGGGATATATATGATATGAAGGCCTACGCAAGTAGTCAGCATGTGAAGCCCGTCACTATGGATTCATTAGCTGGGTTCAAGTCTGGCTCATTAGTTGTCTCATACTCTACTGTATATCTCTCACGTCTTCTTTTGTTCTCCCTTATGTAAAATACTTAATAAGGCTGAGTGACAAAGCCATAACCCTCAATTTTCCTTCAGGACTGTTTCAAGTGACTTTCACCAGTTTCATTATGAGCATTTTAAGAAACCAGCACTGGAAAGGTGATTCTAGAGTGACATTTTTATTAAATGAAAGCTAAGAAATGTATGTTTTTATTATTATTATTATTATTATTATTATTATTATTATTATTATTATTATTATTATTATTATTAATATAATAATAATAATAATCATAATACATACCATTTTTATATAGCGCTTTTCCTAATGCTCAAAGACGCTCATTTGCCACAACTGTGGGCAGTGACTACTGAATGATCATGTTTATAATTTAGGATAACTCTTGTTTATCCAGGAATAGAACAAGTGATCTTGCAGTTGGCAGCAGGGACCACTCAACTAACTAATGTGAGGACCGAGCAGCCCTCTGGCAAGTATGAATATTTGATCAGCCAGTTGCAGATTTCAATATTTGATTAGCCTGTTGCAGGTGGGGAAGATGTGAAAACTGGATATTTACTCGCGGAAGGAGTCCCAGTTCGGCATTTACTCTTACTTTGTTCAATATTGTTGTAGCAGCTTGTAGGCTTACGACCTTTCCTTGATCTAAAACGCTAACAAACACTTATTAATATAGCTGGGTTTTTTTTTACATAACAGGCGTTTTATTGGCAGCCTGTTTTGTATGTATGTTTAACACATGAATATTGTAGTCGAGGGAAGGAAACACATGCAGGTAACTGTCAAATCACCAACATGAGACGGCAGCTGCTCATACAGTATGTTGTTCCTCCTGAAGCACATGCATGCTCACAAACACACATACACACACACACACACACACACACACACACACACACACACACACACACACACACACACACTTACATATAAAAATGCCAACACCACTCTACCTTGATGCTTTTGTTGCTTAAGTCAACCAGATATTGCTTCCCCGCAAGTGACAACACACAGACACAAAAATACACACCGCTGCACCACTCTACCTTGTTGTATCATGACCTTACATCGTTTTGTGACTGTGACGCACTTCTGATATTATCACTGTGAGCCCTAACATGGGCGATGGACTGGAACGTCCATGACTCTGTAATACACACGTGTCAGTGGCAGGGTTAGGGGCTTCAATATGAGCACTGGACTGAAACCTCCCCATACACACACACACACACACACACACACACACACACACACACACACACACACACACACACACACACACACACACACACACACACACACACACACACACACACACACACACACACACACACACACACACACACCATTTGGGTCCAACATAATCACAGAATATTGCATGTACACACACACATATACATATATATATACAGTATATATATATATATATATACTGTATATATATATATATATATACTGTATATATATATATATACATATATATATGTATATATATATAGAGAGAGAGAGAGAGAGAGAGAGGGAGAAAGAAAGAGAGAGAGAGATAGAGAGAGTATTTTGGTTTTTGAGCAGTGTATGGTTGCAGTTAAATAATGACAGTACAATCCAGAGGGATTGAAATCACTTCTTTTAAATGACCCTATTATAATCTAATTAAGTAGATTAATTACAGAATGTAGGGAATGCATATGAAGAAAATTGTATTTTGTTGCACAGCATCAGTTAAATAAGTATGGATAAGTCTCACCTATGATGTGCAAACACATGCAATGTTAATCAGTGTGGACACAAGAGGAACTTTCCTTCCCTGCAGCTTATAAACAAAAGCACACACATAGACACACAACACAAACATTAACCTTGATCTACCTTGATATCCGTGTATGTCATCATGGGTACTCCTTCCATGCCTGTGACAAACACATAACACACACACACACACACACCAACACACACAGAGCATTACCTCTGCTCTCATTTTCGTGCAATGGACTGGAACTAACATATACATTCCTGCGGCTGTCTCAAACAAAAACACACACAAACACACACACACACATGGAGAGAGACAAAAAGGACATGTGCACACAACCTTGCTGTGTTTGTTGAATACTAAAAAAACACAACCTTACACACACACACACACACACACACACACACACACACACACACACACACACACACACACACACACACACACACACACACACACACACACACACACACACACACACACACACACACACACACACATTATGAGCTCTGACTCACGCTCTCCCTATAGAAATGAATCACTGTGAGTCTATTCAGCCAGACACAAACAAACATACACCCCCACACACACACAAACTATACTGTACTACTTCAATGTTCTCATCATTCACACTAACGCGTGCTAGAGTCAGGAAGCATCCGTCTTTGCGCCTGACTTCATAGGTCAACTCTGCGACAGCAGCCAGCGTCTCCTCCGCTCGGGTGGAGGGTGTTTGATGACCAAAGTCCAGCTAAAATGACTAGGGGCAAAATTTCAAACAGCATTTGTAAATTGAATATGAAATAAGATACAACACATACAAATATTTTAACATGGTTTAAGAAAATGTTGTCTCTGCTACACAGCAGGGCAACCTTATGCCTTGATACTTCACTGTTTGCTACTGTTTAAGGTACGATTAGCTATTTTTGGTCATTTTCTTCTGAGAAGTCTTGTTTCATTAAAGGTCAAATAGGGAACCTCTCCTGAAGAGATATAACTTCTGTAAAAAGTCTAAGACCAATATGGCATCAGGCATCCTAAATTACCTCTGCACACGTTAAAAAGACAAGACTACCAGTAAATAATAACATAGTGAAAGTCATGCACTTATATGGAAGCGTTCAATTAATATAACCCAAACATTGTACAATATGAATGAGTATTTCTCAGCAAGTATCAGATTATTGTATATAGCACTTGGTAATATGAATTGTGATTTGAACAGTAACCACATAGTAGTACATTTATTTCAAACATGTTAATATGCTTTACAATTATGCATACGTATAAATATTTAAATTTACAATCTAGAATGTAAAATGAAAAGAATACTTTGAAATTTAATTTTCATTTTGCATGAATATTTCAATTGGGTTAACTTCAGTCATCTAAAAATTAAGATCTATAGTTGATTCTTCCCGCTGCTTTCATTAAAAATTCATGCATGTAAGCAACATGTGTGTCTTCAATCATGCAGATGTGGATGTTAACATACTATTGTTGCAGCGTGCAGGCTCTTCTGCTTCCATAGAACTTTGGTTTGGTATAACTATGTCCTGTGGAGGACATTGACACACAAACACGTTAGCTGAATTGTGCACACACACAGTTTTGACAGAACAATGAACCGACAAGTACAGGCAAAGTCACAACCTTTATTCTACTCCTCTGACCAGTACATGGACCCTCACTGTTACAGGCAAGTTCGCTGTCTACAGTGCTCCAAATCCTCCTCAGTAAAATTAGGCATCTTATTTTCTCTTTTGTTCTCAGTACCCCCCCCCCCCCTCCCACCCTTTCACTCTGCCAGCTTTTATCTCGTCGTGCCTGTCTTTTCTCCCTTTCTCTTCGCTGTCTCTGTTGTCTTCGTTAGTCGGTCTCATATTGTAGTGAAACAAGTTCCTCTCCGATCCAGAACTCCACCATGGCCTGAATTCATCGGCTTATCCAGTGTGTGTGTGTGTGTGTGTGTGTGTGTGCTTGTGCATGTGTATATGAGTGGCCTCTGGAGCAATGTTGTGAGGGAAAAGTGTGTTATGAAAATGGAAAGCAAAGGGAGTGAGATGAAATTTGTGTATGTGACCTCCTTTCCTGGCAGCCTGACAGAGTGGGTAGAATGCTTGGACTGGGTGGTCGTTGCAAAGCACTCAGCCATCCATCGACTGACAGCCATTGATCTGCAAAAACCAATGACTCACTAACTCCTCAGTATGCAACCCTCATACTTATACATGCAAACGGGACTGCTGTGTGTAAACAACTGCACACAACGCACAGACAGGAAGGCCTGTCTCTGTAATTACTGATTAATGTAATTGCAGTCCACAGATTAAATTACATCAATTGGCTCAGAATATATAAACGGAGTTACTTTCAGAGATTGCAGTTGGTTCCGACCCTAACTCACACGTAACCCTTTTTATGAAAATAAAAATAACATAATATTGGAAACTCGGAGTGTAATTAAAGAAAAACTGTATTTCTAATGAAGACATTTTACATTGTTCAGCTTTGGTGTATGTTTTTTTTTATTCTGATGTGCATTAACCTCTGCTAGCCATTTTGCATCTGAGCCCCCAGCACTTCACCCAGCCAAACTAACCCAAAAAAATATGTATTACTTTATGTTACACTAGATTCAATGTCTCTGCAACCCAATAACTTAAGTCCCTTACTTTCCATTATATATTACTGTACAAGTTAACGTGTTATGTTTGAGACAACTTCAGACATGCATGCCAATCACGAGTCATGCAGAAAAGCAAGCATTTCATTTTCACAAAGAAATATGTTGCAGGTACAGATGTGCTGACAATTCAACAACAGTCTTTAAGATAATGTTGGGAATAAAAACATTAATGTGGTTTTCATACTTTGAACTTAGATTTGATCCTAGTCAGTCAACAAATTTGCAGATTAAAGCCTTTCAAACTTTCTTCATGAAGACTGCCCTGATCAGAATAAATCACACATGTATAAACTGAATATAAAGTGTTTAGAAATAGATATACTTTACTGACGCGAAATGCATGTGTCAAAGTCCTTACTCAACTTACTTTACCTCTGTTCCTTCACAATCTTTTGTAGCTTTACCTTGATTTAAGTGATTTAAAGATAGCTTTTGATGATGGCGAGGGTCCAAAAGCCTTTCATTAAGCTCATACCTCCATAATAAAAGTACACTTTAAACAAAGGGAAAGTGCGCCACTTGTAGGATGGTTTCATAACTACAAGACATTCTGGCTTAAACATTTTCTGAAAGGAATCATCCCAGCACACAGAAAATGGCATGCTGGCATCAGCCCACTTCAAACACTTGTTTGAAAACATGTATTTATATTTATCCATCTTCTCTTTCTTTCACAGAGGCCAACACACTAACAGCCCACGCGCAAGCACAGTCTTGGGAATCAATAACTTGTACAGTCAGGTTGTGCTGTTGGGCTCCATCTCCGCTGTGAAGGCTTTCAATTATAGAACTGAAAGCTGCTCGCTCACTGCTGAGCAATGCATAACCGGGCCAATGTCACTGCACTTTACATTTATTCTATGACCCCATTCACACCTGGCAGCGCAGTCTAATTTTAAACCAAGGAAACTTGTGGACTGTGACACACAGAACAAGATTTACTTTATACCTCCATGTGGATTCAGAATTATTAACCGTTGATCATGAAATGGACTTGTCATTGTGAGTTTGCAGCAGGTAACTTACGTTGTCAGCGAGCTCCACACTAGCAACATCCATTATGATTGGGTAGAGTCTGATCGATTATCCACATTTTGACAGACTATACATTTGTGTTCATGGGCGAGATTTTTGATACACATTTTAGCTTTAAACAGATACATAGCTTAATATTCTAAAACCTGATTTGATTGAAAAACTGTTTTAAAGTACTTTATTTCAAGTCCCATTCAGTGTCAGCCTGACTAAAGTGAACACAGCACACGTGTCTATAGAGATCATTGAGGTTTTTAATAATCATCAACACATTTATGTACAAAGCAGGCAATGTCGTATTCAAATGAATCCCCTCCCCCCCAAAAAAACAGAATCTTAAAATGCGTTTTCTTCTTATTTTCGGTCATAAAATAGCTAAAGATTACCTCAGGGAATCAATTCAACAGCTCAAAAATGATTTTGGAACCGTCAGTACAGTTACAGTTTGACAAAAAGTTAACAGATTATCTACCACAGTTTACCAGCCCTGGGCGTGGGAAGTCAACACCGAAGAATAAATCAAGAAGTATTTTGCTCTCTAATGAAATGATGATTGCAAGATCAACTTCATCCCTGAAAGTTTTCCCTAAAGCGCAGAGTTTGTCTTTGTTCTTCAGGTATCTGATGGGACTGAAGTGTTTTGTGAAACACAGACCCGGTTTACCCGACGCAGAAGATCTACTAGGAGTCAGTCAAAAAATTCATAAGTAAAGCAGATATTAAATGAGTTGGGGGTGTCAATGAAAAGGGCTCGTTAGGGGAGATTCACTATTTGCACATTGAAAATCCTCTCTCCTGTTTTCCAGCAAATTCGATGCTTAAAGATGTTTACAATTAACGTTGTTTTTTTTGTGTTTTTCTTCCAAAATAGCATTTTGAGACAAATAACCTGATTGTCTAATGCACAAGGACATTAAAACAATGGTTCAGTTTAGGAAAGGCTCAACTATATTCATTCAATTCTATAACCCCTAGATGTAGTTTGTCCACGAGCAAGAGGAAGGGAATTACGGTCTCAATGTGTGCCTGTTTAAAAAGCCACTGATATAAACTATGTTTTAATTATAAAACATAGCCTATTGGATATCCTTTATTCAATCAATGCATGAACTAGAAAGGGAAAAGGGAAATACAATTTCAAGTTACTGGGAAATGTAATTTAACCCTCGTAGTTATTCATTTTTGGGATGAGTCCTGTTCCGTTGGCAAAGTCCAAATATCCTGGTACTCCAAGACCACTATCAAGCAGTATTGCTTTCAAATCAAATCAAAATGATGGAAATACAGATGTTTGCCCTTGACCTAAAGTCTTTAAAACGCTATCATGGCATCTTTTAGTGCATCTTAAATCCTTTCATATATAACGTTGCTGTGCACAATGCACAACACTGCATGTTAGGAAATCGATGTTACAAGTGTGGCAGATGAAATGTCCATTTGAATATACAGCAAACAGCGTTTCTAAGTTTTAAAAAATCCAACAAAGCCCAAATGACACACCAGAGATCAAACATTAGGTTTTTGTCATTTACAATGAAAAGGAAAATCACACCCAGGGCGGTGCCAACTGAATATGTTCTGTGTTGTAAATGAAGATGATGAATTCAATCGTTCTTTACAGCCGATATATTCAGTTGTTCCCTTCCTTCAAAAATAAATGTACAAGGATTCACAACATGTTGTCAACCTGTGTGCCTGGAGACTCAGGCTCTTGAAAACACATGTGGGGATCTACCAAAACGTCCTCTGCATTATTCTGTTATAAAACCAGTGACTAGAGATAGCCGAGGGGAATACAGAAGAACAAGGAAGCAGTCCCCACTGAACACAATTATTTAAGAAAGGATGAAAGTAAAAGAAATTTAGAGAAACTAATCTTATACAAAAAACACTTGCTCCGCTAGTTAGTTTGGTTTGTTTCCTCTTTAGTTAGTGACCGCTTAAATGAGCAGCAACACTGAGGTGGTGAAAGTCACTATATACACCAACAGACTAACAATTCACACATACAGACTCACACTCACTACGCACCCATACATGTCATTGTGTCCCTGGTATCACAGGTGACAGTCTTTCCCTCTCACACAAACAGAAACAAACTGGGGATCTGGGTGGGGCAGTGGCTGGTGACGGCGCACCTATATTGTAGTTGTGACAACTTGGGTACTTTTCTTCTTCTTGGTGTATGAGGCTCAGTCAGGGCATCTGGCTGTCAACGAGAACTGTAGGAAGGCAAGTCCTCCTATTTAAGCAATGGTTATATTTTCCTCCTGTCATTTGAGGGGACTGGCTGTGTGCAGACAATGAGAGCGAAAGGGTCAAGTTAGGTCACCATTTAATGTCTACAAAGAACATTTCCTTATAACTGCAACTTGTCTATTTAATATGCAGAGCATCAGTGATTATTAAAATGTCCAAATGGATAGAATAGAACACAAAGACAAGGTCACAGACAAAGAATGGGAAGAAATCACTTTGAAAATGTTACCTTGAGAGCTTGGCGGTTTTAGCTTTCGTCATCAGAGACATGGGGTCTAGCAATGGCCATCTCCTCCTTGCTATTTGCAATCATCTTACACTTCTACACAAAAAAACAAAAAAACAATCAGTTACTCTGACTAAACACAACTGTGCAATTAAACAGCCCAAAAATAATACTTTCTTCAACATTCTTTCATGTGAATACTATAACTAGAAATGAATCCCTCAAACACAAATACAGTCCCCTACTCACCTCAGTAAGCTCCTTTATGGTGTGAATGTTAGCTTGCTGAGTGACCTTCCTCTTTGCTTCCTCGATGTGGTCCAGGTTAAGGGTTGGTTGTGGGGGGGCAAGACACGGGGGAGGCTTGTTAGTGATGGTAGGGAGCGGGGCAAGGGGAGGCATGGCTGCCAGAGCACCCATGTTGGTCAAGGCAGCTGTCATAGTAGCTGCTGTCATACTTGCCATGGCGGCAGACATGGTGATGTTTGACATGTTGGGCATTCCTGGAATATTGGGTAACCCCATCTGACCCATGTTGGACATATTCGGCATCCCCATACCCATAGGGAGAGGTAAGGGTAGAGGTAAGGAGAGGGGGGTGGGAGATGGAGTGGGTAGAGGAAGCTGGAGGATGGCTTTCGGCCGAAGACTCTCAGGAATGGGCACCCCCGCTTTAGCACACATGGCAGCAGCATTAGCTTTGGCTATCTCCAGTAATTGATCCTTATCTAAAAGAAAGAGATAGATAAGGACAAAAGATAGAGTTAGGCATACAAGCAGTGTATAACATCGTATACCTTTAGATAGGGCTGTGCTATTAATTGAATTTTGATCGTGATTTTTAGGTCAAATGATCTCCAAACTAATATAATCGAGTTGAAACGATTAATTTGGCATTTTCCGTTGTCTATGGTAGGCCTAGAGTCCCTCCCCCAAATCATTCAATGCGGCCCTGCTGACTGGCTCTCAAAGCAGCTGTAAAGTGAAGGACGTGAGTTGTGTGTGTGGTGAGCCGCAGTATTCAAAAAACAGCGCGAGTGGAAAATGGCAGAGGGAGGGCAGCATCGTTTGATCGACAAAAAGTGTAGAACAAGTTCTCTTGTATGGGAACACTTCGGATTAGAAGAATCCGACGAGGCACAGCACCACACAATGTGCAAAAAAAATGTTAGATTCAGAATGTTGTGTCAGTGCACTTAAACACGAGAAAGTTTATTTTGGATAAATATACGTTTTTCTATGTCTTATTTGATTTTCTAAGTATATTTATTTTATTCATTAAAAGTTTTATAGAATTTGCAGAACAGCCGGATACATATTTGTACATTACATTCGATTTGAACATTTTTTTCTTTTTTTTTTGAACATTTTGTGCAGTAGGCTTATCTTTTTAAGGGGAATTTTGAAAATTCTCAGTTACAGTGAAAGAAATGCTGAATAAATGCATTGTGTTTTCAAACTTTAAAATAATCGTTTGAATAATCGTGATTTCAATATTGACCAAAAATAATCATGATTATGATTTTTTCCATAATCGAGCAGCCCTACCTTTAAAAATATTATACAAAAATAAACCTTGTATGTTGATAAATGTAATGTTGTGTGATACTATTAAAAGTTGTTTACCCAGTTCAGTGAGGCGTGGAGGAGTCTTGCTGGTGCTGCGTCGTGTACGGGACCCTGAGCGGCGCTGCTTGCGGAGAATGAGAACTGGAGAGTGGCTGGGTTCCCTCTTCCACCTGTCTCGCCTATCAAATGAACGACTTCGAAACACCGGGCGCCTCCCTCGGCCCCTTGACCTAGACCTGCGTCTGCGATCAGAAGAACGGGACCTTGATCGCCTGCTTCTGTCCACCGACCTTTTCCTCCGGCCTGTGGAGCGGCTCTTGGATCGCTTGCTTCTCTCTGCGGACTTGGACCTCCGTCTCCCACGGGCATTGGGGGAGCGGGAGCGCCTCTTCCTGGTTGGAGAGCGAGACTTGGATCGGCGAACTCTGGTCCGTGTCTTGGAGTGTGATCGCTTGCGCCGCCCAGTAGAGCGTGACCTTCTCCGCCGGGTGGGACTCCGAGACTTGGAACGTCGTTTCTTCCTTTCTGATGGAGACACAGAATCTCTTTTCCTTACAGGAGATTTGGACCTGAGAACACAGGAATGATAAGTGACCGATAAGTAATCAAACTTCATCAACCTTTTAATTACATCTACAGGTTTGGGTCTGGGATAAGAAGCATTTCAGGTCTGAGTTGATACGGTTTTTAAACAATAATTACTGTGAACTAGAAAGGTTTTAAATGTTGATCTCTTTAAGGACTCAGAAAACTTGGGTTTGATATATGGGACGGCTAATACAAACATTACAAACCTAGACTGCCTCCTTCGGGATTTAGACTTGGATGTTGATCGTCGAGGTGAAGAAGTTGGGCGAAGCTTTCTGCGATTCGTAGGCGAGCGTGACTTTTGCTTAACTGGGGAGGAAGAAACCACTTCTTCATCTGAGCCTGCTGAAAGATCTGACCTGTCCGGGACCGTGGCGGGTTCTCGAGATCCCGACCTGGAAACATCCCGTTCATTGGATGAGCTGGCATCTTCTATCTGTTCCTTGTCGTGGTTCGGAGAAAGCATCTGAAGAAGCTCCTGCAACGCATTTGCGGGGCTCTCAGCGCGGGGGATAGAGGGAGCCGCTGAGGGAGCTGCAGAGGGAGCCACTGAGGGAGCCGCAGAGGGAGCCACTGAGGGAGCCGCTGAGGGAGCCACTGAGGGAGCCACTGAGGGAGCCGCTGAGGGAGCCACTGAGGGAGTCACTGAGGGAGCCACTGAGGGAGCCACTGAGGGAGCCGCTGAGGGAGCCGCTGAGGGAGCCACTGAGGGAGTCACTGAGGGAGCCACTGAGGGAGCCACTGAGGGAGCCACTGAGGGAGCCACTGAGGGAGCTGCTGGCATGGGTTTCCAAGCACCTGCATGGTATATTAAGACACATTAGAACATTTTAAGAGAACAGAAAGAGAACTTACTGAGGATATTACATCATGGTTGATGTATATCCAGGGTTTTGTCTAAATCGGGCAACAGGGGTGCTGCGCCCTCTTACTTTCGCCGTGCGCCCTCATACCAAAATGCAGATTTTTCCTTTATCCATTTTGAAGTGATGCCAGGAAACAATATTTCTGTGGCAGGCAACAGGCTTACACCGAAACTGAGATTTCTGAATTAGGTTTAAGTTAATGTCCTTTCTTCTGTAGAGGAAGTAAAGAAACCGTAACTCTTTTTGGTTGTTTGAGGTGAAATATATGACTCCGCTTCCTTCTAATGCATTATTTTTGCCAGAAAGTGGGCGGGGCTGTAATTTTGGCCAGAGGTGACATTCACACCGTCATACTATATTTTTTTTCTAGAAAAACTCCTGATATCTATGTTGAAATATCCGTTTATACTACCAGTATTTTTTATTATTATTATTATTATTATTATTAAATAATAATAATAATTTAATACTCACTGCTTGTAAAAAAAAAAGTGCAAGATGATATCTAGCTATTCTGATTGTCCAAAATCCTGTGGGATCAAGTCAAGTTAATATGCAAATAACATGTGGTTGTTCCTGGAGAATAGAAGTGAATTTAACTGTTTTCACAACCGAAGGCTCACACTCTTGGGAAATGAAGAGCGATTTTAGGAACAACATCAACTTTAATTGAAACAAAGCGAGAAAAAGACTCTGACCTGTTGTGGCAGGATATCCTTCACTTTCGGTCTGCTCTGCCTCAGGAGAGGAAGGCCTTATCTCTTTGACAGGAGAGGAAGACGCAGATCTGGCTAGTGAGTTGTCAGAGTGCCCATTACTTGACTTAGACCTGGACCTAGATCTGCTCAATTCTGCCGAGGCGGATTTAGACTTTCTTCCACCCTTCTTAGGAGATTTGGACCCCTTCTTGAAAGGTACTGGTGAGTTTGACTTTGAGTGATGCCTTTGAGACAACGAGCGAGATTTGGAGCGCTTGCCAGACCTTGGTGGTGAACGATTTCTCCTGGCAGGGGAACGCGAGCGCTTCCGGGAGGGAGGTGTTCGGGATTTGGTCCGTTTGCGGGGACTCTTGGATCTTGAATGACGACTGCGCTTAAGGACTACAACAGATCTTGATCGAGTGCGCTTGCTCCTGCGAGTCGAACGGGAGCGTGATCGGCGGGATCTAGGGGGCGGAGACCTCCTACGCCGAGACAAGGATCGACTTCTGGAGCGCCTCCCTCCTGCACGTCTTCCCGGTGACCGTGTTCTGGAGCGACGAACAGGGCGCCTTGATCTAGAGGCGGAGCCACGAGTTCTTGTGGCGGAACGTGACTTTGAACGCCTGCCAACTGCACCACTTCGGCGAGGTGAGCGGGCCCTAGAATGCCTTCCTCCACGGGAACGTGACTCGGACCTCCGACTTCTCCTTGGAGACCGGGATAGAGAGGGGGACCTGCGGCCACCACGTTTAGGGGATCGGGACACCCTTCTTTTGGGTGAGTGAGAACTTCTACGTCGCTTAGGAGAAACAGACAATGAACTCCTCCGGCGTTTAGGGGACTTGGACTGCCTTGGAGATTTTGACACCTTCTTCTTCGGGGTGAGGGAGCGAGAGGTAGACCGGGACTGGCGGGCTGCTCTCTTGGGAGAGATTGACTTCCTCTTAGATTTAGGGGACTGGGATTGGGAAAGCTGCCGAGTCTTTAGAGGAGTTATGGACTGTTTTTCCTTTGAGTTTGACCTGGAATGAGTTCTTGATCGTTCTTTCATTGCAGTCGCTGCTGCTGCTGCTGTTGTTTGCCCATCAGACTGCTCCCTAATAGGAGTAGGTGTTGGTGAACGACTACGACTCGACCCCAACCTCTTAATATCTAGGCCCCTGGAAGGAGAAGGAGACCTAGAGGAAATGCCATCCCTGTCCCTTGTCTTCTGAACGGAATTGGACTGCTCTTTCAGGCTTGGGTCATCTCTTGAGGTGGCTCCTTCCTGTTTAGGGATAATGTCAGGAAGTTCATGGGCATGACTGAATGTACCATCAGTATGACTACCTTCGATCTTAACTTGAACAGTCGCTGTCTGGGTTATATCATCATGGCATGCAGAGGGTGACCTTACACTAATTTCTGATAGATTGGTGCTAGACTCCTTCCCCGCAGATGGGGACACATCCATCCCTGATGTCTCCTCTTTCTTGACTCCAATTAATTCAGGTTTCTCCCCTCGTTTGCTTTTTGAAACCAGTTTGGACACTGGTTCTTGCAGGTCAGAGGCTGTAACTGGAGAGTATTTAACCTCACCAGCACCTTTCTCTACTTCACCTTCAGACTCAGAGCCTGAAGCTGAGCTGCTTTCAGATGGGGATCGAGATTGGGATTTTTTCTCGTGCTTTTCGTCCTTCTTTCTCTTCTTTTTCTTCTTTTTCGCAGCATGTCTTTTGTGTTTTTTGGATTTTGCATCTCCCTCCATGTCTGCACGTGCTACGACAAAAAGGGATTTAATTTGATCAAAAACTAATCACGGTAATTCATTAATTACTTGCAAAAAAAACATGAATTATGTTGTGTCACGGACTCCTACCTGCAATTACATCCTTTTTGCCCTCCTCCTTCAACCCATCTTGGTCTCCAAGTCCTGTGGCTGCTGCTAGCCTGGCACTAAAAAAAACAAAGAAAATTAAACTTGAAGGTTTTCTTAATGGTTAATTATTAAATGGTGTATCACAAATAAATAAGATTCTCCTTTTTATGTTGGGTGAAGTCATAAAACTCCATTGACTGAGATTGGTGGCTTTTCTAAGACAAATCTCCTTAGTTAATAATGGAAATTTGGATTTCAAACCATATTCTAGACAATTACACAATATAAAACATGTAAAGTCTTAAACAACAGACCTGGCTCTGGTGGTCCTGATGGGCTTCTGTAGTAGTGGTGGCTCTACATCCGACTCAGCACCAGATTCTGAACTGCTCTCTTTTTCCCCCTTTCTCTTCTTCTTCTTCTTCTTGCTCTTGTGTTTTCTGTGCTTCTTGTTTTTCTTGTGTGGTGGATCATTCCCTTCCTTGGCATTTATGCCGTCTTTCTCAGGGGCCTCATCTTCGCCTGGATAGGGTGGCCAGTATTTCAGATACACGAGCATTTGGAAAATCCAAAACATGTGCAAAACTTAAGAGCAATACATTTCATTTGTGCTGTGATTAAAATGAGTAAATGTAGTTGTGGTCCTTATAAATGCTTGTGTGGATTCAATTATACTTTTTACTGTGCAAAATGTTGAAGGTACACAAAGAGTTAAATATATTAAATGGCTATGGGACATTTGGCAGATCTTAGTTAGACTTTCAACTTGACAATCAGCATTTGATATAATTCTGTTGTCTTTACACATGGAATTTACAAGATATGGCATGTTAAACTTAATCCCCCCCCCCCTTATTATGAAGAGCTCCACACCTAAAGTTTGGTCCTTGCCGTAATGCTAACATGCTGCCACAATAAAGAACATGTAAAGTAAAGTCTGTCAACATTGAGGTTAAAAAAATACAGCTCAAGCGTTTGGGGTTGGATGAGTTATTGAAAGAAACTAAAATAGATGTGGAAAATTGTAATTGAAGACTCATCACTCACCTGAGGGGATGTCCACTGCACATTCCATTGTGCCGGTGCCCCTGGTTTTGTCAAAGGCCCTCTTAATGTCACTGAGGTGCTGCTCCGTCACTCAGAACTGGTGATGGAAATAAAAGGTTTTAAATCCAAAGCAAATAATGTAGCACCAACATAAAAAGATGTTTGGATTCAATTCATGCTCATAACATCAACTACAAAAAGGGATATTCAGTCTCTTTATCCCCGCCAAGGCAAGCCAAGCAGGGACAAAATACAGCAGGCAAAATTGAAAATAAATTAAGACTCCTCTACAAAAGATATGACTTAAACTTAACATAAACTTCATGAAGGCAGGCTTTATCACAGGTCAGTTATTTAAAACTTCTGTTTTATATGACCCCTCTGTGAGTTAATCAAACAATGCAGACTCGAATTCCTTGATAAAATTCGATCTCCTAACCATCTAATTAATGTGATATTTAATTTTCAACCAACAACAAAAACGTAATTATTCTGGTCAACAAATGACGCTTTGATTGGCAAAATACGGCAGCTTGCCTCTGAACACAAGACCCTGGTGATTTTCAATATACAGTATTCCTCAACACAAATACCATAATACTACTGGTAAGATAAAAGATTAGCTGATTAGACTTTGCTTTTGATTTCAATGTTATGTGAACTCACTTTTCAGTTAGTTTCCAGAAAAAAAATGTGAAGACATTAAAATTAGTAAAAAACGATTTTTTACAATGTATATATACAGTTCCGGCTACCAAGGCAAAAATACATGCCCGAATTACACTGACCAAAAACTACTCCAAAACCACATTCAAAATTGACTGAGATTTCAAAGATATCACATTGAATAACATTATAGGCTACTGTTGGCCTTGCGTCTATTCTCGCGTAGCATGACCTATCCACAAAGCGCTGTGTCTGCTGAAAGACTATCGCGTGAATACGGATATTACTATAATCATTTATTCGACATAAATCATAGTTTAACCAGAGTTTGCACGCTTCACTCAAAGATGTACGTTAGTTTCCTTTAATCCAGAATTATAATACATTAGCCTTGTTTAGTTAATATCAGGATACGATACAAACAACATGTGTGAAACACTGCTACTCACACAGTGGCGAAGAAGCCACAATCTAAGTTAACGGACATCACGTACGATATTTATTTGCAGGAACAATTAACTATAGTTACATATAGGAAAGCAGCAACATTCACATTTTAAGTAGCCAATATTTAAGCTTATGTAGCCAAAACACCCAGCTGCCGAGCGTTACCGCTTTAGTTAATGCTAAAGCTAACGTTAGCCAAAGGTAACGTTTTGAAACGTTATATTACATTTCAAGCAACGTCTGATATCATTAAGTTACCCCACATGTTGTCGATGCCTTATGTCACAGTGTTGATTTAAAATCTTAATTATATGAATACTTCCTTTTGTTGGGTCAAAGCTGCACGGATAATGGAAGCAAAAAAAAAAAGTTTGAAGCAGCAACATACACTAACACGTTAGATAACGCTGATCACTGCCGGGCCTGCAAAGCCGTAACTAGCGTTAACATCCATTCATAGATCAATGCAGCTGGATAAGAATAATATTGGCTCCGAATACCTCTTTATATACTGGTATTCCCTCATGCCTTAATTATACCGCACGCGTACCAGTCGAACAAGCTGTTAATAGTACAACATGCTGCCTGCATGCCGAGGCCTAACCGTTGATCCACTCGCTCATCACCATTACTGCTTACTACCTCTATGCTTACTACGTTAGCATGCTACTAGCTATTCAAAAGCTAGTGTGCTGGGACTTTTAGCTGCCTCTTGTTTCAACAAAGCAAGTTCATTCGCTCATCAAAGTTGTCGATTCTGTAGCATATATTTACCCAGGTTATTGTCGATGGAAGCAGTTCCTGTGTAGAAAATGCCAGAAATATGCAGTCCCGCAATATGTAAAAAAAACAACAATGGTTGAATATGCTAACCGTTAACGTTAGCCTACTACCTTATCCGCCATGATGGAAAATGTATCCCGAAATGCCATGCTGCGCGGTTTGAATGGCGGCGTCACTGTCGCCTAGGCAACTACACGCTCCACGTTATCTAACTGTAGAAAACTGTCCACAATGTCTACTTCTTGGATTTGTCTTAAAGTGCATTATCATAATTTATTAAGTTATGTGTAAAAAGTCAAGAAAGTAAATCCTATACATGGGTGTAGGCATATGTTTTGTTTTGGATGTGCCCTTTTGATATACATCATCCTTATGTGTCGCTGATTTTGATAAACATTATTTAATAAAGATATATTTCTTAAGGTTAAAAGGACAAAAATAAACATCTGAAACCCTTGTGCTGTATTCAATGTTCCACCTAATGTGTCGTTTGAAACTTTCATGGAAGCTGGTTTGATAGTTGCTGCCTTTTACCACTCAAATAACAACAAAGAGATTTTCACAAGCAGAGAAGGCATGTGTTTTGACATATTGAATTGTATGTATCATTTTAACTGTAGGCCTGCTAGACGAAACAACTAGTAGACGAGCCCATGGCATACATGTTAGCCTTTTGCCTTGAGTGATCATTAGAGTTTGAAAGTCACACTGGTTGGCCGTTTGCAGAGACATTAGAAACATTGTAAATCGTTTTTTTGTGATCGGATGAAGCTTCAATCAAGCTTTAAATAACATTACATAACACTGCATTTATGATGAGATGGTTATAACTTGTTCCAAATGTAAGTTGTTTACTCAGTTAATATTTGTGTGCTTTTATTCTGAAAGTATTGGATCGGAAGTGGTATTGTTGTTGTTGCAGCGCCAGTTTCAGTAGTTCACAAAGCGAGAGGATATGGTTTAATTTGCAAAAATAGCATAACATATTCGTCAGTGGCATGCGTAACCTATGGTGTTGCCTAGCAAACTAGTCATCAGCTAAAAAACATGAAGAAGAGGTTTAACATCAACCTGGATGACTCTGCTTTCACCAAAGAAAGAACGCTGGTCTGTATTTTGCTAGCTATAACTTTTCACAGCGGCTAGGAATTAGCTAGCTCGTTGTTCATCTGGTAACTAAGGTTACTTTTAGTACATTCCTTAAATCTTAAATAGCTAACCGAGTTAGCATCTCAAGGTGCAGGATCGGCTGCTAAAACGTGAGTGTTTTTTACATGATTGATTCCATAATTCTCGAGTCTCTGACAGGATTTTTCATTTGTTTGTATTCCAGCCAAAGCCACAGTTTCAAGCTTCGTCTAAAGGAGGACAAAACACCTCAGCATCAAATTCATGTTCAGCAAAGCCTGCCGATGCGCCTGTGGACCAGCCTATTTCCTATGCAGATTATTTTGTCCAGAGTAAACGCAATGTGTCTGGTCCTCCTCAAAGAGTGGGTCCCTCCAAACTGCTCAGGACTGAAGAAGCTGGAGACACCAATCTGAAGCAAAGTGACTTAGAGACACTGTGTTCTGTCCCAGGCCTATGTGAAACAGTTCAGGAGTGTGCTAAAGGGACTGAAGATGGATCCGATGGGGCTAAGAATAGCGAGGAGACGCATGTGGATGGCACACACCAGGAAGAGGGGAATTGTCAAAGGTCATATCAAAGCCTAAACCTGGGACCAAAACCAGTGGGATCTGGGAGCAGTATTATTGTCAGTCCCCGGCAGGTATGCATCAGCATTTATATGCCTCTTGGCTAACGCAACCGCTTGTATTAGGATTGTGAAGGAAAATCATCAGCTTCTCATCCATACATTTGCCCTCTGCACACACTCATTCCCATACAGAGTCAAAATGTTTGCTAATAAAGCATTAGTTTGTTGATACTGTTCCCATTAGTATGGAAATAGACTGTTTCCATCTTTGTTAGTTGGCTTGCTAAACAGTGGGTATCCCTTTGCATATTTTTTAATACCAATTCAGAGGGGAAATCCCATCCTGAAGTTTGTGAGGAGCGTCCCTTGGGAGTTTGGTGAGGTTGTACCAGACTATATCCTGGGCCAGACAACTTGTGCTCTCTTTCTCAGGTGTGTTTTTTGACCTCAATACGGGCATGTGTGTGTCTGTGTTCTGTATGTGAGATGAAGAATAGTTGTTTGTGTGGAGGAGACTTTTTTTCCCCCTCTAATTTAATGGCCAAAATACAATTTTTTTCATTTTTATTTTTTCTCTTGTTCTGTTTTGCTGAAATGCTGATGCCGGGGCCTGTCTTGAAGTCTGAGGTATCACAATCTCAATCCCAACTATATCCACGATCGCCTCAAACTGCTTGGAAAGACTTTCACCCTGCGAGTGTTGCTGGTTCAAGTAGATGTGGTAAATAAAAAGTGGACAAGTTATAATAATTCAGTCAGATTTATTTGAGTGATTACTAAAAGTGCTTTGTTTTGAGAAGAAAAAAGTTCTGCCGCGCAATATTATGCATTTTTATAAAGCTATCCTGGGTATTTTACTACGTTGCATCAATTGTGTACTCCCTGTTTCTTTTGACTTGAAATAAGTGTATCCAACAGAATCTTGTTCAAGTCTAAATGACTGTTAGTAGGAAACCATACATGTCAAATACTGAATGAGTTTGTGTTTCAAAAACCTTTTCATACTATAGACATAAATTCCATTTAAAAAGATTCAAGATTAACTTTGTGTTTTTCTCTCTGACATTGTTTTTTTTTACCACAGAAAGATCCTCATCATACATTGAAGGAGCTGGCTCGCATCTGCATCATGGCTGACTGCACTCTGATCTTGGCTTGGAGGTACGACCTGCAACAGATTTCCAATAGGATGGAACAGTAGCATACATAGAAAAGAGTATAGGAGTTGGAAACAGTTTTAAAACGGGAACGTCACTGTAATCCTGGGCTCGCTAACCAAAAATTGTTCAATAAGAAGAAAAAGACTGATATTCAGATTTTTAATGTGTCCTGAAATGCAATTTAAATTTGTAGGAGGCTGTAAACATTCTTTAAAACTTCAAGCTTCTATTTGGGTCATTGATAAGATATGTTTTATTACATATTTTTGTTCAAACCAGGATCAACGGATGGAAAATCTCTATTTCATTTGCCTGCTTCTGTTGAGCAGGGCACACAATAAAATTAGAAATGAATAAATAAACATAGGTAATATTTTTGTTGTTTTGACAGTCCAGAGGAGGCCGGCCGTTACCTGGAAACGTACAAGTCATATGAAAAGAAACCAGCAGACGTACTGAAGGAGCAAGTTGAAAAAAACTATCCGTCACAGGTGTGTGGATTTGATGTTTTCATGTTAAAGAACGTGTAGTTCATAGCTATTGTTATTGTGATCATTTTACCAATTCGAAAAATACATAGGACCTTACAGTGTGATTGACTGAACTTGATGCAGCCACGTATATTGTTAAGGAAAATTACAGTAAATGCAATTACAGTGGTGCACTTCTGATTTGATTGGTTTGTTTTAAGGTTACTGATTGCCTCACAACTGTGAAGTCCATAAACAAGACCGATGCCATTACCCTGCTGTCCACTTTCTCAGTGAGTACCACTTCAGCAAAAATGTCTCCTCAAATTGCTGCTACTCCACAACCAGTGACATGTACAGGCTTATCCACAGGCTGATTTTAAGGGGTACTCTGAATTCATTTTGTCACTTTGGGATGATGTATTATGTGATTTTTATCAGTCTGTAGAAGGAATCATCAGTGCATCTAAGGAAGACTTGGTTCTCTGTCCAGGCCTTGGACCCCAAAAAGTGAGTTCAAATACATGTGCGTCGTACACAGCAGGCATATAAGAACGTTATTAAAAGTACTATGTTGGCATTTTGTGCTTTCAGGCACGGCGACTCTATGATGTGCTGCATAAGCCCTTCCTCAAGTCAAAGACAAAAGACAGCTGAAACAATGAGTGTGTGACATGCTCCTGGAAAGAACTCCTTAATGTTGGTTGAACATACAGCATGAGAATACACACACACACACACACACACACACACACACACACACACACACACACACACACACACACACACACATCAGGAGACTGAATTAAATACAATAAACACGCTTTTTCTACTGAGGTGGTGAGATAAAGTTCAGCTTTGCATGTTTTAAGATGTGATATAATAAGCTGTTGGAGCTGCATACCGATTACATGCCTAATGAAGTCATGGTTTTGTTCAGTGTTGATTTTTTTATTAAATGAAAAAAAAAATGTTGTTATGTTTGTATACTGTTAACTGTTTTTTCTAGTTTCTTTGTTCTCAATGTGAAATAACCAGTGTGCTTAATTGTTTTTTTTGTTGTTGTTGTTGTTATTCACCAAAAATTGGGAAAATAATATAATTATATATAGTATAAATTTGATGTTGAATGAGTTACTCATTTGAAAATTAAGAAGAGCACTAAGTCTAAAAAGAGAAACATTAAAGCGAGTAGCGGTTTTGGGCATGGGCGAAGCGGGCAACCGCCCGGGGCGGCATTTCGTGGCGGGCGGCACGAGCGAGCACTTACATTTTTTTTAAAGTCATCTGGGCTGCGAAGTGGTTTTATATCTATCATATCACTGTGTGGGGAATTGACAAATTGGTGCCCCCTGCATCTGCAGGCGCCCCTGCTTGCTGAGAAGGCGCGGTGCACAGAAGCTGTGTGAGAAGGGGAAAGGGGAGGGGTGCGGCCGCGGTTGACAGTTCACCTCTGGGTCTCCCAAATGGAACGGACAAGGGGGGGACGGGGGATCCACTGTATAGAGCTCCTGCAGATGATGTCATATATGCTGGTCACGTGACGAGATACGACAGGGGCAGCCATTTTGGCAGTCATCGCGGCAGTAAATTGACAGGCACTGGCAGACTGTCAAGGATGGTGGATAACTGCTGTGCACCAGGTTGCACAAATAGGCGTGGGAAAAAGAAAGGTGTATCGTATTATCGCATTCCTAAAGACGCGGAGAGGAGGGAGAAGTGGATTGGAGCGATTAAAAGAGCCAGGAGCCTTCAGAAAAAGACTGAAAGATGGGACCCCCCGGCCGTTGGCTTTCGCTTATGCAGTGATCACTTCATATCAGGTGGGTGAAGGAATACAGTACAATGCTACAAAAAGTTTCTGGTCAGTTTAATTAAATTTAATTAGTTTAATTTAAGAAGTAGCACCCAGTTATTATAGCTAACGGACACTGTGATGTCCCTGTCCCCGGATGACACTTCCGTAGCTAGCCAAGCTAATAAACAAACAATGCTAACGTGACACTGCCTATCAAACTGGAATAATTTAATACTTACCCTTGCAGTGATGATGCCGAAGTTTTTGGATGTAAGACTCCACAGTTGAATGTTGTTTACGAAGCCGGACTGACACCATTTGTAAGCCTCCAAGCTTTTGTACGCTCTGAGGGAGTCTCCTGAGTACACTGATGGAAAGCTTACAAGATAGCTGTGGATGTCTGCGTAGCGCAAGTCGGGTACATCGTCTTCAGAGCAGGAGGTTATGCTCTTGAAAAGCACACCGGGTGAATTATATGGGTCGCTTATATTTAATCTCTCTAATTTTGTACTATAAAGCCGAATTTCACTTGAATTAAAATGAGAAGTATACTCGCTCGGTAAGAAAACACTGGCACCGGTGGTCATGTTGACTGCCAAAATGGTGGCTCCCAACCAAAAGTCAGTGTCACTGTCACACCTCGACTTTCTTCCAAATAACGCACATTTCATTCATAATATTATAATTACAGGCCTATTATTCCTACACGTTTTTGTTTGTCTGAGTTGTGTGCATTGATTGATTCTTGAAAAGTAAGTTTGTCTTTCAGTTACATTACATTGTTATAATAAAAAAAATGCTGAAATAAAAAAACACTTATTTTTTTCCTTCGGAGGGGATCTTGCCCGGAGTGTAATCATGTAGTACCGCCACTGATTAAAGCATTAGTACAGTTTTGTGTAACGCAACCATTCTCTTATAAGTGAACAAGAGACAGTCAAGATTTTTAAAATGTTTACGATGAAGTCGTTGCTATCCCACCAATCCAGAGCGCAGTGTTGCATTCAGGTGCTCCTCTGAAATTCCGTTTCTATGTTTGGAAGTCAACACGATACACTTTTACTTTGAATGCTTCACGTGTAAATTAGCCTGCGGTAACAAGAGAGGACGTATTGGAATAAATCTTTCTTTTATGATAAAATGAGGACCAAAAATATTTGATATGCATTGTATGATATTAAAAATAGGATCAAACACTTTTATTAAAAATGAAAAAGGTTTTACGTGGAATGTAAAACATTAGCTATTCAGTATTTATGTTTCATTACTTTTAACATTATAATATACCAAACTCGTGAATTATGTCTTTATATTTACGATTCGAGTAATGATCACAATATTTCCGACAGCACGTGAAGGCACAGTAGTTTATACTGACGTCAAAACAGGAAGTGTTCATGCTGTTCAAGTTTTGTGATATTATTTACTGCTTATTTCACAAAACAATTCCGTTTGTCTTAACTTTACTTGTCGATGCACCGTGTGGCGTCGTGAGCACTCTCAGGTAACCAAACAGCAGGCGATTCTCAATCTCAACACAAGCCCCGAGACATGCAGACAGAGAAAGAGGATGATGAGGATGATGATGATGCATCCGTTGAAGAGTAAGTAGCCCTGTCTAATTTCACTGGAGGTGGCAGCGACCAGGTTAGAGACCGACATACGCCCGGTATAATAATTGCACACATGTAACGGACATGTTAAGTCAGGCTGCTATTTCTCACTGTGCTGTTTTTGTCTCGTAACTTAGTTTCCGCAGCGGGGACACGCTACTCGTGAAGCCTGCTTCTGAGGAGGAGGAGGAGGAGGAGGAGGAGGAGGAGGAGGACACCTCTCTGGAGGACCGATGGCAAGATGAAGAATATTTTGGCCATTATGGGACCCTGGTTAGAAACGTTCAAGGATCACACTATTGTGCATGTTATGCCAATTCAATTCAATTCAATTGATACATCTTCATTGTGCCCGGATTGCAATTCTGGCACATATTGCAGCAACAATTTATATTATTTCTAGGAAAAAAAACGTTTGCAATGTGCCATCTGTAAAATTGCATTTAGTACAAAGTGCAAAAGTATCCTACAGTATACTTCGACCCTGAGGGCAGAAGGTGGAGAACCTGCTGCAAGATGTGACATAGGTCAATATGTCAACATGGGCATACCCTTTCCGGTGTGTTAAAGAACACATTCTGAGAGTTTCAGAAATGCAGGTCATTCACAAACAATGTTGAAAGATCAAACCCAGAATAGATATGTGAATTAGATGGAAAATGCTGCTGTTCAGCTTTGACTTTCAAACCTTTGCAGGTCTGCTATTGCTAGGATGAAACGATCAGAAAGACAAATAAAAGCGCCCACTGCTTTACAATGACGACATTCTTAGTTTAATTTGATCCCTATAAGTAAAATAACTTGTTACATGTTTTTTTAATCACAGAGACTTCACTTGGAGATGTTGTCAGGTAGGAGGCGCACTGAGGCGTTCAGGCAGGTTATCCTCAGCAACAGCGCTTCTCTTAGGGATAAGGTGGTGATGGACCTTGGCAGTGGGACTGGCATCATCAGCCTGTTCTGCGCTCAGCTGGCACAACCCTCATAGGTAACGTGAACAGTATTGTTAGTGGGGGAGTTACTTATTGAACAAATTGGTTGAATTTCCCTTTACATATCTGGCAAAACAAAGGGTTTTTGAAATTAGACCACATTTAACACTTGAATACACAGTTTTTCATAATTGCATTATTGAATTTATACCCAATTTTAAGAAAACGACCTAAAAACAAGCCATAGGAAGTTTGAAATAGGAGAAATGTGGAAAGACAGAATCTCTATATGATCTATAAAAAACCTCACAGGTGCTCTGCATTGCAAACATTGGTGAACTTGTACTCCCATCTGCTGGACAAGTTGTATTGCTACACTGAACAAACCCCAGGGGGTGCAGTGTCTAATTCTGGTTTTGTAGGTGTATGCTGTGGAAGCGAGCTCCATGGCGGAGTACACCAGACAGCTGGTGAAGCAGAACGGCTGCGAGGAGGTGGTGACGGTGCTCCAGGGACGAGCTGAGGAGATCGATCTACCTGAGCGGGTGGACGTCCTGGTGGCTGAGTGGATGGGAAACTGCCTACTGGTAATAATAAGTAATAATACAAGGTATAATGGTAATATCTGTTCGACTTTAGCTACTTCATCTCAGTTTTATTAAAGTTTTGTTCAGATGCCATGATGCACTTCCACTCGTAGTCCCCCTCAGGGTTGAATATACCTCGTCCTGTGTCTGTTTCTCTGTCCTCTGTTCTAGTTTGAGTTCATGGTGGAGTCAGTTTTGCTGGCCAGGGACCGCTGGCTTAAAGAAGGTGGCGTAATGTGGCCTTCATCCGCGTCCCTCACCCTGGTGCCATGTCAGGCCAACGGCTATTACGCAGAGAAGATGGACTTCTGGGAGCAGCCCTATGGACTGGACTTTACTCCTCTTCAGTAAGAACCACTAATCAGATGTTTATGATCTCAGATGTAACGTTTAAACATTGACTATAATATTCTGAAGTGCCAGGTAGTGATGTAGTGATGTATCTAAAGGATCATGATGTGACAATCAGAATAGAAGCCACATCTATGGCAACCATTTTCTTGAAGTGTAATAAAACTCATATTGGTGTCACATTCACTGTGAGCAGCACATAATAAAAGTAAAGTGTATATCAGTCACAAAAGTACGAATACTTTTGTATGCATTGACTCTTCATGCCACAATATTGTACTGTATGTTAAGTACATGGTGATCTGTTGACATTATTGTAAGTACAGTTAAATTTGTTCACACCATGTACATTTCTACAACTATACACACCATTTTTACATACATCCCTCAATATGTACCCAGTTATTGTGTTTTCAAAATAGATCCGGTTTGACTGATCCACCAGCAGGCAGCTGGTCTCAGGCAGCAACTAACTGGTGTCTTTGTAAGTTGCCTCAAGTTGCCCTGAAACCTAAAAATGGTCACTTTCCAATCGCAATAATGCTGGCCTTTATTGCTTATTGGTATTTTACTTGCATGAGAAGATATACAAGATAATTGTATCTTAACATCCACTTGCTGGCTTTATCTCAGGCATTCAACATTTTGATATTTTAATGTTCAGGTATTCTTTGTGAAAGTTCCCTCCCCTCTTACAAATCCTTTTACCTCAAGCATAAGTTAATAAGTGAACTACAGCTTTTGCATTGCATGAAATGATTCCCATGATGTTGTTGTTGTTTTTTTAACTGTGTGAGGGTAGAGGTAGAACATTTTCCACATTTCCTCGTTTTTGAATTCTGCAACCCCTCTTTCGTTTAATATAAGAAAACAGACAGAAAAAACAATCGCACCCTAACAAGAACTGGAAAATTGGTCACAGCATTGCGGAATTCTTTTTTAAAGGATTTAACACTTGTTTTGCATCACCAAAAGGTGTCGCTGATTTGTCAATTATTTCCCCTTTTCTCTGAGGAAATAACTCAAGGTTTTTAGTTCCTTCATGGGGTTTGTTAGTGCAGAACCATACTAAATGGAAAGTTACCAGAATGGGTACGATGTAGTTCAAACCGGAACAGCCTCAGGGGACATCCTGATGAATTTATCAGTGAGTTTTGCATAATGCAAAATAGGCAAAAAACTTTTGGTGACTAAAGCATGGTGAACTGGAGTACAGATTTGCAATCAACACAAGAAAACTGAATCCCTGAAGGAATTATTGAGTCCAATTGGATTCAGTAGTCTCAAATAACACAAGACTATGTTGTTTTGAATGGTGTTGCAGGTATTTTATCCACTTCTAACATTTCTTATTTAGCTGTTCATATTTAGCATCCCAGTTGTTACCTGTAGTAACAGTTGTGACCAAGTGCATGAGCATGTTTGTAATCTGTTACCAATGTTTGAAGACAAACCACATTTCCTGGTTTCATTCTGCAAGAAAACATCTTAGTACAGGAAGTTGCAGTACTACCCCTCTTTTTGCTGAATACAAGAAAACAGACAGAAAAACAACCTCATCGATCCCAACGACTGACTCACGGCTCCCTGTGATGTTGTGCGCCTGGATTTGTACACTTTGCAGATAAAAGACCTGGAGGTGCTGGGTGTTTACCCTTTTTATTTTGCAAGGATTGTTTTCGCCCCATACAGACAGCATTTGCTAACTGCCATGTGTTTCATTTCTCAGGAAATAAAGGGGCAGTTTCACTTTTGTGTTGAAAAGTCTGGTGTGTTTCATGGAGTCACCGCCTGGTTCACTGTTCAGTTTGAAAGCCTGGAGATGGGAGGAGCAACAGTGGAGTTAAACACCGGACCTCACTCTGAGTAAAACAAATGAATCACTCTTTGGTTCAGTTTAATTGAGAATCTTTGTGGTTTTCAAATGATTTAACTCACATACAAATAAGTCACTACTTCTGAAATGGTGAAAAACTAAAGCAAATTTTTACAAAATATAGCAAAAATTGTAGGCCTAATCCTCAACTTGTTACACCTACCCTTTTTTAATTATTTTGAATATTTATCATATCTATAATAAATGTCACTGAAATTGAAAAAGACAAATATGTCTTTTAATCATGTTGTGTAGTTTTAATTTGAAGGATAGTTCATTCACTAACAGTAGTGCTCCGGAGCCCTGAATAGTATTTTTTTATCAGCCCTTGCACATCATTTAAATAATCAGAAAATCTAAATTGCAAAAATACAAATACACCAGACAGTATACACAACACCTAGAGTATTTCTGTATGTGCAAATAATGTCTTAAAATCTTAAAGTTTCTTAATAAAAGTCACAAACTTTAATGCGTGACAGTATTAAGTTGTTTCTTTTCTTCAGGCCAACGCACTGGAAGCAGACTCTGTTCATGCTGGACCGCCGGTCAGTTTTGGCGGGAGACTCCATCAGTGGAACCATCCTCCTGCGCAGGAACCCCGTCTGGAGACGCCACATGACCATCATCCTGCACTGGAGCATTAATAGCAGCACGGGGGAAACGGAAAAATGCCAGGCAAACATTTATTCTTCACTTTGAAATCTCTTTATTCATGAAACATGTCTATAAATTGATGGTATATTATTTTATTCTCTTACACAACATTTTGGTAACGTGTGATTCGTGCTAAGTAACATGGTGTTGTTAGAGATGTTTATTTATTTGTTTTTCTCTGCGTTCATAGGTTGGGACAAAGACTTTCCCCATGTGGAGGTGACGGATTCTCTGTAAGTGTTGGAAATCAGCAGGGACACATGACGTGAGCTGTAAGCTGCTGCTGACCTGGAATGAAGAGCAACGGTCAAAGGCCTGGGAAATACAGAACACCATGACCCATGTTAAAAGGGCATCAAAGAAGTTACATGCTACAAATGAACAGTGGAGCATTATTTTAACTGTATTATATATACAAATGCTCATGGTGCTAGGTGGAAAAAGGCTTTATTGAGACAATGGTTGAAACCGGAAACAACAAACAGTTTTGAACAGATATTTGTGGTCTCATGTGCAAAAAGCAGAAGCTTTTGTGTTTATTTTTACTCTTATGTGCATATTGTTTTACAATAGGCAATTGACATATTAAATTCAAGTGTTAACCATAAACAGAAACAGATTAACCATAATTTATAATGGTTTGAGATGAATCATTTTTGTATATTCGAAGATTAGAGTGAACATTGTATGCCACTTAAATTCTTAATTATCCTAATGAGTTCAAATAGGCATTACATTTTACCTAGAGATATTAAATAACATTCATTATTTTTAAGTAAAATGACTGTACAAAAAGTAAACTCTGTGATACAAATAAAATAACGTTTTGGGAGTTATTGAATTTCAAATGTTGCGTTCATTCATTTTTTTTTTTTATCATCAACATAACACTCCTATCATGCATTTGTTATTATCAGCAATGGCAGAACTGTCATGGCACATTTCTTTTTTGTCTGTGGATGCACTCTCATTGGTTATGGCTCTGTTTTACTCTTTGCTTTAGCTCTGGAGCGCGTGTTGACCTCTGAGGATAAAGGCTGCGTGGGTAAGGATTCAGGAGAAGGACGCCTGGAGAGCGGGACAAACATGGGGGGTTTAACAACTTTGTCTTCAACCTCTGTTTCCCCACTTTTAGCACTTTTCTGCCTCAAGTGTTTGTCACAGTGGTTCACAAACGTATCCAGCTTGACAAAGGTCTTGTTGCACACTTTGCAGTGATAAGGCCGCTGTCCTTTGTTGAGGCGTATGTGCAGCCTGATGTATGATGATCGTACAAAGGTGCGGCAGCAGACGCCACACTTCAGATCCTCGCTGCTACTCTGCGTCTGTGCCGGAGCTGGTGCTGGTTTCACCTTTCCAGACGCCTCCTCAGCCTTGTGAGCGAGCAGGAGGGGCAGAGAGCGAAAACCAGCACCACACTGCTCACACTTGTATGGCCGCTCCCCTGTGTGTAGACGAACATGAGCCAGGAGTCCAGCCTTCTGTGTGAATGACTTGTCACAGTAGGTGCACTTGAAGGGCTTCTCGCCTGTGTGGAGCCGCTGGTGGGTCTTCAGATGTGAGGCCCGGCCAAAGGTCTTGCCACACTCCGAACATTTAAATGGCCGGTCCCCGCTGTGTATTATCTTGTGTGCCACCAGGTGGGAGGACTGATGGAAGTACTTACCGCAGGTGCTACATCTGAATTTTCTCTCCTTGTTGTGGGATGCCAGGTGAAGGGTCAGGTGGGCGGAAGAGATGAAGGTTTTGGAGCACAGGCTGCAGCTGTGAGGGTCCAGGCGGAGGCGGCGGTGTGGGCGCCGCCCGTTAGGGGGGCTGCTGCCCGCCTGGCAGGATGCACACTTGGAAGGAGGGGATGAAGCAGAGGTTGTGTCAAAGTCCAAGCTGCATCCACAGTCTGAGCACTGCCCATGATGTTGGTCTTTAGCAACGGTTTTATCCAACATGGTGCTATCTACATTACCACAGAACGAGGGGCGGGGTTTTCATTCTTAGACACATCACAGGGACATCTGAAAGCGATAAACACATTATGTTTATCTTGCTTTACAGTGGTGTAAGTGAGAATAGAAATGCATTGTATATAATATACGTGTCCTATCAGCTTTATTATTCTTTAAAAACAAAGATAAAACCACGCATTATTATCATATTTCCTTTATCAGTTCCTTTGTTATAACGGACGATTGCGGACATAATTAGGAGGGTTGTTAAACTGTCCTAACACGCAGAAAATAATCGGCATGTAAAATTGGAAACCAGAAATAAAACATGGATAATGTATAGAATTACACTAGCCTACCTTATAACACGTACTAAAGTGTAGGCCTGACTTCGCCCCTAAAAAATGGGATGTTACGATTCGAATAATGGCACATAAACAGGGATTTTACATACCCGTGTTAGTTCTTCCTACGAAAATGGGCATTTGTTGAAAGATATAATGCTTTGATCGCAGTTAAGCATTATAGAAACAGTAAAATAACGGCTGAGGGATCGCATTACGAGCCCTCCGTTCTCCTGCAAACGGCTGCCGGGTTTCCCAGTGGCAGGGGCTGCAGCATCATCTAGCGTGCGGCGGAATAACTTGTATTGCCTATGCGTCGCAGAGAATGAGACATTAATATAGCAGAGTTTGCAAGTCCTAAGTTAAAAATGAATTATACCGGACCAATTATTGTTTGGATGATCCAACATTAAATCACGTGCAAACATTACGACACCAAATATGAGCATGTATTGTATATTCCAAGTCAATATCAACGTATAAAGGATACGATCCTACAGATAAACTGACTTCCTCGTCCCTCATTAAAGTTTCGTTTCATTGAGGAGTTCACAAGAAACTATCTGTGATTGGGTCTGTGACTCTTAAGTTTCGATTCCTACAAAATGTCGAAAGACGGTTAGGGGTTGGACACCAGCACACTTTATAAACAGGAGAACAGATGAAACATAATTTCTTTGGCAAAGTTGGCACAGGTGGACCTGAATGGACAACTCTTCAAATATGAATGGGGTACTGTTGTTTTCCATGTTTCTATTTCTCACTTTTATGTTATTTTTTTTAGCATCTGAATACAAGTATGTAAAAGGGTATATTTGGGGAAATATAACACAAGTCCTTTATTGTTATAGCGGAGTATTTTGATACTTCAAAAAAAATGTATTTCCTGCTTTGCAGTTAGACATTATTCTGTACCATTATTATATGTTATTGTAATTTTTTTTATTGAATAACCTTGCACTAATATCATATTGCAACCAAACTTATTTCAGACATCAATAGTCTCCTGCTGGTGGCATTAAACCAGTAGTTTTGAAGGAATAGAACATTTTACTTTGAAGAGCAACCAAACTCATTACACACATTATTAGAGTCCTCTTTTGGACTTCAACAAAAACTTTGGTCAAATATGACAGGTGAATATTTATTTTTGAAAAATTTAACATAGCTTCACTGCTTTAGTGCAAACAAAGTCATTTTGCACATTAGGGATTCTTGCTGTTTACACCAAAAGGTTTGGTTGAATATATGTAGTTTGTTGACGGTCCCTACAGTCTCTCCTCCGCAGACAGAAACCAATGAATGAACTCGCTTGGAGGACGGAGCTTATTGAACTGTTCTGATAGAAACTGCTCTGTAGCTCGTTGCCTACTGCTGTAAAGTCCTGTATCTTGCATTTTTAAAACGTTATATTCATGAGTTATTGATCCGTTCGAATCTGTCAATATCTTTCTAACTTTAACAAACTTTCAACCCCTTCCCTTCTCATTACTCCCCATCAGCCCTCTATTCTTTGATTGAATTAAAATGTCGAACGTTTTAATTAAAACGAGGCCTCAAATTACATCTCGTGCACACGAATTGGTAAAGGGTGGCCTCGTTTTATTTATTTTATTCTTTCTATGGCCACTCCCGGGCACCGCAAACAATGTGTTACATATTTTTTAATATATATTTAAGGTAGGGTGACCAGATTTGAGGTGGCGAAAAAGAGGACACTTGCGATTGTTGGGGGGGAAGTCTAAGTACAGTAGACTTCTGTGCAAAGCGCCATTAAATTTAAGTACACGCTTAATGGTCCCATGAAAAACTGTGAAAACCGGACGTTTTCATGAATTTATAAAACCCCCCCGGACGCTCCGGACAGGACATAAAAAGAGGACATGTCCGGGCAAAAAAAAGTGTCAGTGTTTATTTGTGATGTCAAAAAATAACAAAACCTTCACACCTACTTTTGATTATGTTGTGTTACTATAACTTTTTTTTTAAACAACTAAGGTGTACTAAAAAAAGAAACTAGCATTCTGCCAATGACATAGAAAACCTTATTAGTACCTGTGTGAAGCATGAAACAGGAGCAATGTGTCATTATGTATCTGTATGCTGATTGGTGGGCAATGGGTTTGAGGTGAAAAGATCAACACAACACAACGGAGGAGAGATTATACTATAGAAAACTAAAGTATGTGCAGGGGAGCTTGTGATATTTTATTGTCTGTGTAGCAGCAGTTGTGTTCATAATATTAATATGAAGAGAAGTTTGTCCTGCTATGTAATGCAACATATTTTGAATTTCTTACAGCAGTCTTGCCAGGAAGGATGAGTTCCAAGACGAAGAAAAAAAGTCGGTGAGTTGCAGCTGTCTCTTTATTATTATATTTTTGTTGTTGTTGGTTGAGCCACTTATTAAGGAACATGCCATTTTGATCAGAATATGCACTTTCCATAGCAGCCATTTTGTCATTCAGGGTTAAAGTGGGTGTAATTGATTTAATTAATTATGGTCCCGTTCTAGTGAGCCAGCATACAAAATACTAGGGCCCTGGCATGTCTTAATGGAACCGTCAAAAATATCTGCTGGTTGAACTTGTTTCAAATTCCAGGTCTTCATATACCTTGTTGATGATGACTCACCCTGCAGGGATTTTAACTTTGTTCATCACATCTTCATAATTGTTTTAGAACGTCCTTCGGGGCTACAGCACCGCCCTTCATTGACTACCTACAAGATATTCTACGACGATATCCAGATGGTGGACAAATTTTGAAGGTGAGTTAAATGTTCTAATTTTACCAAACAGTATGTACTAACAAATTATAAAGGGGTATTATACCTCCCTATCAGGTTCAACAAAACCATCAGACAGGTGAGGGAATGCCGACTCAAGTGCGGTTTGTACACACCCGTGAGAGGAGGCCTGTTCATTACGCAAATTAAACGTCCCCTATCATGCAAAATGCACTTGTTGATGTCTTTTACAAATAAGTATGTGTCCCGGTGTGTAAGGACACTCACAAAGTGTCAGAAAATACAACCCTATCTCTTTTCCTCCTTACCCACATCTCTAAAATCGAGCTGATCCAGATTTGCTTCGGTTATGACGTCATATCGGAAATGTGGGCTGGCTTTAAACCAACGTCCCACCCACGTGACATGTCCCAACCTATAGTCCCCCATCAGAGGCGGCTGGCCCATAGGGGGCACTGGGGCTCTGCCCCACCAGCTGTTGAGGGGAAAAAATATTTTTTGCATATTTTTTTTTAAATCAATGTCAGTTTTACTTAATAGTGTGTGTGCCTACATGCAATTTAAATCATTCAAACAACATTTCCACCAACTAACACTCATTAAACAGTGAATTTCCACTGACAGACAGTGTATCATTCTCTCATGGGGCGATCGGCAAAGTGCCCCTGACCGGCAGCTAAACAGCCAATCCGGTTATGGTTGCTAGGGGGAAATTATGAATAATTGGCCTATTAACGTCGCCAAATTTAACGCCGGTGGGGCGCTGGAAATTTAGCCCCAACTGCTACGTAAAATGCGTGAAGGTTTAGGATTGCTGTAGCTACATAAGGAGCCAGCAATAGTTTTTTTTCGTAGTGCGACTCCCAGACTCTGTCCTACGCTACGTGGGGAAAAAATACGCGCGACGACGAAGAGAGAGGATGGCGATGTAATATGTAATAATATTATAGTATGTAATTGTAATATAGTTGTGGAGAATGCTTTGTTGTTTCTCTCAGGCTGTGACATGCAATGACAACTGTATGGCACTGATGCTGTTTTCTCCAAGTAAATGCATTTTTCCTTGAGAGAGGGTATTAAAATAATCTGTTTATGTAAAATTTTTTGAAAATAACTTGGTTCTAAATTCTTTGTATATGTTACATTTTAATAGGAAAGTTCTGTTTCATTCTCTCTTCTCAACCCACACTCACTCATTCACTCACTCACTGTTGATTTGTATAGATTCAGCTGAAATCATACCCTTGTTGTTAATTTATACCTTGATTGTATTGTATAGTATTTGATAGCATAAAGTCTAATATAGCTGTAAATTGTTACTTTTTCTGTGAAGCTGGAAACTGTGAAATTAAATTATTATTGTGGAACTGTAGTCATTTTCCGACTGTTCATTTGAATGCTTATGCTAGATTAGGCAGGGAAATCTGTTGGCACACTAGCCCCACCAAGATTTTTTTTCACCAGCCGCCACTGTCCCCCATATACCATCGCAGGCTCAATCCCCTCCTGCAGCTCCTCTGTGTCTCTGTGTATTCAGCTGCATGGCATGCATGCAAAGGGGCGTGGCCAGCTTCAGCTCAAATTTAAAGCGACAGTCACAGAATCAACACTTCAGGAACAGGGCTGAATACAGGCATGATACAATGGGTGATCTGTTTGGTATTTCGAGCAAAACACTTCACAGACATCTTTTGTATGGATATAACCCTACAATATATTGTTCAAATATAGCATAATAGGAGACCTTTAAGTGAAACACATGTAAATGTGGAATAATGGTGTGCAGGGGCGTTTACTTTTCTCTTGTGTAGCTCCGATTTGAAACTTTGCATGCTCTTTTAATGGTAATTGCTTTTAATTTATTTGTCTACAGGAGCTGATTCAGAATGCAGATGATGCTAAAGCCACAGAGGTGATTTTCGTACACGATGACAGAAGTTATGGGACTGAAAGCCTGTGGACTGATGAATTGGGAAAATACCAAGGTATGTGGGATGTTTATAAAAAAGCCATTCTCTATAATGGTTATCAACATCAGTTTCATACATTTAAACAAAATATTTATATCTGAACATAAATGTGGAGTAAATAGGAGCTAGCTTAATGACATGAGTCAGTGTTTAGGCTTCTTAAGCTTTGCTTGTTTTCATGTGGGTCAATTCCTCTTTATTGTCAATATCAGGCTTCTCTCCCTTCCAGTGACCCTATCTAAGGACACAATCACTTGATAAGATGGCATTTGGGTCTAAAATGCTATATCGTTAATTTATTTTATCAGTAAAGGAAGTCTCTGCATTGTATGTTGCCTGTAACATACAGTAAACCACATTAAACACCACAAAATGACTATATTACTGAAATCAATCAAAGGTTCTCATTTGAAATTCAGAATATTGTTCAAGCAGAAAACACATGTTTACAACCTCACCCTTTCTTATATGTCCAGCCCATTTAATATATGCATGGATAGGATCCAAAACAAGCTATTACAGAGAGAAAAACATTAATGAACTTGCACAAATGCTCTGATCTAATGTTTAAAGCACTTTTCATACAATCTCATTTGTTTATTTTTTTCTTCAAAGGTCCTGCCCTCTATGCATACAACAATGCAGCATTCACTGATGAGGACTGGCAGGGAATTCAGATGGCAGGGAGGAGTGTCAAGCGCAATGACCCAAACAAAGTTGGGAGGTTTGGAATCGGCTTCAACTCTGTTTACCACATAACAGGTAAAACTACATACAGATACACATGTAAACCTACATGTCTTAGTTTAAGTTTTAGTACTTAGACAAATGCAGAGTTAATTAATATGGTAATGTTGATCCACTTTATTCACAGATGTGCCAAGTATATTCAGTTCAGAGCACCTTGGCATGATGGACCCCCAGGAGAAAATATTTGGAGAAAGAGATAGCGGTTTTTTGTGGTCTTTGGATGATGCAGAACACCAGGAAGCTCTAATAGAGATGCATGACCAGTTCCAACCCTTTCGAGATATAGTTTCACTTGTCAGCAGAAAGGAATGGTCAAAAGTCATCAATGAGGATCAACACTTTGACGGGACAATTTTCAGGTTCCCTTTGCGCAAAGAGGCATCAGATATTTCAGATAATCTCTATGACTCTGACAGGGTGGTTGAGCTTTTTGATAGCTTCATTGCGGATGCAGATTTAAGCCTCCTGTTCCTGAAAAATGTGACCTCGGTTTCCTTGAAACATATCGACATGCATGGCACCGTTAAAATCAGACTTGAAGTGAAATCTTCAATCCACACGGATGTCGTTCTGGAGTCAGAAGACAACTCAATCATCGAGAGTTCAACACGATTCAAAGTGATAACCCTCAACTCAGAAGACCACAAAGAAGATCACAAAGACACAAAATGGCTTTTAACAACCTGTATCATGAAAGAAGGAAATGTAGAACATCTTGATTCACTTGCGAAAAAGTTGAGCTTTTTCCCTCAAGTTGACTTAGCATTCCCTTGTGGTGAGAAGAGAGACTGTAGTGAGAGCAGATTGAGCTGCTTTCTCCCCCTACCAAACAATGAATCCAATAAGACCGGACTCCCAGTTTATATCAATGCATGCTTTGGCCTCACAGACAACAGAAGACAAATCAAGTGGCAAGAGGAAGACCAGCAACATGACGAACATGCTGTGTGGAATGAATTGCTGATGAACAAGGTGCTACCACAGGCATACATCATGATCATTCAAGATGCTATCAACCTTGCACAACAAGATAATCTGCCTGTCTCTTCAGTGTACGATCTGTGGCCAGATATTGCCCAGGTAAAGCACAAACACAAATGGTATGCCGTTGCTCTGGATGTTCTTGATCACTTATTCAGGCAGAATGTGGCTGTCCTCTCTCTTGCAAAAGAGGAAAGAGAGTTTATCACTCCATCAGAAGCTGTGTTCCCCTGTAATGGTCCAACAAGCGGTGACATATTGGCCGCAATTAAAAGGACTTTGGTTTCCTGCGGAGAAAATCTTGTCACTTTACCAGGTAGTGTTGCAAGAGCTATAGATGAGGCCTATCCACACCGAGACACCCTAAAATATGTGACTCCAGCTTTCACAAGGGGCTCACTCCGCAAGTTTGACGTGCACACCATCTCTGAACATGACAAACTCTGCCTTTTGGAGTTCATTTTAAGTGATGGAAAATACAGAGAGCTGGAAGGACTTCAGCTGCTTCCACTCAATGATGGCTCTTTCAGATCATTCACAGACAGAGAGGAGGACACTGCTTTGATTGACAGCAATACATTTCCAAGGTAGGTCTATTTTCTTTTTAGCTGTTTTTTAAACTTTTTTTTACCACAAATTTAAACAAATTACATCCGTACTAAGTTTAAATATTGGCAGTTGTTCCCCAAATCCAATCCTAGAATAATAAGAACTGATTGGTAAACACTTGTTTCAGTAGATTGTTTTAAAAAATACAATTGTAGTTTATGGAAAATATATTTAATGCATCTCAACCTAAATGATATGCAAATGTCTTTGTTTTTGTTACATGCCGAATCAACAAATGTATCCTTCGTTCAGAGTCTTGCTACCATTCTGCAAACACCTCTTCATCCCAGCTGATCTCCGTCCAGCCTGCAGTGCCCACCTGAAAGAACTGGCCAGAACAAGTAAGAAAATCTATTTTATATAATAGTGATTAAAATTCATTACATCTGTCATATGTATGTTTTCACACAACATTAACATTAATGAATGTATTTTTTGAAAACACATTTTCCAGATCTTTTCAAGGTCATCAACCTTGACGCAGAAAAGGTGGCTGAATATACAAAGAAGTTTTTGCCACAGGACTGGAAGCAGATGAGCAAGGGGCATGTTAACTGGGATGTGAGCAGCAATCAACAACCTCCTTTAGAGTGGCTCCAAGAGTTCTGGGCATTTCTCAACACTCACTTCAAAGAGTTAAGTAAGTTCATTGGAATGCCATTGATACCAGTCAGTCCCCTGTCAGTCAGTCAGCTAGTATCACTAGCTAGACTAGAGCAGAACACAACCCTCATTTTTCAGAAAAAAAAGCAGATGAACTTGCCAGAAAAAATAACTCAGTTGCTAAACAAACTTGGCAGCACAGTGGTAAGAGAAAATGACTGGCTCAAACATGAAGACCTTGACTCATATGTGCTGTGCCCATCTCCAAAGAGTGTCATGAAAGTATTGGGGAACCTAGATTCTCAGAATCTCATCACAGATCTCAAAACTGCCTCTCAAGGTGAACGAGAAGAACTGAGGGATTATCTCTCTCGTCTTGATTGTCTCTCAGTCACAGAGATAGGCTTACTCTCAAAGTTGCCTCTGTTTCAAACCATGAAAGGATCATGTGTTGCAGCTCAATCAAAACAGGCTGTGCTTCAAATGTCTGGTCTAACAGTGCCAACAGATCTCCCTATGCCTGATTCAGTTGTGCGGTGTGCAACTGAGGCTGATCGCAGACTGTTACAGCTGCTCAAAGTTAAACTTTTGGACACTGCTGAAGCAGCTCATCTCCTTATTGACTGTATTGAGACAAAGGCTTGCAGAAGAGAAGACATTGAGAAAATCATGACTTGGATTTTACAGCATGGAGCAATCCTTTTCTCTCAAAATCAGACCTTGAAAAGCAGATGTAAGGACTTGAGCTTCATTGAAGTGAATGGAGAGCTGAAAAAACCCTCAGCCTTTTTTGATCCAAGAATTCAAACCTTTAAAGTCATTTTCGAGCCAGATTTCTTCCCTCCACCTCTTTACACTGGCACACCCCAGATGCTTCAAAGCCTAACAGACCTTGGATTACTAACTAAAGAAGTAGACGTGTCACCGGAGCACTTGTTGCATGCTGTCACACTGATTGAAAAAGTGCGTGTTTACTCTCAAACTGACGCTCTCAATAGGGCTCAGGTGCTCTTGAAGATGTTGGATACTAATGATCTACAGTTTTCTCCTGAGCAGCTTCATCGCATCAAAATGCTCAAATGGATCCCATGTACTAAGCCTGGTAATGATGAAACGTACGGCAATGACAAATCTCAGAGAAGTTCATTCTTCTGCCCAGATGAAATAAGACATTCTGTGTATGAGGACATTGTTGAGCATGTAATGCCTCTGGTGGGTACTTTCAGTGAGAGAGTTAGCAGCCAACTTGGTCTCAAACGCATACCCCCACCTGAAAAAGTGATAGAGAATTTGCGTGCTTTGACATCAAAAGCACAGAAAATGACTGATCCTGACACAAATGTGGATTTTAAAAGGAAGCTGCATAGCATTTACAAACACATGCAAGACCACATATCTGATTTTTCAACAAAGATGAAAAAGGATACACACTGGCTGTGGAGTCACGACCAGTTTGTATCACCACAGGATCTGGTTCTAGACTACCCACGCAATCTTGATCTGAGTTCTTACATTAGGAAGGTGCCAAAAGAATTTCTGCCATACAAGAAGTTGCTTCAGGAGTTTGGACTAAAAACATTGCTTTCAGATCAAGAAATTGTTGGCATTCTCCATTCTATCCAGAAAACCATTGAAGAAACCCAACAGCCGTTTGCAAGTTCCTCTGAGGTAAAAGTGTCAATAGAGATTCTTAAGTGGCTGTGGAAAGAGAAGAAGACGGTTCAGGATGATATCCCGGTGCCAGTTCTCATTCAGGGTGAACAGCATACCCTTAAACCACTGTCAACAGCAGTCTTCTGTGATGTGAGCAAAAATGGGTTGAAAGAGCTTAAGTACAGCCAGGAGGAAGTTCATGTTGTACATGAAGATATCACAAAAGCAGCTGCTGAATGGTTGAACATCCGATTTCTCAGTACCTACATTCTCGATCCAGAGTTAGTGGGAATAGAACAGTATGGACAATCTGAACCGATAACAACGAGGATTAAGAACATCCTTAAGGAGTATGATGAAGAAAGTGACATCTTCAAAGAGATCATTCAAAATGCAGAGGATGCTGGGGCGGAAGCCTGCAAGTTCTTGATGGATTTACGAGTGCACAAAGACTCCCCTGAAAGTCTCATTGACCCTGACATGGCCCTTTGTCAGGGACCTTGCCTTTGGGCATTTAATAATGAGCAATTCTCAGCTGAGGATTGGAAAAATATTGTCAGAGTTGGCTCTGCCTCAAAAGAAAACAAAGTGGAAAAAATTGGAAAGTTTGGACTTGGATTTAATACTGTGTATCATGTAACGGATGTTCCTTCTATCCTGAGTGGCAAAAGTCTTCTCATACTTGATCCAAATGTAACCCACCTCACGAAACACATCAAACATAAAACAAATCCAGGAATCAAGCTGGATCTCTCAAAGCAACATCTTTTCTATTGCTTTCCTGGTCAGTTTGGACCATATGAACGCATTTTTGATTGCAATTTCAGAAGCCAAAGTCCCCCTGAACCATATCCAGGTACTCTGATCAAACTACCTTTTCGAACTCAAAAAGAGGCTAACACGTCAGAAATAAGTGAAAAAGTGTTTAACAAACAACAAATCATCACTTTACAACAGCACTTTACAAACAATTCACAAACGCACCTGCTGTTTTTAAAGAACATCAATATGTTATCTTTACAAAGTATCTCAAACAATGCATCAACCCCGCCAAGAGACAACGAAATAATAACAGACCTAAATGTCTCCAAAACCACTGTGAGTACAATGGGGATTCCTGATGAACCAAATGTGTCCAAGCAGCATCAAGCTGAGAAAGCATTAATGAAGCTCGATGGGAAATGCAAAGAGGTCATTGACTGCTGCACAGTCAACATTGTCCAAATAATTAGTCAGCAATCTGGTAAAACTGAAGTCCAGTCCTGGCTCCTTTACCAATGCTTTGGGACACATAAGTGTTTGCAAATGGCCCTTGAAGAAAACAAGCAAGCCAAGTTCTCTTTGCCCATCGGGGGGATTGCTGTGCCTTTGCAAACAAATCCAGGAACTGGGAAGCTGGCCCCACTACAAACCGATCTTGTAGGACAGGCATTTTGCTTTCTTCCTCTGTCCATTCACACTGGTCTTCCAGTCAATGTAAATGGAACATTTGCTGTGACAAGCAACCGAAAAGGTCTGTGGGAGAGTGGCTTGAAGGATAAGTGGAACAAAGCCCTTCTTCAGGATCCTGTAGTGACAGCATATATTACTACACTTTTGGCACTAAAGAAAATGTCTGAAAACAAGCAACTGGAAAGATATTGCTATCATACCTTTTGGCCTGACAGCGAGAAAGTGAGTGACACTTTCAAGCCTTTGGTTGAGGCATTTTACTCTGCCATAGCTCAGCAATCCATTGGCCCAGAGCTCTTTAGTGATGGGGAATATTGGTGCTCAATGAACAGTGCCATATTTCTGCATGAGAGTATCGAAGAGGATAAAGACGTGAGTGAACTTGCAGTGCAAGTGTGCAAAACACATGTCAAAGCACCCAACCATGTTGTTTCTCTTCCACTATGGTTGAGAAATAGCTTCAAACGGTCTGGCCTAGAGGAGGCTTTACAGAATAGAACATGGAACTGGGACAAGTTTTACCAAGAGGCTGTGTTCAACAACCTTGACACCATGGACCCTAAGAGCAGAGATACTCTTGTGCTGCATGCGATCGACCTTAATATCAAAGAAGTTGACAAACTTCTGGTATGCTATCCATGCATCCCCACAATAGCCGGACAGCTCCAGCATATCAGGAAACTTGTGAATCCATCAGGCAAAGTGGCCTGTCTCTTTGAACCAGAAGAAGGACGCTTACTCGGTGGTACCAAAAAAGACTTTTACTCCCCCAAAAGGATTAAACGCTTGTTGGAACTTGGAATGGCAAATGATCAACTCCCATTGGAAGAAATCACAGAGAAAGCATGCACAATCCCCAGGACCTGGAGGAATGACAAAAAGAAAGCATTGGGTCATTTAAATTGCCTGTTTGAACTAATGAAGAATCACATGAGTGATAAAGACTCACTCCACTGGGAAACACTGAGGATGACTGCATTTCTCCCAGCATTTCAGCCCGGTGATACAAAAATGAAAAGAAATGTCACATTCAAAAGGCCCACAGATATTTTTGGCGAAAAATGCTCCCCACTTGTTAACATGACACAGCACGTGCTGGATCATACCAATCTGAACATATGCAACACTGATCCACTCCTGCAAGTTTTAGGAGTTAAAGTCAATCCAGGGCCTGACAAAGTGCTTCAACAGCTGAAAGAAGCATGTGAGCAATCTCAATATATAGATACATCCATGCTTCACAACATAGCTTATGAATGCTATAAGTTTCTTGATCGGTGGCTCAGTGATTCTGGGGATACCAATTCCATTTCACAGAGTGCAAATTCATTCCCGTTCATTCTTGTTGGCAGTACATTTATAAATGTAAACTGTATTGCAGAAAGTGGGCAATTTGAAGCAAAACCCTATCTCTATGTACTTCCAACTGCCTTTAATGGTTTCAGGAGGCTCTGGGAAAATGTAGGAGTTGAACAATCATTTACAGCCAGTCAGTTTCTAACTGTGCTGCGGGAAATACACTCTCAACATGGCAACAAGACCCTGCCAAAGGCAGACCTTTTGATTTGTCTCACAATTCTCAGAGGAATATATGAGGCCAAAGATGAAACAACCAACTGTCTGATACCCAATGAGCATGGCGTTCTACAACCTGCAAGTGAGATGTTTTACAATGACAGCCCATGGATGGCAGTCGATCCAGGCGTTACATTATGTCACAAGGATATCCAACGTGCAATGGCTTGTCACTTTGGAATCACTTCTACAAGGCATCATACCCTGCTAAACTGTACAGCTGAGAACATTTCACCATTTGCTTTTCATTTTGAACAGCAGGAACCACTAACTGTTCGCATTAAAAACATAATTTCAGCCTATCCAGCCAAGAAAGATATCCTTAAAGAGCTTATCCAAAATGCTGATGATGCAGAGGCAACAGAAATTCACTTTGTTTGGGACAAACGACAGCATGGCACAGAAAAAACATTTGGAAAAAAATGGAACAAACTGCAGGGTCCAGCACTGTGTGTTTTCAACAACAAAGTGTTTTCTGATGCTGACCTGGAAGGCATTCAACAGCTGGGAGAAGGAGGAAAGCGCAACTCTCCAGGGAAGACAGGAAAATACGGATTAGGATTCAACTCTGTTTACCATCTGACTGACTGCCCCTCAATCGTCACTGGAGATGAACTACTCTGCATTTCTGATCCCAATCAAAAATTCATTGAAAGTCATTCAGACAAACCACTAAATGGCACTGGCTATAAACTAGCTGACACTTTTAAGAACATGTACATAGATGTCTACAAATCCTTTCTTCCAGACAAATTTCCCCTTAAAGATGGCACCATGTTCAGATTACCCTTAAGGATCGGTACCATGGCAAACAGCTCTAAAATATCACAGCAGGGAGTCACATACAATGACATGAAGGAACTGTGCTCTGCACTCTCTAAAGATCCCGAAGGACTGATTCTATTTCTGAAAAACATCTGCAAAATAGAGGTCCATGAAATCAATGAACATTCAGGGGAACTCAAAACAATCTTTATGGTTGAAAAAAGCCTACCACAAGAAAGCAGAGGAAGTAAAGATGCTTTTGAAAAGCTGCAACAAAATGCGATGCAATCTGACATACAGGTAACACCAGACAAGGCCATTTACAAAGCATTCATTTCAACTTCGGATAAAAGACAAAGTGAATGGATCATTGCTGAACAGTTTGGGACATTCAAGAACAGTGGCAAACGGGACATAACACTTCCAGAAAAACTTCCTCAAGCAGCAATAGCGGCTTGTTTGAACTCAAAGTGTTCTGTTGAAGCCCCATCTCTCAAAAAAGGTTTCATTGGAGAAGCCTTTTGTTCACTTCCTTTGCCAGGAAAAACTGGATTGCCAGTGCATGTCAATGCAAACTTTGAGGTAGATTCTGCCAGAAGAAACCTTTGGAAAGAAGATGGGCAAAGTCTAAAATTTAACTGGAATGAATCTTTGAAGCAGAATGTCATTGCTCCACTTTATGCTGATCTCCTTCAGTACATGTGCCACCTCTTGGCAAAAAAGAAAATCACTCCTGCAAGTCTAGAGTCAATGTACTTACCTTTTTGGCCAACTGTGTCCCAACACGTTGGCCAGGATTGGCATGAAATGATACATGAGGTCTACAGATCAATCAAAGAAAAAGGTCTTGATGTGATTCCAGTTTTGAGGAGTTCAACACGCAAAATTGCAGGCCGTGAATTAAAGACATATTCTTTTGACTGGTGTAATGTCAGAGAAAATGAAATGACTAAGGCACCTTATCTAACACATTGGGAGACAAACAGGATAATGCCAATTTTGGAGGATCTTGGAATGACATTGGTACCTTCTTTCATGGAAAATGTTTGGGAAAGTTTCAGATCCGCAGGCATTGCAGTAAGAGATGTGAATCCTTCAAGTGTGCAGACTTTCCTGAGAGAAATAACCGTCAATGACCCCACCCAAACAGACAAGGATTTACCCCTGCCCATAACTGCCACCTTGATCAGAGATGGAGAAAGATGTTCTGAGCTCTTGAGTTTCTGCTTGAAAGAGTTTAAAAAGACAGCAAAAAACAACTCCATTACAATCAATGGACTACCACTTCTTCTCACAAGCGATAACGTTTTGAGAGTGTTTAACTCCAAATCTCCCAAGCTGATATCGAGATATGACAGTCTGTTCTTTGCCAACAAGGAACGGTTTGCAGACTTTCAGACAAACAAAGAGAACATTGATGCTCTACAAACTTTAAACCTTATCCAAAGTTTGACGGTTCCCTGTGCAGCAGAATATCTGAAGCCGTTAATTCAGACATGTCTTCAGAGCTGTAAAGTTGATCCACAAAGTGGTCTTCATGTCCCAGATGAGAGGATGTTGAAGTGGTTGAAATTACTTTGGAAGTTCTTAATGAGTGAAGTTAAACCTGCAACATCTAATGGTGGAAAACAAAGCCTGACAATAAGTGATGTGAGGCAGCTCTTCGGCGACTGCTGCATTTTACCTGTTGTGTGTCCAAGGTTGAAAAACAAACACTTCCTGAAAACAATGAAAGACATGCCAAGTGTGATTTTGTTGGCCTCAGAAAATGACTTATCAGGCATTCTATTTAAACTTGGTCTTATGAAGCTTGACAGTATATTCTTTACTGAGATACATGAACGTTCACTCCTATACCCTGAACTTGTGGATATGGGTGATACAAACTCTGTGTTGGAGCAGGTCTACAACATTGACCACTCACAGTTTTCTCTGCTTTCAAATGAGGAGTTCAAAGAGCTCCAGTTGGCCCTGCAGTCTGGGGTATCCAAGTCCAAAGACAAACAAGGATATCAAAGAAAGCTCAAATCCTTGCCAATATTTGAAACAATACATGATGAACGAGTAAGGATTGATGGACCTAAAGAGGTATTCATCCTCAACAGCACATATTCAAAGACATTTCCGGATTTGTTCTCCCTATCTGACAGCAACAGCATTTTTCTCAAAAACAGTCCTGCAAACAACAATCTAGCAGAAAAATTGAACGTCCAAACCATGACTGATTTGGACTATTTCATGAAGTTTATTCTGCCTGTTGTACACACACTCACTGAGATGCAGAAGCTTTACTGCTTCAAACTCTTACTGACACCAGAATTCATGGATTGTAAGTGTTGGGACACAATCATCTCATCAATGAAGTCAGTGAAATTGATTGCCAATTCTCAAGGCACATTGGAGAAGGCCTCATACTTTTTTGATGAGAGTGTTGAGCTGTACAAAAAATGTTTGCCCCAGGAGATGTTTGTGCCTGAGGGATTTTGGACCGAATTCTGTAAAGGGTGTCTTTCACTGGATAAACCAAAGAAGTTACTAAGAGATCTTGGAATGAAGCATGTTGTGTCAAAAGATGACATATTAAACTTTGCACACCAGTTAGAATCAGACGCAAAAGGAAATGGAAACCTTGATGACTTGAAACCAAAATCATCCGTAATATTCAGAGAAGCCTTGACAATACAGATTGAGAACAAGCATGAAAAGAAAATGTTTCTTGAGAGAATGGCTGACATCAAGTTCATTTTTCCTGTGAAAATTGGAAAAAAACTGCAAAACTATCACCAACCATTTGTGGCTGAGAGAACTGCTGTTAAAATCCGTGGATCTTTGATAGACAGTGACCCCAAGCATCAAGAACTGATTTGGTCTTCAATGCCAATTATACATCTTAAGGTTTATAAGTCACAGGATGTCATGAAAAGGATGAATAATGCTGGTGCTCATGAACAACCACCTCCAAACTGTGTCACCAGTAACATGAGAAACATCTGTCAGTCGCCCTGTAAAACTGAGAAGTTGATCAAAACCCGTGCAGAGGTTTTTCGAAGCACTTATGCATACCTGCAAGCACACACATTTGAAAGCAAACCATTGGCTGGTTTTCCTGTTGTTTTGGTTGAAAAAGACAAGGAACTCGCAAAGCCTGAGGATACTTGTTTTTCACTCCCTCACCACAACGAGTTCAGATCATATTTGCACAACATTTCTCCCAAGGATGTCATGTTTTCAACGTTCTTCAAGCAAATTGGTGTTAAGGACACACCTACAGCCGAGCAGTATTGTAATGTTCTGGCGGCAGTTTATGCTGACTCCTGTGATAAACCTAATCTTAACCCAAACCAGCAGAAAACTGTGAAACGTGCAGTTCAGCAGTTTTTCATGTTAATCAAAACTAAAAGAAAGCAGTCCCTTGTTGACAATTCAATGACTTTGTATCTTCCTGCAGTAGATGGTAAATTATACCCATCATGCAAACTCTACTACAATGATACAGTGTTTGAGATCAAAAGGTTGGAAGAAGCGCTGGATAATAAGTTTCTATTGCTTGAGAAACTTAGTGAGTGTCACTTAGGCGGTGACCTGTATGAGCATCAGCGGTTGCTGCAATTGCTTCCTCAGACTTTTAAGCCTAATATGCTGTCTCAAATCACTGAGGAGAAAGTACTGGAATCACACATGCAGCTCTGTGAGGTTGGTGCTGACTGTGAATTTAGTGGATGTTTTGAAAGACATTTGTCCTCAGAAGCATTTAAACATGGACTAATTTGTCTCATCAGAGACCAGTCCCAGGGGGAAATAACACAAGAGGATGCTAGTGCGATGTGCAAGAAGACCTTTGGCAGTATTCAGATTGTCTGCTGCAAAAAAATAACAACTGAGCTTTGGGTGAACAAACAGCCACTACACAAGACTGCCACTCAAACAGATGTTTTTGTCAAACAAGAGCAACAAGGTTGCATGTTTTACTTGAAACACAACAACGACATGTGTTATAGGGTGATAAGTGAGGTCAATATGACATTGACAACGGAGATTAATGCTCTTTTAGGTAACATATTGGAATCAAAACACCTTGGGGTCCTATCACACCTTCTCACGTGTGACAGTTTGCAAGATGTTCTGAAAACTCTGGCTAAGAAGGGGATCCGTGACAGTCCTGAAACTCAAAGCATTTTCTGCAATCCCCCAGCCCCTGGAACAGAAATCCCAGTGGAATGGCATGATTCCTTAGACATGAGCATCCTCAATAACTTTGAAGAGGGCGAATATGTTGGTTACAGCACCAACAACATGTATATCTATGCAGTTATTGTTGAAGAACTGCCTGGGCAGTCGGGACCATATTCACACAGATACAAAATAGATATTGGAGGAGACGAACCTATTGAAGTCAGTTGTCTTGACCTGTATCAGTTGAAACGACAAAAGAAACCAGAAAATAAAGGGTCGACTTCTGCTTCTACATCTGCTGATACTTCTTGCATGGATCTGGTGCCACTTGACGGAGCTATGCCACATTCTTCCAAACCATCAACTACAAGTTCCTCATCTACGAGATCCTCCCCAGCCTCTCTTGACGAAGCTAAATGGGAAATTGAGAAATATCTGAAAGAAATCTGGACTCTTCCTGAGGAGGAAAAGCATAAAGCCATCAAACGACTTTACCTAAGATGGCATCCTGACAAAAACCTTGACTGCATACCTCTTGCCACTGAGGCATTCAAATACCTGCGGAATAAAGTTGCTGAGTTCAGCAAAGGGAAAGGCCAATGCAAAAGTACAGGCTCATCTTATTCAAGCAGAAGACCAGATTTCAGTAACTACTATGACCAATGGGATCAAGAGGCCAGGCATCACAGAAATGGTCGAGACAGATTCTCCAGAAGCAACCGTACCTACAATTTTTGGACACATAATGAAAATGTCCCAAGGCCAAACAAAGAGGAGGCCCAACGCTGGAGTAGACAATCTCGCTGTGATCTCAAAGCAGCCTACAGAGACATTAATGAGGCGAGCACAGAGTGGTGTCTGTTCAAAGTCCACCAAGCTGTGGAAAAGTCTCTCACAGCTGCAAAATATAAAAAAGATGGTCAGCATCCCACCAGCAGCTCCATTTTATCCCTTGCAGCAGAAGTTTCCCTGTTCAACCTCAAACTGAGAGTTCTTCCTCAAATAGTGGGGAATCTGAAGGCGTTGGGAGTGGACAACAAAAAGACTCAGTATCCAAACTGCCATCCATTTCCCCATATTCCGAATGAACAGTTCAAATCAGAGAATGAGTTGTTGGCACTGGAGAGCGCATCTGAGCTTCTGCGTTTAGTCGAGGAATATGTAAATTAGGGATTCAAGACAAACTGTCATGTCATGTTAGCAGAGTCAATTTAGGTTTGTTTGACATGTAAAATGGTACCACCCATATTTCTCTATTAAGAAATCATTGCTCTGAAGAAACATAAATATGAAATATATCAGTCAAAATTCTGACAAAAAAAAATTGTTTGTTTTGTAATGGAAATGGAAATATGATATTTTAGTTTTTATTACTCACTGGGGACCTATAGGCCCTTTATGATTTTGTTATGGAAAGGAAGGAAGTTATATTTGTCAAAGTTATCGTTTATGACCACTTGGGATCACTTTAACTCTTTATTACTGTATTTTATTTTTTATTATTCTACGAATGTACAACTACTTAATGTGAAGACCAATTTATTTTTACTTTGAAATGTTGTCAACAGTTAAAACTACTGTCTTAGGTCCAATATAATATCTGTATGACTTTCTGAAAATGAAAATATGAAAGTATTTTTTTTGCTATGATATCATTTATACCTATGCGTTAGGTACAATACAACCTCTGGTTTACTTATATATTTTACTTTATTTTAAATACAAATATATTTTACTATCTTTACAAATTACCTTTTTGTTTGTTCAGCATTGTTAAAAACATTTACAATTACTAACTGTGACCACCAATGTAATATATGTATGACTTTGATATAAAAAAAAGTCAAGATATTTTTTCGCATTTGTAAACATTTACACTGAGGACCAAAATGATTACTGTATGGATTGTTCCTCACAGTTTTCAAAACACTGAGTTTCACTGAGTTATCAATAATTCAAAGAAACAATGGCATAACCAGAAATATTTATAAGATGTTATGTTCTGTTCTCATTTAGTACTACCTACTCAGGATCAATATAATCCATAAAAGTACAAATGTCACATCATTTAATTTCTTCACTATTGTATTTTTTGTTTGTCTTCAATAAAGGATTAAACAGTATGACTTTTTTTTTTTAAATATTAAATCTGTAGGAACACAAATGTTCAGTAATATGGCACCTTTAACAGTTGCTTCACTGTTGTAACAGCAGCCATTAAAAAGGGGTTAAACACGTTTTAAAAGCACACTTGGTAAACCTATGATGATGATTTAAATGTGGTGTAGGGGTAACTGATAATACCCCACATATACTACCCTCAGTGGTAACTTGTGCTCCTTGGCATCATTCATTATGTAACCCTTAAACATGGAGGTCATAATTGTGCTTATAACACGGCTTATTGCCAACAAAATTACATGATCATGTTAAAATATATTGAAAATGCATTTATCTTAAGAGCTTATTGTTTGGCTTTTAAGTTTTAAATATCATACAAATATTTTCCTTATCTCATAAGCCCTGCAGCTTGCATTGCTTGGAACGATCTAAGGACCCTGGAGGGACAAAGTTTGCTCTTCAATCTTTAAATCTCTGCTTCTCTGCCTTCAACTAAAGTCAATAGCATTGCGCCCTGCAAGCTATTTCCATCTATTCCTTTTTCATTCATTATTGTACTGCATAGGCTTTATATTTAATATATATTAGAACAGAGACATTTTTAACAGGAAAAATATACTACAATTGTTTAAAAGACAAAACTTCATTGTGTGATTTTATTTCTAACATTTCAGATTTTGAATAAGTCCACAATTGTCTCTTAATGCTTTTGATGGTTATTTTATTGGAAATATTCTGGTAAACGATTCCATTATTATTATTTGCCAAGTATTAAAGGTTTTTCATGGCTAAACATATTTATTTTTCAAACAAACTAAAAGACAGGTCCCACCTTGTCTCAGTATTAGTAAATGGAGTTGATGTCACAAAATTCTTAGCCCAGCCCACCGTCACCCTGGGCGACAGGGCTAATTATCTGGGATATTGAAGACACCTGTGTACTGTAGGCGTTGTTTTTCTCAGGAGGCTTACAGTGAGCTTAAATGTGTTCACTGCCACCTCCCATTGTAGTCTTTAGAAAACGTGGAATATTCTTCACTGGACAGGACGTCTGCAGGATCAGTTGCCAGTAAAAACAAGCGTTTCAAGTTAAAAGCACTTTTTTATTCATTAAGAAATCATGTTATGAAAATAATGACAACTAACCATATATCAGACAAATGTATCTTTCCATATGTTAACAACAACGGTTTGCTCTGGAGGACGTCACCAGAGCATCGCTGTCTTCTCCTTGTGCGAGGAGTGTGCTTGGTCTCCCACTTCCATACTATAAAAATGTTTACAAGGCTTTTCACGTCTCTTCTCAATGTCCTCACATGAGAACACGTTTCAAATCATTTTAGTTTGTGAGGGAGAAATTCACATATATACCAGATTCAGTCTTTGTGTTATGTGGTCATCTTCTCCATCTATTAATAATTTACATAAAACCTGTACATACTTACAGCAGGCTGGAGCCTGTTTCTGAGGGGACGTTCACATAGAGAAAAGAAGCAACATACAATGAAGTGAATCTTTACAACGTCAATGTGATAATGTGGGAGGTCAAGGTGTTATGAGCATATTAGACACTCGCCTTCATCAAGACATGCAACACACAAAAAAAAAATCCATTCTCATTCAACCCTATGGCACTCGAAATGTGGCTTTGACATTCTGCATCAAACCAATACCGGCTCCAATGTCTTCCAGTCTTTTGCTGTAAAACACACATTGAACACGACAGACATTTAAAAAACATTTATTGGATGTGTGTTTGTTATGGCTGATGCTACGATCAAGTATATCCATATTAGCCAGAAAGATGAAAGACTGTTGGTACAATAGGATTTACCATACCTTACTCCCCTCTGCATATTCCCCTCCCTATCATACAGCTGATAAACTTCACAAAATTAAGTTAAGCTGGGATAGGGAAAGAGTCTGAAAATTCACTTAAGGCTTCATTCATATTATTTGGCAAGTTGCTAATGGAAAGCAACGATTATATTCCTCGCCATCTCATGACTCTGAAGGATGGGCAGTTACTGTCTGCACCCATTCAGAGTCTTTCACGTCACTCATATTGCATTTTGTTTAGATAAAACAATAACTATATTACACTTTTTGATTTAGAAAAAGGAAAACATTGTCAAACCATGTATTATTTCTACACATCCTGTTACTGACACCACAAACTCAAAGGACTGATGCTGAAATGAATGAAACAATAACTGCAGCGTGCGTCTCAGTGGCTGCAACACTAACAACGTGATGTGAAATGAGCAGGAACACTAAAACCCGGGTAGACTTCTGGGGGGGCCGCTGTAGTTGAAGAGCTACTTCTGCTAGACGACGATGTACGTAAGACTTTTCTTTAAAAATCATACGACTGGCAATGGCACAGTCTATGGCACTAGTGTATGGCAAACACATGTAATAATCAAAACATAGAGACGGACAAAGTAGATTAAGTTAATGGAACTGTGTAGTGTTATACCTTGCTGCTATCATGTGTCCCGGGTTCATGGAGACGGACACTCTTTCAAACTCAAAATTATTTTCAACAAAACCAAAACGCTCTTTAAAACATTATTTGTCGAGGCGAGAAATTGCAGCGAGAAACTGACATGAGGTTTGTGTTGATCTCATTTCTCTTGGGATTTCTCTCCATTTTGCATCCACATTTCTTTCATGTTTCCCGTCGGCAAGCTGAAAGAGGAGCACGCTTTCTTTCAACAGAAGCCGCACTGACTCCCGTTGTGTGATGAGCCACGTGGAGGACGGACCCCTCCTGCAGCAGGGCCCTCACATGTTGTAAGCCACATATATGGGGTCCAGCTGATCGGCCAGGAATCCGTCTCTGAGGTGCATGCGTTGCTTCTCCCCTCTGGAGTTGATGGGGATGACGCCAGGGTCGACCACCACCACCACTCCCACGATGAGGTAGTGCTCCTCCAGGACAACGTTGGTGACCAGGGCCACCAGGTCCAAGGCCTCCTGCTCGGAGCCCTCCAGCTCCACAACCACCACGAGGAGGTTGGTCCAAGTGAACACCGCACTGGAAGGAAGGAAAGCAAGCAAGACAAAAAGAAAAATGGAAGGGGAAAAGAAGGAGAGCAAACAGGGAAAGAAAGAACAGGATAGGCAGATAAGAGAGGTCAGAATTCATCGTGCTAGTTTGTATTTTAGAGTATAAACTGCATATTGCATAATTTGATATGATCAGTGATGATGTAGTGATGTCTCACCACTCAGCTATGCTCTTGTGAGATCGGATTACGGAGGTCTCGATGTCGATTGGGTGATACCTCATACCCCTCAGCTCCAGAGTCTCATCCAGAGAGCCCACCACATAGAGGGCGTCATGGCGCTCTGAGACACACACACACACACACACACGGGTTAATACTTGCTAAATAAAAAAAATTCTTTAGTCTTCTGTGATGGAAAAAATCCTATCTAGTCCAGCTTACACAGAATGCAATGTTAGAGGTTTTAAAGCTCAACGATCACATTCATTTATTTTAGAACTCTGATGTACAAATATAAAGTATTTTTGTTGTATAGTTTTTTTGTCTGTTCTGAAAAAAGTACTCAAAGTTAAGCTCCTCTAATCAGCAAATGGTTCAACAGTACATTTTCTTGACTTGAGCCTTAAATGAATAAAACCTGAGAGCCCTTTCTCTCTTAAAGTGACATTAAAAGCTTAAAGATACCAAATTACATCAAACGATCTTCAGCTGACTCCTAACAAATAACTATAAATTCACTTAAATAACGTATTACTTACTAAAAAACAATACACAGACTGCATTTATGTATTTAACCTAAACGTATATTAATGTAACTTAATGATTCTCACCTCCACTGGCATCCGTCAGCTCGGTGCGCCGCAGGAAGCCGAGGTAGCCCGTCCTCGCCCAGACGGTCTGCGTGTCTCCGAAGCTGAGCTTGGTGTTGAAGTGGTCGGCATGCAGCGCCTCCTCACCGTACACTGTGTAGTATCCTGTGGCATTGTGAGGACTGCTCACCCAGACCTGTTACACACACACACACACACACACACACACACACACACACACACACACACACACACACACACACACACACACACACACACACACACGAAGAGCGGTTACACACATAATTGTACACATCTGTTGTGGAGGTCTGGCGGTGTCAGGACAGGCTATGAAGTGAGAGCATGGCTTTTCTTACTTCTTTTATTGTATTGGAAACTGTCTTTGGATCTGTCAATGCATTTCAGTACAAGATCCAGTTTAAATTAAATTAAATCCGACGATCCCAAATAGCACGATGACACATCGTTTTCATCGCGAGCCGATAACGTGCGTTGGAAATAGGGATGCGTAAAGTTCGAAAAGATGGGGACAGTGTCACCTTTTTCCAGGGACATTGCTTATCGTTTTCTGCACGTTTTATCGCCATATTCTCATCCACCATCTGTGTCGAGTGTAGGAATCAGGTTTATTAATCGGACACTCCGATTGAATGCCGTTACAGCCATTTGGAGACCACAATCCCAACAAATGTGGGCAACTTTCTGTGTTGATTGTTTTTTTCAATATTATCGCTAGCAGTTCTGTTTTAAGGAAATAAGTTAAGAATTCAAGCTGCCCTTTTAGATTTATTTCGGGGACAATATCCGCTATTATATAGAATATAAGTTTTTAATGAGTGACTTATAACATTACCTGAGGTTGTGCTGATTTCTGGGATGTGTAAAACTTAATTATACTGTAAAAAATGATCATTTACAAGGCAGAAAACAAAAATATACAAAAACGGATATTTTTTTGTTTTTGTAAAAGCCATTTTAATGAGAGTTCATGTTTGGGTTTTAAGCTGTCACAATTGGGTGTAATTGACTGCGTGTGCCACAGGTTGTCGCTGTCCGATTCCCTGTGGCACAGGTATTTAAGGTTTGTTTCTCGTATCTATAACCACAGTAAAGCGCTTCAGCCAAGTCATCCCGGGAGTTAACCCACCACATAGGAAGTATTAGTATTAGACTCCTACATATTTATTTATTTAAAAAGGACAGCAACCGTTAGTCTTCCTGCAGTCCAAATTCTTTCATCTAATCGCCCTGTCTTAAGTTTTCTTCATTCACTAAAAACTCTCTCCTTGAGAAACCTAGCGTGTGTTTTCTTGTTGTTTGACTTTTAAGAGATCAGTTCACTGCGGTAAGCCCACTCTAAGTGTAAGGCATGCTCAGGTGACCTTGTGACTTACCTCTCCTAGATGCGAGTCTCCCAAGGGTCCTTTAGTCTCTGTGTTGGCAATGATCACCTTCACTCCTGGAAGGATCTACATCAAGAGATGGAAACATCTCAAAGATTTAGAAAAAGAGCTAAAATATTTTGCAGCATACAGTTACCTGAAGTGTTTTAGTGCATGTTAGGAATCTGGTTTATTTAGAAATCATTTCAAAAACAATGAATTTTCTTTCCTGCATTGAATAGGAACACACATATATTTATATTTTTATAATAAATGTTTACATGTTGACGTACCTTCCCAGACTCCATCAGTGGCAGGCTGTGTGGCGATCCTCTCTCTACCAGGCGAACCCTTTAAGGAATAAAAAAATGAGCAATCTCTTTTTTATTATTCTATTCCACAAATGTGAAAAAAGCAAGAAAAACAGCCAAAACCAACCAGTTCAATATGGAATAATGTATTTACATGCTATAACAAAGTGTATGTGTTACACCACACATCAGACTTAACATGTCCACATCTCAAACTCCAGTTATTAAAGCTGCAGCGGCGCTCCATACCTGTCGTGTCGCAGCGCTCTCATGTCCACATACACAGTGGTGGGGTCGGGTCCGGCCGTGCCCTAGAGGAAAGCAGGCAGAGTGAGACAGGAGTGAATAATGTAACTCTAATAAGACATTATTGCTGTATGTAGCCTGAGTGGAGGGGAGGTGGAGGCTGCTTATGACACAACTGTTGACAAAGCAGGGGGGAGGGGGTTGCAGCCAGAAGCCAACCAGCCAGGCTACGACAGTTAGGAAGTTGGGAAAACTCAACCATGTATCCACACACTGCAAGTCATTTAAATTCACCTCCTCTTATGCAGCTTTGTTTTTTTGCAAATATAAGGTGTTTGTGAGAATATAACGTGCTACATTAGAAGTTTAAAAGTAGGTAAGTTGTTTATTTCTTTCAAATGTTTATCTTCTGTAACAGAAAAGGCCCTAAAATGTCTGAAGATTTCTAACTGAGCAACATCTGCTTTGGTTAAATGTCTATAGATCTGCCTTGCACCTCATTTTTCAGTACTGACTGTAGTTGTCAGATATTGATTCCTTCTGCTTAAAATGTTTAATTATTGCTGCTGCAAGATGAGTCACAATGCATTATGGGTTCCATCATTCCTTTGCCATTGTGTAGTTGCCCCCGAGGTCAAGGACAGACACAGACACAATGATCATCCATAAATCCTAAACCCGCAGACTGAGAAACCGAAAAACCCAAGAATGCATTTATATCTATTGTCAGACATTCTTTATATGAACCTGATCAATATGTTAGCTCTTCCAGTACAACTAAAGAGACAAAACTGTGCACAGTATTTGATAACGACGAGTTGCTTCAAAGTATTATATCAGCAATTTGAAACAAATCAGTTTCTTCAGTCACTAAATGTCTTCCCGACAAAAGGCACCAAAGCAATACAATATTCATTAAAATACATACAAAACTTTGAAATATTGGGTTTAGGATTTTCCTTTCACTGATTGAAAACTAAAATGAAATAATTCATAAATTCCCGTAATGCTGTGTGAATGGCGTTTGTAAATGGCTTTTATCAGGGCAGAGCATGCTGTGCACTCATGGTATAATGTAAGCACATTATCCTGCTCATAAAGCGATGGTTTGGTTTAGAACAGCTGGTAAGACTCTGTCAAAATGAATAGCAGGTCAAGTTAAACCGTAGCTCATCAGAAAAAAGAAAACCGAGGGAAAATGTTTTGAGGTTAAGCATCTTTAAAAACCATGCATGGGAAACAAACGCACACACAGCTGCAGACCAAAGAGCAAACAGCAACTCTTATCCTACAGTTACCTTCTCAGCCAGTTTCCCTAACCTGTTGGGCTGGCGGGACAGATACAGATATTTATAGATATATTTATATAAGTAGATACACATGCACACACACATCACAGGGATATGGAGAAACAAATAGAAAAGGACATCCAAGAGCTACAGGAGAAAAAAGACAATGACTAAAACATTGACAACCACAGACTCTGGACCTCTCTCTTCCTCCTACTTATCATCCTCCCCCGGCTGCTCACCTGCAAACAGATGGCCACATTCACCCTGCAGCCGAAGGTGGTGCTGACGGCGCGCGGCGAGAGCCCCAAGTCCTTGAAGATCTTAGAGAAGGACTGAGTGAGAGCGATGCGGGGTCTCTCCTCTGCTACCACCATGCACGTACGCACACAGGACAGGTTCACATTCCTCAACTGGAGAGGGGAGAAATACAAGATGGGTCAGTAAAATCAAAAGCGTATAAATAATGTAGTATTAATTGTGTAAAAAAAACACAAATGGGAGATTTTTTTCCATTCTCATTTTGGTATTAGGGTTAGGCAATATGTGTCTCTAGTATATTTCTGTAGCTTAGCAAGACGGTATATTGTCGAGTATTCAATCTATTATTTTTGAGATACTCTAGTGATATATCTCCTTTGTATTGTGAAATTGTAACTGCTTGACAACTCTGCTGCTGTGACAAAATAATTTCCCGATTTGGGATGAATAAACTGTCTATATATACCTTTTTTAATAGACAGCTTCTACTCAGATATGCTTTGTAAAAGTTTCCCAGTCAAAAGTGCTGCAGGCAACAGCACCACTGGGAGAGGGGATAAATAAAGAAACCCCTTCAAATTTGACACGACTCAACACCTGAAGAGACAAACTGACCCGCAGTGCTTCAGTCTGTGATCCCAGGCCCTTGGTGCACATCTCCATGACAGAATAGGAGCAGAAGGTGACCCGCACTTTGTACTGGCTGACTGCTCCAAGCCACAGAGACGCGTTGCTCTCCAGCTCCAGAGGAGGAACCAGGATCGACTGGTGGCCCGAGTACACGCTGAAACCAGAAACATAGGTGCAGGCAGAGAAGCTGAGTAAGGCGACAGAGATCAAAAAGGTATACTGTTATTTGATTGGAGCTGCTATTTTACCTGCACAGGCACCAGAGGGCGAAGCCCAAGCCGCAGTACGGGTCCAGACAGATGGCGATCTGCCGCGAAGGGTAGAGCTCACACTGCAGTTTGATTGAGCGACACAAGGCACTGGTGGCAGCGTGAGACATCTGGACGAGATGAGGTGACACAAAGAGACAGGAATGAAAAATGGAACGACATTCACTCGGTTCGTCTTACTCATTTCATTTTTGCCAGGTGTCGGCAATATGATGAGACCCACTTTCACTCAGGGACTATCATCTACAGTTTGAATGACACAAAACAATGACATTTTCAATACCTCCATGCTAACTTGCGCATATGACTAAAAGGTAATAATTATAATACAATATGTGTTGCACCTATTATTTCTGATGTGTCATAAACTCATACCAGATATTATAACTACACTGAGCCAAAAACACACATCTCTTTTTATTGGATTTTATCGTCTTTTTTCTATTTCTCATTTTGTTATGTTGTTTCTTTATTGAAAAGTCTCGTTTATTTTTCATCAGGTCCATGTCATGTGACCTAATGACTGCAAATCAATGAAGATTTATTGTATTAGGTCCACCTTCTATTTTATATGCAGTGCTGGTACTCGTGTCTATTACTTTAAATTGGGGATGTGCCGACCTTCATCTACTGCAGTGTAAACACTTGTTTTGGATAAGTAACTCACACGACCCCATTTTTAAACATAATCACTACCCCTTTAACGAGTCCTTCCAAATGTAACATACTTTGACCCCTGCTAAGATGCCTGTTGTTGAAACACTGAAGTCCAGGTAAGCCAACATCTCTGGGGTCGGGGGTTTGTACATCTGGGGAATCTTCTTCCTGGGCAAGTCATCTAGGAGAGGAGAAATGTTTTTAAACATATCAAATATATATACACTCTGGTGGCAACATGAGCATAAACTGTGTTGTGTATGCAAGAATCATTTACCAGTGTCCAACACCATGGGCCAGCTCTTGATGTCCACGGCAGCGGCAGCCTCTTTGGATTTCAGCAGCTTCATTATTGCTTGAGTGGTTAGAATACACACCGACTTACTGACCTTAAACACAGAGATACAACAGTATTACGACTTGTATATATTAAATTATTCACATAGTTTTCACCCCAAAATACTACACTTCATTGATCCCAAACTGGGCCTTTTTTTCGTTGCAGCAGCTTAAAAAAACACAAGGCATTGCACATAATTAGAAATTAAAAGAGTAGAAATAAACAATTCTAAAATAGCAACATTTCAAAATAAAAATAAACCGGAAATAGAGAGTAGAAAATTTGAATAAAAGGGTCGGCTAAAATGGATTAAGTAAGCATTTTGATGCAGGATGAAAGACACTCTCTGTTACCTCAACAATCATCTTGACGGTGGGCAGGGTGGTCGCCAGGTTCTGGGGGTGCGGGGGTCTGACAGTGACTGGCACACAGCCAGCGTACAGGCAGCCGTAGAAGGTGGCAATCAGGTCGATTCCTGCACAGGAATGTTAATACTTAGAGAATGGGTTTTACACCTTGTAGTGGATCAAAGCTTTAAAATATTTTGAGAACTTTATTGAGTTGTTTCTGTTCTGGTTTTGATTCATAGACAGACTCAAACAGTGAAGGAAAGACCGTAAAGTCCCAGCTTAAGAACAGTAGTGAAAGGGAAAGCAGCGTGGTAGCCTCTTACCTGGCGGGTAGACGAGTGCTACATGATCTCCAGTGTTGAGGCGTCCCATCAGCGCTGTGGCCACACGCTCTGCCCGCTTGTGCAGCTGCAGACAGGTAGCTGTGCTAGCCACTGTGCCCTGAGACCAACACAAGTAACATGCATTTGCTACACTTCAACAGATATTAAAGTTGCTATTCTCAAGATGATGAAGATAGGTTTTAGTTAAATATCTACTGCTGTCCATGTTAGACTTCAATACAATCACTATTTTTTTGAAAAAGACATCACTGCAATAAAGTACCATGATTCATCAGGTATTTAAAAAATCTGAATCAGCTAAAACAGACTTTCTACTGTTTTAAATATAAATATTATTCAAATCTGTTTACAGGAAATGAATTGTATGGCAATATATTTACGATGGTAAGTTCTATGATGAACAGGGCAGTACCTTAGCATTGAGAACAAGGAACAGAGGATGGTCTGGAGTGGCCTGAGCTCTCCATTGCAGCACATCCTGTATGTACAGGAACTAAAGGGGAGAGAGACACAAAAGTTTAACTACAGAGAAATGAGAGTAACACACAGCACACTGGCAGAGAAACTGAGACATGATGAATCTCTGCACAAACAATGTAGATTTAATGGAGCATGGTGGCACAGTGTGGGTTTTTGTAATGAAGGGATGACAGATGTGGTGGGCTACAGTATTTGTGATAAGGAAGAGTAATGGATGTAATACATGCTGGAAGGGAAATCTGAATTACGCTGCAGTCTTTTTATCTGATAGCTCCAGCAGTGGGAAGTCGAAAACAAGTCCTCTCCATCAGCCGATTGTATTTCAGATTCCTCTCCCTCCTGTATGGGTCCTTACCTGTGTATGTGTGCAGGTGATGAGAGGATGAAATGAGGATGACTACCTTACGTGCCTGGTCATTGTCCTCCAGTTGCCCCACGTCTCTCCCACAGGCCTGTGCTATCCTCTTGCCGGCCACCAGGTTACCCACTATCATAGAAGCAGGACCGACCTCTGTTCAGCACAACACATTCAGGGAGGTCAGCTCTTACATTCACAGCAACACAAATATGAACACCAAGAAATGTAAATTAATCTATATTTGTTTCTAAACGAGAAAGGACATATACCTGGCTGTTTTTGTCTCGGCTTCGGCAGGTTGGTGACACATGTGTGAGGGCACATGAGGACGTTGCAGGGGTGCAAGGCGCCCTCTAGGAAGCGCTGTTTGGTCTCAGATATGTGGATGCCCCCCAGCGGAGCCTTAGGAAGCGTGTTGGCCGGCACCAGAGCCAGGCAGTACACACCCACCTGGTGGATGCTGTCTATGGCCTGGAAGCAGACAGGGAATACATGAAAAAAATTTAGTTTCAGTGAACACCTAAGAGGATGTTATAGATATGTCAAATGTTTTAAAAGCCTACCTTCGTTCAGCTGTGTTGTCCTTGCTTAAAATTATCTCTATTTCTATTTCTTGTTTGTGTACACACTTACTTGGCCATTGCAGCTGATTCTATACTATTCTATTTGATATGCTTATTTGTATTAAAAAATAAACCTTTGACTGGAACATAAACAGACCATAACAGCAGTGGTGTATTCTTCACCCAAATCAACTAAGATTTTACATTTCTAACAGCAATTTTGTATCCTCATGTTGCAAATCAATAGCAACCTTGAGCACCATTTTCTGAGAATAAATCATCTCAAGGATCTGCAATTTATTCATATAATGTGTCTTGAAAACAAAATATGATATACTTGAAGGAAGAAAATGTGAAACCTTGTAACATGCTGTAAGATCACAAATTCAGGAGTAATATTTACTAAGTAGACCTGATTTGCATTTATTCAAGTAAAACGTGAACCCGCAGGGATAGTCCTTCAGTTATCTGTGACTAACTGATAATAAGAGGTAAAAAAAAGAGCACAGTGGGCACCTGAAGGACTCGGCTCATCCACTGGAAGCTGTCTTCTTCAGAGGCGTCCGGCCGCTGCTCCGCGACAACAACGATCCTCTCGTCATGCAGCACGGACACAGAAAACACTGCAATCCTGGAACACACAGCATAGAGAAAAAAAACGCTGTTACAGCTGTCTTTAGATATAAGACACATCTGTAGAGAGTTTGCTTCCACGTTTACCTCCCCCTGTACACAAACTTCATGGGCTCCACTGCCAGGGCTGTGGCCACCACATCATCTGCATTGTGTCTCCGCCCACTGACCACCATCAGCCCGTCCATCTTCCCCACAACAAACACAAGGCTATCCTGGTGGGAAACACAAAAGACATAGCATTTTATGGTCAGATCTTGATGATTTACCTTAATCTAAAGTACAGTGTGCATTCATACGACTAGTATGTGGGGTAGCAGTTCATTTCATTTGACTTCAGAATTACTTAAAGGTTAAAAAAAAAAGTGTATCTAGAAAAACCTCTGCATTTGTGTTCTCATGATCAGCCTTTTTCTACATCTAATGGTTTGCTATGACTTATTGTGGTCTGGCCATGGATGAATTTAGTTTGTTAAAGATCTAATCTTATGTTGGCTGAAGAAAATGTCCATCCTTGCTGATGGTAAAGTGTAGAAAAATTAACAGTCGTTGATTAAAACTAAAAACGAAGGGTCTCTTAGTAAAACAGACCTCTATAGAAATATATGTAAACTATCCCTGAGAATTTTTTTTAAACTAACCCTTTACTTGGTTGATGATGGGGATGTATAACAAATGTTGTCTATTTGAGTTATAGGCAGACCCATTCTTAAGTGGCCTGTGCTCCAAAATTAAACAAATTGCAACTCACAGGTTTTAAATCAAGTTTCTGTTATTGCTATAAGACAGACATCACAGTTAAGCAAGGTTAAAACTGCATATTAATCATAAGAGACTAACCGGCCCCACAAAGCCCAGCAGTGAGGTTCTGGTAAAGGGTCTGTCGCCGATGGGAATCCCAGACGACTTAACTGGGAAGGTCTGCAGAAAGACAAAACACAGTTAAAACATATCCACGCATAAAGTACAACAAATGTGGAAGGAGGAAGTACATGTTAGCATTTGCACTCTGGGTTTATTTGAACAGTTCCAGAAATAAGACACTAACTTCAAAGATGTTCTTGGTCATGCCCGGCAGACCATAGTAAGCTACGCCCGTGCAACCTGAGCTCACGCAGATCTCTCCCACCTCGTCAGTCTGACAGAGATAGGGCGTCCCATCCACCCGCACCACACACACCAGAGCTGGAAACGCAGAATGATGACAGAAGGGTTGGACATTAGGAGCAATGAAATATCATTTAAAGTAGATTGGTACATACATTCCTATTTGGATCGCTTTTCTAAATTTCTAAACCCCTGGGAAAAAGCATAAAATGTTAATAAGTTCAGTTAGTCCTTCAGCAAATCCTTTGTTTAGAAGTATTTGAAAGAATTGCTTTATAATTATCAAAAATGCAATTCTGAAAATAAACAATAAACGTTTTGGATCTGCCTGATGCTTTTACATAAACACCATGATAAGTTAGCATCAGCTGGTACAGATGCAGAAGAAGGCATTGAACAAGATCGTTTCATAATTTTATTTTAAAGTATTTTAATATCAACATTTACAGACTGGAAGTGAGAACCCTTCAGTGTCTTTTATTTTAGTAATATCCTAATAAATCTGAGGTAAATTGCCTCCATTCTCTGGTGATACATTCTCTTTTCATCTTCATCTGCAGGACTTTCCTCGTTAACGGCAGCAAAATGTTAATAAGCAGCGCAGTGTATCCTACCTCCAGGCATGACCTGTCCCACATCCTGCACTGTAAGGACAGAGAGTTTCTCCTCTGTGTCCACACGGATCACACTGTGGCTCAGCCCCCCCATAGACAGCACCGCCTTCCCTGGAGGAGGAACACCCATTTCTGGAGGTCTGCAGAGCGTAGACAAAATCACAGTTACACTCCCTATTACTGAACACAGTGACACACATAGTAGGATATGAAATTAAAGAACTTATTGCCAGTTCTGTCTTAGTTCATGAAATACAGCTCTGCCTTTTGCCAGTTTTTTGCAGAAGTACTGACACCTTAAAAAGAGGTGAATGGTGTTCTGCATCCATTAAACTATTTTGATACTATTTCTCAAAAAGGCGTTTCTCTTTTCTCCCCATGTGTTTTAAGTCAGGCTTTAATCCCGATCAGCAAAGACATCTCATCATTACAGGCAGGACAAATCTTCCTCCTTTGCTTATCTCACACTGTGCTGTGATTCAATAACACAGTAAGACAAAAAGTGTTGGTGGGTTTCCTCTGTTCTTATACGGTGCAGTAACAGCATCTCACCTGCGGATGGCGACAGTCATGGCTTCTGATGAGCTGGCACATGGACAGATCACCTCAGGTCGCAGCCCACGTGCCTGAAACACGTTGAGGAAGGCGTCGCAGGAGGATATAGACCCTGTGATGGTAATCAAACACACACACACACACACACACACACACACACACACACACACACACACACACACACACACACACACACACACACACACACACACACACACACACACACACACACACACACGCAACAAATCAGTGATAATCCTTAGTGGCTTCCGGCTGTTTACAGAGGTATTTTATAAATGAGAACCTGCAGATGGACTCACATGGGTTTGCTCCGTCGGCTACGATTAGCATGCGCAGCGAGCTCAGGCTGATGTCTCTCTGATCTCTCTGGGCCAGCAGAGACCAGTGCATGTCCCTGGACTTCACCACTGCAACACGCGCTGTGCAAGGGGACACAAAGACAAAGGGACAGGTTCAAAATAGAATCATCCAATCAAAATTTCTGTCAACCAGCTTGACAGCCAATCACAGATCACAAATTCTGACAGCAAAGAGCAGAGTGGATTGACTCAGTTGCCAACAGGTGACACAGCGAAGCTTGGACTAGAAAGAAGATGTATTTTATTCAGCGCAGCCACCTGTCCTCGACCTCCACTTGGCTCATACAATCAATGAGTCTAACAGCCTGCTGCTTCAATCCACCCTCCACCGTCGGATGCTTTGTGCAAATCAAAACTGTTAACAAGCTCTTTGTGGACGTCAAACTTGATCTCACACAGACACTAACAATAGCTAAATGATGGCTTATCTGCCAGCTACCAACGAGTTTTTCTCAGACATTTCTCATATAAAACCAGTCAACTTGTCCGTGTGCTACCTTGTTAGTACGATACAATGCTCTACAATGGCCATATCTTTCTCTACTTAAAACCATCACATAAATGGCTTTACCCTACATTAAGGTAATGTTTATCCTGTATTTAATCCCTGTTTATAGGGCTCAGGTGCAGCGGGAAAGGGAAAAATGTCAACGAGTATGGACCCTCACCTTTGTATGTGTGGACCTTCTGTATCCAGGACAGCGGGTTGACTTTCATCAGGGAGTAAGGAATGCTGATCACGTGCATCCGATTCATGACACTCTGCCACGAAAACAGACAAGCATTGCATAATAATCAAAATATGTCAGAAGTTTACCTTATCAAACAATTTATGTTATTCATTCATAAGATAAAAGGAATATAACAGCATGTTTGAAACGAAGGCTGAATTGAATATGCATTAAAAGAATCTGAATATTTGTACAGGTTTTAAACTCTTGTGATGGGACAACTCATCAGGAGGTTATTAGTTTGAATATTTAAAGGAAATATGTCAGTCAGATAAATCACATTTTTACATCAGCAATCTGAGCATGGTTGTATATTTCCGATTATTTAACCCTTGAGACCACTCACAGTAAGAACACCATGCCATAATCCTCCTTCTCTCTTGAAGTCCAGGACGTTGGTTATGGTCTCGGCTGCAAATCAAACAAGGATGTGGCCAATATGAGCGTTTTAGACATTTCATCTGACATATTCTTCACTAGTGGAGTAATCACACATGATTCCATTACTTTAAGCACAAACAAGCTGAATAAAGATGAGTAAATCCTGATTTATTGAAGCACCAAACTACGTTTCAGAAAACTGGTGCAGTTATTTAAGGCAAAACGGGGACACCAGAGGAGAGGAGGTGCCTTACATTCTCAGAGCAGCTGCATTTATTAAACTAGACTGTAGTTACACTCTGATCGGATCTGTAATACTATAATATCATAGATTATCCTATGAATGTTCTCTCTGTCTAACCTGGAGTATAAACAAAAAGTACACAACATAGCAATTTGTGACTAAATCTGGATAAGATTTCTGTTCTTCCTTTCTCTATCCCTTACTCCATTACGAGTTGAAGTAATGCTCTTCTCCATGTCAGGAGAATGAATAAATGATGGATGAAATGCAGTGCGAAATGCAGTGCAAATTGAAGTATGGGTACTTGAGAGGTAATTGGATGTGTCGTCCTCACCTTCAGTGTATCCACAGGCCTGTGTGAGGGCGTGACAGTGAGCCAGCATGGCTGAATTGGATACTGTGATCCCCATGGTACTTCCCTCCTTGCTGGTTTTATACTGGATGTTAGAAACAGAGAACAGCAAACAGCTTAAATTAGCAATAAATAATATAAAAAAAGAAGAGCCAGTGATTTGATCTTAAAAAACATAAACTATGCATACAAGGTAATACATCTTAACTTGCTTTATTGGTAAAATCAGTCAACTGCACTTACTTCTATGTAGGCTATGTCATTACTGGCTTCCCGTTTTGGAGGATGCCAGTCTTTGGGAGGCTTCACAACATGTTTCCCATCCGTGACAAACCAGAGCAACCGTGGCCATCCTGCAGAGAGGGAGACATAAAGTCTGTTCAAACTGAATGTAACGATACCGAGTGTCAAAATAAAAAGATGAATCACATTTTACCTTTGAAAGTGGCAACCTCCCCTGTTTGTGCTTTTGGCAAGCCTTTCTGACAAGCATCAGTGGTCAGTGCCAACGTGACACCACAGCTGCCTAACAGAAAGCCGATCTGTTGACTTCCTGCATCCTGGAGGGGGGGACAATAAGGATGAAAAATTGGAGTGCATACTGGCAAAAACTTTGGCAAACAGTGTCAGTTACACAACAATCAACTATTGAAAAATAAAACGTTAACTTTGAGAAAAAGAAGCTCATGTTGGAATTGTAACAAGGAGCTAAAGAAGGACAACGAATAAGAAACTTCAGAGCATGGTACATCAAAGAAACAGCAGGTAAGAAAGCAGAGTGATGGCCAATCACTATTAAAAACTCTACCGCTGAGCATCAAAGCCAAATCGTAGCGGGAAAGAAACCCGCGATCAGACAAACACTCAATCATATTTCATCGGCTGTGCAAATTAGCTTACAGCTATACTTGGCAGAGCAACCATACTGTGCAGAAAAGCAAGGAAAAATGCAAGATGGAGAGTGGGAGCACAAAAAAAAAACAGGCAGAAAGAAAACATAGAAAAGGTTGAGGTAGAGAAATGTGAGTTGGCAGAGTGAGCTAGGGAGGGAGTGAGAACAATTGTGATCTAATGTTTTGACTGGAATTACACATCATTTCACCTCACTCAAATCTCATTAATTACAGCACAGCGTCTTCCAACAGCGTACTCAAAAAGGGCAAATAAGAACAGGCATTAGTATTCAGCGAGTGTAAGTACTGTGGCAGGATTTGGTTCGGTTTGATTTGATGGATGAGTTTGAAACTGCAATGCATCACCGGAATATAATTAGAACATTTAAAAGTGATGCCGCTGGGGTTGTGATTATGCAACTCATTACAAAAAAGGCAAGGTTTTTGGGAAGAAACATTCCGGGATATTAGAATAAATCAGCAACAACTGTGCATATCATTTTAATGTCTAATTAAGAGTGCTGCATGACCAGCAGGGGTCACTACTGTTCTTCACTGGTTATGTAGAGCAGCAGATATTTAACCCAGGAGATTGTATTTGCCTTTACCTTTCTGGTCAGCGGTACTTCGATAGGCACAGGTACCAGCTCTGCTAGGAGACATCCGTAGAAGGCCACCATGAACATCACCGGGTCGTTGTTTGGGAAAACCAGAGCAACCTACAAATGCATCACAGACAGGATATGTTATGGTACCATGTTATGCAGTTCCTGGCAAGAGGCATAATGTGTAGTGTGTATTATTAACTAGATCTGAAATCAAACAGTTGCTCCTCCTCACAAGAAATCAAATCGTAATATTGTTTTTGTAAAGACATAAAATAAATTAGAACTCATTCGATGGAAATTGGGCAGTGAGACTTTGCCTTCTGCAAGGGAGCAATCAAAAACATAAAGATTCTAAGCAGCCTGACTAGATTATAATATGTTTATGTCTTAATGACTAGCCATCAACATTGACTCATTTTTATTATCAATAATAATACTCAAAGGAAATACAGTTGTACTTGCTATAGTCGTTTCACAGCTAAATGCTTTAAATTACAAAATAATATATAACATTCCACCTTCCAGCATTGAACACGGTTTTTAATTGTGACTCACTCTGTCTCCTGGCATGAGCAAAGGCTCATTCCTGGTGCTCAGCTTGTTGAGAAGCGTGTAGGCCAGTTTCTGACTGCGGGTCCATAGCTTACCTACAAAGGGGGAACATACAGTGTCAAATATTGCATTTAATTGAACAACCCCGAACCCACAAAAAACCTAAAAGACACACAATAGCTGAGAATGATTACTAAATAATGTATGTAGATACATCCATCCCCAAACAGAACAGATGACAACAGGAGATAATATTGTAAATTCGGAGCCCATCACTCACAGGTTATACCTACCATAGGTGAGCGTGTAGACGGGCTTGCCAGAGTTGTCGAGTGCTGTAAGACAGGGGCTCTTGGGATGAGTGGTGCCCCATCGCTGTAAGGCTGCTGGTAAGGAGGGAGGCCAGTTGTTTACCACCTCGAGAGGCTCTCCTTCCAGGGGACTCATGTGCTGGCCTTCTGGTCTCGGCTGGTTGGGATCTGTCTGCTGGACTGAAATGGAAAAGAGACAAAGGGGCATCGGTGTGAGGTCAGTACAATGTAGGTCTGTTTTTGGTAAATTACAAAGAAACATTAAGTGTTCTTCATACATTCAAGAAAAATCTAATTCAGTGATTGACCGAAATGTTTAGTGATGTATTCCTTGAAGGGAATGCAGGGTAATGAAATGCATATGGGAATTGAAAGACACTGACATGGAATGAAGGGGAGAAGAAAGCTGGAGGATTAAAAGTGAGCTGGGATCTGTTCTTATCTGTCTTAGCTGCCTCAGAGACCAAATCCTGAAAAACGTAGAGAAACCTATGCCTTTCAATAAAACGTAACTCCCTTCCTCCTTTACCTCCTCTCTCTTCATGCGGCCTGCACCCTACTTTTTGATTTGACTTCCATCTCTCCATCACTATCCTCGCTCTTAACGCCCTGGTAAGTGGAACTCAGAACTGCTTAACTGAGCTGGCAAACACCTCTATCAGGTACAGATAGTGGTAAGCCTGCCAACGTTTCTGCTCTGGGTTTTTCTCCTCGCATCAAGCAGACCACAGAGACTTGCCATGCCACAGTTCCTGTGCCAAAATCAGGAACGCTTTACAATTACCTGCTGATGCATTACTATTCCTGTTGCTTATTCATTTTTACAGTGTTTACTCAGCCTGGCAGAGTACCACCCAAAACCCTTTTGGGCTGGCTGGAATGGAGGAAATGGTTAGACAGGGCAGGTCTGGGTTCTGTGTGCGTGCCGGCGTGCGTGTGTGTGCGCGCGTGTGTGTGTGTGTGTGTGTGTGTGTGTGTGTGTGTGTGTGTGTGTGTGTGTGTGTGTGTGTGTGTGTGTGTGTGTGTATTCCCTAACCACTCCCTTAGCACACCTGGTGGTCTCAGTTCCACCATTGACAAAATAACAACCACAGACCTAAAAGTGTAGCTTGACTGTTTATGTGCGAGGCGTGGTTTGGTCAATATCATATTTTTATCTCAGCTGCAACAAGAAATAAATTATGTTATCGAAGCAGGAAAACTACACTGACAGCTACAAATAAATATCACAACATCTTTAAGCCCATGTGGCTGTCTAAATCGAAAAAGCAAGAGTGTTTTTTTATCAAAAGCAGCTTTTAACGGCTGAAGTCCTGATCAGTATGCTGATCACACCACAGAAAGACGGATGCTATATTTCATGATTTATTGATTTAAAAGAAGCTATGTAATTGCTTTCAGGCCGGCTTACCATCCAAAAGCTCCTCAAAGTCGTCGACAAAGAATTCTCGCAGCGGCGGCCGCTTTGGTCTCTTCAGAGTGTTGAGCAGCTGCTGGATTTTGGAGGAGACGCGACTGTTGACTGGAACACCTACACAATTTGTATTGGAGAGGATTTAAATAAAAGGGTAGGGGAAAAATAAACATAGCGAGACAAGGATATGGAGAGAAATGCAGACATGAAGAGGAGGGGATATTGATAGACAGGACATAGGTAGAGAAATTGATTGATGGATGGATAAAGTATGGGGAAAAGGATGGACGAGGGAGAACAGAAAAAGAGAAGAGAAAAGTTCAGTGATGTGCTCCAATGTGACATAGAAGACAACCAGTTGTCACTCACATCGTAGCAAGACAACAAAACAGTGGACATTGAGGTTGTGTACAGTCACCTGGAGGTCAAAGGTTACAGTCTTTCAGTCCAGATACTTTCTAGAGTCACAGACAGGCTATAAATCACAAAGTAAGGAGCCTCCTAGCCTGCTGCCTAGCAACAAAGATGTCCTCCTTTCAGTAAGTGATTCATGAGGTATCTCTGAAGGTGTGTGTTTCAGATTCGCTCTGCAAAATTCATAAATGTGGGAGGCTGTACTAGAACTGAAACCAATTACTCAATCCAAGTATTTGCTTAATTGATTGTTATTCTCTGTTCTCTCTACTAATGAAAATGTAAAGATCAAAAAAGATTAATCAAAATAATAATCAGCAGATTAATAGAAAAATAAAGTAATCTTTGGTAGTCTTTACCCCAGTTTTATCAAAAGATATGCAAGTTATTCGATGAGCAGGTTCAAACTGCTGAACCACAACATAAATGCAACACTTAAAAGCAATAATCGCAGAGACATGGAGCTTAATAAAGACATTAGAACATGAATAAATAAGCAGGACAGGAGAGAAACAACACTGCTTTTGTCTTTAAAAGCATTTGACATGAGTTATTCATTAAAAAAATACAGAGATATGGCATTAGAGGTGTTGCACTATCATGGCTATCCCGCTACCTTCAGAACAGGGGACAGTACGTTGAAATACAAAGCCATAGATCACAACTACTGCAGGTTACATGTGGGGTGCCTCAGGGTGCAGTCTTGGGGCCTTAATTATATATTCTGTATATTAATAATCTTCTTGTTATACTTTGTAAAGTCTTTGTTAACATGTTCAATAAAATGAATATTAAAAAATAAAAAAAGTCTCCTAGATTTCCTTCACATTTTGGACATGGATATGGAGCCTATAGTCTTCGGACATAATTCTTCTCCATCTGAATTCATACTCAGTTTGGGAGAGGTGGTCTGTCAGACATTCCAGACAGCCACAGGAGACGGAGGCCACAGCTGCATGCAGCGTGCCTGATCTACCTTACTATAATAAGCCTGGCTCAGACACACTCTGCCTTCTCATGCAGGGACAGATGTACTGGGAATAGACGCGTGGGGGTCAGCGCTGCACCTGATGGGCCAATTAGAAAGCCCCAGACACACAGTAGAACATCTGAGGGCCCTGAACCCCACCCACTCAGGTGCCATTAATATCACTGCTAACTAAGAACCTCCTGTGATGATGACTGCATTTAAAATGTCAGAATTTATCCACCCACAACATTAAAAGAATATGAACACTGGCCGGGTTTAATTTTGGGAGAAAATGACACACCCCATCTGTGCATAAAAAGCAAGAATGGCTTTATTCTACATTTTCTTTTGTCAACAAATCCCATGGAAAGCTCAAAAGCATCAAAAGTCCATCTCTAAATATTTTACAACTTCCTTACCCTGAGTCTGGCTCCACTGCCCAAGCTCATTTGTTTCCACTGATGATGTAATTATGTAAAACAGCAGGGCATTTGTTGGGGACTGTTTTCAGCCGTGGATTAATAAACATTTGGTGCTCTAGTGAGGATTTATGACAAAAGCAAGTATTTATATCATAATGAAGGAATGTGTCATGCAGCGCTTGTTGAGCAAAGCTGAATATCATACTCTTCATAAACAGACAATACTTGGGATAAGTGGTTTGTTTTGGATTTTTCTTTGGAATTTGTTTCAAAAACGCACCACAGTATGCTCCAGCAGGAAAACAACACTAACAGTGCCACTATTTAAATCCAGATGGAACCAACGTTACTATGTGGCATGTTTTCTTCACCCAACTATATGATCAAATGGCAAGTGCTAGAAGGCTGCCATCAAAGAACCCACTGTGTGGCCAAATGCTAACAGGCTAGTGTCACAAAGTGTATTGGGAATCACAAACTGACTCAAGTGTAAGTGTGAGCGTATGTCAACATGCTAATTATTCACAAACCTGAGGAGTTAGACGTGTCATAGAAAAAGCCTCTTCACACAGTCTGCTTTATGATAACCAATCCTAAGAGCACAGGTTAGCTAAAGCCGCAACACACTTTATTACACACACAACCTAAAGACTGTAGCTCTACAAATAGTTGTGCGGAAACACACACACGTTTGGACAAGTGCTAGACCTGACAATGGAGGGCAGGAAGACACACAGACACAAATGCACACACAGCAGAGTGCACATATAGAAGACTGCCATAGAGTTGGAAGAACTGTTATAAATACCATCCATTAAACTGAGGGATCCTTCACTTCGCCACTCACAGCCTGGAGGAGAGACACATCAGGATGTCAATGGAACAGTCCTGCTAAGTTTGAGTGTGAGCGTGCAATAGAGAAATCGACCAGCTGCCAGATGCAAGTGAGAGTCGCCAAGACACAGATTGTTGTTGTTGCACCATAACAACAAGATTTATTTATTCTTATGATGTGTGAAAACTTGCATAAGCAACGTGGGTTTGAAACATCTTTAAAAACCACACAGCCAAACAGAAGGGATACCAATGACACTGTTTACATCTTTCAAAACGCTTTTCCTCTTTATTTATCAGCAGGGTGGGATGGTTCAGCATTTATTTGCACTGAAAACGCAGCCAACGCACACATTCTTAATGACAGAAGATTGATGACAGGAAGGTAATGTTCCAGTTTTCAGACTGCTAACTTATTTTATACATTGGCCATTCATTCAAAGCAGCATTGCAGCTGTGATGTTGAAGGAATGGAGATGGAGAGGAACAGATTGGTGCTGCATCTAAGGACTTCTCGAAGGGATTGTCATCCATGGTGACTCTGAAGATGATTAACGCTATGCAAATCACGGTTCAAACGTACTATATAACTGGTGCATGACAAAAGCTGAATTAATAGTGAGAGAAAATAAATACACATTGTCTTTGTTTGATTTCACTGGTTACATGTCTGTACACTGCACAGCTTCTGAAACAGCTGGCAATATTTTGTAGATACTAGAGTGTGCTGTGAGAAGAATGAATAAGAAATGTTATGATTAGCTGTTAAATGGTAAGCACTGATTGACAAATAACATGAAAAAAAACCTGAATCAGCACATAACTCTGACTCATACACCTGACGCTTTTAGGACTCAAGTGAAACATTTCCTGTGTAAAACATTACATTGTTGGTGTCAATGACACATTAAGCATCGAGGTAGAAACATATTGTTTATTTGGAAGGGATTGGAGAGGTGCAGTGTTACCATGGCAACACAAGAAGTTCAGTCAGTACCTTGTGCCAGTCTGCGAGGCAGACTGACTCGGGGGAAGACAGAGGGGAAGACAGCAGGGGAGAAAGGGACATGAGTGTGTCTCTGTGTGTGTGAGTGTGAGTCAGAAACTCACCATCTGCAGTCTCCATGACGCTGGTGTGGTGGTTGTTGCCCCGGGAAATGCCCCGCACTGAGGCCACCTGGGGCCGCTCCGCATGAAGCGAGGAGCGCTCCAACAGCCCCGTCACATCGGGGGGTGCTGAGTGGTTATCTGTGATGAGTGGGGCGTCGGGGGTTAAAAGGGCAAACTTGAAGCCTACTTAAGCTAGCGTTCATGTATAAAAATCAGCAAACAACTGATCCAAAAACGTGGGGATTTGATAAGGAGGCTTAATGTCCTCTCAGAGTGGTGAGTCTTTACCTGCAAGGATTTCACTTATCTGCCATGCTAATGAAAAAATGGTTTCTCAATCAACAGATGCATTACCCTCAGTATGGAATGTATCCATGACAACAAGACCCCTGTTTAGTTTGATTAACAGTTAGGCCTCCATGTGTTTCCATTAGTTGTAAACTCTTAAAAGTTTGCTTCACAAAGATGTTTCACAGATCCATAAATGACATGATGCCAAGACTTATGTAAACCAAATAAGTGACTCAAACATAAAGAGAAAAGTATTTAAATGCTACATTGGCAAAAATAAAAGAGGTATATAATGTAAACCTATTAACACTGAAGGGTTATGGTAACAGTGATAACCCTAACCCCTGGGTTCCCTTTGTAAGAATTGAATGCCTTTTATCTATGTTTTTACCATATCAACTGCATATATTTATGTATAAATAGCACTGAATGATTTCAAAGCGTGTGATAATGGCCTACAAGTCATTGGCTCTAGCTGAAGTGAATGACAGACAGACAGGGGAGATTTATTTACAGCTCCATTCAGCACCAGTCACTGCTGAAACTTTATGACAGCAACCTTGAGGGGAGACAGGCTGGACAGAAATCTGACAGCTCCATCCTAATAGTAAATCATCTGCCAGCACACACACATGAATACACACACATTTGCAAGCTAAATATCATTTCACTTTGCTGCCGGTAGAGAGACCTATGGAGATGAATCCAGTTAGTCTCATTAACTACATACTCGTATGCAAGTGACTGTGTGCCTTTCCACAGGACTGGATGACAGTGAGATGGCAGACGGAGAGGACTAATTAGAGAGAGATGCTGAATAAAACTCTGCCGCATGTTTTCTTTGTCTTTCCTCAAGTGCTTTTGTGCGTCTATACGGAGATATGGCCTTGGAAGTAGCAGATGTTAAAGACAGCGCTGTCTGTCTGTGACGGAGCTACAGTTATAGAGAAGCTGTCTGAGCAACACAATACAAGTTAAGATGTCACCTTTGACAAAATATACATTCTGATTGGCTGGTTAAACTTATGCTTATATCAGCAAAAAAGACAGACAATGGAAAAAGGAAAAAGAAATCTGCCTGCTGACGGAGGTATTCAAAGCCATACGAGTAAGCAGGGGGATTCAGCAGACTTGTTGAAGGACTGTATAGGAATTTCATTCTACCCTGAAGGTAATGAAATGAAATATCCTTCGACAATTAAAATTGAGAATACTATAAGAATAAAGCAATATTTTTTAAAAGATTTTTTGGGGCAACCAGTGCCTTTAATCAAATGATCGCTATGAAATGATGGGATGACACGCGGGAAATGGTCTCAGTCCGGATTCGAACCTGGGTCCTCTGCATGGGGACCAAGCCCCAGTATATGGGCCACCAGCTCCACCAACTGAGCTATATGATGGCCCTAATAAAGCATTATTTAATTTTTAAAACTCTCATTTAGTTTTCTTGCTTGACCTGAGAACAATTTTTAATTCAGTTGCTACAACCCCTTCCTTCAGTTTTTACAAAACCTTCGTCTTACTAAAACAACCTGAACAAACGGGATGCGTCAATTAAAAGGGGTCAAGAACACACAGATCGAGCAGCCGTAAGGTGAGGTTGTGTGAGACTGTGTGTGTGTGTCACTGACCTAGCTGGGTGTGTGCCATAAGGTCGGCCAGTGCGGTAGCTGCGGCGTTGGCGTTGAGGGCTGCGTGGGCTGTGGTGTTGGTGGTGTTGACGGATCTCCCTCCCGGATGGGATGAGGTGGATGACGCGGAGGATGAGGTGGACGAACCCTGGATGACACGGTTAAACCAGTGCTCCACGGCTGCGTGGCCGTGGCCCTGGTAGGGCGTGGAGGTGGCCAGACGTCCCTGCCGGCGCAGCGAACCCTCGTCTTCCGACGCTGAGGAGGTGTCTGTGTTTGACAGGTCAAGACAGGGCAGCGTCACAACAGGGGACAGAGATATGGAGCTGCAGGATTTAGATGATATGCTGATGATACATTATTCTACTTATACATACTGGAGGGAGTACATATAAGCTAGTAGGATGGCCAGATGTTTGAAATGGAGATGGAAGTTGTAAAGCTGGGAGATGTTATGTTGTTTAATGGGTCATGTCTTCATTGGTACAGTATGTATTTAATATTTTTATTAATATTAAGTAGCCTCAAAGACACACAACATAACATTGCCCTTTGCAACGTATGCAGTATGTGTATTTTAAATGATACATGTTTATAGACAGGAAATGTCAACAACAAGAGGTGAGTTTGTACACACTGAATGTAGGCTAAGGTAACCCTATCATAGGTATTCGATGAACAAAGGTCCCTTTATAAGATACACATTCATATCAATCTTACGTCGAATACAGCCCTTAACAATATTGATGTTTGATACAAAAAAGAATGGTTTGGTTTTTACGCATTTACTTATTACCAAACTGGTATGGGTGATCCTGCTTGAGGGTGTTTAGCACACAAAACAACTATGACTGTAATAACATGAGCAATTTCCCACTATATTGTTGTATTAAGACTTTGCTAATGTAGTGTATGCTTAAGTAATCATGGTTTGGACTCAAACTCAGTCACTGGTGATTTTACTGCATATCCCTTGAGGCGGCTGAGCAGTTGGTCCGGGCAAAAATAGCCCGAAACAGGAACGACTTCAAAGCGAGGTAAGGATCATTCAGAATGAACACAATCCACGTCATCTGCAAAGCTCCCAGAAATGTCGTTTTTTTCGACAGCATTACTGAAGTTACACATGAGCAGTTTGAGATTACTATTTTTAGAACTGAGTGCAATGAAAGGGCTAAACAGGCTTAGGCGTGCGTCACCCATGGGATAGAATAAAACATATGATTTCAACGAGAGAATTCAAATTGTTCCTATTATTCATCAGCCACGACACATATAAGGTATACAACTCATTAATGTCCATGTATTATACAAGTCCTAGAGCAATGTGCATACACTTTACAGAAAAAGGCCCTAATAATGTGGAAAACAGGATGAGATCAGGAAAAGAGAGATTAAGCCTTTGTATGGTCACATCTCTTGATGTTCTTTAAATTAATGAGCCTTTTACGAGTTGATCTGTCTCATCACTCACAGTATCTGCTGGACAAGTAAATTCAATGAATGAGAAACCATAAAAATCTTCCTCAGGCTTTCTCGTGCCCTTGCAGAGGCTGCCAGAGCCAGGCAGGAGCAGGTTTGATTATAACAAACTGGAATTTAATGTATCTACAACCAGTGGACTCATGGGGGTTATCTCACATTTATGATTCTGTTTGTTATTCCTCTGCCTCTCTCCAATCATTCTCACAATCTCAGTGACCTTGACACAGTTGCACAGAGGGAGAGGGAAAGAGAGGGTCAGAAAACAAATGCTAAGTAGAAATAGAGAGGAGGAAGGAAGCAAAAAGTGAAGAGGTATTAGTCACAGAAAACTATGACAGATAGTGAGAGTGAGTCAGAGATAAGGACGGGCATTGAAGGAGGATTAAGAATATAAGAAAAAGAGAAAACCTAAGCAGAGATAGATTTCAATTATGCTTGCTCACAATATATTTAGTTTAAGCAATAAAGCCAGGTCCAATAACGCAATAATAACAAAGCTAATGAAGATTCATCTCAGCAGTGACAATCTTGAGGTTGTTTTCCCTGATTTGTATCTATAAAAAAACAAATCCTATTGGCTGAAGCATCTTCATAATGGTTGGTCCCGAGTCACTATACTGACGTACGAAGGACATCCTACACATTTGTGCCAGTCCAGGTTCAATCGATGCTTCAAACATCATAGTGGAGCTACAGGAGTCAGGAGATCACAGAAAGCTGCATTTCGAATGAAGGGTTGGCATGACTTGACCATTTTTTTGTTTGTTTTTTAGCAAAATGGTGTCCCAGGTACTTTTTTTTTAAAGATTAGTCAATTCAAGCTGAGGGTTGGAATTTGGTCAAAGACAGTAGACTTCCCTATCCCCTGGAGACCATGAATGTCTATCCCAAATCTCAGAGCAAATTCAATAGTTGTTTGATATTTTAATCTAGACTAAGGTAGTAGATTGGCCAACTAACTGACAAACCAACATTATATTCCTTAGAGAAAAAAGCTTGCTAACATTACATTGGAAAAGACCTAAAATGTCTCGCGTTTTATTTTGTTTTTATACTTTGTATGTTGGCTGTATTGACTTGATGTTATTCCCATCACGCCACGTTTGATTGAATTTGAAACAGTTTTTGCAGTATAAAAACACTAACCCAAATGACTTGTATTACTCAGACATGTAGCATGACCAGATGCAAAAAATCCACTGCAGTTTAACAAGAAAAGAGATGGAAAAGGAAGAATTTAGAAAATGTGCCTCTGTAAATCCAGATACCAACATTACCAGGACAAATATTATTCAACAGCAACATTAGTAGCCAAACAAATCCACTAAATCCATTAATCTTAATACCCTTTCGCTTATGCAATGTCATGTCTACCATTTGAGATCACATTTTTAAAAGAAAGTTATAAATATACTTTTTTATATTTATTTATAAAAAAAGTAACACAACCTTTCCCACTCATCCTGTTGCTGCCATAAGCCTTGAAAACCCAGAATTTGTTCAATGTACAGTACGTATGTAAGTAATGGTGGTCTGTTAGCCAGACCTATGTACCTTCTCCCTATGTACCACTCAGAGACCCCCTCCTTCTCCTGTTTAAACCCCAATGTCTGAGCTCTTAATCCGTTTACTCGCTCCACCACTGTGTCCTCTCTCTTTACCCAAGACATGAGGCTCTAAGGCCCCCCACCAATTAACTCTTATACACCAATGATAAAGCCACTGCACAGAGACTGGCACATTTTCGGTCATCACATCTTTCACAGAGAGCTCACTGACTCATTAAAGATTGAAGATTAAAATGCTTTTTTTTACCAAAGAGAGCTTTTGAAAACTACAACAAGAACCCAGTAAAATTACTTTATAATGATCTGAGCCACACTACACAAACTCCTATAAAAGCAGGAGAAAGGTTCGACATTTTGAGACTTGTTAAAAATCTAATTATGCATCCATTATGCAACTCATGTGGGAAGCTCTGCCTGGGAAACCATCAGTGAGAACTGAGCCCTTTATAGTCCCAAAGAATAGACACATTCATCAAATTGCATATTTCTTTCCAGTAGCAATGCCTCGCGACATCATCTTCCACCACTGGTAACAACAGTGTCAGCATTTTTAGACTTCAGTGCTCAGGACAGAACATGTAAACAACCCAGAGTGAGCGTTAGCCTGGGTGTGTGTGAACAGGAAACACCTTGCCTTTGGCGAACAACAGAGGGTTTACAGGAACAGAGGTCTCACCTGGCGGGGTGCATGCCTCAACAGAAGACTGAACTAACACTGATCGTCTCTTGGAGGGCATTGGCATCTTCCTCTCCTTGTACTTTGCCAAAGCTGCTTGGACGGCTTCTGTGTGCAAATCTGAAAAAAACACATGAATGCAGTTAAGCCACAGCATTAAAATAAAAAGTGCCAGGCATTCAGAATATTCAGTCAGTATGGAAACATGTTTACCGGATCTGAAGCGTTCATCCCGGGTGTTGGCCGCCCGGGACTTGTTGTGTTTGGAACCTGACAGAACAGCTTGGGAAGAGGTCTGGATCCTGTTGTCAACTTGCAGAGAAGGGTCTACACCTGAGGAGAGGGAGAGGAGAGTTTACAATAGGACAGAAACAAAAGTTATACCTTTTTCTAATGCTGACCAGCAGTAAAACCACTATGATAAATTTGAGCAGATACACTCTGAACATGCCTTGGACATAGAGCACCCCTCTGAATATTGCTCGACTAGATCAAGTACCCACAAGCTTAATGGTAATCGCTTCTTAGGCTGCTTTCTTCTAATACAGTAGCTTGGAGTTGAGAAAGTCTTCACTTAAATTAATCCAGCCTCTCTTACAGCTTTCCAGTTGCCTTACAGCTTTCCAAGGGAAGCAAATGGAAATTACACAGGCGTAACAGAAAGGAGGTGATTAAGCACCATGAATGTCAAACCGACAACATCTTCTAACTGGAGCATTCTAAAATTATCAAACCCTCAAAGTCGTCAAAGCGCTCGGCTCAGCGTGACACAGGCTGTGATTCATCCTTTTGCTTATGCAACTCTCATTTGAGTCTTATTAGGTAACTGGTGGTTAACATCAGAGGGGAAACCGTCTGGAGGAAGGTCGTGCCAAGGGCTCTGTTTGTAGTCTCCTACCATTGGATCACTTCTTCTTCTTGTGATGTATTTAAAGTATGAAGGAAGTATGCATATTTTGAATAAATCAAAGTATGACAAACTGAGATGAATTTCACTTTACTGAACCTCAAAAGTTGGATCCTGATTAACGTTATACCCAATTAATTCAGCAACTATTATGGAATGTTATGTTGTGCATCCTAAATAAGCAATATGTCCATTCTGCCTAAAGAAATGCAGCTACCAGAAGGTGTTTGTATTTCCGTAGAGAGTGATGAAAGGCCTTTGCGGTTATTTTAGGCAGAGATGAGGCACAACTTTACACACAATGGAACAGGAAGCTGTCAAAGGAACAGCATCTGTACTATAACTCAGCAATACATCCGACAGCTTTATAGAGTATATTTTCCTGACAGTGGGACAATGAGGAGAATGAAGTCTGAAAGGATGCTTCTGTAGTACCGTAGCTAGACAAACAATACCAACTAGTGCTGTGGGATTGTGCAGTTTATGAATGTAGTTTCATGTCTTTATTTTTTTACGCAAACATTGCACGTTTTATATAAGCAGACATAATTCAAAGCAGCAGCACAACAAATAAATAAATATATTACATTTTTTGTGTGTAGAGTACTAAAACCCATGTCAAAGCGACAAGCACTGACTCAAAACATCATAAAGTCAGGCACATGCTAAATTGTTTTCTTTATTCCAGTTATTTCAATTAAACCCGCTAACTGGATTATAAAATATGGACATTAACCACTGCTAATCTTCAAGAAAACGTACCAAACTGATCACAACTAAGCCAGTGGAAACACTACTACAAATTTTGAGTGGACAGATAACCTGAGGATAGCAGAATGACTGAACTGTAAAACCCAGCAGGTATATTTATTCACCTCATCAAATGTTTGCGTGTCAAAACGGCCTATCAGTGGAAGTGATGGACAGTTCTGTAAATATATAAAAATTCAAATAAAAAGGTTGATTCTTTGTGGACTGAAATGAATACAGACCTTGTTAAACTAACAGTCACTTAATTATGTTCAAATGAAAACAATTGACATCCTTTGTGGAGGCTTGCTGGAGTTAAACTATAGTCCCATTGGGGATTAACATAAACAATGTTTGGCAAAATTAACAGCTTTGACGTGACGTTACAAATGTTGTCAATCAAATGGCCCGTACAGAGTGGCTGCTTTTGCATGTATACCAATTGGAAAACAGCCTTTTAAAAAGGACAGCGTCATCCCATGCCACATTTAGTTGGTGTGTTGGATCCACACTAATCTGGCTGCCTGGTCACACACCCAGGCCAGCCTGCCACCCATCAGCTCGCCCGGCTTTTCAGCGGCAGCTTAGTGGGGATCAGCGAGCTCCACACTGTCAGCAACTCTCAGACAGCAGCAGCACACACACGGGGGAAATGCTGCAAAATATTTACACATCCATCAAGTAAACGCAATATCAAAAGTTTGAAATATGACACTAGCTTTAATAAAAGCCTGGAGGTCATTTGAGGACAATGCATGGTGCCTGACACACACACACACACACACACACACACACACACACACACACACACACACACACACACACACACACACACACACACACACACACACACACACACACACACACACACACACACACACACACACACACACACACACACACACACACACACACACACACACACACACACACACACACACAGTATTCCCTAAGCATGGATGGACACATTAATATATGCTGGTCCTTGATATTGCTCTGACAGCCCGGTCACACACCAGCCTTTCCTCTGCTCCCAGAGGAAACAGGTCTATAAAAACAAGCCAAGACACCAGACCCGGTTGCTGGGAAGAACACACTTTAGAGACACGCCACTCTGAGCCAATCAAAAGCATGCTCCATCACAGTACGTATTGTTATTCGTCCAGAGAGAACCCTGATGAGTTTTTTTGCACCCGTTTGATTCCCACACTGCCTCACTGCCTAGAGAACAAATATGGCAGGCTAATGAGCTGTACACAGTTGTCAATTTAAATCACGGACATAAATAATTGATTGGAATGACACATGATTCATATTTATGAATGGATTTGCTTCAATGAGCTGCCTGGGGCTCATCAAAGTTGGAAAATATAACTTAAATAAAAAAAATAAAAACTCAAGTCATGTCAACATACCTGTATTCCTGCACAGCTTCCTCCACATAGCTCAATTTAATGCTTATTCATATGCAACATTTCCTAAATTTTCCAGTATGCTTGACACCTAAAGCATTTATGTACCTTCAAAACTCACATTGAAACCCACACACTAACAATAAAGACAAAGAAAATTCATCAGCCCTCATAAGTCTTAACCATCTGGCTGTGCATCTAGACTTTATTGCAGTTGGCACATGTGCAACAACAGTGAAATATAAGGCCGTAAATCAGCTTATCATTTAGCATGGAGCTCAGTCAGTTAGTCTTCTATTTCAACCCTTTAGCGGTTAAACCCTAACCCACTGATTCACCATGCTGGATGGATGTGTCATTAAGTCCCAAAACAGAATATCAGTCCCTCCAAAGTCCATCCATTTCTGCCCTGAATCTATCAACCCTTTTCTTTAGGTGTTAGCATCCACCCAGAGTGGATCTAAAAATAAAACAACACAAAGGAAACACGCGAATCCACTTCAACAAGGAGGTTGAGGGAGCAAACAAAAAGACAGAAATTGAAGTACATGATTCCACCAAGTTTAATAACAGCCCTTGCTAACTCCAGTGGAAAGCCTCGAGCGAGCGACCCACAACAGACTCTGGTTTCCACTGAGGCCTGGTGTTCTGATAGCGGGCCAAACCAAAGACTGCCATGGGCCCCGGGATAAAGGACGGAGAAGTATGAAGCTCTTAGACAGCGATTCACCACAAACCACCATGACCTTAAAGTCTGACCGAGGCACCTTGGACTGACTGCTTGGGCTAAAAATACTCGGAATTGATATATAAATGTATGCCGACAATAACTAGTGACATAAATCTGGGGAACTTTAAGCCTCCTGTTTTTCAAATTTAAAAAATAAATATATAAAACATTCCTCTAAATAATTAGAGCTACGCTTCAGTGTTATGAGAGCAGCACACAAACACACTCAACATTCAAATGAGACCAAATGTGTCATTACAGCAGAGACACAGAACATTTAGAAATCCATTACTGTAGGTCTTCCTGGCATCGGATGATTAGCGTCTATTTTCATTTGGCTACGACATACACTGTGATATATGGCTGCTGCGGGGCGATGACATAATATGACATAATGACATAATAACAGACCCGAGGAATCAAGGAAACAACAACAACAAACCATATCTAACCAGATGAATGAAGTATAGATGTGTCAACACCCTTCACAGCTCTCAAGACCATGTGATGTTCCATACCGCTCAAACAAAATATAGTCTATTTTCTAAACTTCAAACAAAATGAACCTTCTGAGTTAGTTGTCTTTAATGTTTTTGGATTGTATTTATTTTCACTTTACACTCAATGATGCTGTGTGTAAATGAAGCTGCTCCTATTATTCTCAGTATACTTTTTCTCATTGTGTAGGCCTATGCTATTGCAAGGACTCTATGCTAACTGCTATGCTAAAAGGCAGCCAGAGCAAAGATAAAAAACCTGCTCAGGTTAGTGAATGTCCTGCAGGCCGGGGTCTTACCTTGTATCTGTGGGATGTAGGGGGCCAGCAGCTTGCCTCTTTTCTTCTCATAGCCCTTCTGAGTGATGTCCCCTGTACAGACAGAGACAGAGAAATACAAAGGGAGAGACAGACAGGGAGAGAAGAGGAGGGGAAGAGAGATGAGTCATTAGCTCAGCCATGCCCTGATGGTGTGTGGCGGTGTGTGTGTGTGTGTGTGTGTGTGTGTGTGTGTGTGTGTGTGTGTGTGTGTGTGTGTGCGTGCGTGCGTGCGTGCGTGCGTGCGTGCGTGCATGTGTGCGGACAAGTGCCAGGCTGGTTGCACTGGCACCACGGGGCACCAGAGGAGGGCTGTGGGGGCAGATGACCGGCCCTCACCCACTGGAAACTATCTTTCTCTTAAACTCAGGGAGTGACATTGCGATTGTGAGATGCCTTCACCCTTCCCCTTGAAATACTTATATGATAACATCGACTAGACAAGAGGCATTTAAAAGATCATTTGTCTGGTGCGCCTGGAACATTTTCCCTTGCAGTGTTTTTACCAGAAGTAAAAAAAAAAGGGCTTCTGCTGATGTCAGCATGAACTGGATCGCATTCAGTTGTCTCCCCACACATTATTAAAAGGCAGTCAGTTAAATAAGATCGAGGCGCATGTTATTTTAATAGCTCAATTGGAAAGGAACTTCAACGTGCAAACTTCTCTCAGCCTGGAATCTAACTAGAGTAAAAGAAGTAAGGGAGAAATGAGGGCACAGAGAGCTGGGTGAATATCAATCAGTCAATATTAAAGCTCTGCAGATTGCAGCAGGGTATAAACTGTAGCTTAAAGGTCTCCTATTAGGCTATATTTGAACAATATATTGTAGCGCATATCCATACAAAACTTGTCTGTGAAGTATTTTGCTCAAAATACCAAACAGATCACCCGTTGTAGCATGCCTCATCCCCCTCTATTTCAGCCCTGTTCCTGAAGTGCTGATTCTGTGACTGTCGCTTTAAATTTGAGCTGAAGCTGGCCACGCCCCTTTGGAGCGTCATGCGTCTCCTCTGAACGTTTTCTACCGGGAAAAAGTCAGCTAAACGCTGCCGTGATTAAACGCCATATTATGTTCCAAGCCACATCAAGCATTATTTCTGAAACACTTCTCAGTGTTTACCACTAGAACAGAGACATTATATGTATTATACAACAACTCTATGTCCCTCCTGCAGACATCCTGCTGAACACACAGACACACCGAGGTGCTGCGGAGGTGATTCAGCTCGCGACTGTATAAGGGGGACGATAGGTTGGGACGTGTCACGTGGGTGGGAGGTTGCCATGAGTTGGATGTAAAGCCAGCCCACATTTCGGTTATTATGTCATATCGGCAGCAAATCTGGATCAGCTCGTTTGTACCCCCGTTTTTAGAGATGTGGGTAAAGAGGAAAAGAGAGAGGGTTGTATTTTCTGACACTTTGTGAGTCTACTTACACACCTGGGACACATTTATGTATAAAAGATATCAAAAAGTGCATTTTGCATAATAGAGGACCTTTAGCAGTGCTAATTGTCTCAAGGCTTGGCAAGGTGTAGAGTAGATATAGCAAGGAGCTAATGTCTGTTGTTAGGATTGTGATTGTGAAAACATGGACAGGAAGAAACAAACAAAAAACACAAACCCGGCGCTGCTTAAGTGCTTGTATTGTTGCTAATCTAAGAGGATAAAATCACAATGTCATGTCCTTATCCTAAAAAATATAGAATATAGAAACATAAATCTCTGATACCCCATCTTTAAAATATCCCAGTTAGCACGTGTTTGAAAACAGAGAAGCCTGACACCCTATCAGTACGTATTGACAGATACACTATTTAGACAAAAGTATCGGGACACTTACACATTACATCTACAGGAGCTTTTATGACATCCCATTCCAAATTCTTAGGCACTAATATGCAGTTGGTGCCCCGTTTGCAGCTATAACAGCCAATCTTATGGGAAGGCTTTCTGCAAGATCTTGGAGTGTGTCTGTGGGAATTTTTGCCCATTCTTCCTGAAGAGCATTTCTGAGGTCAGAAATGTTGGACGAGAGGGCCTGGCTCGCAATCTCCGTTCTAGTCCATACCAAATGTGTTCAGCCTGGTTGAAGTCAGGGCTCTGTGTGGGCCAGTCAAGTTCTTCCACACCAAACTCATCCAGCCAGGCCTTTATGGACCTTGCTTTGTGCACTGGGGCACAGTCATGCTGGAACAGAAAAGGGCCTTTCCCAAACTATTTCCACAACATTGGAAGCATATAATTGTCCAAAATGACTTGATAAGATGAAGCATTAAGAATCCTCTTACTGGAACTAACGGGACAAGGCCAACCCCAGAAAAAAAGGTGCTTGATTTTATACACCTGTGGTAATGGGACTGAATGAAACACCTGAATTCAATGATTAAGAGGAGTGTCCCAATAATTTTGTCTATATAGCGTATGACAACTATAAAAGGTAGTAAGAAAAGGTAGTAAGAAAAGTTTCGTTTTTCCATCTCTAATCAGGTGATTGCTTCACCAACTCCACAGATGATGTAATAGTCTTTTGTTGTTTTTCCCTGAGAACACAACTTTACAAAAGCTTGAAACACCTGAATTCCTCACCACTAAACGACAGAGTTAACAAACTGTCAAAATGTGTTGAAAACAAATCCACAGTCCTGTTCAAGATACAGCAAAGTCATGGTCACTGACTTGAGTGTTTTGGGGATGTGAGAAGTCACTGTGTTTGTGCACATCGGACAAAGCTATGCTGAAGCTGATGGGGTGGGGGCTCACTCTTTGGCAGACATATTGGTTCACTGAGAGAGGGCTGACTGACAGCACCTCTCACACCCTCACCATGAGAATGTAAATAAATTATGCTCTCATATATGACCTTTCTCAAACAAGCTCCAACACCCCTGAAGATGGAAGGAGAGGAAAATATGCCAGTCACACAGAGGGGCTGGGAGGAGTGTCAAAGTCTAACAGCCTCTTGACTTGACATGTGCATTGTTTTGGCAGGAAGCCAGAAATGCTCACAAAAGTCAACTCTCAGTGGTCAGATTATCTAGAAGATGTCAACACTGAATAGGGATCCTACTGTGTGCTTTATATTAATCCTTATAGGCTCTCAGTGGGGGTCATAAAAGTGGAAGGTTAAGTGGAAAGGTGATAGGGCTATGTGCATTGATTTAAACCCTCACCCATTTATTGTACTCGCCCTTTATCGACATATTTAACCTATATTAATTCATAAAATATACATTTTTACATTTCCCGTGTCCCACATCACATGCTAGGGTCCTAATCGTGTATTTTTACCATCCTTTTTCAAACTGAATACTCTTCAGCTAGCTTTGATCTCCCCAACAGTGTGTCAGTGTGAGGGCAGGTGCTGTGGGTCACACTGGTTGCCGCGCTGAGTCACCAGTAACAGCTGAATGCCCACACTGTTAAATGTCCAGTAGCGCTGGAGGCTAGCAACAATAACAGCGCTGTCCACAGGCCGACCCGACACTGACTCTTTCTGGGGGTAAGTGTCTCAGCCTGTATGTGTGTGTACATCAGTATGTGTGTGTGTGTGTGTGTGTGTGTGTGTGTGTGTGTGTGTGTGTGTGTGTGTGTGTGTGTGTGTGTGTGTGTGTGTGCGCGCACCGCAGCAAGCCAAGCAGCCTGACAACCACACAATAGAGGGCTATTCTCCGCAGCGGCTCCGAATTCTGGTCAGCGGTCTCTGTGGCCCGAACGACGGCCCCTTGCACACACTGATCCATCAAGTTATGTCCCAGTGAAGCTAATCTTTTCTTCTGGGAACAAACAGCCTCGTCATTAAATATGGAGGAATGGACTCAAAGCATTCAGCGGTAAACAATGCCCCTCGCACTGAGTTTTGACAAAAGCAAAACAAAAAGTCTGAGGCGCCACAGCATCAGGATATTTACCGTGAGGATCGAGTGTTTTACAATAGAGAAGTGCAGGAACGAGTCCTAAAACCCGGAAGTGAGTTAGCATTTTACCACTCCCGGTTCCCTCGTCTCAGAGTCAATAGGATTACTCCAAAGGATTTTGGAAAATAGCTCGAAATAAGGTCTGTGGTTGACACAAATTCAAGAGACAGATCACGTTTTAAATACATCAGCAGTGATCCTACTGGAGATGTTTGAAGAGTTTACGTGTCTGAAAAACGATGGTTGTTCACAAGTGGCTGAATAGGACTAGGCTACAGAAGTGGTCAAGGACGTTGTACGTCATTACGGCAAACACGTAAACACTCCCGCTAAATTTGACTGATAGGCCTACTGGTAATTGAAACAGTCTTGACTTCTAGTTAAATTCAGTTTGGCTAAAAGACAAAGTTTTGTTAAAATACGCAAGCACACGAAAGTCAGTTGAAACATCTTAAGTTGGCGTTGAAATCGTGTGAACCTGCTGTACTCGTCTGTACTTGGTTTATAGCATAACGTTAGCATTTTGCTTCTGGTGATTAGATTTATGATTCGAAAATAATAAAAGTAGGGTAGACGAGGAGATTATCCGACTGAACAAAACGTGCATTTATAGAACAGGTTCCTTTTCCACAGATCTTATAGAAATAAGATCCCGTGCGCAGATACTTCCGGGTCGGCCCACAGAAATACTTCATCTCTGCACCACTCTATACGCCTGCACATTTATTTGTGTGTTTTATTGACAAAAGATGCTCCATTTCCCTCCTGAGATTGAGCTTCGAGTGCCACCACGAGATAAAAATGGGAGGATACAAATGTCAATATGTGGCCTGCCCTCTGGGGAATAACGGAGGGGGGGGGGGGGGGACTCAGAGAAGAGAGTGATGGAGCAATGGATGGAGGGAAGCTTATAGCGTGACATCAAATTGCAAGCTGTAGTTTACAGAATATTTACAGCTGAGTGGGAAACACTTCATCTGACCCTCCCCCGCCCTCCACCCTCCCACGCTGACTACAGGCTGTACCATGTAATTGAATTGTAAAGAAAAAAGAGAAAGGGTGTCTTCATGCAAGCACCTGGGGGACGGAGGGCGGTGGGATCCAGTAAATAAAATGAGATGGAATGTGTCAAAAGAGGGAGATGAACCAAAGCACAAGAGGGGAGGGGGGGAGGTCAGAGAATATCTCAAGGGGCTTAAGACTGTTTTCTTTTCGCAGCGGCATCCACCTTCATCAAAACCCGTCGACTTTGTGGCCTTTATCCCTCCCCTCTACCCTCTTTACCTTCCTCTCACCCTGCAGGCTTCACTCTCCGCGCATACTAAGCATTCTAGTCATCTTTTGAGCTCTTTGTTGAGTTATCTGCAGCGGTTCAAAAGGAAAATGCAACGAGCAAAGGAATATCATGTCCATATTTTCCTCCATCCTTTCTAAGTGGCAAGCGTTTGTGTTCGAGATGTTCTTCTGACACGTGCTTAAAATCGTGTTACCATCAACATTCCTCTCACCCTGCACGGAATCCAATTTCGAAAAAAGAGACGCTCAATCTTGTGACAAGTCAGAACAGTGACAGGCGGAGAGCCTGCTGCCCTCTGCTGGGGCTGATTGACTTTAATCGACTGATGGCTATTGAGTGGAGCAGAGGCCCATTAGAGAATTACCTTGCATGTGCCCGGACAGAGCTTTTCAATCAGGACTGAAACACTGAAACATAGCACATTCCTCTACAAGTCAGCACAAACACATCAGGTGGGGGATAATGGAACTCTGAATGAAGATGGGGAGATTGGCTTTACTTAAGACCCACCTTAATGAGACAGCTGAAAAATGAATCTGCAGCTGGAAAAAGATTTAGAATCACCCCTTTAGATGCAGGAAGCCAGACATGTACTGTGTTTGTGAACTCTTGCGCTTAACTTTCGCCTTAAGTGTGTGTTTATGTGTGTGGCCTCTCCCACATTAAGCCACACTAAAGTGTGATGACACTTTAACTAACCCTAACCCTAACTAAAGGATCATGTAAAAAGTACTGCTTCAAATTCTCATACTAAGATAGATTTTCCAAATGTAATTTCTACATGACCAGGGTTGTCATTACTTAAATGTATCATCTAATTATAAAACAATCTGTTTTCAATATCGTTCAATCTGTTTCCAAAATAACCATGTCAGAAAATACTATGTAATGCCAGTCCTTCATAATCTCTCAAGCCCAAAATCACGTATTCGAGTCATTGTTACATTTGACCAAAACTGAAAGATCTGCAGCTTATTGTCATAGAAACAAAGGGCTAATATTTAATTTTTTGAAGGAGACACCAATTTATTTTGACCATTACTGTTCTAAAATATTACTTAGAATGAATGAATTGATTTAGTAGTTGCTGGTTGGTTTTTCGGTTTATTGTTTTAGCTCTAAACAGAATAAAGGCAGGTTCAGTTTTAACAAATTATCACAAACTCTGAGAGGAGAAATGCCATTATGAATTTAACATCGGATATGAATAATTATAATATATATATATATATATATATATATATATATATAATCACATTGAGAAACGCTGTGCTCACTAATGCAACACTCATTTCATTCGTACGTTAACTGCTATCCAATCCAAACCATCCAGTCTCTGCCTTCCTCTCTTCCGAAGTGACAGCCAGCCAGAGAGGAGCCCCCTCCCCTCCCTTAGTGTCAGCTCCTGTGCCAAGCTGACCCTCAAAGTGCCAACACTGCTGCCAAACCAGCAAACCACGCCGTCTGCCCTTCAGCCACAAACCACGGCTAAATATTTAGACAGGGAAGCATTTGCTCTCCAGTCGTGTGTGTTGCCGGCAACAAAAGCAGAAGCAGCCAGCTGTCATTTAGCATTAGCTCTCTGGCATACAAATCCCGGCGCTAACCTAGACAGCCGCTGAAATCTCATCTTTTCCACTCCAACAGTTTATATGAGGATCAGGAACTATTTCAGGTGTGCATTGTCATCCATCATTTCTATAACTTTCCCTGCCAATAGGAAATGGGCAAATACTTGTTTTACTACAGCTTCTTTCTCACTTATATCTGACCAGTAATGCCGGGGAAAAAGGAGCATAAATATGAATAAGAGACAAAGAGAGGGATAGATGGAGATGGAACAGATCCCTAATACACATACAACCACATGTCTGTCCTTAAGACATAAACCAAGTAGCAGGAAAAAGTAAAAGTACAGTAAAGACCTCATAAGACCCCTATTAAATAGTTTCAAGATACACGGAGAGGCAGTATAACTCACATGCAACTGCAGGGGAGAAAGCAGGTCAGCAGGGAGGGGTCTTCAGCAGAGAGAGATGCACAGACACACGGATGAATGAGAAGAAGAAGAAGCCAGCAGCTTCTATACAGGCAGTTAGGTCAGCGGATGCTAACAGCTAACAGGCTAACAGCTAACAGGTAAACTCTCAGAAGTCCTGCTGTCAGGCCCTTCAGCATCCTTTGTCTCTTCTCGTAGTGAGAGCAGGAGAATGAACAAACCCCATCTCCCACATTCTCCTTCCCATCACTCCCCTCCCTCTCTCAAACCTGGCGCTCCAGACTCCCCCCCTTCTTTAATCGACTGCCCCCGACACCCCCCTTCCTTCTCTCGCTCCCTGTCTTTCTCTCTCTCTCACTCTTTCCATCCGTCTGTCCTCCCAGCTAAGGTCTCCCACACAAAACCCAAACTAGGCTGCTGGATTAGCCTAGCCCCCCCCCCCCCCCACACACACACACACACACACACACACCACATCACCACAACCATCCCACATACCAATCTCTCACACACACACTGTACAACAGTGACAGAAGAGGCTTTGTTATTAGCCCGTTACAACACGTTTCTGCAGGTCGGGTTACGGCGCAGTGCAAACCCTGCTACACAGTGAAGAAGAAGCTTTTCACTGACGCAGGCGACCACAGAATTTGAATTATTAATAACACCACAACTGAGGCTTGGAGAAGCAGAAATAACTTTCAACGTGTACTCCAATATGTATCTCAAAACTGCATTGTGAAACCTTGAGCCTATATTTCAGAGAAAAGAGAGCTAGGCTGGTTTATTGGGATTAGGAGCCTTTTCATGGTAAGCAAAAACCTGCCCTGTCTTTTAAACTGGTTGCTTGATGTGTGTACTACAGAAGACCAAGCAGGCTTATCACCCAAGTGTCTGGGTGTTTGCATCTATCTCATTTTAGAAATTAGAGACATATTTGCCCTTTGGCGGCTCATTTCAATGATTAGCTGCATATAATTAGGTTTAATTATTGCTTGCTGGGACACACAGCAATGGACCCGCACAAAGACTCCAGCTGACGCCCACACACAATGCATTCTCCACTCTGTTTTCTAGACTTTGAGATGAACTACATGTCACCTTGGACTACAGGGTCAGTCACCTCCTGTATCTTAGCTTAAACCCACATGTTAAGAATTCAATGGACTGAATTAAAATCAATGGGGGAAAACAAGAGGGAAGACCCCTTCATAATGAAGTCAAAGATGAAAAATTGAGGAAATGATAATCATTTAATAATTTGGTCTAGAACATGCAATATAAGAGTAAAATATTTTCATCCCAAGTCTTATTTGTCCCTCCAAAACAATCAGTTTATTATGATGTAAAAGCAGGAAGTCTCCATAATTGAAAACCAGAATATAGTTTTTTTGGTGTTTATGATAGTAATCATTATTATTGAATTATAATACGCATTTTTCTCTATTTTATGTTAGACAAAATGATTAAATCAGGCAAATTATCTGCAGATTATGCAATAATGAGATTAGCATTGCATTGCTAAATATAGAGATTTAATTTAATTTAACTTATTATACATTTTGACTCAGTGGTTGCTTCAGAAGACATGTACCATATACTTAATTTTGCCCTATATGAGGAGCTGGTCTTTTACTACTATGCATAGTATGTTGATTTTTAAAAAATTGTGTCAATACTTTTTTCCAATTTAAGTAAAGAAACAAAACATCTCATCATTTCATCTCGTGGCATAAGGTTCTCTGGACACTGAGAGGATGTTTTCACGCTGTAGGACTGGACCACGTTCTAATGCAACTTCCAGGCAAAACCTTTTCAAGTCACACTGAATGTCACTCCCAGCTGAGCACAGCAGTACACTAACTTTACATAAAGCCTTCAGATGTCATGCAACATCAAGGCTCTAACAAATATGTGCCGAGAGTTATTCTTTTGTATAGCTCCAGTCGTTCTGAATGACACGTCTACTGGAAGGTTAAAGACAGTCAGGGACGAGAGGAAAAAAGGAGAAGTGTTGCAGAAAAAGAAGGCCTGATTGAAGATGACAAAGAGCTTGACACTGAGAGCCAGCTGGAGAGACTAAAAGGGGGGGGGGGGGCGACTGGAAGGGGCTTTAGGGAGAAATTAGACAGAAAGGGGGGACGAGGATAAGGGAAAAAAGGAGGATAGGATTAAAAGGTAATGACTTCCTTTCCCCTTTCACTCTACACACACACACACACACACACACACACACACACACACACACACACACACACACATCTCTGATCCTAAAGCGCATGGGCGTCCCTCAGTCTCCATCCATTTATCAACTGCTCCAATCACACTGTCGTATCGCTTTTAATTAAGTAGTGCCAACGAATTAGGAGACTGCATGAACCCTCCATTACCACTTTGCTAATACATAACCCCTCATCACACACACACACAGCCCAAAACACCCCAACACACCCCCACCCCCCGATCCTCCAGGCTGTGTATGACTGGTGAGCAGACAGATAGCGTGAATAATAAGACATAGGACGTAGCGCTGCCTCGCTCAGGGGGCCCTGCAGCTGTGCACTGATTTGGGGAGTAGACGAGAGCGGGCCATAATTAACATTCACAAATAAACACTGATGCTGAAGAAAACACACACACACTCACACACACACACACACAAATGGGCAATTATTTGCACCGGCTCTCACAAAGAAACAGATGCAGAAGAATTCAAGAGTGGATACTAAAGCAGAGCAAGGATCAGGCTACTGCACACATGAACACACATGAACATACAAATGTCATGCTTTGTACTCATTGGTTGAGTCAAAGGAGGAAGTATGACGTCCTGAATGAGTGCACGGCTAACATGTGTCAGAAAATGCAGTTTCCCAGTCTCTAAAATATGTAGATTTCCTGCTTTCTATGTTTAAAATGATATTGAAATGCATAACGCTGTGCTGCCAAAGGTGCTCGGATGAACATTTTTCACTAGTTTTTGACAGTTTACACAATTTATAGTTTATTAGAGAAAATAATCAGCAGATTATTCATAAAAATAATCATTCTTTGCAGCCTTGATATTAAAATATACAGTTTAGGTTAAGATTAGGGTATATTCGGGGTAATTATGTTGGTAAAGTTAAGAGTAATGTCCTTTTAAATATATGTGTGTGTGTGTGTGTGTGTGTGTGTGTGTGTGTGTCTGTGTGTGTGGCTCTCAGCCAGAGTTTCATGATGTTTCAGAATGTGTCCTCTCAAACATCATACACTGTTTCTGTACATAAGGCTCACCTTGGTCAAGCACCTTGGCCAATGACAAACAATAAGGCAAGTGTGGGAAACAATATGGCCGTTATACCGTTGACCTCATCAGATGCCTTTTCATATTTGTTTTGCTATTTGAACCAGCTTGAACGAACTGCAATATAAATTTCAGAATGTCTCTGTGTGAATGCTTTCATGTCGCCTCTGTGAGTGTCTCTGCGGGATTGGTGGAGCAAGACATCTGTGTGACAGGCGTGACCAGTGTGGGAGCCTCACAGTGCAGACTCTGCCACGGAACACAAGAATCTGTTTACAGCACGACCACGCGCCTCCAGCTACTGTAATGGACTCACTCCCTGTATTTTACATGTTTAGCTTCTGAGTGCCAACCTAACTGTCCTCCCTGCCGGCTCCTCAGCCCTGCTGCTGCTGCTGCCTCAACATCTCTCTGGAGCTGCAGAACACCATGCTGTCATTTGGCCCTGATGGTGTAGAGTAAGCAGAGCTGCAGCGATCAGCACAAACAGTCTGTGCCTGACTGGCTGCTAATGAACAGCTTACTCTAAGACAGGAGCTCCATTCAACTTGTCCTCACTCAAAAAACAGCTTGAGATTAAGAGACAGAAACCATGTTTTTTGTGAGCAGTTTCGAGGAGTGAGAGAAGTCAAACAAAGTCTGATAGTTTTCACTAATGTCCTGCTATACTCTCTAACTCAACAATCTGATGTGTCGCAGTGTGAAGTACATAATGACCTGACCCGATGGGACATTTAACCCTAACCCTTGTCCAGATGCTATTAAAAGGTGCTCAGCCAAACATCCTGCACGCAGTCTGACTGTTTTACATTCCTTAGGGGACTGGTACAATAACCCAGGCAGGAAGTTAATGTTTTCACACACCGAAGCTCTGATTCATTTAGGGATTAAAAGAACACTTGTTTGCTAAACGTCTGACAAGCCAATCATTATTATTGTCCTTCATATAAAACCATACAATCTTTATTTAACACAATAACACAATCCTGCTTGGATAAAGAAGAACTAATGCTTCTGAGTTTGGCTTCAACCTACTTGGGGTCTACAACTTCCAGCATGTTTCTCAGCCGAGAGGAACCCTGCGTCCTGGTGTTTGACATACGAGGGTCCTATCCCGCTCTGGGATCTGCTCACTTCTCTGTACGCTCTCACAGGATGTGGAGAGATTTGTTGTCCCCCTTCTTTGGCTGGTTATTACCATATGAATGACCATGTTTTCACCGGCCTGACACAGGCTTAGCCATTAAGCTGCTAGCATAAACACACACACACACATAAACACCTATGTGTGATAGGGCCGGGTGTCTGGACACACCAAAACAGCCTCTACACATGGGCACCGTGGCAATCCAATTAAAGCGTGTCCCCACAGATACAGTGGGCGGCGTTGGAGATGCAGGTTATCCCCCCCGACTGTGTGTTTGTGTATCCATATCTTCATGTCGGCGGACAGGGCTAACTAGCTCTGCTCCGAGTCTAACAAGCCATACGGAAAAGTCTTTGTTCCTCGCCTGTGATTCATGACCTGGAGGAGAGCCCAGCATCAGTGTGTGGTTACATGAAAGCGTGTGTGTGTCTGTCCTCACCCTTTTCAACATACCGTAGGCCCATTATTTCTTGTCAACACTGCTCATGTGAAAATATGTGCCTATAAATATACACGCAGCTCTTTGAATAAAGCAAAACATGACTATCCAGGAGAGAGGATCAACACGGAGCAAGCAGGAGGACACACACTGCAGGACCGATGTGCTCCAACACAACTAATGAAGTCTGCAAGGCATTTTGAGGGAAGAATTATTCTCATATGGAATTATAAAACTGAACTGAGATGGTTTGAGGGCCATGAGTTGCTCCTAAAGATCCGAGACGTGGGGAAAATTGCTATAAATATTGATGAATCAAAATCAAATGAGCTCTGTCATTATTTTTTTACTACTCTTTAAAATGTTAAGAGAATTGTGAAAAATTATATCACAATTTCCCTTTTTCAAGTGGATGTTTTCAAATAGCTGAAATGTCTGACTTACAGTAAAAACCTCACATGTATTGAATTCACACTACAAAACGAAAGGAGAGCATCCTCAGATTTTACCAGCTGAAACTGGCATTCTTGTTTTAAAAAAAGTATTAAATGATTAACCAACTTATTGTTTCAGAACTATTGCAGTTACAAGGTTTTTACTCAGTGATAGGGATTACTAGTGTTTGCTTGTCGACTGCGTTTCAGACAGATCTCCTGCAGCTCTGGACAGGATGACCACAAGCCTCACCTCCTACCAAACACCATCTGCTCCTCTTTCCATTTCCCTTCCTCTCTGCTTCACAAACCCACCCTGCCGAAACCCAATAATATACAGTCAAGTCACGTGTACAAGTAACCATGGTTTTCTACAACTACATACATAGTGGTATCGTATTTGAAACCTTGTTCTTTTTTTCCTACAAACCTTGAAGAACTTTACGGAACAAAAACACCACTACATCTACACGGGTCTTTCTGCAGTGTCAAATATGGAATGCTTCCTTATACAAAAATCATTGTTTATCCAAGTTCATTTCTTTTGAATCTTGTCCTTCCTCCCCTCATTTCCTTCGACCTCCGTTTGTTCATTTACTTCATCCACCATCCAGTCGTAAACCTGTAGAATGCTAATAATGTAAAATCGACAGAGTAAATCAATATTAAAATAGCTGCTGCTATCCTTGAGAACAAATGTACAAAACACTTGTATCCCTACACATGCTCCCATGCAGACGTACTGTATTTGTGTGTATGCGAGCATTCAGACGTGCTTACACACTTTCTGGCTCATGTCGGCATGTGATTGCTCATCAATAATTCTGCAGTGTGGCACTTTTACTTTCTCTGCCAAACAGCCGGCTGAACTGTGCTCTCTCAAGCAATTAAGTGGAGCAGTGATAGTGCACTCAAGGCCGGACTTAAGCCTTTTACATTGAACACCACAGCTCAACACCGCCCCGGCCCTTGTTAACAAGACCGGTGCAGGCTGGAGAAGAATAAAAATGGCGGTATATATACTGACAGTTCTGCGGTGGTGTGTTTGTAACAATTCCACATTATGGTACTTTACATACATAATTATTCAGACATGTATTACCATTTTTTTTTTTCAAATGGAAGGAAGGTATGTGTATGGCAGGGTTGTCCAAGCATTTTTCGCAGAGGGCTGCATTCAGAAAAACATACCGGTAATGTGGTGCAGGTACGAGTCCTAAAACCCGGAAGTGAGTTAGCATTTTACTTTCGGTTCCCTCATGTCAGAGTCCATGGGATTTCTCCAAAGGATTTTGGAAAATAGTTCGAAATAAGATCTGTGGTTGACATAAATTTCAGAGACGGATCACGTTTTGTTCTCCGACATTAAATTCATCAGCAGTGCAAAACGTGCATTTATCAAACAGGTTCGTTTTCCACAGATCTCATTTTTTACAATATTCCAAAATCCTATGGAGAAAACGCAGTGCTTTTTTTCTCTCTCTCGAGGGAACCCATGCGCTGCTTACTTCAGGGTCGGCATACAGAAATACCTCATCCCTGCTCCACTCTATGATGGCGGGGCCACTCAGAAGTGAGGTAAATTGCCTCTTAAGTTAAGTTATAGGTAGCAATCTAATGTAGGTCAATTATGTTTGATATTTGAATATGCTTTAAGAAAAACAACAGCTCCTCGTAGCGTTTACTTAATTTTGTTACAAAAAGTACTGGCAGCTCATCCCTTAAACAGAAGCCTCTGATTGCTTATTATAAGGGGACATGTGAAGGGTCGATTTCAAGCTTGGTATGCAAATGAGTTATTGGGCTTTTTTAATCAACTAAGATTTGCTAGAACATGTTCTCAACTTTAATTGACTGAATTTAAGTGGGCTTTGTGACACAAACACTACTGTGTAATATATGTTTAGATATATATACACTTAAGAAGTTTCAGGTGTGGGGCATATTCCATACTTTCAGAATTAGCAGAGGGCCAATTCAAAATGGGCCACAGTTGGCCCCCAGGCCATAGTTTCAACACACCTGTTGTATGGTGTGTGTGTGTGTAAGAGAGGGACAGTCTAATATAAAATCCACCCCTCCACCACACACACATTTAGAGTAGTTATAATGCAGTAATAAAACATACACACACACACACACGTGCTCATCAATGGCAGACGCATATTTACACTCACATAGTGACACACACACACACACACACACACACACACACACACACACACACACACACACACACACACACACACACACACACACACACACACACACACACACACACACACACACACACACACACACACACACACACACACACACACACACTGAGCAGAACATTAACGAGGGAGGAGGAACCGTGAGGAGACAGATAGTCCAGCTGGAGCACATGTGCAGAGCTCCTGTTCTAATGAGTCTATTACTCAGCGGCACAGAAACCACAACTGCTACCACACACACACACACACACACACACACACACACACACACACACACACACACATCTATATATACACGCAACATATTTTGGTTTAACATAATCACAGAATATTGCATCCTGTGCCCCCGAGCTGCAATGGGACCAACATCATCACACACATCTCAGTGTGCTGTTATAAAGTGATACACTCACACCCTGATAACAGCGGAGATACAGCTTCCATCAAACAGATTTACCATGTTAAAGATAGAATCTCATCTACCCCCACACCCCTGTCAGAGTGCACATTTACGGTGGGATTAATCTGTCCAACAGAGGGGGGTAGAGCGATGTTTCGCCTGGAGACACCGCCATGCCATGCCCCGTCTCCTCATTCTCCTTTCTTTCCTCCTTCTCTGAACATTTCATGCAAAACATGAACTAAAGTGTGTTTTCTATATGTGTATACATTTGTTTTTACATGTCAATAGTCTTTAATTTGTCATCCTGAATTTATAAACTCTGCCAAGTGTTTTAGTGTGTCCAGTCACTTGCATTATTTTAATAACTAACACATATTATATATGTATATGCACTCTTATAATATCCTGCTTTATATTGTGTTAACTTCAATAGTGTTTATTTGTCAGACAGTTTATAGATTCTTTATCTTCACAGTCAACTGCATATGTTCTCTAATTCCGGTTTATTTTTATTTCTATTTTGAGATGTTTCTATTTTAGAATTGTTTTTTTCTTCTTTTTAATTTCTAATTATGTGCCATGCCTTGTTTTGTTTTATGCCACTGCAACAAAAACAAATCCCGGTTTTGGATTACTGAAGTACTTCTTATCTTATATAAGACAAAATAAAAATAGTGCAAATGAAACAGAGTAGGATACATTTGAATAAAATAGTGCAGGTTATTTTGATAATAAGTAGTGGCGATGATGTAAACTATATACATGTCGGAAAATAAATAAACATAATAAGCTAAATGATGCAGAGGATGTTGAAAGTGACCACGAAAATGCAGGAGTCTATGTAAATAGAATAAATGATAAAAGAACAGAATGTAAGGTTAAACATTGTACAGTGTGAAATACTGTTTGATCCAGTGGTAACTATCAAGATAACAAAGACTTGTTGCCAGATTTTCAATTGTGTGAAAACTGTCATGAATAGCATCCCATAATCTAAGACTTTTAACAGCATAATTCCACTCTCGCCTCGAGCAGCTCGGTGTGAGTCATACAATCGGAGCACCAGCAGCCGGTCTGACACACTCATGTAGGGATTGAGAGATCTACAGCGTGGGGCTAAACCCTGGCTCCAGTGTGTGTGTGTGTGTGTGTAGTCATGAGAAGTGGCAAGACTTAGCCTGTGCTCATCCATCATACTGTTTGTGTGTGTGTGTGTGTGTGTGTGTGTGTGTGTGTGTGTGTGTGTGTGTGTGTGTGTGTGTGTGTGTGTGTGTGTGTGTGTGTGTGTGTGTGTGTGTGTGTGTGTGTGTTTCTAATGAGCTGCTCTTGATGAGGCTGTGCTCTGTGATCGGCTCTCTTCAACAAAGGCCAAGCCATAAAAAAGCAATCACTCCAAAAAGCGATTCCTGCACAAAATATCAAGCGCTTGACCCGTCCAGACCATAGTACGCCCCATCTTTGCACAGGGGTTTATGTTTTCCTGTTTACAGCTGGGCTGCACCGTGAGTACTGAAATGATAATGTCTTTTTATTTTAAAAGATATAATATACAGTGTATATATATCTCTTCTGTATCTGTGGGTGACCTGCTGTAGGCAGAGAGAAGAGAGTTTGGTTTGGACTGTGAGTGCTATCTGTTACTGTAAAAGAAAATATTAAGACTCTTTTAATCTGTATCAGGATTGTTTATTCAAACTGATACATTTGATAATAAATAATAAATGATTTATAATAACGTAAAGCTGGAGATGCACGTCTGTTATTAAGTGACTGTAGCGTGCCGCAGCATTGACTGACCCAACAATACGATACACCTCTGAACACCGCAGCAGCTGCTGATCTCAGAGGAGCACTTTTTCCCTCCAAATGAGCACAAAAAAGTGCTGAGCATGCAGATGTGGGCCATTGCAGGGAGATAGAAGTGGGTGAGAGGGAGGGAGGCAGGGGGCTGAGTGACAGATGTCTGCTTTTTACTGTACCTAAGAGTGAGAGAAGCATTCCAGCCACCATTGACCTACCCGCAAAGTGATTTACAATGCTAATGTTTTTGAGCAATCCCTAGACAACAGCGGATATTTACCTGCTACCCTCTGACTGCAGGTCGCCACCGACTGAACAGAGACAAGAGCGTAGTGCTGTGTTTCTGCTTTTGTAAATGTTAAGGTGTGGGACTTGCTCTTCATATTTTAGAGTGTCTTTTTGGTCATGAAGCATTATCTCTGCTGGCTGAATTGTGTTAAAGAGGCCCTATTATGTTAATTTTCAGGTCTGTTTCTCTACTGTGACATGTCTCCATGCTTTAATGTTCAAAAAGCTCTTTATTTTTCTCATACTGCTGAGCTGCAGTGCCTCCTTTCACCCTCTGTCTGAAACCAGAGCCCAGTCTGCTCTGATTGGATAGCTGGCCGGAAGTCCCACCCCCTTAGCCTTGTGTACAATGTGTTGCAGCTCTTTCCAATAGGTAGTGATGTCAATGACTTTTTTCAAAATCAAGAAGGAACATGATAGCAATATGTACCAACCTTTTTTCCCACTTATGCCAAACAGACACATTCTCCACACAATAATACAAAGTATAAATAAATAAAGTAGGTCAAAGGACAAAAAAAAAGGCAATAATAAATAAGTAAATAAATCCCCAAAAGAAATAAATTCCAAAAAGAAAATGACAAAGACAGCACAACAGTAGAAGGAATATACAGACGCGTACACCTAGGGTGATAAGATACAACAATTACATAAAGGCTTGTTAGACATCGTAAACTATATGGAAATATGCTTTGAAATCTCCGTGCATGGTCAGTGATGTCACTATGTTAAGAAAAGTACATATAGGAAGACAATCAATAACACACCACAGGGAAAACCCCAATAGGGGCCTGAGTGAAGGGTGCAGCCCTGCATCTGCTGAGTCATCACCAACTCACTAAAGACAACTAGACAAAAAGGGAGTGACGTCAAAGTATCAGTATAATGATAAAAGAGTCTACCAGCCGCTCTCTGTTCGAAGCTGTACTTTAAAGGAATTCAGAAGAGCACATTGTGAAAACAAGCTGTGCTTACATCCAAACCGTCCACTCGTTTGAAGCATAACAGTCACAGGAAATTTGATAATCGTGGAATGTCATTTTAAAAAACCCATAGTTAAGCCTGCTATACAATCCCAAGTGAAGGGAGATATTATGTGGTAGAGAGCGCAGCTTTTTAAATACATGCCGTACAGTGCCTCTCAGTGCTGTATATTCTTCGCTTTGACAAGTGGCTTTATAGCGTTTTCAGGAAAATAGGAAGTTTCTCTTAAAATAGTTGTGAAGATGGAAAAAGAAGTCTTGGTCATTCCAGATTACAGCCTTGTTGTTAGTTCCCAGAAGGAGCTCTTTCATCCTCACACGGCCTAACAATGCCTCGTATACATGTTTACCACGATTGTGCGTACATTCCGCATGCATGAATGACATAATGCCTTATACGGGCCGGTTCTTTTTTCCACACGCTCAACACCAAAGTGTTTCCACACTGCTCTGGATCCTCCCCAGAGGGGTACCTGGCCTTGGAATGAAACCCGCCTGCCCGCACGGCTGGGCAAAGAGGGGGGAGACAAGCTTTTGATGTCTCTGGGCTCGTGGGATCCCCTCGGAGAGAGAGAAAGGGAGAGAAATAAAGGATGGGAAGCAACAGGAGAGGGAAGAGGTGCTGGGAGATGAAGGACGACAGAGAGAAGATATCGACTGAACAATGGAAAGAAGAGAGAATACAAATAAAGGAAGATAGGGAGTGTGTGTAGACAGAAAAAAAAGAGGAGGAGGCGTGTGCTTTGAAGTTAGGGGCGAAGAAGAGGAGAGGAAAGGTGATGAATCATGATGAGCTGGATAAGTTATAGTGGAACTCTCTCAGTTTACATATGACTCTTTTTGTCTGTCAATACGACATAAAACCTGAACTCCTCTCTCCTCTGATGTTTTCACTTGCTTGACTTTCTCTTTGCCATTTCTTTTTCCAGACCTTGGCAGCATGCGAGAGTGAATCCACCAGCCTGTGCTGATTTAAAGCAAGGCTTTCAGCATCTGCAGCGCTGGTCCAGAGCACCCTGCTGTCCAGATTGCCCACCCCAATTTAAAAGGTCACCATGGTGACAGCGGCACTGCTAATATGGGGGATTGAATGTACTGAAAAAGATACTTTGTTTGCTTTAGAGGGGTGCAGGGATGACATATTGTTGTAGGCCGGCCCGGAAGTAAGCTGCACATGGGTTCCCTCGAGAAAAAAGCAATGCGACTTCTCCAAAGGATTTTGGAATATTATAAAAAATGAGATCTGTGGAAAAGGAACCTGTTCTATAAATGCACGTTTTGTTCAGCCTGATAATCTCCTCGTCTACCCTACTTTTATCATTTTCGAATCATAAATATAATCACCAGAAGCAAAATGCTAACGCTACGCTATAAACGAACTACAGACGAGTACAGCAGGGTCGCACGACTTCAACGCCAACTTAAGATCGTTCCAACTGACTTTCGTGCGCAGATTCAAAATTGTACAAGTTGAAACGTTTGTTTTAAGACATTGCAAGAGCGCAGGTACTTGCTTTCAAGCAGAACAGGGGCAGACAAACTTGGCGGGAGAGTTTACGTGTTCGGCGTAATGACGTACAACGTCCATGACAACTTCTGTAGTCCTATTCAGCCACTTGTAAGCAACCATCGTTTTTCACACAGGTACACTCTTCAAAAATCTCCAGTGGAGGGGGTCACTGCTGATGTATTTAATGTCGTAGAACAAAACATGATCCGTCTCTGAATTTGTGTCAACCACAAATGCTAACTCACTTCTGGGTTTTAGGACTCGTTCCTGCACCACTCTATTTACTGAGAAAATAAAACCAAATTAACAGACACTACACCAGGAAGAAATTCAGCTTCTCAACAATGTGTCCCTGAAGGGAAGGTAGCCAGAAAGCTTGAGAAAACTGACAGTAGGAGAAATAAGATGTGCTTCAGCCTGTTGGAAAAGGACATGAAGAGAAAATAAACAGATGCAGGTCGAGCCCTGACAGATAGTGTGATGGAAAATGACAGGCATGAGAGAGGGAGGTGGGGGTTAGCATGGAAAGAGAGAGCACTTTATAGGACGGGGAGAGCACTTTATCTTTCCCTCACACTCCTTACAGTTGCCAGGCACTTCCTGCTCCATTGTGTGTAGGATGCTGGCTGTACGTACAGGAAGTGGTCTCTTTGTTTCCTCTCTCCTTCCTGTTGCCGAATGAAGAGAGGAATGTGTGTGTGGATCTGGGAGGGAGGGACAACACACGCTGTGTTTGTGTGTAACCAGGAAGGAGCTCCTCATAGAGACCTTTGCACTCGGAAACACACACACACCAGTCTTGAAACAAAGAGAACCAACAAATAGGAGGCTGGGGGGGGTGGGGGGTCACCAGATACTTAATATACAGACGTTTAACGCAGGCCAAACATTGAAGCTCGTCTGATTGGACACCTGACCTACGTGTTTAATTCGATCAGCTTCATGACTCATCAGGGAATGGAATCCATCGTCAGGGGCAACATACGTCATGTCAGCCAACTCTATTTACCCCTCTGTATTGATTCACGCCTACACAATAGCCTCTGGAAAAGTGGAGCTCCTTTTGGCATGAAACGTCCCATCCATCCTGCTCTCAATCCACCCCTGCATGGCTGACGGCCAACAAAAGAGGCGAATATATCATGACACCCCATAAACAAAGGTTAAAAAGCCGAGTATGAAGCCCCAAATCTTTGTGCTAATGCAGAAACACAATGTGCTCTGCTCCAAAAGACAAAGTGCTTCTTTAATCTGCCATAGTGATCACTCAATAGACTGTGCCTCATTAGTTTCACATTTTCTACTTAGATCACATTTAAAGGATGATTTAAATGTAAAACACTAAACTCGGCTATGAGTTTGGAATCTACTGGGTGGTTTTTAAAAGAATCTGTTTGATTTCAGTGCTATTTCACACTTTTGCACTCCATTTACACACATTTTTACACACACACGGCTATGAATGGTAATGTGTAAATCTGTCAGTAATCAGCAAATTTGTTTTACAGTATTTATTATACGTTTTATTTAAGATAAGATTTATTTTGATCAATCCCTGTGTGGAAATTCAGGAGTTACAGCAGCAACAGAGTGAGAATTAAAAACAGCACAGCACGGTTTCACACAGGTTAAAAAAATGAGATTGAATTCTAATCTAAATGATGTACAGGTAAGTAACTGTTAAAACAAAATGTTAAAACTAAAAAGGACTTATGGAATTAAATGAATATATATACATTTTTGTGTCCGGATTGTTAAATATATTTACATTTATGTATACCGATGCAGGTAAAAGTCTTTGTGCAGTACAGGGTATTGTTTAGTGAGTTATATAATATTGTTAACCCCTTGTTGTGCAGCCTCATGGAGTTTACGGCATGGATTAAAGCTGGGCTAAATGTTGCATTTTGTCACGTTCTTCTCTTCTTTGCAATGCCCCACTTTCATTTTAATGTATATTTTGCACTCAACAGCATACAGTGCACCTTAGAAAGCTGTCAACAGTTTTCATTTTGATTTTACGAGCCATCAATTTCATCACAAATATGTACAGTCTGGTTTGAACGACAGTGGATACAGCACGGAGAGAGAGCTGCCACGAACAGCCAGAGAAACTTGTTCTACCGGACAGACCAGTCTGAGGAGAGATGAGGGAAGCGAGGGAGAGGAGCGTGAGAGCAACAGTCGGAAAGATTGATTTAAAGAGAGCAGAGTAACGACAGCCCTGCATCGTCCAAACAGACCCTGGTTTCACGCAGCTGACAGAGCGGGGCAGGAGTGTGTGTGTTTGTTTGAAATGTAAATTCTCAGAGGGGAAGGAATCAAAAAAGAAAGTAAAGAAGAGGAGAAGGTGAGAGGCAGTGATAGGGAACCTGGCTGTGGTGTTGGGCTGTCAGATGTCACTGTGAGCATCAGGAGCCATCACTCTGACAACAGAAATAAGATTAATGGTGGATACAGCGGGAGGGAAGTTGTTTCTGATACTTTTTACTGAGTCGAGATGAAATGAAAAAAATATATCTCTAACCTTTTAAGATACATCCTTGGTCATATTGTGGACCTATTTAAGTATTTTAAAGTACAACAAATAAAATAATAATAATCATCTGATCATATTTTGATATCAAGGGAGGTGAGTGACCGCCCACTTTAAAAAGGGGTCCAATCAAATGCCTAGGATTGGATTTGAATCTTTCTTGTAACTGTACACTGTTAGAGTGTCTGTTAAACTGGAAAAATGGCACTGTGACTTTGAACACACATCACACAAAACAGTGACCTCCATACAAGACAGCAATACAGCCAACGCAATGTACTGTATATATTTTTGTCTGGTTCAAGTCTGGTTCAAATGACACCGACAAACCAACCAACACTCTGAAATTGTCAACCCTTAAACTATGCTGCTAACATGTCATGGCATATATGATATCATAATACAATTAGCAAAATAAAAGCTGTGTGAATCCTAAAATGCTTACTTACACTCATCTGTAAATCTTTTTTTACTCTAATGCTTGTTTATTCTGTTTCAATTTTTGAAATGTCTCTATTTTTCGAATTGTTTGTTTCTATTTTTAATTTCTAATTATGTGCAATGCCTTATTTTGTTTTATGCGGTTTGCATGTTCCCAGTTTGGGATTATTAAAGTACCTCTTATCCTAAGATATATATTTATTGAAGAGGGAGCCTTGTCTTGTTTCGTCATTCTTACTGATGATTTTTCAGTGTAGGTGTGAGGTGTTTTTAGCTTTTTCAAGCTTAAAGTTAAACAATGTCACGTTTAAATCGCATCGTGTGTCAGTCTTTCAAACTCTTCAATGCCCGAAGGGGTTATTACACTCAAGCTGACCTCCCATCAGCCCTTGAGTCCATCTCAAACCCGAAACCTGACGGTGTGAGACACCGACAGTATTGTTGTCCTCCCTCAAAGCAAATAGTTAAAGAAACCCAAACAGATAAAATGACCAACACTCCATAGTCACATGTTTTTTTTTCAAACACTTATCCAGAGGCGAGAAGACCCTGTTTATGTTGATCTGTCTGAACGTGTGTATGTGTGTGTGTGACCCGAGGCCCTCACTAACACCATGAGGATCTGTAGATTAGACACACAGGAGACAGCTGGGCCCTTGACTTCTAGCCATCTCAGCCGTTCATGGAGGTTTAATGGAGTGTGATAATAACGGCAACTAATCTGAGGGGGGTTGACGGGAGGTCAAGAGACCCTGGTTGACTCGAGGGTCAATGCGGGAAGAGAAGAAAAGGAGACAGCATGTGTGTGTGTGTGTGTGACCTGAAATACATCACAAACAATAGCACACTAGGTGATGAAATTGATCTGTAACAGAAACAGATCGATCCTGCAGCCGTGCACACACTGCGGGGAAAACTGTTTTTTTTTAAAAAAGTGATCAAGAAGAGGGGTGTGAGACGGAGAGACAGTATCTTTCTGCTCTTTGATGACAGTCTTTCCCCACAGGGGCCACCCCCCCTCGACAGGACTGACATGAAACAAACAACTGTATTTCCTATCCTCCCACCCTCTCCCTCTTATTTTAACCCCCCCCCCATTACCCCTTTACTTCTCCCTTTCATTGTCTGTCTCTCCCACTTCCTCCTTTTCTCACATGACCTCTGTGTCTAAATGTGGAGAAATCCAAAATGGATTTATCACTAAAGTAGTTTTTAATTCAAAAGGTGCAAAACAATGCTGTTATGGGCCTTAAATAATATGGAGATGTTCTGCTTTGATCAGTTTTAGATCATATTCAACTGAATATATTTTGGTTTTGTAGTGACATTAGACATTTAAAGACATCCACTTTGACAATTTGAGAAACGGTGATGGATATTTTGACTATTTCTGAAGTTGTATAGACTAATTTATTTTCTAGATAATTCCGCATATACATTGATAACTAAATAAATAATTACAAAAATAAACAAAGTCTTTAGTTGCAACCCTTATTGAGAGTACTGCAAGAACAGCTAGTCAGTTAATCAAATATATGAGCAACAGAACAAAACATTCATTTTTTCTGAACAATTTTAATCTTATTCTATGAATTATGTTATTCATTCCCACATTTATTTGGGTAAAGCTTCTGAAGTGTGTGAGTTCTCCACTGTCTGCACTGGTTTTAACTACAGCAGTAATTCTAAAGCCGTCCAAGGGCCCGGAGAGGGAGTTAATCAGCCGTTGCTAAAAAGAGGAAATCCTTCCATCTCCCAGCTGCCACCTGTCACTCCACCTGCCCCACTGGCTACGTCACACACACACACACACACACACACACACACACACACACACACACACACACACACACACACACACACACACACACACACACACACACACACACACACACACACACTAAAGACATGGTGGGAAACATACACAAATCGGTACACACTGGTAAACCCACATGCCTGTTTGCACACGCCATGTTCCAGGTGACACCCTGACATAACAGGCCGACAAGGAAACAGAAACAGAATGAGAGAGGAAGACTACAGGACCCCCCACACACACACACACACCCCCCCCACACACACACACACCAGTAATTATACACATCCATTCCAACAGTAACCACCTTTTGACTTAATCACAGTTTTTGTGTGAGTAGGGGCAACATTTAATGAAGAATTAGGACTTGAAGCAAAAAGATAGTCAATTTATGTAAATAAACATTACAATTACTTGATAAATTGTTATAAAAGTCATTTTTTTATGACAATGAAACGTAAACCCCTATTTTTTCAGTCTTTGACCAATTGATGAACTCTTTCTGAACTAATCCTTTTCATCCCCAGACCATATCAGCATACAGCTCTACATTAATGGCAGACTGCATTAACGCACACACACACACACACCTCTAATCCTTTGTCCCAGGCTTGGATTCCCCTCCAGAACACATCCTGAAACTGATCCTAATGCAGACCTATGACTCACAAACCATTTCCTTTTTTATCTATAAGCACTGTGTGTTTGTATTGTCCCTAATACACACAGTGCTCGTGCCGTTTCTCCAAAGCCGCCACCTTGCAGCCATCGGTTGACTCCAGATATCAACGAGGGCTGCGTTTGTTTTTGAGAACCTGTGAACTATGCTGTGTGTTTTGTCCCGGAGTCTTCGTATCTCCCCTGCTGGCGGAGAGGGTGAGTTCACAGCTGTCGGATCCACGCTCACTCCCTTGGCCTTGAACATCACACCATCGCTGTTTTAACGTGCCGCTGGGCAAACAAACTCACATACATGCAAACATCAGATCCATAGGGACACATACACGCATTGGTATTCACGCACAGCTTCATCGCTTTGCTCTCACACCACAAACAAATGCCATGACAACAGAAATGAGAGCACAGTATGAAAGACAATTTTGACATGCAATAGCTTAATCCTAGCTCCTAATCCACTGGGATTGTCATGATATGCAGACATAACCTACATATTGCACAGCTTACCTAACAGATCCCTGTTAAAAGCTGACTTGTTGCCACTCAGCTGGTATTACCTCCTCTCCGGCACACTGTCCAAGTCTGATGAGTGACACATAACACAGATCCATTGTGCTGGAAGGATTACTAAACATGTGCTCTCTGACTCGGGACACGGGCTGGCAGCCTCAGTGACAGATTATCTCATCCGTCTATATTCAAATGTTGGGTGTAATTACTTTAAAGAAAAGTGGCCGATGTTTTATAGAGAACCACAGAGAACCCTATTGAGTCATAACCAGTCTCAGATCTTTAGCACCACAGATGAGCTAGGCATGCGGTCAAGATAAGGAGGAACAGTGCCCATTACGAGGGGAGGATACCTGCAGTGTGGAGGGTCTTTAAAAGAACAGCTGTAAGAGACATTGGATATTTGGACACATAAACATTGTGCTGTACTTGAAAGACTTTGTGGATGGAAGGACCTTCATTTCCATGGACAACGAGAAACTGGAATTCCATTTTTGAAGAAGATGGATTTGCTTCATTTTTGTTTTGTGAGAAAAAAGGACATTGTTTTTTCTCATGTGATTTATTTCATTTCTTTGATTTTTTAAAATGTTTTTCTTGCTTATTGGTTTCCAAAATTAGGTTTTGGCGGAGGTGGTTTATTATTTGTATGATTTTTTATGATTTTGTGTAAGCTAAAATAAATATGTCCTCCTTTATTTAATATGCATTATGGAAAAATGTAAATCAAATGTAAAACTTCTATTTTTCATAATAAAAGATTTTTAAAAAAGCACCACAGCAGTCTATAAACACAAATGCTGACTCATGAAGGTGCAGGCTAAAGGAAGGCCCGGGACTGATATAATGGAGGAGTCATTGGATAAATCATCAGCTGAACATCTCTACGAGCTTAATCTCTTTTCCTTATAAGGACCAATGCACTGGTGATGCAGGGGCACAGTCAGCTAGAGAAAAAACTGCAGAGCGATATATCCAGCACTACGGGAAGTTAGACAGGGGGCAGGAAGAATGAGGGGTGTGTATGAGGGCGGAAGGAAACGTGCAGACATGAAAAATGAACTATGAAAGGAAAATATGAGTCTGGGAGATGAGGGAAGTTGTGAGATGAGAGAGAAGTGAATGAGAGCACAGTGAGATAAACACACACTGACGGGAGACACGGCTGAGTCCAACAGGAAACATGGACATAAGTCAAGAACAGTCTTTCACTAGCAGCTCATACAACACACAGTACCCCCCCCACCCCCTCCCACCACCACCACCACCAGCTTAAACACACGAGAGACACAAGAGAAAAGACGGGCAAAATAAGACACTTGACTTCACGTGCAGACAAAACACTGACATCACACGTGTTGACATCATAGGACGGACCTAAAAGCACCCGCAGGATCAGAAAAATCTGAACAGAGCGGAAACGAGACATAATTAAACTCTTATTACATGAGTCCTGAGCTGATCGCACATCGGAAAACCGCCAATGAGAGTTTTTGTGTCTTATGAAAAGGTCATTTTTGTTGCTGAATAGCACAACAGTTTCATGAGAAGATGGATTTTATTTTTTTCGTGACTGATTGTTTGAGCCAGTATAAAAGGCCACCTAATGTACAGCTCCGGAAAAAATTAAGAGACCACTCCAAATTATTCTTAAATCTTTATCTCTACATGTATGGCAGCAGTTCAGGTGTCTGTTTAATTCCAACACAGAGAAGAATTGTCAGTAGTTTATAGAATACAATTAAAAAATTATAATAATTTAACTCAATGACATGTCTATAAATAATAAAACAAGACAAAATGATAATGCCGAAGTGCTCTCTTAAGTTTTTCCGCGGCTTTATGTATGTATGTAGTCTAAACAGTATAAAGGAGGTACCTTCGAGGTACAGTTTTTTTTAACCGTTTGAGTTTAAAAGTTATATAAATAGAAAGAAAGGAAGGAAGACCACGTCAGTTGTTTGAGTTTTGCACCTTTTGTTTGATTTGTTTTGACTATTGTAAAGGCCTGTTTGTGAGTTAAACACATATAAATGACAGAAAAGTAGTAGAAATGTCTGTTTCAGGCGTCTAGTGGCTTGATGAAAAAGCACGGAAGGAAGCTGCAACACTGATTCCAGGGTGCAGAGTGAACTAATTCCAAAAAACAACTCAGTTTAAAGATATTTACAGTACGTAACCTCCACCTGGAGACCATGTGAGCCCCAGAACGGCCACTACACGTATCACGCGGTCATATTGGTTTTTTCAAATGAGCATTGAGGCTTGTCACAAGGAGCAGCTGCAACCCACAGAACCTTTCATCAGATCTCTATCAAATGCTGGCATCAAGAAATCTGTTCTGTTTGTTTTATTAAAGATCAAAGTTGTTATCCTCTGAAGGAGAATTGTCCATGCTGAATTTCCCTCAGGGTGAACAACTGAATCATATTTCTGATAAAACAAATACACTTCTTTCTTTCTTCATCTTGAGGTACTTCGCACCATGTATGGTAAGAATGGTTCCACACAATATTACAAAAAGCACTACATCATTGGATAAAAATGAGTCATCTGGTTGCCATACCATTTGTTCCTCCGCTGCGAGGCAAGATGCTAGCTGAGGTCAGAGATATGTTAGATGACATCAGGGTAAAGGCAGGCTGGAGCTCTGCCACGTATAACATCCCACAATAGAGCAGAAACACTGAGCTACATTTCTCCCTGTTTCTCTGCTCAGCTTGTCTTGTGTTTCTTCATCAGGCCATCTGTCTTCATCTCTGACCTTTATGGCTTTTTTGAATGAGCTCCCTAAAAAAATGAGGATCTTGTTCACGGTGTCCTGAAGGGTTCACAGCTCCGTCTCATCTTTCAGCCTCCCCGAGCTGAGAATGAGAAAGTGGAAACAATCTTTTGTTTGGGTTGGGCTTTATGACTCGTGAAAAAAAAGCTATAAGGGAGGACTATAAGAGGCTACTGTATAATACAATCATTGTACTCCCCCCTTCTCTCTCAAGCGGGGGATACAGTAATACAAATGTATGCTCTCGATCCTAATGAAACCACTGTTCCATTTATCTCCCCTCCAGCCTCTCTCTCTCTCTCTCATACACCACACAGTGATAGTCATGAAGCCAGGCTGCCTGCCAGGTGTGACCTCATTGACCTTTTGTTAATTTGGGGGGGCTACAAAGCTGCAACGGCTCCTCTTAGTGGTCTTTAGTTTAACGGCTATGAGGGGACGCAGGTATAATTGTGCAGAGGAGGCATTAAAAAAAGGTCAGCCTCAGGGGCCACAGCCTCTTTTGAAGCTGATGGCCCCCGACTGAGGATAAAATGGCCCGCAGCTCTACGTGTGTCACGTATGACCTTAGCATGCGGACAGAGTCAGACAGCTACAGAGCAAGCATCTGAATCCAGCCGGGCGGTCTGCCTCGAGAGTTCAAAACGTAGAGAAACAAAGGGGAGAGGGGTCAAAGGTCATTTCAGTTCAACTTGATGAACTGCTTTGGCATTAGGATTGCATTTATTTACTGAGGAAAAGAAGGCCAACACATTAAAAAAGGACTTTTTAGTGTATTAAGGCGTGCACATTCAAACTCACCCACACACCACCCCCCCTTTTTTAAAGTAAAATAATTTTACTTGATTGAATTGTATTTATTTATTTCATTTTCCATATGTATTTTCTTTTTGGATATGTTTCGACTTTTTTAAAATGTATTTTTGTATTATTTTTTGATTTTATCTTCTGGTTCTGTAGATACAGTTTAATGAAAATGAAACTAATTGTTGACAAAAATGTGAATTTGTACATGGAAACTGAAATAAAAGTAAAGTAAAAAAAGACATTTCAAATATGACACCCATGCACACCCCCCTTTTTATTGTAAAATAATTTTACTTAATTGAATTGTATTTATTATTTATTTCATTTTCCATGTCTATTCTTTGGATATTTTTCAACTTTTTATTATTTATTCTAGTATTTTTTCTTTCATGTTTTCTTTTTATCTTCTGGTTTTTAGATATAGTTTAATGAAAATTAAACTAATTGTTGTCAAAAATGTGAATTTGTAAAAGGAAACTGAAATAAAAAGTAAGTTAAAAAGGGTATCAGACACATTAGATTTTTCCAATAGCGATTTTGAGCTGTAAATTAAGAAATAACAATGGAAAAGTAGACTATAGAGGAATGGTATTTGCTCCATCCTGTTCTAGAGAAAAAGAATAGAAACAACAAGCTCATCGGTGCGTACCCTTTTATATCCGACTTTCAGAAAGGGAAACCGGGTCCTGCATGCAGAAGTGGGAAATACTAGCGTGACGGAGAGCCGAGGTTTGATGGCTCAGCTGATGACGGACACTTCCTCCTGCGCTCCGTCTGATAACACTGCTTCCCTCACAGCACCCTCCTCATCCACAGAGACTTTACTACCCAGCACCAGCACAGGCAAAAAAACAAATGAAAGTTTCATTTTTATGCCTAAAAACAACAATAATTTCCGGGAGGTTGAATTTCAGTTGAGAATGAAACGTGTGTTCGGGCCTCAGGACTATTCTTCTGGTTGGCTGAACACTATGAGACAAACAGGAGACAGGTTTTCTGTAGGCGAACACTCCTGTGGCACATAATGTTGAAGTAGGCGAGCTCTTTGTAATACCATAAAACACATTTTATTGGTATTAAAGTTCTAGTTAATACCACGATGCCATACTTCAACAACACACAATGCTCGGAACACATGTGAAGGCCAAACTATATCAAGCTTTTCATCACAGTTGTATGAGTTGTATGGGTGTTCGGAAAAAACAGATGAAGTGCCAAAAGAGAAGTTATTGATTTGCTTCCTCTGAGAGTCAGTGGAAAACATCTCCCCCGTGATAACGACGGAGCAACACCATCATCATAAAAGCGACACACACACACACACACCAGATGATCAGAGGGGCCTTGCTAAATATTGAAGGACAGTGAGGACGGGAGTGCAGTGATTCTTTCAGAGGATGGTGTTAACCACAGGCAAGCTGCCCAGTTCCTGGAGAGAGGGAGGGAAAGGGTGGGGGGAGAAGTGTGTGACTGACTAAGGCTATTGCTGACCCGTGACTATGCTTTGCTCGCAGACACTAACACAACACACATTCCAATCTGCAATCACAGGACACACACATTCAGGTTCACACACAAACGCATGTTTAGCATTTAGAGCTAATGGCCTCGATGCAACATTTTTGCGGTATAAGCAGGGGAGGATGAACTTCTCCTTACAAAGGGATATGCTTGTCCCAGCTAGGGATACATGGCTGCTCAGTCGCACATCGCAGTGCCGGGATAAAGCCACTTCTGAAGGCCTTATCTGGGGACAAGAAGCAGGAAGCTGACCCGGAGAATCAAAGTGAAAGATAGTGAGAATGGCCCCCTGTGACCTGGAGGCTCAAAAGGCTTACACTTTGTAGTAAACAAGAGCTTTGGGACTGAAAGTGCTGCGCAGTGGGAGCTAGCTGGCCTACTCCCATGTTCTGTTTGTTAAATTTGACCGGAGTGTGCATGGTGACACTGTGCTCTAATGCGTTTATGTCATATCTACTGCCATCCATCCGTCAATTATCCAAACCCTTAAGAACAGGGCTGCAGCGGAGTATCCCGCTCGTATCCCAGCATGCATTGAAGGAAAAGGATTTAAGTGTTCAATTTGCCTGAACGGATTAGGACATTGGGAAGTGGAGCTTGTGCTGTAAGTGCTTCTCCCCCGTCGCCCAGCTGATCAGAGACATTGATGACACAAGCCGGTCGATACGGTCTTAAACTGACTTCAGCTCAGAGCAGTGTATGCTGGGTAAACATGTTCCAGGAGATGATTTAGAAGCAAAGAAGCAATGATCGGTCTCTGAGAACCTGATTGATGGTGATTGGTCTTTTGTCTGTTTATATAATTTATGGATAAGCCTTACAGCTGCTTCGATTGCTCCTTTTTTTCTGGATTTATGTATCTATGGGCAGGTGGATGCTGTCTTTTGTTATCATAAAGGTGTAAAATATTCAAAGAATAAACTGAAATGGAAGTATTTAAATCAGATTTTCTTCAGTTACCAACAGAAATCCACTAGAATCTCCATACTGACTCAATTCAAGGTAAACACAATTACTTTTTCAATATTGATACTCAGCAGAGCAAGTGTTACACCAACATCTTTTCATGCCGTCAGCATTGGAGGAACCTGTAGTTTCCTTTCCTCTGACACTGATCCTGTCCATACTACACCTGCTGGCAGAGGTCATTTACCCATCTAGCAGAGAGGGGTTTTTTTCAGCTATTTCTCAGCATTGCTTTGAGCTCGTCTTTCCGATCCCAGAGCGAAAAAAGCCTGAAGGCTGTAACACATATCTCCATCTACAGCATATAGTTAGAAACGATACGAGCCTGCCAGGACAGCATTACTGTCAGAAACATGTCCCTGTTTCATTAGCTTTTTTTGCTGATTTTAGATAATTATCCAACCTTCCTGTTGTCCTTGGGTCAAATGTGACCCATTCCCAAATGCTTTTCTATTGGGATTAAGGTTTATTTTATGTTTGTACCAGAAAAATAACATATTTGCTTATATGCTACGATTTTCAACAAGAAAATAATCATGATCACTTTCATTAGGTTTTGGGTTTTATTCAAATGTATATCATCTGGGGTCAATTCTGTAAAATCATTCAAAAATGTTTCCTTTTTTTATCTCTGAAATTAGATTTGATTTTTGTGTAAATGAAGTCTATTGACCATCATATGAAAAAAAGAAGAGTCAACTTTCTGGTAATAAGGTGAAATAAAGTGGCTTAAAAAGGTGTAAGATAGACTTGGGTAATTATTTAAATACTATGTGCTTCATGAATAGTCAAACAGGGAGGACAAACGTTGATAGGAAGACAACACAAGGGTTAAAATGTCACTTTCCCTCAGCTTGTTCCAGGGCTTGAAAACAAATTAATTCTGTTCTAACTATTTTTGCCATTTTGGTCATTGATTAGAAATATTGCCCACAATGATCAACTATTAAGGATAGCTTACACTATGAATGTCATTGCAAACTCCCAGAGGAGGACACATTGTCTCACGCTAACCAGAAAATTGCAACATGTTTCATTTGCTTTTTTCTTCAGCTGGAGAGATTTTGATCATTACATCTTAACTCTATTTCCTGTAATTCATTCAGCAGCTCCTGTTATCTTCCTTCTGTCCTTTACTTACATAAACATATCTAAGCTTTATTCTCCCTCTTACTTCCGCCCATTCCTCTTCCTCACTCCGTCTCTTGCTTTTCTTCTCTATCCTCCAGCTCCTAAATCAATATCCTCCCCTCTGAAACCTCAAGCATTACTGTCAGTGGTCTGAGCCCTGGGTGAGTCTGGCGGTGAGCCATCTGACAGGCAGACTGAGAGAAATGAACCCAAGAAAATATAGGGAAGACTCCAGCCTAAGGTGATCCGAGGTTAGCTTTCTGTTACAGACAGATCCAGAACATATGTGTGGCCGGAACACGCCTCTGAGGAACTCCACATATCCTGAAGCTAAATGTAAACCTTAATTCTGACAAACAGGGCGTTTTGAAGCTTCGGGGTCAGAGACAACATTTACATTTTATAGGTAAACGTTCCCACTGATCCATGCTAGATAATGGCTGTAAACAAACAAACAAACAAACAAACAACAGGAGCCACCACAGGGGCTTGTTCACTCCTGTCTGTCGAACAGACACCCGCCTGAGGTCCTTTTCAGCAGCAGCTTCATGAGCCAGCTCTCGCCACTACATGGGGAACACAAGTGAATAATATGCTGGTTCTAAACATTTCTTCCAGGCCTTTTTTCCAGACACACATTCCACAAACGCCCACAATTCAAAGTCAGGCAGCAATACAGAGGTGCAGGAATGAGTCCTAAAACCCAGAATTGAGTTAGCATTTGACCACTTCCGGTTCCCTCGTCTCAGAGTCAACGGGATTTCTCCAAAGGATTTTGGAAAAATAGCGCGAAATAAGGTCTGTGGTTGACACAAATTTAATACATAGATCAAGCTTTGTTCTACGACATTAAATCCATCAGCAGTGATCCTACTGGAGATTTTTGAAGAGTTTACGTATCTGAAACACGATGGTTGTTGACAAGTGGCTGAATTGGACTGTCGAAGTTGTCGAGGACGGTGTACGTCATTATGGCAAACACGTAAACACTCCCTATTGATTATTATTAATGAACTGAAACAGCCATGACTTGTAGTTAAATTCAGTGTGGCTAAAAGAAAAGGCTTTGTTAAAATATGTAAGCGCGAAAGTCAGTTGGAACGATCTTAAGTTGGCGTTGAAGTTGTGCGACCCTGCTGTACTCATCTTTACTTGGTTTATAGCATAACGTTAGCATTTTGCTTCTGGTGATTAGATTTATGTTTCGAAAATGATAAAAAGTAGGGTAGACGAGGAGATTATCCGGCTGAACAAAACGTGCATTTATCAAACAGCTTCGTTTTCCACAGATCTTATAGAAATCGCTTGCTTTTTTTGTCGAGGGAACCCATGCGCAGCTTACTTCCGGGTCGGCCTACAAAAATACCTCATCCCTGCACACTGTTCTTTCAGGGCATGTGGAAGATAAGGCAGAGTCAGCTGTGATGATATTGTCCTTGCTCGGTAACACCAGTTGATACCGCCTGCCAACTTCACTGCAGGCTTATCGCGCCCTCTATTAGTGGAGAAGCCTCTGCCTCGCTTGGAAAATGTAAAGAGTTTCAAGCACGTCCCTTGGGAGTTCATTACGTGAAGTTGCATTCAGACCTGAGGTAAATATTTGCAGTAATTCTTCCCATTAGTTCCAACCTGCCCCGAGCAAGCGATGCACAGTGTGCTTAATACGCTGTTTCAAAGTAAATAAAGTAACACTTGAGCGGGGCTGACACTGTGTGAACTGTTCTCAGCAAACAGTGAGCCAGTGGTGAAATAAATATGTTCAGTTCAAACCTCAGGAATGATCGGCCAGGCTCTAGTCAAAGGTTTTACCGCAGGAATGGACCGCAGGAACTTCTGTAACATATTTTTTGAACATAAACATCTCCAAAATACGCAATTTATAAATACCAGTCCATTAGGCCAGACAAAATACCAAGTATTTATGGAACCGGTGTTAGATTGCTACGGGTGGGGTTTAAGTTGATAGCTGATATTTCAAAAACAAGTGAAGTTCGAGAGAAAAACAAACTCTTGTCCTGGCTAAGCCTTGAGATAGCATTTCTTACTGAGCCAGTGCTTCAGAACCCCCCCAACAGAAAAAAAAAAACAAGAATACATGTCCAAAGAGAAACAGACAGCCAGAGCAGGGTCTGCTTTTGCACTTATCCCCACACACATGTACGCCAGGGGGCCAAACCCCTGATCCTAACTCAACAAACAGGCAGTGACGCAAGGGATGGTGGGGGGGGGGGGGAGTATCTGTGTGCGTGTTTATGCGCCACAGAGCGGAGTCAGGGGTCCGTCGGCGGTCTCTTACGGGGTGGCGAGTTCCTTTTCGCCCTGAAGAGAAAGTGCAGATTGATGGCAGCGAAACCCTGCGTTGGCCTTTCATTTGTCTTCCGTTACCTGCAAGGGGTGACAGCCCTCATCCTGACATAACGTATGAAAGGGGGTCAGAGGTCAAACCCTTGAGGACGACACTGCTGAGGCTTGTAGACAGTTCATCTTCACAGGACGTCAAGGAGCCGAAAGGGCAGTGATGCAGATTTTACTTATTCCTAAGGATGTGTATAAGTATAGCTCTTAGCTGTATGCCTCACCACAAAAAGCCAGTAAATAGAAAGTACTTTTGATAAAGCATACCCTAATATTTCCAGAACTCTCACTGAGGGAATGAGGTGTCTGTTGCCCTCTGACCCAGGAGGAATGTATTTTTACTGCTCTGCAGGGCAAGATCGATATGAATCTACAAAAAGCACTGATTGCAAACTCCATTTAAATATGCTGCATGCACACACACACTTTACTGCAGACAGTGAAGGTACCATCATCTTAAAACGTAGACTCGATCCAGAACATTTGTTACAGCATGGTATTTACTGCACTAGAATAACTATAATTAGGAGTAAGTCACCAAAAAAAACAAAAACAAGACAGACTCGAAATAGTTTCCTTCCTATTGTCTGGATTCCCTGTGTCAAAGGATGTCGATATGGTGCAAACAGGTTGAAAACAACATAATTAATGATAAGTTCATGTTGATTGTCTGTTGTTTGGACATATTCCAGCTATTTCTGTGGGGTCTGGTCTCACTATTCTTTCCACACACACTCTCTTTATAGATTTGAATTGAAAGACTTGCTTTAGCCTCAGAAAAACAGACCAAAATGGAGTGCGCTTGAAAGGCATCTTCAAATAGAAACAGGGTTGTCTGACTTTTGTTCGTTTTTGATTACATTTCCTTAGCTGTGACATTTTTTCAAACATTTCCCACAAACAGCATTTAACTACTCTCTACGCGAGATGCAAAAATAGCAATATTGAAGAGTGAGATGAGTCAGAACAGCAGCAGGAATGGATGGATGGAACAAAGTTGATGAGTTCTCTGTGTTGACGGCAGCCTTCGTGTTTATCCTTTAATATCTGCGCCATGATTTCTATCAGACATGGCATCCTCCTCTTATGCTGCTCTCCTAATGGCTAAATATAGGCCTCGCCACGGCAACAGTAAGATAAATTCAGTTAGTCTGATCAAATTTGGATAACACAGAGAGAAGCAGCGATTCTATCATTAGCTAGTTCTCTGATTTTCAGGTCATATGGCTTGGCTCACACACTCACACACACTCACCACAATTGGTAATTACGTTAGGAATTGGGAGGTTGCGGTAGTGAGCCTCAGGAGAAAGTTTGCACTCCAGTGTGTGAGTGTCATCAGGGGGCATGACACACACACAGGAGACCTCCCAGCAGCTATGTGCCATTTGTTGGCATTTCAGGAGCCTCGCTGCTCCTGAAAATGTGGAATATGACAGTGAATCATATGAATGTAGATATAATTACAGGTTGTTTTCCAGCAGAAATAAACAGGCCTGCAGAACACACATTCTGCATACTCACACACAAGTGTTTCCTTAAAGCCCTGAAAAGTGTGGTATAAAGGTTATGAAATGTTAAACTACCGAGTGTCTTGGAGGCAAGGACAGAGCGGGATGCGAGGAATGAAGAACAGGTTTCAGAGATTCAACAACTGGGCTCCAACTGTCAGCGTAGAGCGGGTCACACACACGTTACGGGACCACAGCCACCGCAGACTGCAGAGGCCTCCGACCTCTATGTCAAGAATGTCGTGAGTAAGAGCACTGAGACGTGACGTGCTGTGCATGTGTGTGTGTGTGTGTGTGTGTGTGTGTGTGTGTGTGTGTGTGTGTGCGTGTGAGTGTTGTATTAGATTACAGGTCAGCTTCAAGTTGTATTCATGTCATTGTTCCTGCCCAAGTGCCGGGGATTCCAGAAGTCACACTGTGTAAAAAAAAGTGATTCTAAATCTTTGGGTGTGTTGACAAGCAGAGAACGGTGCTAAGTGCTGTGACACACATTCAAACTCAAAAGCAAATTAAAAGTGATGCAGGGATAGAGGATTTGTAGGTTTTTGATTAATTGTTTGGGATAATTACAGTTTATGTTCAGCAATCCTCATCAAAATCCCAGACTTTTACATATTGTCAATTGGAAAGTTAAAAGCTATTATTTAAAACGACTGTCCCATAAGTGAATCCCCTCAGATGAGAGGAGTTTGCCTGTGTTCTGCGTGAAGATGTTTGATGGTTATGACAACATCTGGTGTGTCATTCAGCCCACGTAGCAACAGCAGCTAACATCCTAGCTTAGCTTTGATGTTAAAAAGCTAACATTTTCACGAGTAGGGTATTTACTGCCGTACAGAACATAAACATATTCAATACTAAAGATCATTTAACCCAAGACTTTATTTAAGGCAATCAAGCCATCAGGAAATCCCATATCAGTCAACGTTATTGTCAATCTTTGAGTTTGTGTGTACAGACAGAGATCGGAATACTGTTTCCCACCATCACGAGGTATAAGTAAAAAATAAATATAAAAACACAACATAAACTTGTACACCCAAATGTATATATACACACACATAAAACAAAGGCATCAATAAAAGAACAACAGTCAATATTTTAAAAATGACACAAAATAACAGCTACTTCAAAAGTATGCTGTTGGATATATTAAAGACAATGTACTCGTGTGCAAAAGATTGAGCAAAAGATTGTCCATAGCAGCGTAAAAAAAAATATATATATAATATACTGTGAGACAGGGGAACTGTGGGGAGGTGCAAATATGCTACCAAATGGCCTGGTTTTATTCTCCTGCACCATCTACGCTGTACAGATCAGTAGAGATCATCACATTTGTTTGGCACCCGGAGGAGGGCTGGACATGCTCATCAACAAAACCACGTGACTTTACCTAAACATGGTCAATATTTAAAGAACCTTTCAATTCAATAGGTAAGAAGGTAAGAAGCTTCGCCCAGAAACGTTTTGCAGCTGGAAATCGTTCCTCTCTGAACTCCTTATCAGTGAGAACATCTGGAGTTGGTGGTGCCAGAGACAACATTGCAGGGATTACTTCAGACTTCCAACATAGTATGGGACTGCGTTCATATATCATTACTCAGGAATGGAGATTGGATGCAATCTTTGAGTAGCAAGAACTGTCTGACTATCAGAAGCCAGCTGGATTAACATTGTTTTGTGTCCAAAAAAACATCTCTCTGATCCACCACGGTGAACAAATCTTTAGATTAAATGATCAAGAGACCGGGACACTGGCCTCTGTGTTGTTATTGCATGGCTGAAGTGCTTATGTTACTGTTCAATAATGCTCAATAACAGTTTAACAAACGTTCAATCCAGCTACAACTCTCTCCCTCTCAAACATGTATGGCTAGCAGCAGATAAATGAAGAATAAAGCAGCCGTAAGAAAGACTTCTCCATTGTTTCAAACAGAATATCCTTTTAACACCATCTTCTTAACTCAGCATTAAAGGGAAATATCAGTTTATTATCATTTGTGTGCCTTAAATGTGAGTCCCTCATTGCATATGAAAACTGTGAATAGGCACAAATATGGAAACAAAAACAAAGAATAATGAAATGTTTTTATTCATAATATTAGCATTCCTTTATTTTAATTCCCAAATGTGTTAAAATATTTTAAATTCCTTGTCTTAGCAATTAACTTGGCGAGTAAAAAAGTAATATTGCCACTAAAAATGATGGCTATAATTGTGAAAATAATAACCAAGTGGATTACAGGTGTATTATTTTTCTCCACGGCTTGAAATGCATATGGGAGTTGGCTCTCTAATGTGGCCCCAGGAAGCGTCTCATTAAAAACAGCTCGGATGTTTATCCAGATGATTTACAACTCGCCTCTTACAGATATTATTAGTAGGCTAATTTCCAAACGGAGAAAGAGTCTGTAGACTTTGTCAGTTGTGCCTGAGGAGCTTTAAATGCAGTCCCGACTCGCCCTTGCTTTCCGTTCCTCCACTCTCTCTCAGGATGTGCAGGTACACTCTGAATAACATACTGTGGAGCGTCTCGGGGGGGGGGGGCTGCAGAGCTCGCCTCAAACTGTCTGCTTGCTCACAGCATACCGACTGGAAACACTTTTTCTGGTATGCGAGTTTAGATCTAAAAAAAGCCTCACGATAAAAAAAGAAAAGTTGTATTTTATTTCTTCCCTCCTGTATTCTACCGGGACAGCTGAGATAAAAGAAGCAAAACAGGAGGGGGGGGGAACTTGGCCTTGTTCTGTAGAAAAGGCGGGGACAGCCTGCTATGCACCGTGCTTGTCTGTTGTGTGTAGCTGTGCCCTCCAGCAGCGAGAGGGATTTGGAAGCCCCTCTCCTCACGGTTAAGTTGATAGGTCACGGCACATTCCAGACATTTTCTGTCTGTTTGTTTTCCACTCAGCCACAAAGAAAGAGCCCTGAGTGTCTTTGATCTGCACATCACACCTGAGTCAGCCTGGATCTTGATTTAAACAACAGAAAAAATCTAAACTTGTTTATGGACGTCTCAGACATCTTGTCGGCATCCAAACTTTTTCTAACTTCATAAAGAAAACTATATGGATATTTTCCTAAGTATATTGGAGTGTATTTTTGTAGAATGACCTTATATAACCCATATTTTATTTTATTTTTGTTATACCTGTGTTATTTACTTTCTCAGTGTTTATTAATTTGATTTCTATACATTTGTCATATTCTCATGTTACATTTTTGGGATTTGAGACCTTATATGTTGTGACCCCTTGATAAAGAAACCATTCATCTGAACTGGAGTACTATTGGATATTAAGGGGACTCGAGAAAATAACTAATAAAGAATAAGTTTAAAAACAAATGTTTATAATACAGTCAGAGTATTGGGCATCAGAGCACACACTTGTACATTTCAAGGCAAAATAATACCTTATTATCAGTAATAAAAGCAGCACCAGCTAACCTGTGTTCCTCAACAGGTTGCCCTCTGCCGTGCTCCCTCCACACAGGCTGTTTGTCGGCCAGCCGCTGATGGAGCCATGTTCCTAGCCTCCACACTGTCTGTCATATCGTGCAGGCTGACCTCTGCTAGCTCCCGGCCAGAGAAGGTCAAGAGCGGCTAATAGGTGCTGATGGCACTGACCTGCTACTGCAACACTGCTGTGGGATTATGATGTACACTATTTTAACTAAACACGACCAACTTCTGTGACTGGAAGAATGTTTACCTGGGATTCCAGACAGCACCATAATCACTAAAGACAGAGAAGATGAATTGAGCCACTCAGAAGCTTCTGTTCCGTTTGCTGTTTTAACATCAGCATTTGTTTAACCCGGCAGGTGCAATGTGAAGAGGAAGCCAATAATGCAAAAGAGGTAAAAACATGTGACTTTCCTTTGTGTTCAGGATATTCCGAGCTTTAAGAGGGAGCAGAGTCCAGGCAATGTGTTCCAGTAATGCCACGAAAGAGTGAAAGTGTGTATGGGTATGTTTGGAGTATGGTCTAGCTGTTTGGCAATGTGGAGAGAATTATTTAATGAAGGACTATTAATGTTTGTTTTACCTTGGGCTCTGAAAAACGTCCTAGAGTGTAAAAAGCAGCGACCTCAGCGCTGCAGTCCCCTTCTCTCCTCTGCAAGCACTGTGTTCATAACCTTGAGAACCCTGCAGTACTGGGGCAGTGGACATACTGTACAGGGTGAAGCATGAATGATAGAAAATATGCTCTTAAAGTGTGTTTTTTTAAGCAGTGAGATTAAATACTTAGCACCGTGCATACTTTGACGACACTGACGTTGTTTAATAAAAGTGTAGGGAAAATGTATTGTTGCCGACTGTGGTGAAAAGTAACTAATTAGATTAACTCAAGTACTGTACTTAAGCACAATTCTGAGGTACTTGTACTTTACTTGAGTATTTCCATTTTATGCTATTTCTACTCCACTACAATTCAGAAGTAAATGGTGTACTTTTACTCCACTACATTTATTGAATACCTTTAGTTACTTTTCAGATTTGGATTGATGATGTGAACTATAATCAACATTAAATCAGACTTTAGTTCCACCTGGAGTAAATTCACCAGCTATCCTGCAGTATACAGAGTCAATAAAACTAGCTGCACCTTTACCAGCTTTGATAACACGTTAATGATCAATAATTATTAAACATATCATATTACATTATTCTGAAATGGACCAATCTGCAGAATGAGTACTTTTACTTTTGGTACTTTGAATATATTTTGATGCTAATACTTTCCTACTTTTATTTGAGTAACATTTTGAATGCAGGACTTTTACTGTAACAGAGTATTGCTACACTCTGGTACTTCTACTTTTACTCGAGTACAACATTTGAGTACTTCTCCCACCTCTAGTGTTCAACTGTAATCAATAATAACCATCCTCAGAGCCTGCAAGATGATATCATTTTAAAGATTCACAGTAGATATCTATTAGTAAAAACAATGTGTTGCTAGAGCAGCTTCAATGTGAGTGTGGTCCTGAGCCATTCAGGAACAACAATCTTAGAATCTGGGAGTTTGGCGTCCTAAAGACAGACCTCGCAAGGCATGAACTCAGTTTTTATTGGTATCTTGATAGGGCTCCACTGTGATTTAACATTGCAAAAAACACAAATGATCCCACGGACACTTTGAGCCAGTTCTTGATCTTTGGGAGGTTTCCCTCACAGAGTATGTGTGTTTCACGGTGACTGAATGAACCAGTGAGAGGACAGATTGACCTGTGGTGTTAGCTGGAGGGGTGGGGGGGGATTTCATGCTAAGCGTCTGTCTTGACCAGATGGGTACAGAGAGGGTGAATGATCAGAGACACACACAGGTAGGTGAACGGACTGAAAGAATGGACACCAGAAAGCTGATGGAAGCAGAAGCATGCGGGGCACGGAGCCGAGTTTCATAACGTGCCCTTGAAGTGGGGCACGCGGCTTGTTTGGTCAGCAGATCTCGCAGGATCCGGTACCCGCTGCGCCACTCATGCCATCCCTCCTGCAGCAAGGACATTATGCAGCTTCACCACCAGCACCGAGGGCAAAGTGCCTGGCACCCATGAAATGTTACGTAGTTGTGCCAAATGGAGCTTAAACCGTCATTTTTTTCTGAACAATATGCGGTTGAGTGCTACTTAATATGGCCAATGACAGAGCTCAGTGATAGTACAGTATGGGGGCTCAGCAGGGGGCTGCCATAGCTCTCTATGTTGTCTTTACAAAGGGCCAAGTCTCTGGTTGGTTGGTTTAAAAAACACCTCCTGGTTCTGTACAGCGGTCTCATATTAGAGGTCAAGAGACTCAAATAGAGGAGACAACAGAAAAGAGACAAACATTAGCCAATATATATTAGAATTAGCTATACATCGGGTGTTGCATTGGGCTATACTTCCTTATTATCCTCATAACAAATTGATAGAAGCTTTGATATAGTGTCGCCAGCATTCATATTTAATTGACAATACCACCAGAATACATTCTCTCATTTCATTAGTTTTTCTGATACATTTAACCAGTCGAATGATTGTTAGCTAACCCATTAGCAAGCATATCTGTCCAGTAGTTGATGTCCTTAAGGATTATATTATTGGAACAAATAGCTATCTGTCTTTGTCTGACCAGAAAAGAAAAACATGTCAATCTAGCTTGACTGACACTCAGTGTAAGAGACTCATTAGCTTTCTTACAGCTTGTTTTGGAAAATTGTGCTAGCTGGTGCCTGGTGAGAAATGGCAGTCAAATCAAATTGTGCAGCGATTTGTGCCACAGCAATAAAGCACTTTCTACTACACACACTGCTGGATTAGCACCAGTGTGACTTCATGGTTGAATCAGCTGAGAGAGAATGAAATGTCTTATTCCTGGCAGAGGGAGGGAAACTTAGATTTTTTATTGTAAGTTTCAGAACAAACTTTTAAATCCCTTCTGAGGCGAAAGAGGTGAGAATTTGAATCAATCCTTGCTGAATGAGTTAGATCCAATCAGTGTTAATATTGGCAGCTATTTTAGATTTAGTCTTAGTCTTTAGACGAAAATGGTTTTAGTCACTTTTTAGTCCTTTTTATTCTTCATAGTTTTAGTCGATAAAAATTCATAACATTTTAAATCATTACATCTTTAAATCAATTCAACAAATACAGGTATCTGAAATTGGAATCACGGTCACAGTATCAAGTGTTGAAATTAAAGCAACATTTCACTCTCTTGCAGTGTGACTACATAGTTATTGCAATGCAAGCCCAGCCAACGATAGACTGGAAGCCAGGCTCATTCCTTTGCTACCGCAAACTGAAAACTTTTTTGCAAAAAGGGTTAAGCCAACATGGCTAACTAGCAAATTTGCCACGACTGCCCAGTAATATTGACTTAACGTTAGCGAATTGATGCTTAGTTAGCATTACGACTTATCGTGTAACGTTACAGTTTACAGTTAGCTAACCTACTGTGGCATAAATAGCAGGATGGTGCGCCTTCAAGTGTCTCTTCAGGTTGGTCGTATTCTTCTAATTTGTAGCCACATGGCGTCTCTCCTTCTCCCGCAGAAACAGTGAAGTGTGTTTTCCTTTCATAAATAAAGTGTGTCCATATATCTAGTCTTTCTTCTGACCAAAACCTTTTTGTGCTGAAGCCATCATCTTGTTATTTTCTCACTGTTTTGACATCATCACTTGTAGCTGAGGGATGTGAGGGATGTTTGCAGATTCCCAGAATGCCAACTAACTCAACCAATGACAGGGATGCATTTTGATAGCAAAGAGGGGCAATTGGGGGGAAATAAAATATCCTGCATTTGAATACCCGATAGTCCAACATTAACACTTTAGTCCCGTCTCGTCGAAAACAAAATATACATTTTGTCATAGTTTTTATTATCAAAAATATATTTTTAGCTCGTCATCATCTCGTCTTAGCCATGTAAAAAAAGGTGGTTGACAAACATCTTTCGTCATAATTTTCGTTGACGAAATTAACACTGGATCCAATGTAGCCGGAGAACAATTTCAGATTGACGAAACAGAAATAAAGTAGAAAATACAGTTATGAAATTTTAAATATGGTGGCAAATGTTTACTGCTTTAAGATAAGAGGCATTCTCTTCTCCATTTCATCAAAGCATTGCATGAATACCTCTGTGGATGTGCTCGTTTTCATTTTAAATACATTAATAAATAGTGAATGAGTTTAAACATCAGACTAATTGATACGATACGCTAAATTAAAAACCGTAATGAGCTATTCTGACAAGGAAAGCACTAAGGGACGTTAAAATCCCCGCACTCACAGAAGTGTTCCTCTGTAGAACTATCCATAAACAAAAGGAAGAAAGACATATTTCTGCATTTAATAATCCCATAGCATTAAATATTCATGGCTGCTATACCGAGAGGCAGGATGCACAGGACGTACAGTAGAGAGCGGCACAGTGTGGTGGACCTGCAAAGACAATAAGCAGGGTTGTGGATCATTGTTCAAATTAAACGTACATCGGGTTTGGAAGGAGCACAGCGAGGAAAATGTCAATGGACACCTTTCCATATGCACAGCAGCACAAGAATCTGAATCTGCGTTCTGAGGCACACCCTTGAAATATTTATGACCCTCCACGTTCTCTCCTCTGCTGTGGCAGGGGCATGGCTGCCTCTTTATCTCCGAGCTGGACTTTACAGCAGCACCCGCTCGCTCCAAGGCTCAACATTCTTCCCTCTGGGATCCTCTTACAGAGCTAACCGGCAGCTACGTACAAAGTCCTCTCAGTAATCGCCCCAAATCCTCCATGTTCTCACAGCCCTTAATGCAGAATGTGATTCTACATTCATTAAATGTTTGGTTTTGTAGAACAATGGCTGAGCCCAGTGGAAGTTATTTCTTTATGAGTTGGTGGTGGGAGACCACAGAGAGGAATGAGTCAGGACCGTCCTCTGAGTGGGCTTTCCTTAACAAACTCCAACTAAAGGGGGTTTCCTGTACACTCATTCTTTCCAAAAAGACATTTTATGAGCTATCCACTTACCTCACCTTGTCCCCCGGCCTTTGACCTTGATACAGATTGTATAACTGGCCTATATAACAATCGCCTGAGGATATTGGAAAAATATGCCATTGCACTTTGTGGAGATATGGGCTGTAAAATGATGCCATGATGGTAAAAATTAAATTGATATGGAACTTTGTTTCAGTTCTTGCGGTATGAGTTACAAAAGAGTATTTTTCTGTAGCAGTAGGGCCAACTTGTTATGCAAAAATGATCGGCAGGAAACTGGGCGAAGCTTACAGCCTCAGGTCATAACTGTGGAACCACTGAAAAGTACAACCAATCAGCAACTCATACGAAGCATCATGTATGGGTGAAATCTAAACATTGCAGCAACATACTTAGTTTTTATCCTGGTTTTGTTTTGTTCCTCTCTCTCACACAAACAGATCATTTGTTTATCTCCTCTCCGCTTTTACTCAGTTAATCACATGTTGTGCTGCAGTCTTGTCATTACAGTTTAGTGAGGGATTAGGAGGACTTTCCCTGTTGATACAAATTCTGCAGAATAATCAGCTAAGAATGAAATTGATAACCCTTATTTATTTATTTTTTATCTTTATTATTTATTTAATACGTGCTCCTTCAGTAATATTAAGCTGTCTTTGCCTCTTTTTCTTGCTGGGACAAATGCAAATGTCCCCTCTGAGGGGCAAATAAAGGTATTCTGATTCTGACTGGGCCCGAATTTAAATGTCCCCTATTGTGCAAAATGCACTTTATGATATCTTTTATACATAAATATGTGTCCCCACTGTGTAAGGAGACTCACAGAGTTTCACAAAATACAACCCTATCTCTTTTCCTCCTTACCCAAATCTCTAAAATCGAGCTGATCCAGATTTGCTCCGGTTATGACGTCATATAGGAAATGTGGGCTGCTTTACATTTAACTCCTGGCAACGTCTCACCCACGTGACAAGTCCCAACCTATTGTCCGCAATACACAGTCATGAGCTGAATCCCCTCCGCAGCACCTCTGTGTGTCCGTGTATTCAGCAGGATGTCTGCAGGAGGGACTTAGAGTTGTTGTATATATAATACATACAATAATAATAATAATACATTTTATTCGAAGGCGCCTTTCTCGGCACTCAAGGACACCGCACATGATACACACACAAAGACAATAAAAGGAATCAACAATGCAAGTAAAAAATAAAAACAATAGACGGTGACAGAGGAATTCATATCAAGTGGAATAAGCAGTTTTGAACAGATGTGTTTTGAGCTGTGTTTTGAAATGGGGGAATGAATCCATGTTTCTGAGTTGGGGTGGTAATGAGTTCCAGAGACGGGGAGCAGAGTGGCTGAATGCTCTGCTCCCCATGGTGATGAGACGGGCGGAGGGGACGGACAGGTGTATTGAAGAATAAGATCTGAGGGAGCGGGAGGGAGTGGGAACATGGAGGAGGTCGGACAGATATGGGGGGGCGAAGTTGTGGATGGCTTTGAATGTTAACAGGAGGACTTTGAATTGAATACAGAACTGAACCGGGAATGTCACTGTTCTAGTGGTTAACACTGAGAAGTGTTTCATAAATAACGCTTGATGTGGTTTGGAGCATAATATGGGCTCTAATCATGGCAGTGTTTAGCTGAGTTTCTCCTTTAGAAACTTCTCTCTTCAGCGAGAGAGAGCTGTATGCACTCCAAAGGCGTGTGGCCAGCTTCAGGTCCGCTCAAATTTAAAGCGACAGTCACAGAATCAGCACTTCAGGAACAGGGCTGAAATACAGGGGGATGAGGCATGGCTACAATGGGTGATCCGTTTGGTATTTTGAGCAAAACACTTCACAGACATGTTTTGTATAGATATTGCCCTACTATATATTGTTCAAATATAGCATAACAGGGTATATTTGAACTTGATCTAGAGCTACTGGTGATGAACATGCATGATGTGTACATTTACTCCTCATCTTGTTACTACTGTCATTACTTTACCTGGAGTACAGGTGAGTGACCTTATCTTAGTGATTAGATAAGGTGCAATGATCCTTATCAGGGAATTGGGTCAACACAGGAACAGATACTAGGATATAGATGGAGTCAGAACCAATAAAGACGATGTCCATAATTAAACTGACTAGATAATCTAAATTAGAATAAAGTATATGTTCCTCGAGCATTTGCAAAAGCATAGAGGCAGCATTTATGCAGCTGGTTCTTCTTTCAAACCAGCAACAAACAATTTTCTCTGAGAATACAAACAACTGTAAACAAGCCAGGCCACTGCCAACAATAGCAGAAACCTGCTCTGCTCTCTCTGTAAATGTTTGCTGAACGGGAGCCGGCAGAACAGGCGCAATGACCAACCAGGGGTTTGGCAGTTTCACAGCAAATACCAGCGCCGGACTAAAAATGACTCGCTAATCAGAGGGTTGAGAGAGCAAACAAAGGAGGAGGGAAGGAAACCAGGAAATGATAGAGTGAGTCTATGAATTACTCAGCAGACACGTCTCTCCCTCTTTACTCTCTGCAGGAGATAATGAGGATCATCTATCTTCTTGCCCTCCTTTACGCCCGTCTTTTGACCGTTCATCTGCATCCAGGTCAGCTGAAACATCTCTCCAAGAACCAGAGGATTCCAGTACAACAGTATTTTGGGATGAGCCAAAGCTAATGGTAAAATGGATTGCTCTTTTACCTTATAGCGCTTTTCTACCTTCCCCATCTCGGCCAAAAGAGGGGTCTTGCTCAAGGACACAGCTATGCCTCCTGAGACAAAACCGCCATAACCCGTCTTACAAAGCAGAAACCAAGCTAGCTGGATATCTGCACTGATGCACGGCCCTTAGAAACCACATTTACACAAAGAAGATTGATTTCATTCATACTTATTGCACCCAGGAGAGTAAATCTGTTACTGCAGCCATCTGTGAGACAGCTAAGCTAAGCACACAGACTGGAAACATGGAGAAACAGCTAGCCTAGCAGTGTTTCCCATACATAGACCAATGCGTGGTGGGCTGCCACAGAATCAACACCCACCGCCACGAATTGATAGCGTTTTTTTTACGCAATTTTAAACCTCTAGTGCTTACAACTCTTGTGCTCTAGGCCTGAGCGTTTTAGACATAATCTCAAAATGAATGTAGGCTAGGCTACTAAACAAAAATGAAATAGTACCCTATAAATTTCCATAAATGTAAATGTAAATGTCAACAGTACAGTAGACAAGGGATCGCAACCTCATGAACGGGTCAAAAACGGACCCTGGCCGGATGAGCCGTTTAGATTTGTATGAGCCCCAAACAGATACCTCAAAATGTAACTATCACAGCTTCTTATACAAACTATTTGTGTTATATTGTGTTTGTTTCATCCTCACAAAACACAAATTGTTAAAAGAAGAAAGCGAGCAAAGATATTTCCAATAATGCCAAACCATTATTTTAATAAATGATGTAAAAGGACGTGTCTTTGAAGATTCAACATTTCAAGATTCAAAGGTTTATTGTCATAAACAATGTGTAATTATCTAATGAATGAACAACTTAGATCGCAGGTTGAATATTGATTATTCAGCGATTCATATTGAATGTTACGGAGAAATGCTAAATATTCAAACTAAATTTGCAGAAGCTTTAAACCTATAAAAGCTTTTCTCGTTACTTTAAGTCTGTTTACCTCCTTTATTCCACTTTAAGTTATTCAAGGTATCCAGATTATAAAGAAACGCTAAACAAGGGAAACCCTAAAGCTACGGAGTTCAAACTTAACTAAATGGACAGGTTGAATTGAAAGAGCATTATTTAGTGAAGTTGGAAACAAAAACTAGAAATGCTAACCCAAATGAACAAGAATACATCTTAATAACTACAACAACTCATCCCAGTAAATTAATCTAAACATTTAGGACACATGAAAAATCAAAACAAAGCAAGATAAACTGAAAATAAAATGATCTCAAAGGAAAAAACATATTTTATGACCCAAATAAGATATTGTTTATTTCCCACATCAGCCGGCCTAAACTGCTGACACTGGAATATCCTCTAGCTGAGCTGCTGGATTGTGTGACGTTATTTCAGTGGTTGCTGCTAAACTGCTTAAGAAAACCTACATGGCACATCTATTCAACTTCATGAATAAAACAGTGCACACACACACACAGCCGAGATGTGTCTCTTAGTGTGAAACACCATGCTTGACTTTAAACCGCTGTGAGACTTGCTGATTGAGAAGGATAGAAAACCTGCAGGTTCCTCAGGCTCTCATCTCCTCCCAATAAAACAAGTCATCTATTCTTTCAGAGACAGGATGTAACGGGGAGGCAACCGAAGGGCATCGTTGCGAGGTGAAGAGTTCACGGCGGTGTGAAGAAAAAGGGATTTGAGAGTGGAAAAAAGAGAAAGACATTAACGTCTTTGATCAGAGGAAATATGGAGGAGAGGAGTCATGGAAAGACAGAGAGTGTGTCAGGGGAAGAAAAGAGAGAAACAGAAGGGAGTCAGGGAGATACTGCTATCAGAGCTCCGACACGGCAGGATGTGACATGTGGAGAGCAGGAAGAGGAAACTGGACAGATATAGATTCATTTGGTAACCGCTCCTGAAAACATGTCTCTCCCATTAGGGGCTTCGGTGGCAGTTAATGTGCTTATCAAAGCGAGCACCTGAGGTCGAGTCCTCACCCTGAGGTGCCTCTGCTCACAGAGGAAGACAAGCTCAATGCAGAATGTATCTATGTCTATTCTCTATTATTTCAAGTTCTAGGACTAGCTACACTTACTGGCTTGTGGAGTGAACATTTTCTCCAGAGTTATGGGTCACGCCCCAGGGTCAAATCTCAGTCTAATTAGACTTAATGTAGGTCATTAATAATAAGAATGACTTACAACAGCTAAGCCAATTTCACCATGTGAGAACAGCTCAAAGTAAGGCTCAGCTAAACAATGGGTCTCACTCACTAAACAGAAAAAGAATAGGGAAGCTTTGAAAACACTCCTTGTTATTTACAGGGTACTGAAACTCTAAAAGATGTAAAGTCAGCGGAAGGACGAGCCCAGCTTAATCTAGCAGTGCCAAGTCACTATTTTAAGGTCTTTCTCGCACCAAAAATGACCCAACAAAAGAGTTTTGGTCAAAACCTTGAGAGATGGTACAAACATGGGAGATCCTTTGCCTCCTTAGTGACAGTGACATTTGTTCTCTAGGACAAAACCAAGGAAAGAGATTAGGTAGCATAGTAAATCATATCAGGTGACATTTCTTATAGGACTTTGTACAGGATATGCTATGATCTTTTTGTTTATCTTTAACCAGGTACAGGTGATAGTGAAGGGATTTATTTGACATAGAACAGACCTTTTCTTAAATAAGTATAGTAAGTATAACCATATTCAGTGTTGTATGTTAGGAATAGATGCTTTTGTTTGGCTTTGGTTTCCCATACTTTGAAGGTTGAATTGAAAAGCATAAAAGTTGTAGACTTAAATGAAATTGTAATAGATGCAAGATCTAGATCTCAGTGTTCAAAAGCCTGTCTTTGTTTTTCTTTGTGTTTATGAAATCACACGTGGAAGGTATCAACAGCAGGTACAAGAAGGGATGAACCAGGACACCTACACAGGGATGCACACAAACAAGTATATCAGCTTCATTCATGGAAAAAGTTTAGGATCCTAATATTGGTTCACATTAAAACCTGGAGCCTGCATTTTATCTGCTAATAAATGTTAGTGTAGTGGAAGCTGTTTCAAAGACAGACACCTTTATAATATATTTGGTCCGATAACATGAGAAATGTGGTTTTTAATCAGTATGTGCATTCTTATTAGTTCTTAACTTTCCTTTTTCCATACAATTTGTTCAGAGCAAATCTTAGATTATGCTCATGTCAAACACATAGTAGCAGCATGGGTGTGTCAGCTCAGCTGTTAGCGTTGAGGCAGATAGCCATCTGCTCCAGCATGGTATCTACAATGTCACTAGAGGTGAAAGTAAACGGTTGAACCTATTACCAGTTTAATTTAATTTAGCAACCCCATGTGCTGCATTGGTTAAAAGACATGAGGAGAAAACTACAGCAGAAGTTCAGTTTCCGCCTGGGGCTGAGTGGGAGTAGCTGAGGGGCTTCTGTGATGCTGGCATGTTTTCAAACATGAGCCACAAAGCCAAGATAAAGGGCGGTGGTTATGAGCGCTGTCATGTGCATGGAGAATGTTTAAAGCCCCCCCCCTTCAAGGTACAAAAACAACATGCTTCTGCCTCACGGTGCGGTAGTTTGTGTACATGTAGTCAACTTACCTTCTGAGAGCTCCAGCTCCAGCTCCGCGAGCTTCTCCCGGACCTCCGCGGGCAGGGTCATAGCGACAGCAGGCGTGGGCTCCAACATCATCGTTAGCAACCCGGTGGAGGTTCTCTCAGCCATGGTAGGAATCACTGATAGGTCCACAGTCGCCGGTGAGAAGGACAATGCAACCAGAAATACAAAAATAACAATAAAACCAACAACCCCTCCTCACTTGTTTTCAGCGAAGGAGGGCAAACAGGGTGTTGGTGCTCGTCTCACTGCAACGTCGTACAGATGTGTGAGAAATCTGTCCAGCCGTCATGACACGGCTAGCTGTGAGGCTAGCAGACACACCTGGCTGTGTGTTTCCATGAAGTGTGGTACCAAGGGGCCCTGCTAGTGTCTCCGTGCCTGCTGTCTTTCCCTCGGCACTGGCGGTGTCCTGTCTGACTGTCCGCGGCTGCTTCACTTCAACTGTGGAGGGAACTCATTCAACTCTTCGCTCGCTTCCCACGGCGCAGTCGCCATTGCATCATAGCAACAGCAGCCCCGGCCGTGCGCGTTCACGAGCCCGACTCCTGTGTTTGTTTCCTGATGTTCTTCAAACAACGTGCCTGCCTCCTGCTGACACAATCACAGTGCTACGTGACACTGACGTACTGTTCGGTTGAGAATTTCAGGTGTTTTTTTGCATTTGATCATTCAATTCACACAAGAATGTTAAGGTTGAATACATTATATTGTTTTATGCCATGATATACTATATTTCTATATTAAAGCAGAAAAAACAATAAATACAATTACTTCATCATATCATTGTTAAGCACTTCACTTACGTCACATACACAATAGATTTAGTTTTGATACAACTAACCTCAGTCTCACATGGTACACAACATAGTATACAAAAGTCCTTCTTTCTATCCCTATAGATTATGTATTTACAAATATAAATTGTCAAACTTTTCTGAACAGTAAATTATGATCTTTTGGTGACAAGTAAGCAATATTTAAAAAATGAAGGCAATGCATTTAATTACTTTCAAACTATTTGAGGTACACATTGTTTCAATCTATATTTTTGAGTGTATGTACTCTCTTCATTAAAAATACACTAAAATAAGAAATGATGTGGATGGATAGATAGATAGATAGATAGATAGATAGATAGATAGATAGATAGATAGATAGATAGATAGATAGATAGATAGATAGATAGATAGATAGATAGATAGATAGATAGATAGATAGATAGATAGATAGATAGATGGATGGATGGATGGATGGATGGATGGATGGATAGATGGATAGATAGATAGATAGATAGATAGATAGATAGATAGATGGTTAGATAGATAGATAGATAACATTTACTTCATTTAACTATAAATATGCATTACTACAGAGGTGTAAAAAAAAGTAACAATCATATAATATGATAAGAAAATACAAATGTGAAACAATTGGTTTTAGCTGCTTCAGGACAACAAAATAAGTTAAATAAGATAACATATACATAAATAAAAGATATATTATGTCTTGTGAGTAGATAAGTATGTCTGTTATGAAACTATAAAATATATTAATCTAAAACTAATTTTAAAATAAAAGAAAACAAACTACTACTTACAACCAGTAGGTGTCACTGAATACACAGTAAAAAGTAATACAAATAAGGTTCTTCCCTGGAAAGGAATATGCCATACGGTTTTATGGCAGACATTATTTAGTGTTAAGTGAAAGTGATGCATCCTCTATTGTAAGTAGAGATCTTTCCTTAGAGTATGTTTTAGATCGATGCGGTAGTTTGCTCCAGAATTCCTTGAGTTATGTTCAAAGATGACCGCATTCACCTCGGTATGAACATCAACCAGATTTGTTTTCCTATCAAAACAAAAACACATGTTAAGTCTATTATATGAAAACTATCTGAGCAGCAGCAGAATTTATTGTTAAGTGTTTTACCTTCTTTGAGCTTTGTGTAAGGCGTCTGTCAGAGCCTTTAGGTAAATGGAGCGATGTTGTCCTTGCTCCAGTTGAGACCCGTTCGTCCAGCAGTGACTCCAGAACACATCTGCATCTGTAGGGATGATATCAAATCTGGGCAGCCAATCATACCCATCCGTCTCCAGATCCTCATCTCTGTGCTGTATCCTGGCAACGGGCACAAACTCTGGGGCACTGTACCTCTGGATGAAGAAGAGTTTGGGCTTGCCAGCCAGCATGGGGCATGAATCAGCAGTGAAAAGACGTCTGACATTGTCCAGAAGTAGACCTGTGCCGCATGTGTCTGTACCCATGAGATTGGTCAAACAACCACGGCTGATGATACAACACACAAAGCCATCGCCTTCGAAGTTCTCTCGCTGTCTTAATATCCCTCTGAGCGCAGTAAGCGTTTCAGCCACACTCAGCCATTTGTAGAGGGCCACATTGAAGTGAAGAGCCCTAAATGTCTGTTCCAACATTTCTGGAAAGGGGAAATAAGAATTTAAATGTTACCCTAATAATAAGTCACTCAAAAGACCAATAAAATAATGCCATTAGAACGAAGATATTCAGTGTAATATTGCATGGTACAACACTCAAACCTAACAGATGGTTTCATTTAAGTAACTTTTATACCAATAACTAAGCAAAGAGATATAAGTATCAAATATTTCGTTACAAAAATTGACACTAGTTAAAACTAGCTCCACCTCAACCAGCTATATCATTTTAATCCTGCTTACACATTGATGCATCAGAATCAATTTTTCTGCAGAATGACAAACATTTACTTTGACACTTTCGGTACATTTTGGTTATGCTACTCTTGTAGCTTTACATAAGTACGTTTTTAAGGCCTTTCACCTAATGTACTGTTTAAAAAATGATATTGGCACTTGTACTTAAACAATTGATCTGAATATGTATTCCAGCACTGGACTGTAGTTACAAAGGTGTTTGTGTCTCACCTCCATCACTACCCACGCAGTCTATGATAACACAAAGTCCTCTGGGATTTGTGTTGAATTTGTACCGATCTAGATGACTCTAAAATGCAAAGGAGCAAGCAAACATGTTTCACAAATGCACTTTACTAATTAAAGACATTTATATAGTACATATAGTGAGGAAATATCTTACCTGGCTGTTCTGCTCTCGGTTTAGGGGCACTGGTATGCATCCTGAGGCTGAGGACGAAGAGTAATATGGTGTTTATAATATCAAAGTGAAATATGATGAGCGACCTGGGGCTTTCCAGCTGCTTTTACTGTGTATAGAGCCCCACTTGCTTGTTCCATAGCAGCACCTCTAGTAAAAACATTTATTTGGAAGTTGCTCTGATTTGCTAACATGCAACATGTCTTACCAACGAGGAGAGACTCTGCTGGTCTTGCTGGATGCAGAGAAATCATTGGAGCAGAAAATGGATACTGAAGAAAAAAAACCATTCAAAAGTATTAGTTCCATAATAGATACAAAAATGTAAATGTTGAATACGTTTTGTACACTACTTACAGGTGCTCTGAGCCTTTGCTGTTGCTGCTGATAGGTGTTTCCTTCAGTAGTTATAGCTGTGAAAAGGTGACATAGATTGAAATACAAGTTGAATAGAGTCATAATGTTCTCCTTTGATAGGTATCCACAGCTAAATTCAAACTGATGACATGGGGTTTGTTTAATAAAGTGTACTCCTGAAAATGATTTTAAATTCAATCTGCCCAAAAGAAAAGGAATTTGGGTGTTAAACCTGTGTATCTTAAAAGTAAGTCTGTGAACTTGTTGTAATGCTGGTGTTAATTAATGAGCTAGGCTATGTCAGTTATGAGAGTTAAAAGGAAGAGAAAATAAATGCACTTTGTTGTACACTATACGTTATATCATAGTCCTGGTGGAAACATGAGAAATACAATTCTATATTTGCCAAGTACAGTCTAGTTCATGCAGTTTCACTGAGAAAAACCATAATTGGTTGAATAAGTGGCTTTACTTTTGGGTTTCTGTTATGTTTCTTTGTAACACATCTATTTTACTTTCTTTTTGTGTGGTTCATAATTTTTCTTTTCTATTGATATACTGTAGGCGTCATGGAACATTTCAATGGTACCAGATACACACACACACACACGACACCATCATTTTCAGTTCCCATTTCCAGATAGTCAGTAAAAAAGTCACCTGACATCTTGTATGCAGACACCTTTTTGGCAAGGTCGACCCTGCCAATGTCTCTTAAACACCCCTCTACAGAGTCGACTCTTTCGGGTGAAACTATATCAAGCTTCTCAAGTTCAATGATCACGTCCAGGAAACTCTGTCACAGAAGGGGGAGAGAAGGGAAAGTTAAAATTGCTTTGGTATGTATCTGAATATTTTTGGGTCACGTGAAAGCCCACCAAAATCCCCTCACATTATTCGGAAATTCAGAAAGTGAAAACAAATAAAGGTCACTCAATTTTTTTACCTTTGCCTTTTCCATGTTTTCAGGGGGTATGGTGCTGCTTAACAAGAATTTCACACTGGACAGATCTTCATCAGTCATATCCTCATTAATATTAGCCATCAATACTCTGCAGTACAGGAAACAATGATTACTTAGGTAGCACACATTGGGTAATCAGAAGCAGAATAACTTAATTTGTCCCACAGAGGAGAAACTTATATTTGTAATAGCAAGCCAAAGATAACTTAATATTAATTAATAAGCAAGCAATACACATTGGATTGTTAAAATATTTAAGACCTTAAAACTTAAAATCTTACCTGAATTTTGGCAGGACCTGCACATGTGTTAAAGACATCTCCACCTCCTCCTTGCTGGTTTTAAACACCTTCCTTAGGATATCAAAACGTCTTAATTGCAACATCAGAGTTTCAAGAAAAAGGAAACCCCTCTCATGGCTGATCAATTTAGATTTCAGCATCTCCTTCATACAAGCCACGCTGTTGTCAGTGTCCAAGTTCTCACACAGGTAAAACAGCCTCCTGCGCTCACAGCTGCTAAGCGCCTCCGCTGTTTGGTTGATAACCTGAAGCTGAATTTGGTCCGAGAGAGCCATGAACTGTTAAAAGAAAGGTGACAGCTGATGCAAAATGTGATCGACAGATAAAGAGAGTTGCCAATCGATCCAAAGTATAACAACGGAAATGATAATTGTTAAACAACATACCTTACAGCGTGAGTGGTAACGATAAACTAAACTAGAAAGAAGGCTAGAAGCATGGGACTCTACAGCACAAAGTAATGATGACGCACTACTGAAGTATCGCTTCTGGGAAAGTACTTGTAGTCTGTACGTAAAATGAAGAAGTTCTTTGAATCGTGAACGCCCGAGGTGCTATTAATAAAAAAAATCCACTGCTCTGCACTATTAATCACGCGAAAAGAGTGTAAAAATACTTATACTAATTCTTCATAAAACTGTACAACAGATTAATAGAACTGAGGTGAAAGTGAAAGCAAAAAGGCGGCAGCGCTTTTATAATGGAAAGAAAACCTTAAAGGGGCATGCAGATGCAGAGGACCAATGTCCATTTGAAGACACTTTATTAACAGAATGTGTTTACACCGTTTTTCTAGCCTCTTAATAAATCACAATGGCCCTTTGTAATCAAATGATATTCGGTGCAGCATAGGAAGGGGGAATATGAGTGATTCATTATGCAAAATATTACATAAAAAAGCAAAAACCAGATTAACTGCCATTCGATACATTTAAAACAGTTTCAAAATACAAAAAAAGTAAGGACGTTTGTTTTCACATAATGTTTATTTTAAAACAAAAACCAAAGGTCTATTATTGGGATGTTTATTTTTTCCATTCATCTGAATTAGGGGTGTGTTCTACTAAAGCCAATTTACACAGCCCCGGCACATATGCAAGTCAAACCGTTTGTCGGTCTACTCTACAGCAAGGCTGTATAATCAAAAGTGCGCTCCAACCATGTCGTGGGTTTTCCGACAGGCTTAAATGCATCACGTCTACTCCCCCTGCAGCTTTCTGCTTACCAAGTTCCGCTCGGCAGCAACTCTTTCTTTCATTTAGTACATCTCTTAGGAAGTAACCTAACGGTAAATAGTTGTGTTAAAAGGAGTTGGTGTTCAGTAAATTACCGTCATCACATGAGGAGCTTGAGTCTGTGAATAACCTTTTATATTAGCCAGCACCCCCGAGTGGCCTGTTAGTAGCGGGTATCCTTTATTTATGGCTGGTTATTTGTTATGTCATTTTTCCATCATCATGTATGTGGGCTTGCATCAGCCCCGTGTGGTTAAAATGACCACCACACATCAATTGAATTGGCCAAGTCATGTTACAGTAAATAAAGGACAGAGTGCAGTCAGGAGCATCAGACCAGGAGTTTTGTGGTGTTTAAACTTCCCACCCTAAAGCATTTAAACTTGGCAGCTACTTATACCTACACCACTTGTCCGAAGACAGGGTGTCCCCCTTTCCCCAGTGCTGTTTGATAAGCTGTGTTTGTACAGAACTGGGTTTTATATCAGTGCTAAAAGTTAGCAGCAACCAAAACTCCCCACAACACCAACATCACTTATTTATTCCTCTCTGCTCCACTAAGCCACTGTATTCCTGCCAAGTGCTTTCCTTGTTGATCTGTTGCTGTCGGCACACTACTGTTTTAAAAACAAATGAAATGGATGCTGCTTAGGAGTGATATGGGTCATCAAAAGAAAACTACTCAAAAGTAAAAACCTTCAAACAATTGTGTCATCATGGGCAAAGATTTAGAACGGAAGATCCAGTAAACATATGCAAGTCAAACCGTTTGTCGGTCTACTCTACAGCAAGGCTGTATAATCAAAAGTGCGCTCCAACCATGTCGTGGGTTTTCCGACAGGCATAAATGCATCACGTCTACTCCCCCTGCAGCTTTCTGCTTACCAAGTTCCGCTCGGTTTGGCCAATCGTGTGGCGCGGTGCTTCAGCACCATTGCAGTGTGGAGAGATCATACGGAGGTGTAGCTCGCCGAGAGAGCCGGACATTTGGAGGAAAGATACTCGATCTGGGTGACCGCTCTGGGAAAACACCTACCCTAATTCCCGGATAGAGTCCCTGCGTGACATTGCCATAAGCAGCTTCAGTTTCTGTGAGTATTTAATTGCATGATATCTGCTAAAAGGTTCAGGATTTTCCAGGTAGTCGCAGTGAAAGGGCTGCTGGTGACTTGGAACAGCATCAGCTCTGTTGGTGTGGATGTAAGGCACACCGAGGGGACTGCAGCGTTAGCGGGCTCTTCCGACAAGTGTCACCTGTGTTAGCTAAGAACCACGGAGCGGATACTTTAGTATTGGAGCCAGCAGTCTGCTGTTTCGGCCTGGTCACGACTGGGGGAAAATGAAGATGAGGATGTTTACCAGCTGCTGACTCGAGCAGGAACGCTAGCGGCATGCCAGCCGTGCTAAGGTAGCTAGCGTTGACGTGCAGGTTCAGGCTGTCGTGGCAGTGTTGTAACAGGCGCTAGCTTGGTAGCAGTTTACTATCTAGCTAACAGAGCTCCATAGAAACAACTAGAACAAATTAGCTAGCTACAATGTCAAAACAGCACATACAATACCACTGCACATTTCGTCCTGAAATACTACCTTCACTGTGACTCTTGAAGTTTAACTCGATAACTAGATGCAGCTTGTTTGTCCAAAAATGGTTTTATTTTGAAATCAGAAGCGGAAGTCTTACATTTTCATCCTCGAGGTTGTATAGATAACTTTGTATTTCATAAAAGCAACTCTTTCTTTCATTTAGTACATCTCTTAGGAAGTAACCTAACGGTAAATAGTTGTGTTAAAAGGAGTTGGTGTTCAGTAAATTACCGTCATCACATGAGGAGCTTGAGTCTGTGAATAACCTTTTATATTAGCCAGCACCCCCGAGTGGCCTGTTAGTAACTGGTATCCTTTATTTATGGCTGGTTATTTGTTATGTCATTTTTCCATCATCATGTATGTGGGCTTGCATCAGCCCCGTGTGGTTAAAGTGACCACCACACATCAATTGAATTGGCCAAGTCATGTTACAGTAAATAAAGGACAGAGTGCAGTTCAGGAGCATCAGACCAGGAGTTTTGTAGTGTTTAAACTTCCCACCCTAAAGCATTTAAACTTGGCAGCTACTTATACCTACACCACTTGTCCGAAGACAGGGTGTCCCCCTTTCCCCATAAGCTGTGTTTGTACAGAACTGGGTTTTATATCAGTTCTAAAAGTTAGCAGCAACCAAAACTCCCCACAACATCAACATCACTTATTTATTCCTCTCTGCTCCACTAAGCCACTGTATTCCTGCCAAGTGCTTTGCTTGTTGATCTGTTGCTGTTGGCACACTGCTGTTTTTAAAATAAATGAAATGGATGCTGGTAAGGAGTGATATGGGTCATCAAAAGTAAATGACTCAAAAGTAAAAACCTTCAAACAATTGTATCATCATGGGCAAAGATTTAGAACGGAAGATCCAGTAAATTCCATGCCATCTGCAGCTCCCCCTCATTCATCATCATCGTCATCATCATCATCATACTCCTCTCTCCTCCCTCTTTGCTCTATCTTTGCCACCGTGTGTTTTGGGACTAGCCTATCATCAGAGCTGTGGCCTATTTAAGACAGAAACTCCATATACCCACTTAACCTGTATTTCTATCTCCGGGAGTTGAGTTGCATCTGTTGCTCACTGAAACAAACTGTAAATTATTCACTCATATTGTGGAGTGTGTTTAATCACACTTCAAGCTGAACACTGTAGTTAAGGAGTCATGTGCTTTTTTTTTTTACTAGATGTCTTAGAATAACTCTTCAAGTTAAGTTGACGAATAATGCACAACAATGACTAAAGTGCCCACATGTCTGCCGCAGAAGTAAGCGTTTTGGGACGGCTCTAAATCCAAACAGTTGTTACCATAAGTGTATCGAGCCTCAGAATGTGTTGCTTCCCTCCCACCTATGGCGATGCACACGCCTAGGGGATCAAAGCTGTAATTAGCCTGCCATGGATTAGCAGTGGGGACTATTTTCCACTGTACTTGCTCCCACAGAGCCAGAGGATCACACAGCCCAAAGTCTTTACTTTTCTTCCTGCAGAGAAAAATCTGGATTGTCCGGTTTGTCGATGTCCCCTCGAAGGCCAAGCAGTGAAATCAAAATTCTGCCCTTGAGAGCTTGGAAGTCAGGCATTCCTTGGAGTGATTCTGGTATTTTCCTTTTGTGTGTTGTCACGCAGCATCCATGGGTTCTTAATGCACTTATACGTCAGCAGTGAAGTCCTTCAGTTGTGTTGCGTGCAGACAGTGTTGAGAATCAGCTGGATATCTTGGCATGCAGACAGAGCGGTGGGGCTGCTGACTCACTGCACAGCCAGGTATGAGGTCTGACGGTTTGTCGGCTGTCTCCATGATGTAGCCTACAGTATGTCCCCCCCCCCCTCCGCTCCCCCCTGCTCAAAGACTCTTCTCTCCGTCAGCCAAACATGAGTTCCTACTGTTTCTCTGGGGGATCCAGAGAGGAGGAGCAGCACAATTAGTTTACTCTCTTGTTTGTAAATGAATCGATGCTTTCAAAACTGATTGCAACAAGGTCTGGGTTCCACAGCTTATATTGCCCAAGCTAATGAAGATACTATGCACATCGTTTCATATCAAACTAAACTGCAGGTTATTTTAAGTAGAACATTGTGTAAAATACATACAGAATTATTATTTTGTACATTAAGCTGATGAATTAAAAAACACTCTGTTTACATCATTTGAGGAAAAACACAATCCTCACATTAAAGAAACATCTATTATGAAATAGATGCCAAATCATTTTTTCTCATTCAACTAATAATGAATCAATTTGCAAATCACTGCAGCCCTACTCTGAGGTTGTGGGATTTGGTCACTTAATGCATTATGATTCAGTTTTGCAGAATTTTAGAAAAAGTGTGTAACTCACTGTGTAGCTTTTAGCATTTAAAACATAAAGCAATTAAATGAAAGTATCATGTACAATAAAATCATAACAGAAGAAGCACAGCAGCCATAAATTGGTAGGAGGCGGAAGTGCCAGAAAGCAGAACATTTAGCAGCATTAAATGTGTAGTAAAGGATTAACCTCTGCTGTGTATCAACTATATAATATTATCTAACTGAGATTAAAAAATAGTTAATATTAGCAAATGAATATGGGAAATCCAATCCAATGCATTAAAACATTGAGACATTGGTTACCATGTGACAGAGGAGTATGTGTGCTTGAAGTGTAAGTTTTTAAACTATACATGTTGAAAGTGGCCTAGGCAGCAAAACTCTGCGGCTGTTATTGGAGTGTCGATGAGCTGTAAATGTTTTGATAGGTTAAGATCAACTGTATTATCTCTATGGGGAAAAGGCTGGTTCCCATGGAAGTGGTGAAATGATTTCACAGTGTTCTGGCTTGGATTATGACCGTTGGATTTATGTGTACCTCAAACTTCTCAACTCGTTCAGTTTTTACAATGCTGTGCTTACGAAGTGCTCAACCTTTAATCCACCATTCTGTATTGGAGCAGGCAAATATTTCATTTTGTAACGGAAGATTTTCACCAAATCTGTCAGAAAATAAACAAAGAAAAGAAAGATAGCAATAACAGCAATAGGCTACTTTAAGTTAATCGTAAAATAGATTTTCTGTACTGATAACCACAGAGCATCTCACAGCTATGGACTGTCAACCAGAGGCATCCAGTTTTTTAATCAGTTTCAAAAGAGGGAACCTATTCCTATTCATCCCCTGCTGTTTGTGTTTTCTTGACAAGACATTTGCCTAATACCTGCAGACAGCTGGCTAGTTGGCATGAGCTCGCCGAAAGGAACAGACTGAACGAGAAACACCAGGTAATACTTTGTCAACAAACAGAAATAGAGAGCTCAGATTAGTGCGCACAATGTTGTTCTTTTCTAAATGAGGTAGATGCCATCATTAAAAAACAGCTAGTTTCCTGGAGTCAACCTTTTGACAGGTACACGTATAGTGTATTTCGTCAGAGTGTATGGGATTGTCTTGACAGCTAATGTTGCAGACTGTCATACAGGTATTTTAAAATAAAAATAACCTGGTAGTTATAAGTCACGATTTCTAACCAGCAGGACCAAACCCTGAGTATTTCCTTAGCACTGATAGAAAGCAGCTAATCTTTACAAGAGAACCTGGAGCCGGCGGATGTTTGACATTTTTGGCCGATAAATGATGATCACCCTGCTGCTTAGTAGAAGTGCCGTAGCGGTCAAAATGGCAAAGATGGTTGAACAACACACTGACTGTTTTATAAACTGAATTAAAAGACAGTTTGGATTATTTTCTTTGGAAGCCCGTTGCTGTGGCAGAGTGACATTTTATTTAATTTTATTTTAGCACTGTCTTTTACAAAGAATAAACCAAAAGGATCTTGAAAAAGTCCCATTGTTAAGAGTTACAACTGCCTTGCTAATATCATGCTAATAGCAACTTCTGCTGGAAGGAAAAGATCTTGCTGAAATACAATTTTGGATGAAACCAAAAGGCTCCTGAACTTTCCCCCGGTTGTACTGGATGTCAGTGGGGAAACCCAAGCTGTGTATCAGTTACTTATGGCAACATGGACGTTTGTTTTAGCCAAGATTGCATGTCATGAGCTCCTCAGAGCTGCTGTTTTCTGCCGGGCTTGGCCTTACCCTTCGATCGGCTCTCTGCTCTCCCGCTCAGCTTGCCGGTCACGACTCTGCTCCTGTCTGAAGTTGAACAGATGCCAAAGCCCTGTTGACTCAAGGAGCCTTTGAATCATTGCCAGTTATTTGTTGTTGTGATATGATGGGAAAGACGTTGAAGGGAAGTGGGGGCTTTTTGCTGGATCAAGCTGTGAGATATGTTTATGGGAGAATGAGGCACCTGTTGACAAACATGTTCCCTTACATTTTGAGAGGCCGGGCTGCTGATGCTGCCAGTCTGCTGAGGTTTGATTGGAATTAATGAGTGAGGGATTTCCACTGATGAAATATTGACAGTTAAAACTCAGAAACAGGAACTATTTGCATTGCGTACCTACATTTTTGAGGTGTCTAACTCCTTTAAATATGATTGGCCAGCCAAAATCTGGCATGGGCTTGATGGCTTGTGCTTATTAACTTGGCAAATCTGTCATTGTTCTGCTTGTAAAATGAATTTTGCGACTGCTGCAGTGGAGTTGATGGTGCCAAAATGTAAATAGTGTAGGAAACAATTTGATTTAACAATCATTATGAGTCTCTATGTAGGTTGGGAGAAAATTGCAAGGCCAAGCTCTCTGGCTTCAGTTTCGTTATGTTCAGCTATTTTTCAGCCCCCCCACCCTAGCATCTGAGGTGGTAATGCACCCTCTCTCTTGTACCCCCCTTGGTCTTGGCATGTCACAAAGGCTCAAGGTGGTCTATTGTTAGCAGACTGCTGAGCAGATTATTGGGCAATAAAGCATTTCCCATGTTTCTCTGGAATAAAGTTAAACGCCCAGCGGCTCCACCACGCACCATGTCAGCAGCATTGCTAAATGTTGTGGAATTAGTGGTCATGTGTCTGCAGTTTGAACTGTCAGTGAACTTGTGACTGCACATGCTTTGCATGAAAGGCAATCCCCTTCTACCCAATAGCTGCTGTGTTGCAGTGTTTGTGTACCTGAACAAGCAACGGTACAATACTTCTGCTATCGATCCCAATGTAAAACATGTGATTAAAGTTGAAACATTAAGACAAATGTTTGGTAATCACTATGGAATACTTTGAGGAGCAGGCTGTGTGTTGTATTGGAAATCATAATAATGATAAGGTGTTTCTCGTTTTTACTCCTTTATGAATACATAGCGGGAACAGGGTTTTAGAAATACCGTTTAAAGGTCCCCACTTATGCGAAATGCACTTTTTGCTGTCTTTTATACATAAATGTCCCCGGTGTGTAAGGAGACTCACTAAGTGTCAGAAAATACAACCCTCTCTCTTTTCCTCCTTGCCCACATCTCTAAAAACGGGGGTACAAACGAGCTGATCCAGATTTGCTTTCCTTATGACGTAATAAGGAAAATGTGGGCTGGCTTTACATTGAACTCCTGGCAACGTCCCGCCCATGTGACACATCCCCACCTATCGTCCCCCTTATACAGTCGCAAGCTGAATCCCCTCCGCACCACCTCTGCATCTGTGTGTTCAGCATGATGTCTGCAGGAGGGACTTAGAGTTGTTGTGTATATATAATACATATAATGGCACTGTTCTAGTGGTAAACACTGAGAAAGAACAAGCTATGTGCTGTATCAGAAACAATGCGCGACATGTATCAGTATCTCCAGGTAGGAGAGAGAGCTGCATGCTTTCCAAAGGGGCGTGGCCATCTTCAGGTCTGCTCAGATTTAAAGAGACAGTCACAGAATCAGCACTTCAGGAACAGGGCTGAAATAGAGGGGTATGAGGCATGGCTACAATGTGTGATCTGTTTGGTATTTTGAGCAAAACACTTCACAGACATGTTTTGTATAGATATTGCCCTACTATATATTGTTGAAATATAGCATAATAGGAGACATTTTCATATAATGGAATCCAATAAGACACCACCACTCGCCATAGCTTAGAATAGGGATTGTGACACTAATATTGCCACCCAGGATAAACAACATAAACAAAAAAGATGCATTAGTGGCCCAATTTTGTGTTGAACATCAGAAATAAAAAATAACTCTCAATTTTATACTACTACCAGGGTTTTTTTCTAGAAATAATATAGTACGAGGGCAATATATTTTTGGAGCAATTGTACGGTTTTGACGAACAAAATTATTGTTTTCTGGCATCACTTTAATATTTTACGGGGAAATTCTGCATTTTGGTAAGAGGGCACAGCACCCCTATTACCCGGTTTAGACAAAACCCTGAGCCTAAGTAGTAGTGGTGTTATTATTCCTCTTTGTAAAGGAAACCAGGACACTATAGCCACAGCACTTGCATTTCATACAGCAGGCTTGCTATTGTGTTACTTTTCGGAAGATTACAGGGCGTTGTAAACACCAACCCATTGTCTGCCATACTGGAGAACATCACATACTAAATGCTTGGAATACAGATCATGCCACTGGCTTTTATCAGTCCAGTTATTCCATCTTGATGCCATGCATCGGAGAGGTGAGTGCAGGATGCGTGTTTGTCCTGTCTGGGGAACACGCAACATTTGCATCGGAAGCGTTTGTCTGCCTCGGTGAGAGGAGCAGAAAGGAAGCAGGCAGGATGCTTTTGGCATTCACCTGTGCTGTGTGTGTGTGTGTGTGTGTGTGTGTGTGTGTGTGTGTGTGTGTGTGTGTGTGTGTGTGTGTGTGTGTGTGTGTGTGTGTGTGTGTGTGTGTGTGTGTGTGTGTGTGTGTGTTCTCAACACGGGCCCATCCCAACACGTCTGGCCCTGCAGCTGCAGCAGAGCTAATTTTAGCCCAGGATGTGCGTACGCCTCAGTTCCCCTCGCCTGGCCTATGAGAGATGACGAGAGGATGGGTGGGGGGGGGAGACGTAGCAAATCTTCGACTCTCTCCTCTATTCTTAGCACCTATCCCTGTCTTTCTGTCTATATTATTACCTGTAGTCTGTATTTTCCATGTTCTACGTCCGCGTGTCCTAGGGGCACAACTATTGATTTGCACAGGATCACATTGACTGTAGTCACCTGCAGGTTTGTGACCTTTACTCGTCAAAAAAGATGTATTTTTTTAGCTGGGTACCTTTGTTGGCCTCACTATCTTTAAAACTATCTACGGTCATTGCTCTGTACAGAAAACTAGGCAATAGGAATCATTTTCCAGTGCTGTGTTTGCTATTAATAAACCCAATTCTATTCCCGTGCAGACAGCCAGCTCCACTGTGATTGGCTCGTCCTCGTTACGAAAGAGAGAGGCACGGGACGGAGATTACAGCCGACCGGTTCACTATGGGCAGGTATTAGCTAGTTAATCCCTCTACCTAGGGGAAAGTGCCTGGATGAAGTGTGTGTTGCAGGCTTGTGTGTTTCATGAGTACTGGCCACCTGCACGCATGCACTCACTCGCACACACACACACACACACGCCCCACAGAGGATAACCGCAATTCCCGTGTGACAAACCAAATTAGTAATTCTTGGTCAGAGAGGAACAAAAATAGCACATGCATATCTGTGTTTCTGTGCTTAGTGTTGCATTTTGTGTGGAAACCAGCAGACTGAAACAGAACTCCCAGTGGTCATGAACGTGGCACAGATTCTTGCTAACCTTACTTCTCTATCCTCACCTTGGTTTGACTATTTCTCTAATCTAATATTGTCTGATAAGAGCAGCTGAACGACACTAATTTAGGAAAGTATAACATGTTGTTGAAACCGCACGTTGATATCTTTTAGCAAGAAACACATACACAAGTCCTGTAATGGCATGTGTCTCTGAGCAAGACCCTTAACACATCCTGGTGTTATGTTTGGGATCTCACCTTAGCGGTTAAACACAGAGACCGTTGCCCCACATAGATGAATAAATTGTCATACCATCATTGTTGGATGTTTATTTTGTCAGGGAAACACAGTTGAAGGAATAAGGACAGCGTCAGAGCAGAATAGGCGCAGGGCTTGCTTAAGCTCAATAATTCATGGCTGACTGAGCTCAGCTGACCTTGAAAAATCCCCAGAGTTGGACTAGTTGAAACCCGGCACTTCTCATTTAGGGCAGAGAGGAGAAGTTGAGACAGACAAAGATAAACCCATGTGCACAATGCATTTGGAGCCTCCCGGTTTGGGATTTTTCTTAGATTTGGGTGTACGGTCAACATGGTCATTTATCATTATCACATACATTTTGGATGACAGTGCTGTAGTTTTTGTTTGATTTTGGTTGTTTTTGTTGTTTCTTCACAAGGTTTGAAAACATATGAGGAAAAACATATGAGAACTTTTTATGTCACAGCCCTCCTGGTGTTCTCTAGGAGACTTCTTTGTTTGGAAACATATTTTAAAAAATCATTCTTTTACTACATTTTAAATGGTTATGAGCAGGACTGATGATGATTTTTTTGTCTTTGAAGATTTCTTTTTTTTTGGTTTACCTGTAAAGATTATTCGACTATTATTATTATTATTATTATTATTTTATTTATTTATTTTTTGTTCAAAGAGATGATTATTTATTTTTTTAAACAAGGCAAATATCACGACTGCTGACGACCATGAACTGAACTTTGGGGGCGGTAGGACTAGAAATGTTTTTATGCTTCTTCTTGCCCCTTTTGAACATGAACTATATTATTTATACTTTGTAAATAAAAGAAAAAAAGAAAATCTTTGTTAACATGTTCAATAAATTGACTTGAAAAAAACTTCAGCTGTTTTCGAGCCATAAAGAAATTGATTTAGATTCTTGACTAGCAAACTCTTCTACAGTTTAGACTGATTTTCCTTTTCCTTTGTTTTCCATTTGTTGTTTCTGCACCTGGTGCTGTCTAAACATTATAGAAAAGCAGATAAAGAGAATGACCTCCCCTTCATGCTTTTCTGAAATAACACAGTGACTGAAATCATTGTTCCCTTGTTTCCCTTCAGCCAGAAATCTCTCGCTTACCTCAACATTTCTGTTTGACAATTTAACTTACAAATAATTGTGTGTGGGTATCAGTTTTTATTTCAAATGGTTAATTTGCAAACTAAACAAACAACATGAAAATGCAAAGCTGATTCAGCTGTGGGGCAGCAGAGAGAACCTGGTCGTGATCACACCTCTTGGTTGGCTGTCTGCAGCACACAGACACTGTATTTTGCATGTTTAGGACACTTCTCTACACGTCATGCTGAAAAGTATCGCACCCTGTTATTATACCCGCTGACTCAGGCTACTGCAGCATTTGCTATATTATATTAATAGTTACACCATTCTTTTTTTCTCGCAAATGAACCTACATCTGCCCCGCTCTGATGACTGTTGCAGACTCATGTTTGGAACTGACACATGTGGTTGTTTACTTTGTGGGAAAATCAATGTGTTGATTGTGTCGGATCATTTAACAGACAGGGAAAATCTCAAATCGTGTCCCCCGAAAAAATACAAACTTAGCGATAATTACTTTTCTTCACTCGTCTGTGAATCATCAATGGCTGTCTCTTCCCTCTGTCCTCAGGGCAGACATTTTTAGGAGTGGTGTTCTGTACTTTGCAGGGCTGTAACCTTGTGCATGTTTACTTTGGTTTAATGAGTCACTTACGGTTACTCGTATGATTCATCCGCCTGTAGTGAGTGAGGAGCATTGTCAGGCCTTTGAGGGAGCCCTCCATTCAGTACTTACTTGAGATAAGGCTCCGGCCGCTTACTAACCGAGGGTTTGTGGGCTAAGGCTGCATGGTTTATGTTGTGCATTGTTGCTAATGTGATCTTTTATCGGTACGCTTAACAGTTGTGTTTGATCCTGCCACCTAATGCTGTAGCTGTTGTGAGTCCTGTGTCGTGGCACTGGGACTGGGAAAAGTCATGGTAAAACAGTCCTGCTCAAACCAGCTCTGAGTCGAATGACTGAATAAAGAGATTTTCCGTTTACCAGTTTAGCTAACAAGACTGAGTCATGAGACTGCTGAGGGTCCAGACTCCAATATGAAAAAAACAGTAAATGTTGTAAAAGTGAGCTTTGTTTTGCCCTTTCCCTATAAGGGCAGTGAGAACCACATGTAGCACTGGATAGTATTACATAACTGATGCAATGCATAGATTGGCCGGTGACAGTAATCAGCCAATTTTCAGCTTGGTCGACCATGACTGACAAACCAAATAGTCTAAGACATAGCTGGATCTGCTCCAGTGAAATCTAAGAAAAGTTGCAATTGCTGCATCTGTAGGGGTGTCACAATTTTGAGTTTAGATACGCTAGCGGCTTGGCTGTTAAAGATGGCCGTGTTTGTTGGACAGCCTGATGGTCGGTCTACTTTGGGTCGTTCAGAAAAATCTTTATTGATTGAACGGTACCACTTTACAATAAGACTACCTTTTATAAAAGGTTTACAAATAGTTTGTAATTTATTTATTAATCAGGTTGTGACATTTTATAAATAATATATAAGCTTTTGTAAGACAAGAGATAAACAGGGCAACTGTGACCGGTTGCTTAACATCAACATGAATGAGGGAGAATCAACTCGGTGAACAACAGATACCAAGCATGTTGGCTGATGAAGTATGCTATAGCCAATATTAGTCATCTTGCCAAATAGTGAGCCTGTGTTGATGTATGTAAACTGTTAGAACTGGTTTATAAATGGTTTTTAATGATAATGTGTTTACAACCTAATTAGTAACCTAATTACAAACCCTTTGTGAGGTCAGTCTTATTGTAAAGTGGTACCGATTGAACTATTGGATTGATTGCCATGATAATTTGTTTGCTGCATACCAAATCTTAAGCGCCACCGTTTTTGTGAACTACAAATTTTATGTAAAATTCAATTTGTTGTCCTTGGTGCTGAGAAGGTGAATTCCTAATAGCTTTGGTGATCCCCAAGCCTTTCCCCTAATGCCACAAACATGTCCCTCATTACCACATGGATTGACACATATATATATATATATATATATAAATATGAATCCAACTGCAAATTCCCATTGGAAGAAATTGTGTGTAGACTGCTCTGTGTAGAAACTAAATACACAAAATAAGTTGTTGGCTTGGTTTCCACTTGGTGTGCTGTTAGCAGGGTGTTTAGCAATGTCATTGTGATCTGGGGTTTGAAGTGCTGTAAACAGGATGGGTTTGGGCCCCACCACAGGACAATAAGCAGGTCCTGCATAAAGGAGGAGCAACCCCCTTGAAGGAAAGTGTGCTTATTGTCACTCGCCAGGCCTCATTACGTGGATGACATATTTAGCAAACAGTGACGGCTGGCTGGGGAGAACGGTTGCTACTGGAAACGCAAAAAAAACTGGGTGAAAAAGAGAAATGAATTCAACTGTAATCCCAGCGTGCAGTTCTAGATAATTATGGGATGTTTTAACTAAAGGGGAGGAAAGAATTGTAATTATTCCTTTTACTCTGTCTTAGCTGGGTTACTATATCCTATTCGTCAGGCCAAAACCCTTTTGGTAAGACTGAAGAAAATGCATGTGCTTTCTTACAATGCTATCCTTTTAATCTTATACAGTTCATAAAATTCCATTTGAGGCGTCTACAAATTGCAGTTGGACCTCCACAACTGATTGAGTTAGTGCTGTCGTTATCGAGTTGATCATATATCTAGTTATAAGCAACTTTATATATATTTAATATACGTATTTTGTGATAGCGCATAATAGAATTTCTGAAAAATTAAATCGGGGGATTTAATTGAATACATTAACCAATTGTATTGTTTGTTTCGGGCCAATTTAGCAAGTGAAATGCATCAAAGTACATTATATGATGCTCAAATGACATACAGATTCAATATCGCCATGAAATAGCTCCTCTTATTGATTTGCTACACCAGACACAATGGCCAATAACCCAGAGATAGTCTATAAGGGTGGAAGAGAGACCTCAACATCAACAGTATGCTGCAAGCCGTCATGTTTGAAGATGCGAGACATCATTTCTACCAAGTCAGACAGACAGCTCAATTTAGGTTGATTACATTTATTTGGTTTATAAGAACTCAAAGATATTCCCGCCAAGCATTTGAGTAGCGTATTCTGTCATCCAACATATGTTTTGTTTGTGTTGTATTAGCCCTCCCTCGCCGCTCTCTTCGCTGTGTTCACTCGACCTGGCGCCGCTGTTACCCTTTGCTTTGATGAGTCATACAAAATGAGTACGCCTTATCTGTCAAAGGGAAATAAATACCCTCTTCACACACATCACTCTAGGCAGATGGGACTCCTGCATGGTAATTTCCTTTAGTCCTTGTGATGAATTGCTAATCTCGGAGTCCTTCAGATAAACACGAGGCTGTGCTGGAAGTGCTCAGCATCAGATGGAGCGCTCCGTGATGTACCAGCTCCCTGCAGACTTGTCTTTCCTGCCAGTACAGTAAATACGTTGGGTATGGATGATCAATATGCATTTCTAGCTGTTGAAGACAACAACTTGGACAGCTGACTGTTGCTATGCAACTATAGGAAACTTGGGAATTGACCCCTTGTGCCATTTCTAAAAAACCCTCGTACAGCATTTGCTGAACAGCTGGATATATGTTATTTGTTTGCTCTGAATGCGTGTGGTCAGGCGCCCCGCTGATGCTCTTTAAATTTGACCTGTGCTGCTTTTACAGGAGGCTTGTGAAGTGAATCTTCCTGAAGTCTTTAATCATTTTTTAAAAACCACTCTGTGAAAAATTAAGTAACAAATGATAAAGAACACAAAAGATACGAAAGATTATTATTAATGAATATGCCAGTTATCTTTTTGATTTACAAAACTGTCTGAAACACTCATCAGCTGATGTCATCAGATCTGCCTAACCAACAGTTATTATCCTGAAGTTATAAAATGTACTTTACCTTAAGACGAGGGAAGCAAAATCTCACGTTTTAGATTTGAAAAATCATCAACTGTTGTGTATTAAAGCTGTTTAAGTTCATTTTAAATATAGGCTAACAGGGATTTCGCCTTAAACCTGTGCCAGTTCATCCATTGATGTAGGATTATCTCCTTCTTGTTGCAGATGACCGTCAGTGACTGACAGATGTGTGACGCTGTGGGGAACCAGTCGCCTCTCCCAGTGGAGATCTGAGTTCTGGGACACTGAGGTGAGCACCTCCTCTCAAACTGTTTCATTCTGTTATTAATTGATACTCATGTTGATACGTTTCTGCCTTGATGACATAACAATGATCCCTTTTTTAAATGTGTAGCTCTTCATGTGTTATTTCAGTCTATATTGATATTCATTATGATCCTTATATATCAGTGTGATTTATAATGCCAGAAACTGCAAATGAGATTTTAACGTGACCTGTTGATGAGGATGTCATTTAGGGATGTTTTTTTATTATTTTAATCATGCATTTACTGATGTTTTTAAAATGTTTTATTAAGGTTAATCCCATTTATTTTCCTCTTTTCTTTAATGTTTCACTTTTATGTGTTTTCTTCTTGCAATGAATCCAGAAAGCATCAATGTACTAAAACAATCACCTTTCACAATGTTAGCCTCATGTTGCTACAGACATTTTTTGGGGAAAGAATTTAAATTTTTAACACGTGAAATGTTGAATTAAGTGTTTAAATCCCCAAACAGTCAGTAAAGAAATGTAATCATAACATAAAGAAAAAAAGTTAAACTAAAATGTTTGATGTTTTATATTCTCAGATTTAAATTTAATGTACTGATTTATTACCTGACACCCGCAGTTTTATAGACATGATGAGAATATATATCATTTATATAATATTTACATTTTCTTTTTGGTGAATATTCGCCATTGCCTGAAAGTCATTTTAATGCAGTTCCCATGGTAACTGATAAGCCTGCCCTGCCGACGGAGAATTTCACATCAGTGTGTCTTTGACTGTTTGACAAGCCGGAGGAAAAGACTGAGTCAGCCTTTCATGAAGAGCTGAACCAGCTTACTAAATGGAGCCTCTGCATTCACACACTCGGATTTAAAGCGAGTGCTCGCACAAAAAGATTTGACTCGTTCAGATCCTCATCTGCTCTGAGCGGCAAACATGATCCGTCTCCTCCAGCCTCACAGCGGATCGGATAGTCCGCTCCTCTAAGCTTGTTTTGTAACATTTTCAGGCTTATCCGCACCATTCAGGGAGGAGGGCGTCATTTATGTTGGATTTGCTTTAATTGTATCTTCTAAATACTGGTTTGAAGCTGAAGTGCTTTGAAACGGTTTCATGGTACCGTGGGTCGTCCATGTTTACTTTTTTTTCTGAAGGAAGGAGCTCTAGAATACTTTTTAAAAATAGTTTAGTCTTTGCAAAGCACTAATCACATGAATCAATTGGGATTCAAATTGCTGTTTTGTCCGCTGCTGTGATATACAGGCCTTGCTGCACAATATCCTGCTTATTACACGGACACATACTAAACAACTCGACTCCCAATATTTATTGAAATGATTTCATTAACTCGGAAATTATCGCATTGCTGCCGCTAAGAAAATAAAACTCCGCTCCTCCGACAACAACCTAATTTAAAATGAAGGCAGCTCTGATGTGTTATGTTTTGTGTTTTCTGTGACTGTCAAACTCTGTTGACAGTTTCTTTTCCACTAACAAGTCCTTAAACACTACAAAGCCCATACCATGTTCCTGTGTGTTTACTTCCTGTCTGCTTCTGTTGATTTATCTGACGTCCAGCGCTCCATATTTGAACATCTTTTCCTTTCTCTCTTGTGGTCCTCCTTAGCAATGCTCATTATAGTGCTTAACAGCAGTCTTTACTACTGTCGTATTAACCTCTGATATGTCCAAATGGACCAATCAGAATTGAGTATTCAACTAAGCCATGTAATAAAAAAGAGTTAATGAACAGCAAGCTGGCAATATTGTGATAATACATGCCAACAGGTTGAGCGAGTATCAGCACCCTGAAGGGATTCATTTTGGGAAAATTACATTCCAGATAATGCTGCTTATTACACAGCGTCTTAACTAAGGAATTAATAACTTAACTTTTGCCCGAAAGTCATTTTAATCCATCCAAATATTGATTTGAAAATGATTTTGATACCTTCTCCAGAATCTATGATAAGAACTGCATCCTAAGCAGCCGTCTGAAATTCCAAATGTTGTATTCAACAAACCCAAAATGTAATTACATGCGACTTGCATTCAACTAAATTGTGTTTGGAGCTCTAATCTTTCAGTAAGTTTACACTTGTACTTTCCAGGCTTTGAATTTCAGCACGTTTATTCATTTACATCATCAGACTTTCTTTGGGCCAGAAAAAGACATTTGCATATCTTGTGTTGCAGAATAAAAACTGTCAGAAACGTAATGTAAATTCAGAGAAGCCTCAGTGCTTGTGCAAATGTCCTGGCCTGTGATGATTTGAGCGTACCAAATAAGATTAAACAAGGGTGTGTCCACATTATGGTGCACTGTGGGAGTGATCCATCTAACTGTGCACACAGTTTACACTGTTTGTGACTTACTGTACAAAAAGGAACAGTTTGTAAGGGCTTATACATCTCATTGCTGGCAAAGTACGTGTATGCATATTCCTACAAGTGTTCTTGACACTTCTCTGGGGTCTGATTTTATTTATTCAGAAGTGAACCGAGGACAGTGACCCAGATTCAGCTGCAATAAGTGTATTTACAACACTCTGCTGTCACTTGTCGCACGCTGTGGAGCACATTTGGTGTCAAAGGAGGAAATACAGGGCCAGGAGAGGAGAGAATTTGTCAGATCTTAGATTATGATCTCTGTTTAAATAACAGTATGAAGACATTTGCTTTCAGTTAATGATCTCATTTCAAAACACTGACACAAATGGAATTGTACAGCTTTAAAAACTTCAAATCAGCTTGCAGAGGCGGTTGTGTGGGATAAGTGGGACCTTCCCTCTTTGAAATGAGAATATAGTGAGTTAGTCCTAATCCTTAATCCCATCAACTCAAAACCACCACAGCATTATGAGCCACGCAGGCGCTTCTAGGAGCAAAGGCTGTTGAGCTGACACTGTTGCAGCCACTGTAACAGGTCTTCAAGCATTTCTTCAATCCAAAGATTCCGTTTAGGATGCAGGTTATGGGATGTTATTTGGACCGTAAACTTGTGTTTGAGGCTCTTGTGTGAGCATGACACAGGCCTCAACAGTGTGGTTTTATTGCACATAGCAGACTGTTTTTGCACGTATCTTTCTTAAAGGCTAGCTATGGTAGCTGTGTCACAGTCTTAAGTAAAAAGTCGTCAATCACAGTGAAATGATTTTGGCCTTAATTTTAAGCTGTACCCTAACTCTCTAAAATGTAATAATTAAAGAGCCTTCTCCGTCGCTGGCCAAATATATACGTGGCTGCCCCAATCTCACCATGTTAAAATCAGAAATCAAAACTCGACTTTTCAGAACTGCTTTTAATCTGTAATTATTGTTGGGTTTGATATATTTTAAGTGTATTGTTTTTATGGATATTTAACTCTGTCAAGTGCCTATGAGTTTCCAAAAAAAGCTCTCAAAATATTATTATTATTATTATCATTTATTTTCCATAGGGTGAAGTCTGAAGAAAATGTGGCTTTTTATTTATGCAGTTCTCAACATGCTGTGAATATAATACAATAGGAAATTCAGATGATGAAATCCCTAGCTTTCTGTTTTAATTTAATTAGGCTTTTATTGAGTTTTAAGGCTTTGTTTTTCCGCAACTGTGCTAGTTAGATCAGAGTTTAGCTACCCTTTTAGGTTTACTTTCAGTTACACATGATTTCATAACGGTTCACTTAATCTGAGGACCAAAAAAGTCTCTATTTTATCCACCTCAGGTTGGAGAGGTGCAAGAAAAGCCCATTTGACTGCCCGCCTGGATTGGCTCATGTTCAAGGCGGCTCTTATCAACACTGACAGGAGAGGTCACTTAGGTGGCTCCTTATGTAACATTGTGGTCAGCGTCATGGCTTCCACCCGGAGGCATTTGTCATGCTGTATCCAATTTACAACTACTAACACTACTAATGACCACTTACCCATAATCTTTAGATAACCAATCACTTTTGTCCATGTAATAAATGCTCTTTATTTATATCAAGTTGCAAGCTATTAAACAGATAATCCAGTGAACATTTAGTTTGCTCTATTTAAAGTATCAACTGTGCCAAGGAGGTTATGTTTTTAGGCTTGTTTTTTGTTTGTAATTTTGTCCTTTGTCTGAAGAAATACCAACAAAGTATTTGGGAGCAACGTTTAAGGTTCAAGCTGATTAAAGAAACGAAAGTATCAAACATTATTTTTGGCAAATGATTGGCTGTAATATGAAATACATATTGTAAAAATGGAAAATGTGCACGGACATTGAAAAGCAATGGTGTTACCCAGTAGTGAACCATCGGGGCCTTCAAGGTCTTCAGAGAATAAATAATAAAAAAAACAAATACAATTTAAATAAAATGAGTTGTATTTGTGTTGTTGTTCTGTAATATTAGTGTTACATTGACTTGTTTCGTCTTCTCTCGGTCCATGCGTTACCCTTTTTTACAGAAGGTGCAGTTGTGACACGCTTCGCCACTGGTGTTACACCTTATTGGATATGACCATATGTCGTTACAAGCACATTGTTCTCCCTATGTTCTCTCTCTAATTGTTTGTGTTGTTTCTCTTCCACTCTGTCCCCACCCATGTCATTACATCTCGATCTCACCTCCAACCCCCCTCCCCTCCTCTGTGTCCTCCAGGCAGCCAGGGGGGGTCTCTGAGGAAGATGCTGGGTTCAGAGCGCGGTGTTGTCGAAGAATGGCTCTCAGAATTCAAGGTAAAAGGCTCTCCTCTCCTCTGCTGAAATGTTGTCCTGGAGGTCATCTGTTTTTTACTGCTCAGAAACCACATGCTGTGGGCGTCATGGCCACTGCGATGGGGTGTTAAGCGTGCAACTTTTGCGTCACCTCTTCAGCATGTTGTAATTTAATTGTCATGATGCAAACAAGAATTGTGGGCCATAAGGACAGTGAAGACGCCGGGTATTTTATCATTGTGAACTGAATCAATGTAAACAGTTCCTGAAGGAGTTTTTGTACCACAAAACATCTGTTTCAACACGCTTTCAATCAACTTGTGTTTACATGCATGTTAAGTATAAAAAGCTCTACCCACAACTATTCAGATCGCACTTATCCTTTGGTTTCATTATTCTTTGAACCCACAAAAACAGTTTAAGCTGAAGTGTTTAAACACCACTGCCATGTAACGTTCTCTCAGGCTAAGAGCTGTTGAAAGTGACTCAAAATCACTAAATAGTCTGCTTCAATTACCCATGTACAAAGTATCACAGTTTCCTTCTGTTATTGGGTTGTTTTTTTAATGTCTGAATGTGAAACAAGGTCTTCAAATATTGGGAAAAGCTCATTGTAATATAGATTTAAGTTCAGCTGCACTCAAGTTCAATTATACTGTAGCTTGCTGCTGTTAGTGGCAGCATGATCATATTAGCATTAGCAGTTTACTGACACACAGTTGCGTGACCTTAGTCTGAAACACGTTACACCCAATTTAAGGTTAATATAGTTTAGGGGAAATCTTAAAAGACGGTTGCTCCTACAGCAGTTAATTTGTGAGTCATTCTGAGCATTTGTCTTAAAAGCACTGTATAAGGATGTATTCATTTATATAGCTATCATTCTTCCCAAGAAAAACAAAGCTATCTTAGTAAATAGATCAGTACATTGGCACTGTAGCGTGTTAGTTCCTACTTCTAATCTTAATTAATTAAGCTGACTTAACCCTGGTGTAATTTAAGAGTACAATCTTATTTAATGCTCTCCAGGAACACCGGGTTAGCTCCAGCTATGCACCCAGTATAGCTGAGTCTAAAAAAAAAAGGTTTTAATCTGCTGTCTGTTGCCATCGGTTACCTTGCCAAAAATGAAACCGTTACAAACAACTATTCAGAATAACTCTTTAAGAATATCGGAAATGTTTCTTCTTTAAGTTGCTCCTTTCCATAAGCTGGAGCAACTGTATTGAAACTAAAATAAAAAGTATTCAAAACCAAACTTTAAATGGTTATAAGCAGGACCGATGACCTCAGCATTATTGTTTGACTTTGAAGATTTTATTTTTTGGGTTTACCTGTAAATATTTTATTATTATTATTATTATTTTTGTTGTAAAAATTATTTGTACAAAGAGATGAATTGAATTCTGTATGACTTTCGATAAGCAATGTTTGCTAGAGGGGGTAGGACTAGAAAAGCTTTTATGCTTCTTCTTGCCCATTTTGAACATGAACATTATTATTTATACTTTAAACTTCAAATCTTTGTTAAAATGTTCAATAAATTGACTTAAAAGAAGGACAACATACATGCGTCCTACAAAAGCCATCTGTTCATTGACTATTCCAAATGATCTGTATGAGATTTAGGGAGTGCTAAGGAAAGGCGAGCCAGATGAGAAGGAATGTGTGTGTAGTGAGAGCACCAAATATTGACAGAGAAACGAATGAGAGTGATGATGGTGAGAGAGGGAAATAGATTGGTATGACTCATTGTGTGAGTTGGTGCAGGCCGGGCACATTGTGTTCTGCCCTCAAAATGACCATACTTAGGCAGCCGGAGAGGATATCTCTGCCTGCTGCCATCTGCAGACAAACACACTGTCTTGACCATTTCAAGTATTTCTCCGCAGGATATTCTGAGCCTGTCAGATATCATCACTCTGGGTTGTTCAGCTCCTTCAAAGAGTTATTTCATCATTTATTTTATCCGATTTCACTCCCACACTGAATCGCCCAGTCAGTGTTTTTTCTCCACAGTGCTTTTTAACACTACCTGAGAAAAAGCACACACAGTGTAAATAATACAATTTAATGATGACTGAATTCAATTCACCCACTTCGGTTCAGGGTCCTTATTTCAGTGCATGCTGGTTAACGGGAGCATTTGAAAAGAACAGAAACAACCCTGATATTATTGTGAACATCTGTCATTTTTTAAGTGAGGAAAAGGCAAATGGATATGAATTTGTGCCATTTAGATGTGGGTGCAGAGTGATAAGAAATTAGTTAACCTCATCAAAAAGATCATCTATCTCTGCAGCTGCTGGTTGCAAAATGTGTGTATTTATGTCACACCCACAAAGGTATCCTGAGAGTCCAAAGGAACCCACAACATGCATGATACTTTTTATTTAATATTTAAAAAATGCCTAAAGTCCTACCACTATTCTGAAAAAGAAAGAAATGTAAGACAAGTTTGCTTGCAGTAACCTTTGTCTGTCCTCGCTTCAGTCCCTACCAGAAACCCGCATCCCCAGCTACGCCGGCAGCCTTCACCTCAAGAAGACCCTGGTGCCGGCCCTCTACAGAGTCATCCAGGACCCCAACAATGAGGTGAAAGGACACACACTCGCACTGTATGCTGTGTCACAATGTGTGTTCTTCCATACTAACACTTATACTAAATGCGTTCACACAAAAAAAGCAGTGGTGTGTAAAGCTGGACACATCAGGCTTGTTAGATTTAAGACAACACTTCCTGAAACCTGTGCACTTGGCAAGTACGTAGATAGTGTACTACAGGGAAGTGTTCATAGTGAGACACGGAAATCAAAAAATCCAAGTATGGCTGTCTTTGAGCTCCGTGTTGCATGTGACTCATACAGTATGATGTAGTCTCAGTTGGCAGTGAGAACAAAAACGCACACAAATCGATGTCCGCCAGTCTGAAACATCTGCTGCCCACACTAAAGTGCATAGTCATAGATGCACAAACTGAAACTTTATGAACACACACTTCAATTTTTTTTTAGCTGTATCTTTAAAAGAAGTATGGCTAATCCCAGTATTTTCTCTTTAAAGCACCTAATGAGGCACTTTTTGAGCAAAGGCCCGAGGCACTCAATGAGACGGGACTTTAATTTCACTCTAATGATACAGTTGGTGCCTTACAACCCCCCCACCCCCATTTCTTCCCTGCTTTTTTTGTGGTGGAATTTGGGTGTCAAGCAACCAGGGATCTAAATTCCATTAGTGTTGTCGATCTGGCTGCACAATCCCATTAACGGGGGGACAAGTGATCCAGGAGGAAGCGTGTGCGTTTGTGTACGTGCAAATGTGTGTGCGAGAGAGATAGGTTGCAAAGTGTGCTTCACTGTCGCATGTTTGGGGTTTTTGGCTGTTGACATGGAGGGCCATATGCCTTGCCAAGTTCATTAATAAGTTGAGGCTTATCCCAGGGTCAGCCACAGTCCGACACGCACGCACGCACACACAGACAGACAGTAGTGCTGTGTGGGCATTCTCTTCACTGACCCCTGAGCAGTATAAACACATTGGCTCAGCTTGGTCCCCCGAGAGAACATCTGACCAGACTTCCATTGTAGTGATTTATCCCCCCTGCTCCTACACGCCTCCACTATTGACCGGGAGCAAAACTTTCCCTCCATCTGTCCATCCCATTGTGCCTTCAGTGTTTTGGTCAGGATGACATTCATTCATGATTTATAATGAGCCAAAATAATGTTAAGATTTCTTTCTGATATTTTTAGCTTGATATATGCTTTGTATTAATCAGGTTATCGTATTTCAAACAAGTTTGTCCTTTAAAAATGGCCGAAAATACCGAACCTAGCCTCTCAAACATTAAACGTTAAAATGAATATCTGACTCGACTGACACAACAAAAAAATTAAAGACATTTGTGACTAACATCTTTCATCCTTTCCTTTTTATATAACAAAACATTATTCAGTTAATCTAAGAAATAAAAGGCAGAAAAGACATTAGTTGATTAACAAAAAAGGACTGTCAGTGTCATTTTCCATCTTGATTTTTATTTTATTTTATATCCCTGGCATAGTTGCATTCTAATTCAACTCAATTCCACGAGAGTCTCAGACTTGGTACTGATTTGCATTTCTTATGTCCCCTCCTACCATCCAGCTGATGGAGCCCGTCTGCCACCAGCTGTTCGAGCTGTACCGGAGCTCTGAAGACCGCCTGCGCCGCTTCACCCTGCAGTTCCTCCCCGAGCTGGTTTGGGTCTATCTGCGCATCACGGCGAGCAGGGACCGCCAGAGCAACGGGTGCATCGAGGCCCTCCTCCTGGGCATCTATAACCTGGTGGGAGTTGAGGCAAAACCTCCTAGCAGTGTGTTCATTTAGCACAATTCATTCTCAACAGGCTAGCTTTAAGATGAGTTTTTGTGAGTCATTTTGCATCAACACTCTTTACTCTAGGCTATTAAGATTTACAAAACGCCACTTTTAATAGAAAAGCTATTTAAAGCTTGAGACATCATTTACAGTTGGTCAGGACTGCCAAAGTTAAGCTCCTAAGGTTCGATTTTCCCTGACAGATGTTCTTGGTTAAAGCAAATGTAATTGTAAATGTGTCATTTTAAACAGTTATAGGATACATTGCTTCTCTATTCGTTGTTTTGTTTGTTGTTAGGTTAAAAAAGCTCTGGATATATCAAGTATAGCAAATTATTATGTTGTCTGATCAAGGACATCCAGAGTAATACTTTGTTCAGGAAGTCAGTTTGGCACAAGTGAGGTAAGGAGAGGTAGTGGCACACAAGACATTGGGATTATTTATTGCTTTTAGCCAGCCTTAAGATTCAGTTTTGGCCCTCGAAGCGAAAAGAATTGGGCAGCCGTGGCCAAGGTCAAGACTGCTTTAGAGGAACTCTGAGTCCCTACAGCTTGAGGGATGATGCCCTGTGAATGACCCTGACTGTAGCACTTCATTGTTATCACCATCACCAGCAGGGATACCCACAGTGTTGACATTAACTCTTCGAACACATAATGCGATCATTTACTAACCAGTACTACTAACCAGCTAGTGTGGCTGTTATATTGCCAAATAACTGACATTCAACATAGAAAACCTTATTTTTATCCATAATTCCACTTATTTATTAATTAGGGAGCCTCAATATCTGACTTTGATGAAATAATAATATGCAAACTTTTCCACTGGTCAATATGGATGAATACAGGTAGATATTTTTAGATGAAAGGCACAGTTGTCTTTGAACCTGTAGCTAATCACATTTGTTTATACAACTCTAATGATAGCTGTGAAAGGCTCTGTGTGAATCTTTGGTTATATTTCAGACCTAGAAATACAGGTGGAAGATTAGTGAGACTCTCTGTCTGTTGACATTAAAGACAATCTTAAGGGAAATCTCCGGGTTAATGGATAGATTGCATCACCAGGAAACGCCCTCAGGGAAATGGGCTAAGAGCTAGAGATATATCAATAGGAAGAGCTCCATGTCAGCCAGCACCACTGAAGGTATATCCATGCATAATTTATTCCTCCATACAACTCCACACTTACACACACCGCTGCCCTGTACATACACGTTTCGCCTATGCTCACAGTGACTATGTTCTGATAAACAGCTTTGCTCTCGGCAGTCCTATCAGATATTCAGAGATACTCTGCAGGCCAGTGAACGGCAGGACAAGGCCTAACTACTGGGAGAATGGGGAATACAATTGCAAGATACTTGTTTGGTAACCAAGGTAATCATTCTAATAAGCTTTATTTGTATAGCACTTTTCAAGGCACACATCCCAATTTAGAACAACGGAAAACTAAGCGAAACAAAAAACATGATATAACAGTTTAACACTTCAAGAGACACAGCAGTAACAGGTATCATTTAAAAAACCCACAATGAAATGGTAATCCCTCTCTGTAAAGTAAATACATTTCTAATATAAAGAATAGGAAAAGATCTAAACACCTAATACATTAATACAAATAAAACAAGACATAAATAATACAAATGTAATAATTAATAAAAGTCAAATGATTTAAACATCAACATTAAAGGGAGTTTTGCTAATAAAATAGATAATACAGAAGCTTTAAAATAAATCAAATATTATGAAAATAACCAAATATTTAAGGAATAAAAGACCATTGGGGTGAAGCTAATAAAAAGCTCATTTAAAATGATTTTATGGATGCTTGGAAGAGTGAATGCAGACTTGTTTTTGCAGCTTTCTTTGCATTCATTTACCAAGCCAGGAAATAAAAACCTGACCACTTTAAAAATAAATGTTTCAGTGGAAGTACATTCATCCATATTTAATGACACAACATACACTCCACCAGCTACCACCTAATACATGGATTATACAAATAATACCCAGGATTTTTACACACTTAAAGAAAACTTCAATGGGTTTCTTCTTTATTATGCTAATGTGTCTCCTCGCTTTTCCCACTCAGCCTCTTCCTCACGTCTTCTCTCCTCCTATTGAGGGATGTGAAAGACATTTCTGCTTTAGTAGCGTCAGTCTTAAGAGACGTCGTTCCCTATGGCTTCCCAGCTTTGTGTCATGTAGAGGTTTGTCATTTATACGTCACAAGACTTCTACGTAGGATGCTCCTTTGTTAAGTCGCTTTAAGCGCCACTAGAAGTCTCCACGTCTCCTCGAGGTGCATTTAAGGGATTTGAGGATCCTCCATGATCGCGGAGGGGAGACGATATCCAGGGTCACGGGAGGAGAGAGGATGTGAAGAAGCATAAGGTAGCGTAATGAAGAACAGCCTATGTCTCCCAATCAGTTTCCCACTACGGCCCACATGTTGTAAAAACAATTACTTTGATAATGACTCTTACACACCACTTGAATCCTCCTCAGTGGCGCGTAATTGGTTTACAGAGCAAAGTAGAAATGACAAGTGCTTTCTGTCAAATGAAGAATGCTCATCTCAACGCGAATGGACTTCATTATCTTTTCAACTGCGACTGTGACTGGTTCCGATAATCAGGCATTACTTTTAAAACAGCATCATGATCATGAACTGATTCATCTTTGGGCTATCTATCACAGTGTGGAATTGGATTTGAGTGGTGATGTTGCTGGCAGTGACATTTTAATCCGTCAGAGTCAATAACAAGAGCAGCAGAGCGGTCTTACACCAACAGAGTGAGGGCGGAGCACCAGATGCTGCTAAATGCTTTCACCCAGGCCACAAAGAAAGGCTTAACTGAGTCGAAGATTTGCAATCAGAATTAAAATCTGAATATAAATGGAAGTCATGTTTGAAACAATCCTCCTTTCCTGTAATAACACATTTTTTTTGTCTTTTTCTCTGTTTTTACAGGAGATAGTTGACAAAGAAGGCAACAGCCGGCTCCTCTCCTTCACAATCCCATCTCTGTCCAAACCATCGATATATCATGAGGTGGGGCTCCTGCCTATTGGTTATTATTCAATGTTTTAGAGTTATTTTTGTATTTACAGAACCTCTGTTCTCAGTGTACTCTATCTACTTTCACTCTTCTTGTCCTTCTTGTATGCATTCTTCCCACTGACTGTTATAGAGATGTATTTAAGTGGCTGCTTGGGATATGACAAATCCTCAGTGTCAAATGCTACAGGAGGTAAATTCTCATTAACCTCACCTTCAGGGCTTATCCGTCTGTGTGTTTAAAGGTGTCAGTAAGCACCCAGCAACTGTCAGAAGACATGGTGAACAAAGCCTTCTCAGTTCACTTATCGTGTGTACAGCAAAAGCGTCACTATGAAATACTTATTTGAGTAAGATTGTCCCATTTATTTTTGCACTTTCTTAGGATTTTCAGCCTGACATTGAGGGTTTATTATTTGTTTTGACTAACTATAACCTGAGGTCTCTGAAGGACTGAACCGTCTTTATTCCGTTATCCACCAGTCTGATTTTGAAAACATTAAGCTTGAAGATTTTGGGCAGGGATACAACAAGGTTTAGGTAGGTTTTTCTGTTTCTGTCGCTTAGTTTTTTTATTTTACAATAAGCTGACTTTAAACTTTAGTCCGGTTCTAGTCACTCTGTAACGAACCCAACTTCTTACCTGTCTCCTTAAACAGGGCACAGTATTGACTATTGTGTTAAGCTGGATTTCACAAGAAAGTTATTCAACAGGAACTGCTGACCTAGGATCTTTTACTGAGTGCAGACAGAAGCAGTGTGTTTGGCTATTTTCAGTGCAAAACGTGTACGATATTTATTCATACAGTATGACAGCCATCAGTAGGTAGGTGCTCATGTGTGTGCCAGTGAGTGTCGATGGGACTACAGTGTGTGGCGCATGCTGAGGGTGATTTATCCCTGTAATTACAAGCCTGAGAAGCTCTCTCTTCCATGCTGTGAGAATGAAGGAAGCATGGAGGCGGGTGAGGGGAGGTCTTTGTGTGCGTGAGTCACAACAAGCTTCCCAGGCTGTAGTACTGCTCCACACATCACAGCGCCTTATCCCCAGGCCTCATGCTTAAGCATACTCCCCAGTCTTTCTTTTTGAATTAATCTATCCTCCCGTCCATCTCCACTACGCATCACCCAAGATACCTATGCAAGAATATCAAGACGATATAGGGGTGACTTTTGCTCTGCACGCCATCAGAATAGGTCATGTAGTTTGTTCTCACTTGGACGTAAAGTTATTTGTCACTCAGTCGTTACGTGTGCTACTTTCCCCTCAAATTGTTAATATAAGACACAGGATTGAATTACTCTATCAACTTGATTTGCTCTGTTTGATTGTTCAGATCGATTCAATAGTTTAAAAAAAACAAGGCAAGGCAAATTGAAACGAATACACTGAAACAGCAAACAATCTCAAAAACGATCGTTAAAATGTGTTTAAAAGCCAAGATAATGAGACAAGCAGTGGATCTTCCTGCTTTCATAGTGCAGACGCTTGACTTCTTGCTCTGACTACATATCTGTTTTACCAATTTAAATTGAGTGTAAATAGTGTCTTAAGCATTTTGTTTTTTAATGCTTGCTAAATAGTTTCTTAAAAATACTTCTTTGTATCTGAGATTGTTTATGTGGGCCCCACCAGACACCAAATCGAATTCCCTGTCAGTGTAAAAAAATCAGGTACTGACGGCCGAAACGCGTGCCTGACTTACTAAGGGTATGTCATGTGATGTTTGAAGTAACACCTTGACATTTACACCACAAAAGGTTAATATTTCATTTCATGAAAGTGAATGACCTTTATGGTGTTAATGGAGGTTATCTTCACGTCAGGTGAGGTGGCGCACTTCAACTATAAAACACTGCAGGACACCCTAACCTGTCAGAATGGGTGAGCAGAATAATTTAAGGTAGTGGATGGACTCGAATAGAAACGGGGATTAAATGGATGAAAGGAACATTGTAAGCTTAATGTAGCATGACGGACTGTGTGGAAGATACAGGGAGAAATGCAACACGTAACTTTCAGTGTCCGAGTTGCACAGTCAGCAGTTTATCGCTGAGCATGGAAAGAAATCCCAACTTTAAAACCAATAAATAGAGCGAACAGAAAGCAATCAGGCGCTGCCAGTTAATGCTGTCAGGGGAGAGAGTTTGGAGCAGGTCCAGTAGTAATATCATTCCTCTGTAATGAAATCTGAACACTAATCACAACGGTTTTCCATCCGAGCACAGCAAAGCCACCCCCCCTGTTTGTCAATCAACAACTTGATGGGCACAGCAGCTTGTTTGCGCCTCGTTAGAATTGCAACATCATCATTGTCAATTTAATAGCATGTTGTGTTGAGTTAATGGGAGTTTCATTCCTGTCTATATTCTGAATTATTTTGCAAAGGCTTTTATACATCATGAATGCACTGATTTGTATAACATTGTATTCCTACTGTAACTGTACTGAGGAAGGTTATGCAAGTTTCCCTCTCAAAACCTATATCTCAAGATTTTTTTACCTGGCTTTATCAGATTTCGATCCTGAAACCAATTTAAATTAGCAAGTATTCATAGAGGAACAAGATGAAGCCTCATTTGCATATGTAAATGCACATGAAATGTCATATCTTTTAAAACCATACCTTCTTAATGTAAGCAATCAACTGCGGAAGTTTCATGGTAATATCTATTAACTATCTACTAGTTAACATTTAAACTAAAACTGCCTTTTTGATTTTTAGCCTTCTAGCCTGGGGTCCATGGCATTAACAGAGGGGGCCCTCTGTCAACATGATCTGATCCGAGTGGTGTACAGCGGCCTCCACCCGCAGAGAGAGACCTTCACAGCTCAGAACAGGTACCACTCCACCAGCTGTTAACGGACAGGGAATAATCTGTGACGCAGTAATGCCACAAAAGAGATTAAATAGCAGCCGTTTAGAGACATTATGCTAAGTCTTCCGTTCTGAATGGCTTACCAGAGGGGGAAACCTTTTGTTGCTTCTTGGATACAGAGAAATGGCAGCGCAGTAAGTCGTTCAGCCTCAGTAAACACAGGTGGCTGCGTCAGACTGTCATCATCCCTCCTATTTATTTTTCTCCCTTCTTTCACATCTCACCCTTCCCCATAAGATGAAAAAGACCTTTTAAGATGATCAGAGCATAACCCTCGACTCTCATTCAGCCTCTTCTGCCCAGACTAAGCAGACCTGAGAGCTTTTTTGGCTCTCACATTTTCTCTGCAGCTGTGGATGAATGGTAATCTTAGCATAGTAATGAAGCATGCTGGAATCCTGCCAGGAAATGGTGGTGCTTTTTGTTTGCAGTGACACATGCGCAAAGACTGACAACCCATCAGCTCTAGTGCCTCAGAGGTGTAAGGACACCACGGATCACACTGGTCATCCCGCCCTTGTCCAGAGCGGCGTCACCCTCAGATATGATGAACAGAGTGTCATTAATACAGTGAATGGATCTCAGCAACCTCATTGCTTATCTGGAAACCCATTTGTGTGCCCGGGCCCGAGATAGTGTTTATGAGAAGAAAGCCTGAAGCTCCTGAAAGGTGCCGGCTCACTCTGACTGATGATATACAATGAGGCCATTTACCTCCCCCTGTGCACAGAGTCAATTATGGCCCTTACACTCGAGGTCCTCCTTCTGGATCTACTCCATCAATACACACACTCTCCAAAACACACATGCACCAAATGGGGATGCAAAATATTGATATTTGTACCGAGATGTGAAAATGGATCACTTCAAGTTTGTTGTTTTGCTCTCATTTCAACACCACCACGTCTTTGCACTGTAAGCATCACTGTGATCTATGAGACGTTAACAACACTGCCTCTGTCTCAATGATCTTGAGAATTGTTCTCATGTATCTGCAGTCTGTCAAAACAGATGACCACAAATCGCCTTAACTAATGTAATATTGATTTGTTGAAACACCCCACTCTGTTATTAAAGAACCAAGGTTACGTTAAGTAACCCAAAGATTGTCACAGCAGCAGATAGCTTTGAGATGTCGAGAATATGAGGTATAGTATTTGGATTTTCCCACAAAAAACTGACTGCAACAAGTCAAAAGGATACAACAGATAAGAACTCGCATCACTCTTTTTATTTGTCAATTAATATTTTTTATATTGTTTTGCCTTTATTGCAAGGGTTAACTGTTAGCACCGTTAGCATTAGAACTGATAGCTGCCGATATTTTAGCTCAGTCCCCTCCATAGTCGCTTGTGAGGGCTGAGTGCGTGCTATCTTTCTGCCGACTCTAAATGTCATCTAGTACCTTTTAACTAATGGTACATATAAAGCGTGCATCTGCCCTGTGAATCGGATCTTCTCCCAAATGGCTTCTTAGCTGTCCCTTGCTACACCTTTACACAAAGTTTTATGAAAACGGGGCATTTAGTTGTTCTGTAATCCCGCTGATACAAAAACTGAACCATAACCACCTTAGCAAAGGTCATTACTGCCTTATGGATGAATACTATACCAATAAACTCCCGGCTCTACAACCCTCACATGGTGTGTGTTGAGAGTGTGAGGGTGATTGCAGCGGTATAGCAAACCTTTGTTCATAGGTAGTTCACAAGGAGCGCTAAGGCAAGCAGTTTTGCTTAACAGACTATTTAACAGTTTCACAGTTGATAAATTGCATGAGGCCTTTACGTAATTGTCTACAGCAAAGATGTCAACGTTAAATAGAACGTTAAAAAAGAATTGGGCAAGTTGGGTTAACTTGGATTTAATGAAATTTGTTTTTTTGGATCTTACATAATCATTTTTGCTGGATTTAATCACAGAGTCTGTCATACTGTGCTTCATTCAGACTGTTTTTATGGTTGCAGGTTTGAAGTGCTGTGTTTCCTCATGCTCTGCTACAACTCTGCTGTGGTGTACATGCCTCTATCCTCCTACCAGTCTGTCTGCAGAATGAGCTCACGGTGAGGGAAACACACGTGAAAAACATTTGTAATATTTTGTGGTATTTTATCGTCCAGCGTTTTGTCCTTTCTGTACCCTTTGAGTGCCCACCTGCTCCGCTCCTACCTCCATTACATGCTCTACTGAATCCAGCATTAAATAACGTCCTCTACCCTGTAGCCATACACTGCCCTTGATACAGACGGCCCTGGTTGCAGGAGGATCTGATAAGTACAATTTCATAAAGGCTCGGTTGTCTGCGTTTGGCTTGGATGAAAGCATCGCTGCTGGATACCTGTCCATCTGGGAAACACAGAGATGCCCTGGAGTGAGTAGAAAGGCTTAATGAGGAATTCAAAATATGAAGCTGTGTAGAGCAGCCGCCGCCCTGTGGTCGCTCCACCGCAGCTCCCAGACGCTTCAGGATTTGAATACTTCCCTACTGGGAGGCGGACAACGCCTGAAGGAAGCTCGGTCTAGACAGACGACAAACAGAGACTGTAAAGACTTCAAAGCACGAGAACAATGCTCAGTGTCTGAATCTATACCCCAAACATCCCCGCGTCTGACCTTGTCTGACCTCTACAAGTGTAGAGTACATTTTTTCCCCCCTTGCTCACAGTTTGTGTGGTTTGCTGATGTGAATGCTGTTTTCCTAAGGTCTTTTTCCACCCTATAATATAATCATTCTTGAAAAAAACAATAACGTCTCAAAATGGAATTACATTTGGGCTTCACCTTAACGAAAATGTAATAATGTAATATAGTAATGCAATCCAATGTCCTGACTGCTTTTGTAAAACTATTTGTACCAATAATGTAATGGGTCTTTTTTTTTCCATAACTGATGATGCAATAATTTTGATCAACCTAATGTGGTATTTAAAAATCCCATCAGAAAGCCACTGCTATATACTGCATACACACATCGCATCTTTAAAAAAATAATACTTTTTACATTATTCCTCACTATCATTATATCAGAAGCTTTAAACAAAGACAATACAATACATTATCTGTTGCTACAGTTCTTCTCATCAAGGCTCGTCATTACTCATCATACTAATGGGACTGTGTATGTGTGTTTACTCCCCAGGCTGTGTGTATGTGGTTTCCCCCGGCAACAGAAGAAGCTTTGGAGGGAACCGTGCAACCGCGTGCTGCTCGACCCGGAGTTCATGGTGCAGATGCTGACTGCCGTTTATCACGCCATGTATGTATCTCAAGAGCTGTAATGACTGATAGCTTCCAACTTGTTAGCAAACAGCTGCTCACTTACAAACCCAGCAGTCAGGGTGCGACATAATAATTCAATGTGAGCCACCTTGTGAAGTCTAATAATTCCTCTCTGTTTGCTCAGTTCTCTACCAACTCTTGAGGGAAATATGTGATGAATAGCTGCCAAATGCTCTGCTGTGGTGACTTGCTAGGTGCAAACTGTCTGTCTTCCCTTTAGACTATCTATTCCCGAGTGGATCGTTTACAGTGGAGTTTTTTTTTAGCTTTTTCACACATAAAAAAGATGCTGCTGCCAAAAATAACACTTTAGGAACACTGAGAGTGAACCATCGTAGTAAAGTCTCACCACCAAAACAATGAGCAGTAAGCTGCTTTAAATGTCTGTTAAGCCGTTGAGAGGTGATGATTCTCCGTCAGTTCCCCACTACGAGCGACCCCTTTCTGATGGTCACATTTTTCCCACTTTGTCATTTGATCATTGTTATTAATAAAAATCAATTAGAGCTGCAACATTGGCTTCCATCCATGCCGTTTCACATCACCACTCTTTCTGGGATGATCATGGAGGACATTAAATAAAGGATAAAACGCAATAGGGAGGATGATAATCTCTCGTTTGTTGCGCACATTAACAGATATCATCACCTAAATGAGTTCCTTTATGAGCTACATAACACACTGTTTCTCAATTGTGTTACTGTGGCTCTGCGGGACATCACTAATGAGGGCTGCCAGTTTTTCTGCGATCCACTGCAGAAAGTCTCCTAACAGTGTACGCTACCAAGGACTGAAGCTCCCCACTGTACGGACTGATTAGATCGGCAGTGCATTGTGGGAGCAGGTGATTTCATTCCCTATGAGGACAGTTGTTGCAAAGCTGATTACGGCCTCATGTTGAAAGCTCGAGATGGATACCCTGATACGAGGGTGAATGGAATCACCGTGGTTAAGGATTGGGAAGGAGAGGGTACAGGGAATGAGTATGCATGCTACTTCATCACTCCCATGAGGGTTCAGTGCAGCAATCAGGATATTGGAGCATTCTGTTATGCTGGGGAAAGAAAAGTGTGTGGGTGTGAGAATAGTAGCCTTTTTAGTAATCCCTACCATACGTCGCCCTTAGCGCCGGCTTGGAGTCTCACCCTTAGCGCTATGGTGCATGTGAACTGAAATCCACTACACACATGCAGATGGCTCTCATTGAGGACACTCTGGGATTTAGGTTAATAAGGCTGCTAATGCCACATTGTATAATACCACATCAGGAGAACGAGAGGGGAGGACACAGGGATACCAGGACAAATACACACATGCCAGATTGTAGTTTGAAATGTATTTTCGCCAGTTTTTCCATCCTTACAACATCACAGAGTCTGTTTTCTACCTGCCCATTCAAAGCTTCCCTTTCATCTCGAGTGTAAAGGGACCCCAACGCATTCGCCTGTGTGATTGTTGAATGCGTAGGGCCGGATCAAAGGAGTTTAGCCGTGCAGTTTTTTTTTTCATTATAAATGTATTTATTTCTTGCTGCTGTTCCTTTTATCAGTCTCGGTTAACTACAGGTTTGTGACATCGCCTTATGCACAGCTATCAAGATCCTTCATGTTTAGCAAAGAGGTAACTAATTGAAACCACAGCTCCAGTTCCATGCATCCCTCATGCACACTATTGCCATATTAGCTCATCACATTGACTTCACACAAATGCCTAGGGTGGAGTTTTAGAACTGCCAGGAAGTGGTAATTCACTGGTTAAACAGACAGCAGTACGACATAGAGGTAACAACGCCCTGACTGGACAACTTCTCCTTCCCTCCCTCACTGATGCTGAAAGGCATTATTTTAAACTAATAATAGTTCACAGGGATGTGACTCAGACTTCAAGGCATTTCATCAGGCAGCCTGTTTACGCAAATAGGCTCACAACATGACGTTAAATGATTTTGTGTTTTGTGATGTGTAGATATAATGGAGAGTGGGAGATGGGCCGGGAAGCTCTGGAGGACGTTCTGTACCGAGCCCAGCTGGAGCTTTACTCCCAGCCTCTGTTGGTAAGAGCACCAGCACTGCGTGTGTATGGAGTTAATCACTTATATAACTCCAGTTGTATAAACAACACTACTGTCAAATGATGCTTATGACCTGCCAAACTTTACACAAATATAGTGTAATATAGTACAATATATCAATATGTTTCTGACCCCTTAGTAGTTGATTGCTATATTGATTTATGTATTTGTTTGAACAAGGACCATGCATACATTACATTCATCTCAGAAAAGAGAAGAGATGATTTATGCGAGATTTGAAGAGCTTATTTCCACCTGCAGTCCATATTAGAGAGTATTCTATTTGTTTCTATATATATTATAATAATAACAAGCTTTAATTGTATTTTTTATACATCAGGTGCAGTTCAAAGTGCTTTAACAAGTTACACATCACAATTTAAAACACATCAGAGTTTTACATGCAGCAAAAAACATGATATAACAGTTTAACTCTTTGAGACGAAGCAGTAAAAGGTATAATACAAAATAAAACAAAATGAAATGGTGATCCCTCTGTAAAATACAGGAAGATGAAATCAATGAATAGGATAAAATATAAATACCTATTGAACATATAAATAAAATGATGAAAGTATAACTCAAATAACTAAATAATAATACAAATCAAGAAGAAAGAATCTGGCTAATGAAATGTTAAAATAAATAATAGAAGTTCAAACCTATAAAATAAATAAACCAATATAAAAATAACCAGATATTAAAAGAATAGAAGACCATTTAAAAGTGGGGTTTTGTTAATAAAAAGCTAATTTAAGTGTGAATTCTTAGATACTCTTCTAAATAACTCTTTTCTACTGGGAATATAGATAGATATCTTTTTTCAATGTTTATTTTATTTGTTTTTTATTCTATTTTTAAGAAATGTCAGAAATTACAAAAACAATTTCCTATCTTGGGATAAATAAAGTATCTGTCTGTCTCTCTGTCTGTGTAGAATTTCCACACTCCTTTAAATCAGAGACGGTGGTGAAGTCGGACTCATAACGATGCTTTCAATCTCATCTTTGTTTCTGTGTACGTGTCATCTCCAGCTGGCGAACGCCATGAAGAATTCGCTGCCAGACAGCGCTCCCTATGAGCCACGGGGGCGCAAGGTGCTCCAGGTGGAGGTGACACCCACCATCAACCGCATCTCCATGTCAGCCATCACCACCGCCTCCATACGTCGCCACCGCTGGAAGAGAGAGGGTAAGACCTGCCGTCATGGCCGCAGCGAACAGAGAAGAGGAGCAGGAGAGTAGATCCATTACAACACTTCTTTTTTCTAGTGCCCTCATTATTGATTTAGCTCAGTCGGAGTTATGTTATGCAAGGAAAAGCATCAGTGTTTTAGGATTTAAGATGTAACTTACAAACCTTTTTTCCCCGATGAGTGGAATGCCACATGAGGGAACTATTTGGTGAGAGAATAACTTTCCTCCTGTTTGTCCGTAGCAGTGGGAAGGAAATCTGTTTCTGTGTAAAAGCAATCACACCATGAGCATCGTCCAAATGGTTTGATGTCAGTACGTAACTGTCGTCATGTAGCCTCTCTGTGTTAAGATGCTTGTGCCACTGACGGCTCTTGTCTTGCTCGTCTTGTCTATCAAGTGTGTGCTGTGCTTTGTGTCACCATTTAAATTAGAGGTGTGACAAACACCTGACAAAATGGTGCCTTTAGCTCCTACGGACTCTATTTAAACATGGGCGATAAATGGGGCAGTTCATTCATTTTAAACTATCAATTTGTAATCTACAAATCCATTTACAGACAGCTGTTAGACCCGCTGTGCCCACCATGAGGCCCAAATGAGCCCAGCCTCTCCGCCACTAAAGAAACACGTTTCCCCGTCTGTGTTGTTGACTCCCAGATTGTTTTGACGCCTCAACTGATGCAGAGTTGAGCCACATCATCAATCCTCCTAGCTACAACAAGCACCACAACCACCACCACCGGCATCAGCACACTCCCCGGGACCCCGCATCCAAAGAGGAGAGAGAAGGGCGGCCTCACAGCCACCACAGCAGCAGCAGCGGCAGCATCATTCCCCCCATCACATTTGAGGGTAGGGGACAGGGGCGGTCACGCTCAGAGCAGAGAGGGTCTCAGGAGGAGGTGCCGCTTCGATTTGTATCTCCCCAACCCTCCTCCTGCTCCTTCCTCTCCTCCTCCATCAAATTGAGGGAGTTATTAACCTCTGCCGTACCCATATTGGCTGCCTCTTCACTTCCCCAGAGTATACTAACTCATCCAGTCTAAAAGACTCTCTGCCAACAACCCCTCTACTGCTAGACCACTGCTATTTATAGTCTAATCCAAGAACGGAAGAGTCGCCTATTCTGGGTTTGAAGGAAGTGTGGCCATTTTGCATGGGCCTGCCATCATGTCATACCCCCTCTTTTTCCTCGCCATGCCTCCAACGTTCCGACTGCTGCCCTTGTCACTCACTGAGCATGATCAGTGCCCGGTCTGCCGCTTGACCTTTTACTCTGAGCTTTTTCAACCCTCTTGCCTGATAATTGGCTTTAAAGATTTATTTTCTCTCTTGTTTAAACAGTGAAAATATACAGATTTTAGAAAACTGGCACAGAGCACCTGACATCTTGTTTGTGTAGTGCCATCGCCTTGGGTCAGTCAGGCCAGCAGCAACCATCTGCTGCAGCCATTCAGCAGGAAGAGGTCTTACTGCTAGTTTTTCACTTCAGCAGCTTTTATTGTATGGTAACTTTTTTGTTGTTGTTGTTCTGCCACGTTTATTTTCTCAGTGAGTGGGAAGGAGCCCTTCATCATGCATGCGCACGCTAAAGCAAGCTTTGAAAAACAAAACCTCTGGAACACTAACATTTCATTTCGAGACAGCAGACTGAATATTTTCAAGGTTTACAAATCCAATAGTTTTAACAGAAGCTACTTCACTGCCAGAACCCGTCAGTCTTACGGCCCATTTTGTCTTGTTGAATGTGTGTCGATTTTCTGTGTGGGTGCTCTATGGGTTAATCTGAGTGTCTGTGTGCAGTTACTGGACATTCTCTTGCGTTAGTAATACCAACCTGAACACATGTCCTTTGCTTTGGTGCTGCATTGCAATGATATAAGAAATTACTAGACTAATGGATTAGCATGTTTAATCATGACTACAAATTGCCGTAGCATCACAACGATATTCCACGGTGTACCAGACTTTCTTTGATTAGAAGTACTTCTCTCAGGGGTAAATGCAATTGAATTTACTTCTTTCTTTGAAGCTATTGGTTTCAATTCATTTAAGAACTGTGAAAATGAACAATGCTAACTGTAGCTAGCTTCTTTCAAAGGATATTGTTCTTTTTTTTGTTTGTTTAAACTCACTATTGCAGAAAGCTTAGTTTTTTTTAATTTGGGTTGATTGCGTGACACGTTTTGATTGCCAAAAAGATTAGTGTAATATATTTATTGTTTTTGTTGTTATCTAGCCATGATGATAAAAGCTTTCTTGCGCGAAAGATCCAAGTAGCACTCCTCTACTAATGTTTTTTTATTTCATAAACTCAAATCAGACAGGTGTATATTTTTTCAAGGTTTCAGTCGTGATTTAAAAAATAGGCACAGTTTTTCAGCAGTAAGCTCCATAGGTTCTCATTAGAGTTTTTAAAATGCCTCACAGGTGCATCGGCACACTTTAAAATGACACTACAAACATGAAGGCCAATACAATTTCACCAGTACCTTAAAGACATTGCATACTGAAATGATTGACCAAGCACATACTGTAAATGCGCTGCGCAAACCAAATTTAAATAGTGTAGTCCAAAGGCCTTAAAATGCAAAAAGTACAGGTAAACATCTTTTTAGCTCTTCATCGAGTGTTGGGTTGACTTGTGATGGCCTGCAGACAGGTCCATTCAGCCCTGTGGCCTGTCAGCTCTGACTGGAGTGCTATAGATCCGATGAGGTGTGCGACTCGCCTCGGTGCTCTCCACAGATCGGCGGGCTCGTCGCCCTCTGACCGCTGGGCCCATGCTGCAGGAGAAACGAAGGGAGAGCATGTGTCTTCTCCTTATGTTATGTGCATGTCAGTCCGGACCTTTTTCTTCTCCGTTTCTCCATTTCTCTTCCGGTGCTGCCTGTGATTCCCTGTGGTCTAATTTTGCTTGTCCCAACGATGCATGACGGAGACAGACGGCTGACCCTGTGTCTTAACAGGCTTTACCCTGCATACTGTATGTCAATAACGTGCCTTTCTTCTAACTCGATTTATCATCTTTTTTCCCCCTTTTTCAGCTTTCATGAAGTCATAGCTGGACTATTAACAATGTTCTCTTTAGATGCTTTTATAACAATATTGTGCCTTTTTGTATCAGTTATCAGACATTATTCTTATTTTATACTGAATATATGTGAAGCTAGACTTATCTGGCAGGTTATTGAGCTCCTAATTTTCCTAAACAAACAGCTGGTCACATTTAAGTCGATCTGAATTACATCGGAACATCAAAGCTGAAGGTCATTGTGTAGCGTATTGAACCGTTTGGTGAATGATCCCTCATTATGCACCAGCTAATGAAGCAGCATTGTCTGCTAAAGGCTATTCATTAATTCTGCACTGAATATAAACTCTCTTCACATTTTAAGGCTTGTTGCTTTTATTAAGCTCAGTTTGTTGCAGGCAATTTGACATCACTTTAGAATCAGCGGCTATGGTGACATTTAGTCTATTATCTGAATTTTGATGCTTACTAATAGTAATTGTTTTTTTAGTGTTAAGCCTGTTGCTTGCAGACGCTGTGTCCATACTTAATTTTGCTTTTTTAATGAATTTGTGCCACAGATTTTAGGGAAGTAGGATTAAAGTTTTATTCACACACTTTTACGTGTCGTCATGACTTGATTCCTTGCTCACCTTTCTGTCTGTCTATCATGCTTTCTTTCTGTCTGTGTTTGTGCGTGTTGGTGTGCAGAAGCTGATGGAATGAGCGGCGGGGAAGATTCCTTCAACGTCAATGACCCAGACGAGGGTTTCTCCTCCGGGGCGTCTAACAGCAGCCAGCCCAGCGGCACCAAGGCGGGCGTCGGGCAGAGGGGGGGCAGCCTGAACAGCAGCAGCAGCAGCATCAAGAAAGCAATCACAGCCCGACTGTCCCGGGACAAGGAAAGGGACCGTGAAAAAGAAAGGGAGAAGGAACGGGAGAGGGAGCGAGAGAGGGAGGCGGAAAAACAGGCAGAGTTGTCAGCTGATCACCAGGCTGCCGTGCTGAGGCACCAACAGAGGCAGCCATCGCCTCCAGCCAGCATCAAACTGGATGCCATCCAGCTGAGCCCCATAAAGAAGCACCTGAGTTTCCCAGCGGGGCCCCCGCTGGTGCGGACTGGCAGCACCTCCTCCAGCAAGTCCTTTGACTGCATGAATTTCAACCTGAACGGGGGCGATAACGAGCGAGAGGATGCGGCAGGGGGCTCCGACAGAGAGGGAGGGCTTCCAGTGGGCGGCCCCCACCGCCACTCCACCATCAGCCTGAAGGAGGAGCACCTTGTCAGGCCAGAGGACGCCCAAGACCTCCTGTCCCCTGGAGCTCCTCTCACCAAGCAGTCCCGCTCCCCCAGTTTCAACATGCAGATCATATCACAGGTCTAACATGCAGTGCAGGGCATGGCACAAACACACACACACACAAACACACACACACACACACACACACACACACACACACACACACACACAAACAATACCTGCTCATAACACTCATCCTCATGCAGTTTTTCTCTGCAACTCTTTCCAACCTGTCTGTGTCTGTGTGTGTGTGTGTGTGTGTGTGTGTGTGTGTGTGTGTGTGTGTGTGTGTGTGTGTGTGTGTGTGTGTGTGTGTGTGTGTGTGTGTGTGTGTGTGTGTGTGTGTGTGTGTGTGTGTGTGTGTGTGTGTGTGTGTGTGTGTGTGTGTGTGTGTGTGTGTGTGTGTACCTCCATTACAATTGTGACCTGCAGTTGCTGCTGGTGGGTGTAGCGTGACTGAAAATGCAAGAGAAAAGTAGTAAAGGACGACTGCTGTAACCACAGTCCAGCATGTCACTGCGTCCTCCCGTCTGACCAAGCATTCCACACAGAAACCCCCGGAAACGTTGAGAGAAAACAGGCTAAGGATGCCACGCTAGCTGTTGGGAGATAAATATGGAAATCAGATTATTTTGAGTTCCTGACTGAATCAGTCAACAATGAATCAGCAATAACACTTAGAGTCGCTCATGTGGAGAAGAGTGATTAGTGCTCTCTCTCTTCATTCCTTCCCTTTCATTCCCGGGCTCACGTGCAATCGTTCTTGCTGCTTATCTTCCTTGTTAATTGCTGTTTTTGATGAGGCATAAATGATTTTATTGATTAAAATTCCTTTTATTTTTATTTTTTTATCACAATCCAAAGAAGGAAGATTTGTTTTTGTTTGACAATGATTTGATAGAAATCAGTCAGACCCAAGTGATTCTCCAGTTTTCATCCCATGAACTTCCGTTTTTAATTTGTAATTAGAATATTCTCCTTTTTTTTACTATTTGTTGTAACACCAAACTGGAAAGCGATAAAGGTTTTTTAATGGTCGAATCTGAAGGAACACTACCGTGCAGCTGCAAGAGGAAATCAACTTGTGATTTGATATGAAAATCTGAAGCTGAATCTTGTGGAAGAACTGGATGAAACATTGTGAAGTGACAGTGCAGGTTTGAGACTGAAGCTAAGAGACAACGGCTGTATTTATTATGGGATTGTTATGATGGTTCAAACCATTTAATGGGTCCTTCCATTTGAGAGGACTTGTAGGTGTTTGGCTTGTGTGTGGCGTCTCGGTGACGTACTGCCCTCTGGAGGCTTGCACGAGTCACTGCGCATCATCAGCAGTAACTATGACGATCGCGTTTTGTGCTCTGATTGGATGCTCATGAAACATTTTGTTCTACCTCATTGTGTGTTCACCCTGCCACCAGACACCTGTCTCACAATCAGACGCAGGATACAACGGTTTGAACGTTTTTGGGGGGAGTTTACAGTGGGGACCAAACTGGCTCACACTGAAAACACACTGTAAAATCTTTGTCCATGTAAGGAGTTGTGGAAATCTCAGCTTTGCATTTCAGTTCAGTCGCACCATGCACAGCGCATAGCTGCAAAACAACACAACTGTCTTCAGGTTTGCTGTTCTATATCAAACACCCACATCAGGAATAACCTGATTATTTGAATTCCCTAGAAATGTCCTGCTTATCTTCTTTTTTTTATGTAAAAGTGCACTTTTTTTAATCCTCATGTGCATGGAGTTGGATCTTCTCTGCTGTTAAATGCCTGCATCTGTGCACAGTGCTAGCTAGCCTTCTGTAGTGCTCCCTGCCCAGGCTGAGTGATTTGAACATGGCGTGCTTGTCTGCATGTTTAGTGCCCTGCAAAGCACTGCTGTTTCAGATGCGAGAAACAGCCAGCGAGCCTAACCCAAGTCTTCTCCCTGTCTTTGCCAGATGTGCCAAAACACATCCTCTCCTTAAGGAAATTATGCTTTGCTTGTCTTAATTTAAAAACTATTGCCTATTATTTTTTTGTTTACTTGTCCTATTTCAAAGTTTATGGACAAAAAAAAGGGTGTTTGGCTCAACATGCCCTGAGATGCAGCTTCACCTTTTTTGCCATGGGTTTCCTCTTCACTCATCACAGGTGTGTGTGACACACACTGCACTCTCACTGTCATCACTATTTGCTGTTCACATGTAAAAGCAGTATATTATGCGTCTGTGTGCCGTAGATGTCAGCTGTTGTATTGCATTTTTCCTATGTCTTGCGCACGTGCTTGTTTAAAATGAGGATGAATGATTAATGTATATAAAAGCCAGTTCAGTCTGCAGTGAAAAACCCCACACACTCATGCTCCCGCTCTGCTGGAAAACCTCCACAGCTGCTGCTCCTAGTCCAGAGTGAGTCCTGTGTGCGCTTTAGCCTTATACATTTCAGGCCAAAGAGCCTCGATCGTTGGCTCTTTGGCCTCACATGCTCCTCATCCTCCTCCTGTGGACTGTGGAAGAGGAAGAGAGGAGTGCAGCTACAGTTCACAATGTACCCCGGTCTGTCTGCTGTCATCCCTGTGCGGTGTGGCTCTCAACAAGCCGTGTTCCCATTTGCTGTATTTTGCCGTGAGTTGTGTGGCATCTTTTTTGCTGTTTTAAAACCGGTGATGTGGTCATGTCATTAATATGAGTGCCCCTTACCGAGGTTATCAGCAGCCATGTTGGTACTGTTTGTCGATTTACTGTAGAGTTACAGATAGATGAATATCCTTATGTTTCTGGTGTTATTTGCATGTGATCAGGTCAGGAAATGAACACTAGCTGGTGAATATTAATACAACTTGACTGAGGCTGGACATTTTATTCATTTCGGTTGAATAATAACCCAAGAATGGTCCACTTACATTTCAAAAAAAGTCTTAAAAAGGTTCAATCTTTACTTGTGTCAGCCACTGTGAAGAGAGTTCATTTCCTGTCCTGCATGTGATAACTGTGGGCTTTGTTTTCATAAAGTTTAATGCACTTTAATCCATCCACCTCTCTCCTCAGATAGTTATTGAAATTATATATATAGATGTGCAAAATGTGTATACACTCAATGCAGGGTTTTAGTCTCTTTAAAGTAGTAATTCTATGTGATGTCACATTCAACACAATGCTATTTTTGTTAAGAGTCTATAAGGGTACAGCTATTTATTTATTTTTTCTTTTCAAAACCAAAAAAAAAAATGTAACGGGGGTCTGGAAGGTCTCAGGAGATTATCAAAAAGCCACATTTTAAAAATGGCAGCACCAACATTTCTGTTCTTAAAGTCGGAATTGATTCTATGCAACATTTTTTCCCCTTTTTTCACTTTTTGTTTTGTTTTTGGTGTTACCGGCTCTCACTGATCCGTGTTGGGTGGTGCAGGGCAGAGTCATTTAAGCTTTTCAAGGAAAACGTCCTCAACAGCGTTCTGTGTATAAACCCTGTTGTGGTTCTTCAGAGCGCAGGACCTCTCTCATGTGGGCGAAATAAGAGGACCATCCATTTGTCATCCGACTGCCCTTGCAGACAGAAAGCCACATCAGGAGTCTTTGGTGCATGTCGAGCCCTCCTGTCAGTTTGCTGCTCTGTGGCTCAAAGACGTCAGCTGGTGTATGAAATCTAAACAGATTATCAATGATGAATCTAATCTAGATGCTTCGAGGGAAGCTGCTGGACGATGTGATAACACTGTACTATTGATGTTGTATAAATGGAGAGAAAGAATTATTTTAAATCTTGTAAATAGAAAATGTACAAAGGTGAAAGCAAGATAAATATAAAAAACTGAAGATCATTCTGAGATGTAGAGAAATTAATCTGTATATTGTTGAATAAATATTGTGCCGTAAAGGATATTTGAGCGTCTGCCTGCTTTGTATTGTATGTGGAAGTTCAATTTAATACTGCTCATCATGTTCATCACCAAACAATAGCTCTCTGTTGAAGCTCATTTAATAAATATTGACAGTTTCAACAAACTTGAACTTGGTGGTTAATCAAAAATGTCCAAAGGGTTGAGGAATACAGACTTCTTACAGACTTAAAGTCAGAAGTCAAACAGTTTCTAACGTTTTTTACCTAAGATTAGGGTGATAATGCAATACATCTTGATATAAAGTTATCCATTTTAATTAGTATGTTATCATCTACCTTAACAAATAGCTAGACAAAATATAGTGAATAAGCTAGAATGATAAACAAAGCGAAAAATGCTTAACATTTTTTTTAAAAGAGGTTTGCTTTTTTGTCTCGGGAAATAATTCACATCTTCATTCAAAACAATAGATTATTGAAACCAAAGTAATGGCATAACTGAAAATAAAACTAAAGTGAGAACCAGAAGAACGACATTCATGTTGATCATTTAAGTGTAACGCTAACGTTTCTGTAGTCAGGCTTACTTTTGGTCAAGTATTTTAATTCAAAGACATGTTTTTTTTATTTATGATTTGCAATGTTTACTTTTTGCAAAGCCAATCTCGTAGTTTATTTTCGTAAAATAAACAGTCTTGAGAAAAGTCTCCTAAAATACTTGATGTGTTGATGTGCTGACACCTAGTGGTAGCAATTCAAAAGAACAGACCACTTGCAGGTAAATTAGTTAAAATTACAAATGACATTAGGCCTACTCTTGCTAATAATTAAATGATTAATATCAGTTGTCTCTGCAGTGAATTGCATCGGTATCCATTATCTACTCTAAATAAATGTTGAATTTTATCAGAAAAAGGCAATAAATGTCATATTTTTATTGTGTCAGATGTGTTGTTCCAAACCTTATTTTTTCAGCTCAAAAGCCTGAAAGCTGCCCGTCACCTCAAACATTTCATGAACGACAAACTGCCTGCTCCACCTCTGACACCTTTTACTAGAACACACTTCAGCTTTTACAACAGGGGCTTAATGGAGACAAACATTACATTTAAAAAAAGACTGACTACTTTCCAAGATTGTATTTCTAAAAGAGAATTCATTTTGAAGAGCATATTGTGACAATGCATATTGTCACACAAGTAAATATAGAAACATATAAAAAAGTAAATGACAACTGGGCATGATCCATCTGCTGATGAAGAACATAGGCTATAATAGAAAGTACAAGGACAGCTACTAAAATAACATTGTGGTAAGATTTGACATGTTTTTGTATCTTCAAGTGCACTTTCAATCTCATCATCAAAAAACAAACCAGCTGATAGATTATGGTTGATTTACTACTAAACTACAACTATGCTTACTGTTACCACCTGATGCTAACAACATTTATAATGTTTACCACGAGGGTTTAGCCTGCTAGCAAGCTCACATAAGCAGTAAAAGTGAGCACTAAACACAAAATAGCCTTGACAAGGTTGTGTGAACAGCTAGTAAAATCAACTTTTACGGGACTGTTAAATTACCTGCTGGTGCCATTGATAAGAATGAGCTCAACTTTGTTCTAAATACTTTTTGCCAAAAACAACTTTACTGGTTATTACTGATGAACTGCTAAATCAGTTATCATATTTGCCAAAAAGGGTTCCTGGACACTCAACCCCCTTTGTAATGTGTTAACAGTTCTGTGTGCCTAAAATGTCAACCATAAATATATGAACTGCCAGGCACACAAACAATTGAACAAAGAAACTGATATGTTTAATGAATGACAACCATAAACACAACAATAGCTACTGGGAGCCAATCAGAGCTCCACACAGTAACAACACCCCTAGTTAAATACTCTGGAAGTGTCACCTGGTAACAATGGGATGCAACGCCTGGCAAAGGACATGAAACAAACCATTTTTACAGTGTGTTTTGTCAAGTTAGACACCGGAAACTTCATGTTGGTTCTATCATTATTCAACTGGAAGGAGGACCAGACGGCAATAAAAAGGGTAATGTTAACTGTGAATTATATTTACTGTATAAGGTTGATTTTTATCTCAACCAGTGTTTGTAAAATTAGTGATGAAAACGGTGCCGGAAATGCACTCTCAGACATGTGATAAGTGTGTTCATATTTTATTACTCTACAACACTCCTTTACTTGGTTGGTTGTAATGTGAGGAAGATTGAGCTAAGAGGTTAATATGGTTTTGAGAGGGTGGAGCCATTAAATAGTGCACCATAACAAGGCTCTCACAGCCTGTCCGTCCAGTTGAGATCATGAAGGATGTACTGTCTCTGCAGGACATGATGACTGAATCCACGGGTTAGTCTGGACTTGAAATATGTGGAATTGTAGGTGTAGGTTCTTCATTTAAAAATAATCTATTTGATGGAATTCAGAGCTGCAATTCCAGGGTCCTTGGTGGAGGAATCTGAGATAATGCTGGTCACATGACCGTAAGATAAGGGCTTATGTCAGGATATTAAAGGTTGTGTAAGTGTTATAGATTGGGAACCATTAACTGACAACATGCACTCTCTGGCACCTGTCTCTTCAGACCTCACAAGAAGCTCTTCTTCCAAAAGGAGGATTTTGGCTAACCATTTTTCTTTTACTTCCTCAGAAATGCTTTCTAAATTTGAGAATAAGGTTTACCCAAAGCAAGTAATCCAGGAGCTGCGGTCGAACAAATATGACCTGAACCGGATGGTTAGTCGAATAAAAAAGGTGAGTGCAGTTTCTTTATTGTTGTTGGTGAAGCATGATGATAGTAATGCATGTTTAATACACTGATTACATGTTTTGTATGTGATATCTGAAATCTGAAAAAAAAAAACCTAGCTGTTAAATATAAGAGGTGTATTAGAAAGGATGTATCCATAGTGGAATAGAAGTATTAAATAAATGAGAATGAAAAGACAAAGCAAAGTACCTCCAAAGGCAACTATGTACTTCCAATGCTTGATCATTTTACGTTTGGGAAAAACCTAAGCAGCACCGCATAGTTTTATCTTAATGTGATTAACAATCACAATTTATCATTTTTAATTTCTAAATTGGATGTGTATTTAATCCACTCACAGAAATGCAGAATCCATCGATCCAGATCTGGCACACGGCTACTTTCTGTTCCGTTAGTTTAGTCGGGTTTCAGCAGCCTGCTTTTCTTTAGCTCCTCTCTGACATCACTTATGCAGTGCTGAGCAAAGCCCTGACTGCAGTGCCTCCTCTCTCCCGTCAGGCTGTCAGCTCTCAGCCTGAGGCAGATCTTTGCAGCGTAGCCCCCCCATGTTGCATCCAGGATGGGGGACGCTGAGGTGGAGGCACGTCCGGTTCATTCTCTGGCGATCAGCACAGCCAGACCCTCTAAGCATCTCTCTCTCTCCCCTTCTTTCCAGCGCTGCGCCTTTACCTCTTGGACCAGGGAGAATATCCAAAAGAAGGAATGCTGCTTCTTTGAAAAAGGTGTCAGGTAGGATCAGCTGCTTTGTGTTGCGGTGGTAATGAAATTTAAACTGACCTTGTATTTGCTGCTGCTGCTCAGTACAGACATGCTGCAGCATCTCTGTTGTGCTTATGTGAGAGGAGGCATTGCCTTTAACCACCCTGAGGGCAGTGGTGTGATGCTATGTAAACTGAAACTGTCAGCTGTCAAACTGTGCTTCTGCATAGAGACATTACAAGTATTCTCTCTCGTTTCTCCCTTAGAGAGGACATGTGTAAGTGCGGCTACTCAAAAATTGAACATAAGGATGAAGCTATCAAACCAGAGGACTTCTCGGGCGAATCATGGGCCAAACACAGACATCTCCATGAAGTGCCCACAGACGCTTTTGGGGACATCAGCTTTGGTGGCTTGGGACAAAAGACGAGCAAGGTGAAACTATCCTATCCCTCCACTTTAATAAAGGTACATGTGTATGATAGCCTGCGTGTCTTCATCCTCCCCCTTTTGTCTTCGTTTCATTCTCAGTATGTGCGAGTGTCAACAGAGACCAAACCAGAAATCCTATACGAGTTACTGACTGAACAGTGGAGACTGTCCCCTCCCAACCTGCTGATCTCAGTGACCGGGGGGGCCAAAAACTTCTACCTGAAGGCTGGTCTTAAGAACATGTTCAACAGAGGTCTTATCAAAGTGGCTCAGACAACAGGTGAGCCTCATATGTCAAGAGCTACCAATGATTAGCCAGAATCTCTGTGAGTGTATGTGTTTTATGAACATGTGTAGTTATGGGGTTTGGGCATACGCCTGTGGTAAAATATGCCGTATATGAGTGAAAGATTCACTCTTCCTGCCCAAACTAGCTCATTCCCTGATCTTACTGACAGTTTACCATTTCATAATGCTTGGGTTTAACTTGATTTTAAATGTAGCGTGTACTGTATGTGAAAACTCACCAGAAAAACAAAATTGTAGCTAAGCACCAGAAAGATTTTGCAAACAAAAACAAATGAGTATTTAGTTGAATTAATTTGGCTGTAGCTTTCCTTAGTATTTGCATTTATGCTAACGATGCTAAAAATGGGCAAATTCCGCACAGTATTTGGTCCACGTCCACATACTTTGGGGTCTTTTTTCATGGTTTGGTCCATGCTACAGCAAATGTTAAATGGGACCCTTGTTGTATTTTAGGTGCATGGATCATCACCGGTGGTACGCACACAGGTGTGATGAAGCATGTAGGGCAGGCTGTGAGGGACCACGCCCTCAGCAGCTCCATGCAGGGCCAGATTGTTGCCATCGGAGTGGCAACGTGGGGAACTATTCACAACAGAGACACTTTGGTGCATCCAGAGGTAAGATAAACACACTCACACATCTTTACTTTGGCAAGAATCATCACCTGCAAAGCATACAGTATATGTTGTTTTCCTTCCTCTGTTTTTCCTTTTCCCTTTTCTCATCTTCAGGGTTGTTTCCCAGCCCGATATGAGCTGGACATCAAGGGCCAGGGCCGACTCTCCTGCCTCGATAACAACCACACCCACTTCCTGCTGGTGGACGATGGGACCCAGGGAAAATATGGAGTAGAGATTGAGCTGCGAAGCTGTCTGGAGAAATGCATCTCTGGAAAACGGCTTGGAAACAAAGGTTAAAAATAGCTGATACAGCATCTTGAAAAGCACAAGCCGCCAAAGACAACATCTCAAATCTGATTGTATTCTGTGCTGCTTTTAATATTGATTTTCTGACCGTTTAATTTTCAGAAAGTGGCGTGACAATCCCTGTAGTGTGTGTGGTTTTGGATGGAGGGCCAGGCACTCTAAACGTGAGTCATCGGTTCTCTCTCTCCCTCTTTCCCAATCTGACCCTGTCTGGCTCTCTCTTATCTGAATATCTTGTGTGTCTCGTTTCAAGACTATCTATAATGCCATGCTGAATGGTACACCATGTGTCATCCTGGAGGGCTCAGGGAGAATAGCAGATGTGATCGCCCAGGTGGCAGCTCTGTCAGTGTCCCGGGTCACCATCGCACTCATCCACCAGTTAATGAAAAAGTTCTTTGGCCAAGAGTATGAAAAGTTCCCCGACCTCAGGATCATAGAATGGACCAAGAAGGTAAATGAACATGCTGACAACCTCAATAATTACAGGCCAATTCCCAAGCTATCAACAATGTCTCTCCTACCATTTGGCCGTCCGTCGTATTTCAGTCCATTTCACCTCATATTAGCACTGTAAGAAAAAGGTAAGAGATCACCATAATCAGTGTAATGGCAATTTTGATGTTCCAATGTCCGTAATAAAGTTTGCCATTATTGGCTGTTCAGGTGAGGTTTAGAGTGATCCATATGCAGACACATAACAGATGATTTCCAGTTTAGTATGATGTTTATTTCAAGACTGTACAATACCAGGGTTGAATCTTCCAGTGAGTGTTTGTAGTTGTGAGCATCTGCCGTGTCTGATTAGAACAGTATGCTCTTCCTCTTCCTGTGTCCTGTCACTTTCCGGTCACCTATGACCCTGTTTATACTCCCTGTGCAGCTAACCCCCACCACCAAGTGTTCAAAAATAATATGGCAAGATAAATAAAAACAATGCCAGCAATACACATAAATGGCTCCTACAATCAGTAAGCATTATCCACTAGCAAAATCATCCAATGAGTGTTGAGATATTTCAGTCTATTTCAGATAAAGTCTCAATTTAAGATCTTTACTGATTCCTGTTCTCTAACAATAGGGTCTTAATGACATCAAGGATACGTCTTTACCTCCCTTGTCAGACTACCAGTTGATTTGAAAGTGTATTCCTCAAGAGCCTTATCAGACTCTGATGTCCACTGGCAAGGGACTTCTGGCGGTTTCTTGGTCCAGGTTTGATATGAAACCCTGCACATTATGTCTCTTTTCTGTCCCAGATTCAGGACATCATCAGGATGCCTCACTTGCTAACCATATTCAGAATAAGCGAAGACAATCACAGGGACGTGGACGTGGCTATTCTTCAAGCGCTACTTAAAGGTATGGGTTTGGTTCTTCCGAAGATGCTACCAGAATGTACAGACTGCAGGCATGCAGCACAGCATTAAGTTTAAAGGCAATGAGGCTTAGTGCCAATCCAGCTCTTAGCAAGTATAATGTTGGTAATCCAATGGACTGTGGTATCAAATGTGCCTAGATCCAAAATCGACACGATTATTCTTGTAGAAATGCTCACTTCAAGGATGGTTTTTGTATACAGAGAGACATTGATAGCCATACTTAATCTGTTCCTAAGAAACAAGCATGGCTTCTTTTAGAGTATTAATCCTAATGCGGTTCTGGAGAAAGATCAATGCCCATTAAGAGAAGCCTTTAATGCATATTGGTATAAAAGCATGATGAGCCAAAGTGCTTTAAAGTGATTACATGTCACTGGATGTTCACTGAGCCTTTCAATCATGAAGTTTCAGCCAACTAGCTAAACTGCTTTGTCTATAGTTTCCATTTCTTGTTTAATGAAAACGCATTTCCAGGCAGTTGTCTTGCTGACTCAGCGGAAACATACATTTTCCTTTTTTTGTGGCCACATGCATTATAGATCTACAGTATCTCTGTTCTAGAATAAAGCCTTGCCACCTAGTGCATACCTATTTAGTTTTAGCCCAGGTTACCACCCCAACAATTAGTTGATGCATTAATTGATTTGATGACAATATGTTGCTAATAGATGTGGGGTTTTTGACTGTTGGTCTGAGCACAAAAAAAAAAGAGGAAATATTGTTTTATCGTCACATGCTGTAGGAAGTTATGATTTTACAAGTTTTATGAGAACAAAAACAGTAAGATGCATAGTTATACTGTACAGTAAAGTGCCTTGATTGGCTACAGAGGATGATCTATACTGCAGAGAGATCTTCTAATAACAAAAAGGTTTATTTGTCCAGCATTCAATCAGTAACTGTGTCACATTCGGTGCTTTTTCACGGTAAATTCTCCACTCAGCCTCGAGGACCAGAGAGACACATGGCACAGAGTCCTGGAAGAGGCAGCTGGAGCTGGCTATAGCCTGGAACCGAGTGGACATAGCTGAGACTGAGATCTTCACTGAAGAGAGGCAGTGGAAGGTAACTGTACAACATACAGGATTGAAAAATCTGGACTAGTAGAGTAGCGCCAACAGACAGGACACTGTGGTAGCGACCCGTCAAGCACTAAAGTACACTCTGCTTTATTGCAGTTGTTACTCCTAATCAGGCTATAATATGCAGAAATAAATAGCGATTGAGATCATTAACACAATAGTAGAAGCAGGATCATCAACCAGAGGAGCTGCGCCCTCCAAGTAAGAAATAATCCAAAGTTGTTTTTCATTAGCTTTACTTTTCAGGACTGCAGTAGGTTGCTTCCTGGTGCAAACCCCTTATGTTTCCTGTTTCAGTTTCTTATCTTATCTGTTTAGATAAGAGGATGTAGTGGACTGATAGAGAAAACATTTGAAGTGACCCTATGGATATTGTCTTGATGCATTCAACCAATAAGCAGTGGATTATTTTAGCATAACATCATTTATATAGTATCATAAAATATAGTTTTTCTTTCCATGTTGCTATCCAAGTCACTTCACATAATTGTCACATTTTGATAATTCTTCCCTGCTGATGGTAATCTCAGGGTCCAACTTTTCTGCACTTTTTCTGTGTCCTCCTGCCTTGCTCCCATGCAGTCCAGTGACCTCCACTGGGCCATGTTCTCAGCCCTGGTTGGAAACAAGCCTGAGTTTGTGAGCCTGCTGCTGGAGAACGGCGTGAGTCTGAGGGATTTCCTGCAGGACGAGGAGACTCTGTGTGAGCTTTACAAACAGCTGCCCGCCTGCATCTTTCTCCGCAAGCTGGCCAAGCGGGTCCACAGCACTCACAGGAAGAAAGCATTCGGCATCAGGCATCGGGTTCGATCAGGGCAAGGAGAAATTATCTCCATGACTCATGTGTCTGATGAGGTGCGCTGCCTGCTGGGCAGTTTCACCAAGGCCCTCTACCTTCCCTCCAACATGAAATACCACTTCAACATGTGTATCGAAGATACATCAGCATCAGTGAGTCTGTTTGTATGTGATCTAACATTGAATTGAGTTTGACACTGAAAAACAAGTGTCATTTACAGCCTTGGTCATGACCGCTCTATCCATCCTGGTGTTTTTTTGCACAGCAAGGATTTTAATTATGTAATTATAACAAAGAAAAGGGGGGTATTTCTGGACAAATTCAACAAATAAGGTCTCGGGACTTACATTTTGTGTCGTTCAACAATTCCTGCTTCTCTTGACACACTTGTTAACAATAAAACTGAGGGTGAGATTCTATTATTTATTTTTTTAATTTATAAAGTGAGAAAAAAACCCGTTAAGGCTAAGAAATACTTTTTTCCACCAGAAAAGTGAACAGTGTGTTTAGATCTTCACTTTGGGATGTTACATTTACAGGAGGTATAATTAAACCGTGAGCTCCAAAAACAAAATGTAGGTTGTTGCCTTGAGGTGCCCTGAAAGGATTTGGACTCAATATATATTTCATCCCCCTTCGAACAAGCAACTCATTTAACTCTTTCCTTCACTTTTTATCTAGCCGTCTAAAAAAATGACATCTTCTCAAGCTCCGCTAAAGGAGGACACTCCTGATGCACAGAGGGACCCGGGCAGAGACATTTTCCTGTGGGCTGTGGTCCAGAACAACAGGGAGCTGGCTGAAATTGCCTGGGAGCAGGTGATCAAACACAAATACAGACAATGTTTAAAAACAACAACAAATAAATAATTGTATATCTGTATGTGCGCAGTGTACAGACTGCATGTCTGCTGCGCTGGCCGCCAGTAAGATCCTGAAGACGATGGCAGCTGAAGTAATCGATGCAGACGAGGCAGAGGAGATGAATGGGCTCGCCAATCACTATGAGAAACACGCCATAGGTACAACACTACATACGTGATGAGTGGCTTTACTGGTGGTAAATATAAAGATGTTACAAGCTGAACATTTGTCTGCATTTGTGTGTGTTTCCCAGGTGTGTTCAGTGAGTGCCACAACTGGGACAGAGAGCGGGCTCAGAAGCTGTTGTTTCGTGCGTCTCCGTCTTGGGGAAGGACGACGTGCCTCAGGCTGGCACTGGAGGCGGACAATAAAAACTTTGTAGCTCAGTCTGGAGTTCAGGTACAACACTTTCGGATTGTATAGGAATCTTATTTCAACTATGTCTTAAAATGTTAAGACTACAGCTTTTTTTCAAAGTGTAACTGAGGAGATTCACTGCACATCCACACACTCTGTTGTACACAATATGTAGTTGAAATGAATTATTTCAAACAAGAAATTGACACAAGTTACCATGAAATAAACTAAAACAATAAATACAAAACACAGCACCAAATTGCATTAAACAGACCAAATTACAATATCAACACACAATAAAAACAATTATATTAACAGACACTCAAAAAATAAAATCATTCTAAATCTACAGTAAAAAAAAATCTTGATTCTACTTCATATAAATAAAGTCATTCTGTATGGAAAACATTAACTATTTTTCTGTCTAATTACACTAATTGCACACTTAATGCTCTTTATAATTAACAAAACCACAACAATAAATAACTGAATACAAAATATTTTGGAGTAGAAAAAGTAGAACAACTGTGATCAGTGATAATCACAAAGTAGCTCCGTTAAAGACCCAGATATGATTCATGTCTGACAACATGTGTGTCCTAAAGGCCTTCCTGACACAGATCTGGTGCGGTGAGCTTTCAGTGGACAACCCGGTGTGGAGAGTGCTCCTCTGCATGGTCTTCTTCCCTCTTATCTACACTGGCTTCCTAGTTTACAGGTGAGTCCTATCAGGTACATGTGAAACGGAAAGGGCAGTCCTCTTGTCAATGACTCTTCTGCTTATTCCAACAACAAGACATCTAAGCTTCATAATGTTCCCATAATAATCTGATACAGAGGTTCACATTATTAATAATCCCACCATGGGTAATGAATATATTTTATGAGTGGTTTAACAATTACTAGATAAATGAAAATGCTTTTCATGTCCTTTGATTAATCACAAGAATTAACATCATATCAGTGTCATAAGGAACTTTCAGAAGTTACAGGCCACCGATTTCCCCAAACCGAGAGCTTCTTGAGAAGAAATTGTATTTCCCTTAGTTTTAGTTCTTAGTTATATGATGGCATGTCCATAATATACTGTAGTTCCCATTGGCTCTGCTAAATAAAATAAAAGGTATATCTGTCACTTTGTACAGTAATAAAATAGTTATAACATTCGTCATTAATGAACACATTTTAAGTAATATCATAGTGGTTTATTTCTTAAAAGCATTTGTATGACACCACCAGGTGGCAGAAAGAACTATTTTACTGTTGTCTCTGCCATCCATAAATTAAGTTTTTTGGTTTTATTTATATTTCTAAATGCACTCACCTATTTCTACTGCTTGCTCGGCATGTATAGACGTGTTGACAAGTTTTATGTTTTCTTAATGAGTTTTTATTTTGACTAGACGTGATGAAGTAATTCAGAGAGAAGCTGAGATGGACGAAGAAATCAAGACGGTGGAGAGTGTGACAGGAAGTGTACGAACAAGTACTCGTAGTCTGTGAGTAACTACTCGCCTTTGGTAGCAAATGTTGACTGTGGCCATTTCCTGACTCGGTAAAAAGGAATGCCCACCTTAGTATTTTACATCAAAACATATCTGTGACCCCAGATACTTCTGTGTCCACAGCGACTACTCCTGCCTGCTGCGGCAGAAGACTCTGGGCAGATGGTCCATGTTGCTCTGCCTGTACAGCTCTCCGCAGGCGAAGTTCTACTTTAATATCCTGTCTTACTTCGTCTTCCTCTTCCTGTTTGCTGTGGTGCTGATGATTGACTTCCAGGATACGCCCTCTAAGTGGGAGGTGCTGCTTTACATCTGGCTGCTCTCGCTGGTGTGTGACGAGGTCAGACAGGTGAGAGCGCTGCTGGGACATGTTTTATCTAACTCCAGAGTATGCCTCATTCTTAGAAATGTTTATATTACTCACTACATCACTAAACTGAAAACCACAAGCCAATTGTGTTAATGTAAGTAATAAACAGATAACCTGATGATTTAAATTACTGTACTTTTACTTATCTACCTGTAGTATCTTGCAAAAATATATTTAATATTAAAATACAAACACTAAGGGGTGTGTTCTTATCATTCATTGCCTGATTTATGTAATATTTTATTCATAAAATCATTGCTAAAATTGTTTTTATCAGATAAAATTAGGACATTATTTTCGAATTTTGGAGTGATACAAAGAAATATCCAAATGTCCCTACCTAAAATCTATAGACTCTAATTTATCATCAAATCGACACAACATTTTTTGAAGATGGCTTTGTCCAATATTCAGATTTGGGTGCTGGAAATCATCTGCACATAGTTCAAAAGACAATGCCTCATTTGCATGATCTAAGATAAGAAAACGTCTGATACACAAAAGATTTGCCTTAATGTAACTAATAAACCGGATCCGTGTCATGGTGATATCCGTTACCCTATTGACTGTAGTGTCTTCCCTTAATGGGTCTTTTCCATCTCAGCTGTTTCACGATCCTGATGGCTTTGTGTTTCGTAAGAAAGTCAGGATGTACATCAACGACCTGTGGAATATTTTGGATGTTCTTTCCATCCTCTTCTTTATTATCGGCCTCGCATTTAGGTAAGTATCCTTCCTCCCAGACAATCCCTTTAGGACATGGAAATGCTTTCCACCCTCTCGGTAATGTATGAATCATCACGTTTGTCTATTTCGTTTGTCTATTTCAGGCTGACGACTGATCTGTTCTATGCTGGGAAAATCCTCCTCTGCATCGACTTTGTGGTCTTCTGCCTCCGGCTAATGGCCATCTTCACTATCAGTAGAACACTAGGACCCAAAATCATCATTGTCAGGAGGATGGTGAGGCTCACATACAATGTAATAGATGCAAACCGTGTGTGTAATGTGTATGCAACTGCAGAGCTCAAAATGCTACACTCCAAAGCAGTATTTATCTTATACAAAAATAAGCTTCTGCCTCACTGGGCCTCCATCTGGTGTCTTATGGTCTGCTTGTTGCTAAGCAGTCAAACATCATTATTGTTTGTATCAGAGATCAGATGTTGAGCAACAGGGAACCCTTTGAGATACAATTTTTTTTACAACTTCATATAATCTGTTATAGATGTGATGCTCAAAGCAAAAAGCTGGCAAATCCAACTCTCTGAAGTAGTTTTAACTTCAAATATAACCCAGTAAAAGTATCCACTGTACATACATGGGTGGTTTTTCTACTCAGAATGGAGAAAGACTCTCAAAAGTTGTATTTGTTCTTTTTTGTTAGTGTCTCTCTGTCTGTAGTGGTTTTGTGTTCCTTTTGGGTAATTGTGTTGTGTTTATTTCTGCCTTAATGGTCATTTTGTGTCTTATTTCGTTGTTATGTGTCTCCGTATTCCTTTTTGGTCTTTTCAAAGGTTGTTTTGTCTCTATGCAATAGTTGTTGTGAAGCTGTTTTGCAACTCGTTTTTAGTTGATTTGCTCTCTTGGTTGTATATTTGTCTGTCTGTGGAACCTTTTTGTGTCTCTTTGTTGTCTTTTTGTGTGTTTGCAGTCTTTTTGTGTCTCTTTGTAGTCATGTAATGCCTCTTGTTGGGCAAACAAACATTACATGTCCCTAGTAGCAGCAGTATTCAGATGTGCCCACATTTTAAAGTGTTTTCTAGCCTGTGACATATGTGTGTTTGTCCTCCAGATGACGGATATGTTCTTCTTCATGTTCCTGCTGAGCATCTGGGTGGTGGCGTACGGTGTGGCCAAACAAGGCATCCTCATCCACAACGACAACCGGCTGGACTGGATTGTCCGCGGGGCTGTTTATGAGCCGTACCTCATCATATTTGGGAATTTCCCCACAAATATTGATTGTGAGTGGAAACAGAACATAGAATTTTATAACTTTCCTTGTAGTTAAATGCGGCATTTTGTCAAGTGAAACATGACTCAATAATTTCTAGGTTTTCACAGGGCTCAGAACGGATTATATCCGATATTCTCACCAAGTAAATGATCTGTTTGCCCTCTGCAGATGCTGAATTTAAGCTAGACTCCTGCACCATGAATGGCAGTGATCCTCTAAAGCCAAAGTGTCCTATGCTGAATGAAAACCAGAAGCCTGCCTTCCCCGAGTGGCTCACCATCATCATGCTTTGTGTTTACTTGCTCTTTGCCAACATACTTCTGCTGAACCTGCTCATAGCCATCTTCAAGTGAGTTCCCCTCCAAACCTCTGTGAGTCCTTTTTAACTGATGTTCCCCCGTTATCCTCTGTCTCTCTTTGTGTTCCTGCACAGCTTTACGTTTCAGGAAGTTCAGGACAACACAGACAGGATATGGAAGTTTCAAAGATACGAGCTTATCAAGGAGTACCACAGCCGCCCCGCTGCACCGCCTCCTTTCATCATCCTCAGCCATCTTTACCTCTTCATCAGGAACGTTTTATGGTGCAGGCCGCCGATCGCTAGCACAGAGTTCAGTAAGCATTTGGCATTTATTTCTGCTTATCCTCAAAGTAGACTTCATGTTTAGATGCTGCAGACTTCCTCTTAAGATTGTGCTTTATCGCTATTTTGAAAAGCTTTATTCATGATTTAGTAACATTCTTACTGATTTAAGACTACAATGATGCATGTAAGAGCCATATTGTTATCAGTTTAGACAAATACTTGAAGAAGATTATCCTTTCCCCCACAAACTTTTCTCTAACCTTTCTCTAACCATGCCATTACCTTTGACATTTCACAGTCGATGCTGTGTATGATTTTGGTCTGATGCTAATTTTGCACACACACATGCACATTATTAAATACTGTATATTAAATACTAATTTAAAGGTAGTGATTTTTTTTCAGAGAGCGAGCTTCCTCAGGTGGAGGAGGAGGAGCTGCTGTCCTGGGAGGCCATGATAAAGGACAGATACCTGCTCTCCACACGGCAGGAGCAGAGCCAGAGCATGGAGCGCCGCATCCTGGACACGGCTCAAAAGTAAAACTCCTACAGGAACACAGACCAGTGTGGTGTGGGAAAATAATCCTCTGGAGCAATGAATGTTGTGTATTTTTAACTTTATTTATTTATTTAAATTCTCAATCATATCATATTAACATAGAAAAAAGTATGTAGAAATATAAAAAATATAAATGAAATAGAAAATATAATATGGTCATAGTCAAGGAAAATGAATTACATTACATTATAAACACACAAAGGTACTACCAATTGGATTTTTAAATCAATTTTATCATCTAACTATCAGCAAGATTTAATTAACAATCTCTTAAATGCACCACCAAAATCTGTGTTTGTCTAATGTTTAATAAGGGTCAAATTACACTTTTGACTAAACTTAAAAAATGTACTTAACTATCGGAGTGATATTCAAATATACCCAGCAGACACCCACACTGTTCTTGTTTGTGTCCTGAGGGTTACAACCATAACAGACTGCCTGGAGAGGGAAGAGGAGACTACTGCCACGGTGCAGAGGCTGGCTCGACTAGAGGAGCAGGTTGTGACCTGATTTTTGGTTATCACCGATATTGCACCTCTGTCTGTAACATTTCACACTATGCAGGAGGCAGAGAGGAGATGACACACTTTCTTACTGTGTGTTTGTGGAATTTTCTCTCCAAATGTCTCCTGTGGAAAATCGTCATCTTTGACGTTGTACAAGCAGTCATCAAACGTGTTTGACCCATTTCTTTTTTGTCTCATAAGGTCGTGCAGTCCGCCAAAGCCCTGCAGTGGATTATGGAAAGTCTGAAATGTCAGGGTTTTGCAGCAAAAGATGCACAACCACCAAGTTAGCAAAACAACTTCCAAATGTTTCATTATTTCTAACACATTTCACGTCAAATCCCCTCTGGTTCGCGCTTACTTTTTTTCCCTTTTCCCTGCAGCACTGACCACGGCAGACGAGTCCTCTGATATGTATGCATCAGAGAAAGAGGACAAGCACCACGTGAACGCCCGTCAGTTTCACTATCCCAACAGCAAAGTCATCCGCTTCCCTGTGCCTGAAGAGAAAGTGCCATGGCAGGTATTACACAAACATTCCCACCACAGCCCCACCAGCTGCTGCTCCTCAGAATTTCTCTGTGTAAAAGATAGTTTATGAAGCCAGGTTCATTTCTTGTCCTTTGTCTTTCAGTGCGGCTTCAGCTCTTACATGCCGACTTATTACACCTCTGAAGACAGTGGGGACCAAGTGGATGGGTATGTTTTTAAGACTATACGTGATGTTTTGTTTCTTTTAGGAAGGAGTGTTTAAGTACAGTTCAGATGGGATGGGTATTGATCGTATAGTTAAGATAAGAACATATTTCCCTATTGAAACATCTCTCCGTAATAGGCAATATAAAAAATAATGATAACAACGATCCCTATCTCTTATGTTTCTTCTTATCTTTTTGCAGATCAGAATCAGAGGACTTGTGTAAATACAGGTATGAATCTCAAGCATATTCAAGGCATCAAATAGGATTTACAGTAACCTTTTAAGCATGTGTTGATATCTGATGTGTACTTGATCTGTCATTAGAAATCCAGGAGGGAGGACTGGCATGAGGGGACGGGGTGCACTAAGCCAACTGGGTCCAAATCCAAATATAGATCTTGTGCTTACACGGTACGTTAAGACAGTTGTTTACCACATCTGTATTGCAAAGCCTGTTTATGAATTTGAATCCATTTTTCAGCTGGGGAGACAGCGAGCGCTCTGTTTTGGAGTACCTGGTGGTTTGGAATGAGAAGCAGGGAACCTTGACTGTACCTGGGGTGCGTCCAGCTTTTTTTCACTTAGGCTGTTTTTTTAACTTTTTGCATTCTTTTAGTGAATGAACTATTCTGTTGTGGTTTTGAAACCTTCAGGGACCCATTGAATCTGCCGATCAACTCCCATTGACTCTCAAGAAAACCATGGGAAAGAAGATGTATGAGATAGCAAATGCCAATTTATCAAAGGGAACAAAGGTAGGTCTGGTTAACACTTCAGTTAGAATTGTGGAATAGAACTTGAATGCTCCTAGAGGGGCGATTCGGTTTACTGACAGCAATCAGGTGAATGCTTATTGTTAGTATGTGTCACATTATGAGAACCCCTTTAACATTACAATAAATAACATATTTTGCTTCAGGATGTCTCAGGAGAGGTTAAGTATCTGCATTGTCAAAATAAGCTTAATATTAAGGAATGACATTAAAAATTGGCGGACACTTAGCTTGTCGACAGCTGTCAACACTAGAAACCAGCTTTGTAGCTTGCTTGGAAACATACACACAGTTGCCTTGTTAATTAAGTCTGCCTAGCTAAATCCAATGTAATCCAATACAACATTGTGAAATAAATCCTACCTTCAAGAAGAGAGGAGTTGGATCAGCTGTATGTATTTGGAGGCTGCAATTAAACTCTATATGCATTTAGTTGAGGCTCCTTTCAGCTTAAATGGGCAGTGCCTTGATCAAGTACACATGGCTGTTGTTGGGGATCAAACCTGTTTTGATGATGAATACATTTATGATACCTAATTTAAACATCTGGTTCTTTACTCGGACATTGAGTAAGTTGTTGGCTCTGATTTGCACTTACTGTGTTTCAGGTGTTTGAGGGTTATGTGGATGACTGCAGAAACACAGATAATGCCTGGGTGGAAATCACAGTCCTTAACATTCACGTGGCAGGAGCAAGCCAGATGTCTGAGGATATAAACAGTATGGTGAGAACATTATTTTAAAATTGTTTTCCTCTTCATTTTGTTGCTTTTGGCACACATCAGATCATGATTCCTCAGAGAGTGAATACAGAAGTAACACATCTTTGTTTTGTGATTATCTCAGGTGGTGAGCAGCCATGGCGCTCTTCAGTGGAGAGAGATGAGCAGCAAAACCAGACTTAACTCCAACCAAAGAGACTCACTGCGGCTTGTTGCAGAGCTGCACAACAGGAAGTTCTGATGTTCAACGTGGCTGCAGCTGTAAATGTGCCTCTCTATCCAAAGGGTATCTACATGTTGCCTTATGTTGACGTTGATTCATTCTGTTGCACTGAATGCTCTTGAAACCAGACACTATAAAGCCATAATGTATGCTGCTGTTGATTATTTTCAACAATTTGCACAGATGTTATTGGACAGTATACTGAATGTTTAGCCTGCACACTGTGCTGTACTGCTCATGCTTATGTAGGCACTAGGTAGTAATATGCAAAAACTGATAATGAATACCTCCTTTCTGAGGAAGTTGTACTTTAACTGGTTGTTTCCATTGTATGATTTTTCATACGTTTGCATCATTTACATGTGTTACATGAAGTAGAAGTTACTGCAGTTGTTACTTTTTCCATACAAAACATACAAATGCAAATCATGATCTTACTGTATCTAATATAATGTATTGTTATGGATGGCCAACACTTGAACTATAAAAGGGTCCATATTTTGCTTTTTTGGTTAAACTTTTTTATACCCATATCTGTGTATGTCGCCATCAACTCCACGCATAACCTTTCCATAATCAATCACTCTAACCTTAATAATTGTTAATAAACACCTAAAATGGAATTCCTTTGGCTGCTTTTGATGTTTAACCAAAGTTGTGTCTCACATTGTTCTGAAAGTTGGCCTATTTAACTCAAAATGTAACAAAATTAATCTCAGCATAGTGAACTGGTGTATGTCAGTAATATATCATTTATCTTCGACAGTGTTTTTTTCCACTTGCCAGGCACGCAGCCTGCAGTAGTTTCGGAACATGTTGTGAGGCTTCTCATTGGCTCAGGCACAGGTGCCTGAGCCAATGAGACAGTGCAGTATCGCAGTATCAGAGACAGTGCAGTATCGGTTTCACACCCTCTTCATTCCTCCGCTAAGTAACTTTCCTCCTTTTGATAAATGAAGTTTTGTTTCGTCAGAAAATCATGAAGCATGAACTAACATACTCTGAACAAACAGAGCTATGACTTTAATTTGTAACCAAGCCTTGTGAACTGATTGCAAAGTTCCTACGTGCACCTGATTAAAGACGTTTACTTGTTAAGAGTATTCTCTGCGTACCCGAAGCCTCAACAGTTAAAAGCTGTTCTCTGTTATCAACTTCACTGCCTTCATGTGTATTATTATTTGTCCTGTCCCGCAGCGAGGTGCCATTGAAAAGATACAAAAGCTATTTTTAACCAAAGTGTAAAAGAGGAAAAAAAGAAAGAGCTCCCACTCCGCTCATAATTCATGAAACTGCAAAGAGCATCGCAAAGCTCAGTTACTCTACCGTCAGTAAATCACTGGAACACAATTGTTATACAATAAAGTTATAGAGAGAATATATAAAATATACACATAAATTGGATTCGGAAATATTATTTTCATAATATGTGCAAAACCATCATGCACGCTAATAAATAAAAAACACACAATAGTGTATACAATTCTGATGATTCTGATTTATTTATCATTTTAAGTGTTTGTGGTCAGCAAATATGTATTGAAATGTGGCCCTTTTTTTGGCAAATGTTTGGATATATTTATTGTATATATTTTTTCCATGGTATTGATGTATTAAGCAGTTCTCGTCAATGTAGAGCTAATTTTATTTTGATAACTGTTATGCAATTTGATTTGTAGAAATACATATTTTTTTGTTATACTGATCAAATGTGATACAGTAAAAGTTAAAACTTCACATGAAAATGTATTAGTAGGCTAACTTACATTTTCAAAAAAATATAGTGTCGTAAAAAGTACAGTAGGTTTTGTGTTTTATTAGGTACAAATTCGGATTACATGATGCCTATAAAACATACAGTACTTACCTGGGATAATGTCAACAGTATTCAAATGACTCATCTGTATAGTAGACGATCTTTGAAGACGCGCGGAGGGTTTTTACAGGTGTACGAGGGGCCAATGTCCGGAAGTGACGTAGCACGCTCGCAAAACCGGAGCAAATAGATGGACCAAGAGAGAGGAGCAGTCGGACATCTCTGCGGGACCCAGCGCAGCTAAACGGTAATATTTTCAATTTTGTATGAGTTGTATCGAAAGACGTGTGGCAATTATGACTTAAAACCGTTCACATTGAGCATAGTTTTACGAGAATCGATGTGGTTTTCTTGTGTGATGAAGCAAAGTGTGCAGCTGTCAGCGGAGTCTATAATGCATTGACACGACAACGATAGCCGGTTAAACTGTTTACTGGTTCTGACACGATGTTCATACACATATCACAACACCTATAACAAAAAGCTGTTCACATAGAAACACTGTAACCCAAGTATGAATCTCTCTAGAAGTTAGACAGCAGCTTTAAAGTCCTGCAAGTATTAAAGGGTTAGATTTCTTTTCGCTGTAATCACACAGTGAACAATCTTGTTGAATCAGACAAAATACTCTTTTCTTGCCTGTTTTTTCTTGCCTGGAGAAGAATGAAATTATAGGCTGCTGGTTGCTGTGGAGGCTAAATTATAGTGGTTGGGGAAGAAGTGTTTGTTTTTTAGTAAGATGTTACTCAGAATCTACTTTTGTTAAATGTTTTTGACTAGGCTACGTGGCTGGATCAAGATTAAAAAAAGATCCAATGCTCAGTTGACTTTTTCTTTTGAGGTTGTGTAAACAGCCAGCTGTTAGTTTGTTAGTTGCACCTGATTGACTCTAATACAGTCTAATACAACTACCCTGCTGTAAATCCCACATTCATGAACTGAAGGTGGTATATGCACCAGTGTGGCTTTAGTGTGTGATGCCGTTGGATTGTTTTACATCATAATGAGAGATGTTTCTAATGTGTGTCCATCCATTTGTATTATTAAGTATTATAAACGATTTATTATAATGTTATACTGAGTAACTGCATAGCAAACAAGAAGTTTTCAAATCTGGTATGTAATTCTGAGTTGAATCCTGAACAAGTCATTATAAACCCTCAAACATTTTCAATTGTATTACAAAAATAAATAGTAAGCGCATATATCGCTAACATATAAAAGAGTCACGTTTTCATAACATGAATTTGATTTGTGGATTTGAAGAGGACATTAAGTCATTATAAAGAATATTTTTCAAATGAAATGCAAGTCATTGGTGGGAAGTTCAACATCCTCTTTGTGGATTTTGCTAATTCATGACATCTCACTGTTGTCCACACCATTGTCAGGAAAATCAGACCAAGAATTGGAAGCTTAATTTCCTTTTAAACCATTTTCCCCCTAAAAATGGACAATAAAACCATTATGAAGGTAGAATGTATTGCAGGACAGGTGTTGTTTTAGACTGAAATAGTTTGCACATAATAAAATGGTGATGGGGGACTGTTAACATCTCCCCCTGCATCCTCTGTGTGAGCAGCTCTCAGCGGCCATCTGACACAAATCAGAGACGATCATCCATCCGTCCTTCATGAAGACTGTGTGTCACAACAGTTTGTATCTGTCCCCACATGAGTCAGCAGTGGAAGGCGCTACATGTGTGAGCGCTGGATGCTGTGTACTGTCACGGCAGCAGCATCGTGTTCCAAGCCTCATTGTGCTAGTTCAACATTTCCAGTTAGTGTCCACGTGTGTCATTAATGGCTCGGCCTCTGTTGTAACTGCTGCCCGTGCGTGGTGCAGTTACAGGTCACACAATCGGCCAAATGTGCCCCCCTGGTAACTGCGTGTTGATGGCTGCACCGCTCAGGTAGCCCAACATTGGCTTTACAGCAAATGTGAGCAACTGCAAATGAACTAAAGACGTAGTAAAATGGACTTTCAAATTGTAAAACTGGGTGACTTGTCCTTTTTTAACTATTGGCTCTTTAGGATTTTCCTGAAGCTACACTATTCTAGAGCCAAAAATTCTCACTAGCACAACAAATTTGTACTCTGGCTGAAAATGTTCCCTAGAAAATGTAATATTGAGTGCCTTTTATTAAAAAGAAAAGCGTGCAACAATACGTTTATGCTGATTTCTTGTCTATGTTGGACTAAAATATGAATACATTTTTGATGCAAAGATTTACGGTATGACATTTGAATGTTCCTGACCGAGATGATTGCGATTTACAATATTCATCTGACCTAGTCAAAACACAAAACACATACAGTATGCAAACAATCTCAAATAAGGTTATCATAAATCATACAGTAAAAGATAAATACAACAAAATAGCATGATTGTGTGAATCTGTTTTTCTTTACGCAATAATTCTTGTTGTTTTTTGTTTAGTTTTTTAAATCAGGCTCTATTTTTCACTTCGCTACCATAATTACCTTTTTAATAATAATAGCAGCCTTTTTAAGTCTCTCATGTGAGGATGTAAACGATGATCCAGATGATGGCAATTCACAACAGTCAACTTATTGTGAGTGTTTCTGTATCACCCTGTGTGATTAAATCCAATGTCGTGGAAATTCCCATAAATATCTTCAGAAGATAGGCTTTGGCATGACAGACAGGATGGGCTATTGCTTTGAAAGTCCTAGATTTGCTGACAAAAATAAAAATATAGATTACCAAAACCCTTCAACACTCAAATTCCCCCCTTCTGGTAGAAGTGGGTCACCCAGGTGATGCTGTTGCATGGTAAAAAGAGTTCCTGCACATCTGAGTTCATGAGTACCAGGTCACAGCGAGCGTCAGTAAGGGCGGGGCTCCTGATGCTGGCATGGAGACAGGAAGCTGTATTTATGTAATTGACATGTGTAGCGACAGCAGCAGTGTAGCCTTGCAGCTGGTCTGATCTCTCTAATCCCGGCCCCGGAGACTCGGCTTGTTTGTTTTGGGTCACATTTATATAGTGGTGAGTTCAGCCAGTGTCACGTCCCATCAGGCTTAATGAATAAACTGTGTGCTTCATAAGATTAAACCACATTTAACATTGTAAGGTTTTTACGTCTCATCAGTGGTGTGCTTCCCCAGTTAAAGACCATTATATGCTGTTGTTTATTCGAGTGATTTACCCCGGTCTGCGCTTACTCTTTGGGTGTATTGGACCACGGTTTAGACGTGTGCAGACGGCTTGATTGATATCTGCACTACTTTGATGTCATCAGTCTGCAGGTTTAGGGTTGTGGACACAAAGTTGTGACATTTTACAGATTAAATAATTCACAAGTAAAGTGAAAAATATATTTTAAAAAATGGATTGGTAACATTCCTACATCCAACATATGGACCATATAAAAAAATACATCATAAAAGATTGATCTCTCAGCCTTAGTAAAAAAACAAATACTGTGTGTCAGGTGTGTGGGCCACAGTAATAAATACCTGAAGGCTGTCATGAATAGGCATCGTAAAGGTTTACGTGCTGAATGCTCACATCGCGTGCAAGCACGGCCATTCAAGTGCAGCTGAGTGGAAAAAGCCAAACAATAAATGTGAGTCTAAAGGATGTGAACATTAATGCCCCCTCCCTTTTCTCTCGCTACCTCTCTATCTATAACTTCACACCCGCTCTTCTCCTCCCTCAGACCCTATCCCCCTCCTCCTTTTCTGACTGACATTTTTGTAATGACACTGTCTAAAGCTCCTGCCTCTGTCCTATCCTCAGCCCACTGTGCACCCCTTAGAGCCCGCCTGGCACGCCTCACATTTGTATCAGGCACCTTTTTAACGGCGGATCAGCCTGATCAGGAGAGTAAGCAGCCTCTTCCAGGTCCCTCTGATCTGTTGGCATTTACCTATGGGTTTTTCGGACTCCCTCAAAGACCTTCTACTGGTCAACCTGTTTGAGGAACCCAGAAATGTGTTTAGATATTTGGGCAGGGGTTTTACAGTTTTAACTGTGAGTTTGTTAGATTTACTCAGCAGTGTTGAAGTCCTAAGTGTGCACGGGCTACGGTGCTAATATTATGCAGGCTAGCTACTTCCTGGATTTATGGTGGATGGACAGTGGTCTATATCTGCTGGTTATGACTTAGTTATGAATCCAGAGACACAGTCGAATAAATTATTATTTAATGTGGACAAAAATGTTATGCCAGGCAGATTGACCCAAGTGCACGTAATGTAGATGATTATTTTCTATACAACCATCTATCATTTTTGGGAATGCGCGCTTTGGTTGCTGTGTGCCCATATGAATGCACTGTATTCCCACAACTGCACATGGCTTTAAATGTATTTCTCTCTGTGATGCGTTTGCTAGCCCAGCTTCTATAATTACCACAGCCTGCAGCGCCTCATGGGGAGCATATTAACACACACGAGTGGAGGAGCAAGAACCAGAGCACATGCACAAGTTATACAGGGTGTGTGTGTCTGTTTGCGTGTGTGTAGTTTGTAGTATCTCTGACCCCTGCTGAGTGCATCTATACAATAATAAGTGAATAAAAGGGATGCATCGTTACTCATAGATCTTCGTATAATCCATTATTATTCGTCCAGGAGATATAGTTTTATGCAATAGGTATCATTTCCTAATCAATAAGAGGGCGTATTTGTGCACCATGTGACCAAAACAAATGTTGAAGCAGCAGCAGCAGCGGGAGGCAAACTATTTATATGTAGGCCAACAAAGACTGACTTTTTAACTGGATCCAAATCAATAATTGAGAGTAATATATATATCTTTTTTTTCACAATGTCTTTATTGATTTGTTTTCAACATAACAGTCCCAGGGCTGAACAAGTACAAGAGAGTAATGGGAATGATGCTCCATCAGCCCATGGAAACAATAGGGACAATCATTTAATCATTTTAAGTCATTTATCAGCAAATTTGTAATTTGATCGAACAACAGAGGTAATTTCAAGATGTAATATGGCCTCAGAGAACTTAAGAAGGGTTTCTTTTGTCTGGTGATCATGCAGCTCTATACAGTATTACAGGGTATGCTCTGGCCTACAGTCTCCTCCCTTACATGTACACTCTGTAAATGTAGCCCCCCCCCCAGTTATATCTCAGCAGACCACCACTGCAGCCACACTCGCATCCTCTGTCCAGGGATGTGGGAATAGGTGATGAAGAGTACGTGAACATCTCAGTGTGTTTTAATATACTCCCACTTCTGTAATTCTCTTTAGTTAAATAATTAGAAGCAAGAGAGCTGGAGAGCCTTCATAACATTTAATGTTATCTAAGACTAGCTGCTGTGTTCTGCTTTATAGCTCTGACGCAATCCCATAAATCACGCTGGGAATTACCAGGTGCACTTGGGTGGAAGAACGGCACAGCCAGGCTTCCTGTCTGCTGCTCCTCATCCGTCCGCTCCACTGGTCTCCTCTGGACTCACGACAGAGAGGGGAACCAGGACGGATAGACTGTTGTGGTGCGGGCAGGATCCTGCGGGAGTGATGAACAGTCATTCTTATGCAATGTCCTCTCTACGTGGATTGGTCAGGCTGCGGGGTTGTTGGTGGGCTCAGCACAGTAATCTCACAAGCATTATCTGCCTCTCAGAATCAGCGGTTGTTGTGTGCGGGACTCAGTCATCCATGCCTGCCTTCATGAAGCCAACCAATGAGCCAGGCCGCTCTGCTTCTATCCATCTTAGGCAAACAGGTTTAACCTCTCGCATGAAGTTAACATGTTAAGGACCAATCTATCTTCATTAGGTCATAGATTTCACCCACATACTCCATTTTATCCAAAGCTACTGTCGGTTCATAGGATTACAATTGATATAAAAATCAATAATAATAATATTTTTATTATTGTTGTTATAAAACTGGATAAATTATATAGTTTTCAAGACAAAGTTACAAATTGCTTAAAAAAAACATGTGGTGGCGAACAACTCAAAAGCACAACACACCATCAAAACCATCAAGCATACATTTTTTTTACGTGGATTTCATTTGACAGCTCAAGTGAACTCTACTTTCCTTTAGAGTAAGTTATTTTATCATTGAAACTGTTTTGTTTTCAGATTTTTTTTACCACACTTTTTTTTTACCTTGCATTGGATTTCTTTTCAGTGATTTTTCTAGATCTGATTACGTATTCCACAAGTTTTATTGGGCGCAGTGTGATCGCCACATACCTGAACATTTAAAAAAGACGTCCAGACCTCCAAATAAGTGTAATGTACATTCCTGTCATCCGAGATTAGTGTGTGCGTGTGCGTGTGCGTGTGTGTGTGTGTGTGTGTGTGTGTGTGTGCGTGCATGCGGGTCAGCACATGCGTATACCTGGGCGCTGCATGCGATGGCAGATTGTAAAGGTAAACCGCTGTAAGCTGCGATGGTGCTTATTCTCTTATTAATGCAGAGGACACAGGAGCTGTCAGTGCTGTTGTTCCGCTGCTGGTGAAATAGTAATGAGTGTGTATAACGGAGCCGGGCCAGTGTGGTTTACAGCTCTGTTGCACTCAGAGGCGAAGCCGGGGCACGTGAAGCTCTGACTGATGGACTGACTGATTGACTATGTGTCGCTGATGAAGACACAACAGGAGGCCACCGCTGGAAAGAAAAATCTAACTGTAGTTGCCCGTTTTCCCACTCTTTGGTTTGGTTTGGTTTGTTTAAGTGTTATTAACCTGAGTAAGGGATGTCAATATCTGATCATAGAGCTAATTCAGATCTGGCTGTCCACTGAGGGGCTTGAAATAAGTGAATTTAAAACATAATTGTTGGGATTTCAAATGTCTTTAACATGTTTCGTGGACAAGTGGATGTGATAAGATCAATTGAGAAGTCATAATGTATAAAATATATCTGAATCATAATATATATTTTACACATCATACATCAAGAGCTACAGACGAGAGAAAAAAAAGATCAATAAATGACTGATAAATTGTGATTGATAGTCATTTTGTCAGCAAATCTGAAATTTGCTGCTGATTCTCTGTTTGATACTATTAGACAAATGCATTTGGAGTTGCCACAATCTGAGAAACAGCATGGATTTGAGTTTAAGTGTGCGTTATGAAGTGTTGTCTTTCCCCTGAAAGTTGCGTCTCTAGCCTTTGACATCTACCGCACAAAAAATGGATTGGCTAAAGTTGGCCGATGAGTATTTCAAAACCTCTATTGCTAAACAAGAAGTGACATTGACCTGAAGGCTGCAAATAAACAGAAACAAACACGACACAGCATCACTTCAAATAGTCTGCCCGGTGGCTTCTGCATGTTGATCCAACAAAAGTAAACATGGCAGATGGTGGCCCAGCAGAGATGTGTTCGGAGGGACAGAGAGGCCATGAGTTGTTGTTTACTCATGATCAAAAAAGAACTCATTTGTAATCCCAGCATGGAGATTCTTTCTTTTTGATTCGATAGATCCTCTCTCAAAAGACAGCAAAGGCAGTTTCTACCTGAGTAAGCCATAATTAAGTGACACTGCATGTTGCTCCCCAATGTTATTTGAAACTTTTAATTAAACTTAGACATCTCAATCTTTTGAAACAACACTGCAAATGAAAACACCACAACAAACTGATGAATACATTATGTCACATCACTGCCAACCTTTTTTCAAATAGTTTGGGTAGTTTGAACCATGGTAGTTACATAGACTCTATATATAAAGGTTAATTCTTAAGGGGACATTCACCCTACTCGGGTCTCTTTTATTATAGCATAATATGTGATTTTTCTGCATTTTTTATACATTTTAGTTTTATTTCATAGTAAAGACTTTTATTTGGCCTTGTCCCATAAAATCTAAACTGAAACTGTGACTGCCTTGGCTTTGAAGCTTTTAACGTTTGTATTATCGTATGAAAATTCATCTTTGTTTTAAGCTTGTTTTTGTAATATAATGAGGCTTTGCTTGTTTCCATGTGAGCATGCTGGCCTGTGACCTACTGATCTTTAGAGTTTCGGCTTTAGAGCAGAGCTAGATGTTCTTGCTAAGCAAACAGGTCAGGAATTTAAACTCCACGCCTCATATTGCCCTCTATCTTTGCCACTGTTTAACTAGAGCTGTATTTTGGGGAATTCCCATGCTGTGTTTTTGTGTGTCGTCAGGCACATGGCAGGAGTACTGATTTCTGCTTACACTCACTCTTGTTCTCCTCAGGGCTAAAGAATGCTTGACATTGTGTTTATTTCAGACGTTGCACTTTAACATATCTAACAATCGGCTCCTCGCTCCCTAACGTCAGCACCGCGTTAGAGCCCGCATCCTCGGCCATCTGCACCCTGACTCACTTGGCTGTCATTTCACACCATTTAAAGGCCGTGTTTGGAAGTCTACCCCTTTCAGCCTCGCCCCGGGACACCAGATCTCCTCCTCTGGCAGTATCCCCTGCTGGGGTGTGGCCTGAGAATAGAGATTTGCTGATCCAAATTTCCCAACCCCCCCCCACCCACCATGCATCATTACATTCCTACCCTTCCCTCAATCTTGATTTTCCCCCCCAGAGGATTGGGCCGGTAACGAGAGGATAGGGTGGAGCATCTGTTCCCTGAGCCTTTCCTCCCTCTCAATTAGTCTCTCTTGATATACCCCCCTCCTGTGGTGGCAGTCGGTCTCAATCTCTGCCATCTCCCCTCACAAACACAGATATTCACACTAAAGACAGACCCCTATATGTTAAAGACATATCTTAATCTCTTCCTAAAATTCCTGGAAATGGTGATAGACCTTCCATACTGTATGTGGATATGGACTCTTCAGCACACCAGTCCTCAAAGACTAACACTCATATGGACCGCTCTGTGTGTTTATGCAGGTGATAGAGCCCGACCTGAGCCCAGATCCCCCTCAGCTGATCAGTGAGATGCTCAGAAACCACCTGACAGGTCAGTACACCCTCACTAATGGGCTAAGAAACTGAACGGCTGAATTAAGTTTTTTTTTTTACTTCAGCAAGAAATTGTGAGAGACATTAAATGACCTTTTTGAGGAGAGAGAGAGAGAGAGAGAGAGATTCTTGCTCTGACCTTTTGATTTCTTCTCTGACTGTCGTAGCCTTTCAGCCCTGAAGCTTGAACATTCTCTTTCCTCCTGAGTTTAGATGTCTGTCAGGTGCTTTGTATTGAGATTTGTGTGATCTACGTTATGACAAAGTTGGCTAAATCGGCCAAATTCAGCTGCTATTAGTACATAAAGTCATGTTTTACACAGAGAACACATTCCTTCAAATAAATATAATGCCTCTTGTGCTGCACATTTAAACCCTATAATGAAAATATGGGTGAATCATAATAACGTGATGACTACTCTCACATATCCAGAGTTTATTTGAGTACAGGAGCAGATGAGTGATTTTGCACAAAGGGATTTTCTCTTGTGCAGAAATGGTCTGTCCTACTTACAGTACAGAGACGCCACTGCAGCCGAACCTGCTGTTGCCAGCTGGTGCTGCTTTGAAATACAATTCCCCCCCCCCCCCATCCTTCTCTTCTCCTCTTCATCTCTCTTTACTCCTCCTCTCAGAGTCTGTACAGAGAGCTCCACCCCTCCTGCACCCCCCTCCCCTCCCCCTGCTCTTTGAGCCGCGTCCTCTCTGCGTCAGACTGCTCCATTCATGAAAAGTGTGACGTGAGCAGGTCTTCAGCGACCCGGTGACGCTGCCAGCCACCCACTCACATCGCAGGTGCTGCGGGAGTTGGAGGAATGTCCGTCACTCTCCCTCTATCCCTGCTTTTTCGCCGTTTTTCTCCATCTCTACCATCGCTTCAGTTTTCACTCCCCTGGTTTTCTTCCCCCCCATCCCGTCCTTGCCTCAGAGCTTTGAGAGGACCATGGATCTGAACTCTGTCTGCTGTGAGTAATCTGCTGATGCTGTGTCTTTGTCGTACATCTGCGTGGAAGCGGTGCGATGTGGAGGTACTTCTGACGCTGTTAACATTGTCTTATGTGTTGTTTTCCTTCATTGCATTTTACAATTGTGTGTGTGTGTGTGTGTGTGTGTGTGTGTGTGTGGCTCATACGTGAATCAGCTGCTGTGTCAGTGTTTGTCCGGTGCTGCAGGAGAGTGTTGAGCGGTCGTGCGTCGGTGCGTGCAGGAGCTATTTTAAGCCTCAGCGGTGATGCTGCTGCTGCTGCTTTTTGATGCAGTACTTCTCTGTGCCCTCTGAAGGACAGGATGAGATGTATGGAAAGGTAAAGACTTACTCAACCTCCACCTCCTGATGGACCAGCCATATGATACTCTGAGGTATTATGACGCTGGGCAGACTGCTTTTTCTGGGGCACACGTGTATTGCACACACCCACTGGCATCTAGCATATAAACAAATCACAGTTTTTGTTTTCTAGATCTAGGTTTTTTTTATCATCCTTGACTTTTGACCCCACTTTGCATCTTCATACATCTCTTCATTGTACTCTGCAGTATGAAAGCTCTGTGTATGCCCACCTCTGTCCTCTGTTACTAAGCATGTTTATGTAACTGCACAGGATGAGTAGCCGGCAGCCTGGCTTTAGAGAAGAGGAGGAGAGGAGGAGGGGAGAACTCCATCCATCCATTCTCCACAGAGCGTTTAGAATAATGCCTGCATATTCACATCTAAAGTATGAGGACTTTATTTCTAGAGTGTCTTGATGGGGTTTCATATTTAAACATTGATGAGATGCATATATGAACTCAGGAGCTAATAGAAGCCCTAATGTGTATTGATTTCCTGGCTTTCTGCTGTGGCTGAGTCTGTCTTTAGAGTACAGGACATAGTACAACACACCCACTTCCTCTTGTTCAGCTCACATGCCCCATTTCACTCTTTTGCTCTACAGTTTTGTGTGTTTTCATATTCCATCCATTAAAATGGTGTCAGTCACAGCCAGCCTCCTGCAATATGTGTCTGTTGTGTCATTTTTTTGTGTGTGTCTGTTTCAGTACCCGGCCCTTGTTGTTGGCGGGCCAGGCAGGCCGTCCCTATTAAAAGAGCACAAGGGGGATTGTTGTGGCAGCAGCTGCTCTGGTCTGCTGTGTTGAGTGTGTGTGTGTGTGTGTGTGTGTGTGTGTGTGTGCTGCTGTCTCCTGGTCGTGCAGGGCAGACAGGCCCAGCTCACATGGAGCCGGCTCCTCTTGTGTCCTTTGTTGTCGCTCTGGGAGTCTTTCCCATTGGAGCGTGCTCGGTACAGTATCGTGCCGAGAGCAACCGCAGCAGCAGAAAATCAGTTTCTCTCTCCCTTTTTTTTGTTCATCTCTCATTCATTTTCATAACTCTTTTTCTGTTTCCAGCCATGACATTGTCATCGCTATCTTTGCTCATTCATAACCTTCCATGTCCTTTTCTGTCCCCCTAATCTGCTTTTCTTCCTCTACTTTTCTCTAAGCTATTCTCCTCCTCCACTCTCTCCTTGGCCTCACCGTCCCTTTCTGTCTGTTTGCATTCATCCTCTCCTTTCGGATGGATCTGGTTAGCACGCATAAAAAGAACTCTGTAAAGCTTTTTCCTGAAGAATAACTTGGAACAAAGAGCATTCTTGGCTGAGAAGGGGCTGATATTGAATCCCTGTACGTTTTATAGAGCTGAGTTAGCTTGATAGTTGCAGATTTTAGGAGGCTGTGTGTCCTGGTTGCAGTGCCGGCTGCCGCCTCACTGAGAGAATGAAGCCAGGGGGAGAGTGTGTGACGTGTCGATGGCGCACACTCTTTTCTTCAGTTATTTATTTTCTCTGATTCTGGCTCGTACTGGCTGAGGCTATTTGAGGCACGAGTTATGTGTGTTTGGAGTGCTAATGATTCACAGTCTTGTTAACCCTGAATTTAATGTGTTATTCTGCTAGAGCGTATTGTTCAGCCTTAACCTCATTCACAAACACTCAGTCAGACATGGATGTTTCGGATTTCAGAAGGAGAAGCTGAGGTGTAGCTGTTTTGGTTTTACACATTCACCCTCCCTTGGCAATAACCCGACTGACCGCCCTCTTCCTCTCTTACAAATCCATCCTTCACAACAAACCAGGCATATTCCATTTTCCCCAGTTGGGCCTCAGCAGGAACTGCTTTGACCTTGCTCTTATTTCCCATAAACTCCAAACAGGCAGGTGGGCAGGCCGGGATTATTGCTCTGTGGCTGGTTTCCCCCTCCAGCCACCATCAGGTACTTAAACCAGCTCAGGTGAGATGAAGAAAGAAGGATTATAGAGAAATGTCGGTTGTGTGACGGCAGATGCCCGAACGCTGTGCCAGAGTTTGTTTATTTTTCACCACCGCTGCACCCGCACCAGCAGATTATTACTTTCACCCACCTACAGCCGGCTATCCAATCCCCTCTGGCAGGACTCATGGCCATGGTAGAGGGGGAAAGCTGATTTAGACATCAGCCCACTCCCGACTATCAAATCCGGCGCCGGCTCTGTTGGCAGAGTCGTGTTTCCGATGATGTTCATATTGCTTAAAAATGTTATAATTCTGTCTGCCTCGTATGACAAAGAAATCTATGAGCAGCGTGTTTCCAGATTTCTGTTTCATAACATTTGTTGCTCACATGATGAACACCGGCCACGAAGGTCCATAGTCTGCTTTGACAAGGGAGACGAGTACAGATACCAGAGTTCAGCTGTTCAACTGTGACCCAGAATAACAGACGGTCACATGTGTCGCTCAGCACAAAGACAGTCTAGAGCTACTGATGGGAAGAGACTTTTGTATTCGTCCAGGTTTAGTTTTATTATACTTTCCTTGATTACTTGAGGCAAATGCTGCTCTCACCATCACAATGTTTCTCTGTTTGTTTTAATTGAGGAGTTCTTGAGCAGGTATTTATCTATCATTCAACATAATCTGTGTATAGGTTTGACTCTTGTTCAGTGTGTTGTGGCCATCTGTCTGTGTTTGCCTTAGCTGTGTAATGTTATGCCATTTTTTTCTTTTTACATCAGCTTGAAAATGGGTTGGTTTGAGACTGTAATGTGTATCCATCTTCTTTTGGGTGATAGCTTTAACATGTACTTTGTTGTTAAAAAAAAAGTCAATATATTCTAATAAACGGAATCATTTGTTTTGGAAAGTTTACCCACTCTCCATTAAAACATTGAACACACAGTAAGTTCTTTAAAAGCAACACAAACCTTTTTTTTGGGGGGGGATCTCCAAGCCTGAGTGTTGAGAAACAGTGTGACTGGTAGCAGAAGGTCAGGATGGATGCTGTGTTGACATGGTAACGTGTGAATGATGAAGTGGGATAGCGGCTAAATTGGTTCTTTGTTAATGGTGCAGCTGTCACCTTTAAGGGAGGTTCCCCCTGTGGGGCCCAGCAGGGCTTCCCTTAATGAGGAGCAGGGATGATAGAGACACAGAGGACCCGGCTGCTGCTGCTGTGTGAGTGTGAGCATGAGTGCAGTTCGCCCCTCTGTGTGTGTTAAAGGTCTCTCTGTCGCTGCATTAATATATAGTGGAAGGTCCAAGTGCTTTTGTGAAGAGACAGTCGGTAGAAACAAAATCGAAACGACCATTTTGGCATTTGCTGAGTGCCTCAAAAAAAAAAACTCCACTCTCCAGAGGATTGCTGGGTGTAGTGGGATTATTGGATCCTGCCGGACACACCCCGGGCATGTGTGTGTGTGGGTGGGTGTGTGTGTGTGTGTGTGTGTGTGCGAGCACGTATGGTCTCTGAACCTGATCCCAGTGCATCACCAGCTGCCACACAAACACACACTCATATAAAGTGTGGTGTAGTTCAGACTATCAGTGAATTCCTTCTCTGCCATTATGGCTCCACTTCTATACGTGTGTTCATACACTAGAGATGCACTCGCTGTGATGCTGCTGACATTAGGTGGCCTTTAGAGAGGGAAGAAATGAAAGGAAGTGTTTAGAGGATACATAGAGGGGGAGGGCTGAATAGGGTCTGTGTTTGTACAAGCTTGTCTCTAGAGCCCTGCAGGGGGATTAAAGGATCAGCCCCTGATCATTTCTCTCTCTCTCTCTCTCTCTCTCGCTCTCTCTCTCTCTCCATTCTGCTGACCATCTGCATTGTTACATTCTCCGAAGTATACTCTATGCACACATGTAACAAACAGCGTTTTAACAGGTCATTGTGTCCTTTTTGCCCAGTCACGGTCTCTTTCCTAAAGTCCTGTAAATAAATGAATGTGTAAATGAAACCCTGATGCCCAAACATTATTCATGGGATTCAATGCTCATGGAGATCTTCCATTAGAGATTAATGGAAGAGAGCGAGAGGTCTGTTTCCTATTGTTGGCATCAGATATATAGATGCATGGACTCCTGATTCAGTCTGTGAGGATGGAAAGTACACATGGGTCAAACTAACAAGAGGCCCAAACGCATGAGGTATCATGCCCGACTCTCTGTAGGTATTTTTCACGCAAGAAAATGTTGCAGTTTTTGCTGGGTTATACGGCTTACAGTGCTTGTGGACTTGTGTGTGTGTTTTTGTCCAGCCCACCGGGGCCCACGTCAGAAGCCCAGCTCCGAGAATTGTCCGTGGGGTGGAATTACAGGACGGGCCCCTACTCGCACAGCTCGATTGTCTTGGCTGTGGAAGGGACGGATTTATTGGATACCTGAGAGAGCATTCTCTCCTTCCCCTGCACTCTCAGCAACCTGCTTAGAGACAGCCCTGCATTATAGATGAGCTTCTGGCAGCCACTACACTCTCACAGCGCTCAGGTTACCCCCCCGATAGATACACACAGATACAGTACATGCATTCACACAAACATGTAAGAGGCATCTGCTTGGAGCAAAGGTCTAGGACGCATATCATGTAACTGAGAGCACATCCTGTCAAGGATTTTTAATCCCCCGTCTCCTTCCCCATCTTCCTGTTATTATTGTTTCCCAAAGGGCAAAATGCCAAATGATAAATGCATTATTAAACACACACATGTTGGCCACTGGATTTCAGGCTTGGGGTTAAAGCTTTGCAGCATTTCAGCAGCAAAGTTTTCTGTATCCAAGGGATCTACTTTTTATACTTTGACCTACGCCCAAAGGAAGAGCTGTGCCAGTGGTCGCTGCAGAGGGCAACATAAACACAGTGTGTTTCAAAAGGACTTCATGGCTGGCCTGTCCCCTTCAGGAAACCTCCACGTAACACAGTGCCAGCTCTCAGCTCTGCCTTTCTGTCTCCTCCCTCCTGGACTTTGATCTGTTGTTACCGACTGTACACACTGTACAGCCTCTCCCTCTCTCTATGTCCTACTGTCCCCTCAAACTTGATTGGATTTCTCAGGGCATATCCTTCTGGGTTTAAATGGAGGGAAAAAAAGTGTCATTTACAGAGCAATTGATTTCCAGCTTTGTGCCTCTTTTTTTTTGCAAAGATTTGGTAAACAAGCACAGTCAGGCTGTGGATAAATGGCCATCTGTTTCTCTGAAAACACAGTGTTACACTTGCAACAAATTCAAGTTTGAGAGATTTCTGACTTTGGAAGCTGCCAGCGAAAAAGTTACTGTAGCAGACAGCATTTAATATCCAATCCAGGGAGGGAAAGAAATGCACTCATGCTAAATCACTACAGTTGTATTTCCTGCAACTCTTTAACATTGCATGTCTGAAAGTTTGTTTATTATGCTCCTGCCTTTCTTGGCGAAACATTTTTTTTAACTCAATGAATCGTTTCCTGATTGAATACATCTCAAATAAGCGAAAAGCACTTTTCGCTTAATCCTAAAGTTTATCCAAAAACTGAATCACTTATGTGTAGATGTGACATCAGGGAAGTTCCATTCGCTTATGAAGACTGTGTTAATAACATCTCAGAAAAAGGAAGTAGGGGGCCTGAGTTGGGATTTAGGTGTTGCACCATATTATCCTTGTTTATTCTTTAAGCTGTTAAATCCTATACAGCTGAATATATATATTTTCTCATTTGCCATGTTTGAGAATATGTGTTAGCTAAGTTGGAGCAATATGAATAGATGTACTTTTAGATTAATAAAATAAAAGCTCTTTTCATAAACTACAAGCTATTCCTTTTAATTTCTCTATATTTGGTCATTGTAGACAAAGGTGCAAATTCAAACAGCTGTAATTTGTGGATTTTTTATTAAAAAATGTCATCAGTGTGACAATTTCTTGTGATAAAATGAACATTTTTCAGGCATTCACATTTGCTAGAGTAACGAAACACACCTGTTTGGATCAGATGTTTATATACTGTTTCTAAATATATCAATTATACACTACTAAGCCGTGTAGAGGCGTCTGTATGTTACTTCCGAGGCTGCATCGACTGATTTGAACTAGTGTGTTTGCTCTGCAGATGGCTATGGGCCCGTGGTAACTACTGCCGGCCCTGCTGGTTATTAAGCAGTGAGAATGGGATGTGCGTGCCAGATGTTTTGCTCTCAGCTGTCCTAATACACAGCAAGACTTTTAATCCCTGCAATACTGTTACGGCTGCAGAGAGAAAATAGTGAAGCCTTGGTTGTGTGTGTGTGTGTGTGTCTGTGTTATTATTGGTTTAGCCCGATTGTTTCCCAGATATTTCCCAGAATTGCGTTATTTTTATCAACTGTGCAACGTCTCTCATTCAAAAATGATGTCTTGTGTACCCTGATTTAGAGCCTTTCTTATATTTCTGATCTCCTCCTTCCTGCAGTGTTTGCACTCCGTAGTTAAAAATAATCATCATTAATGTAAGCTCTCTCAATCCCAGATCCATGAGAGGAAATGAGAGGATTTCATTTCTCCTGGTGAAAGTAAAAGGGCCCCATTGCAACAGTTCGTGTTTATGTGGTCTGAGAGGTGTCTACAATCATCCAAATGGATAATCTGTATTTCATTTCCCATGGACTTAATAATGTTTCTTGTTCTCTATCTCCCCACTCTGCAGGTGATTTTCAGCATTCAGTCAAACCCGTGTGTTAGGACGCGGCCCGCTCACTGTCACTGGGTAGCCCATGCACGTGCACGACACCATGGGTAGCTCCCCCGAGGTGCTTTCGTGGACGTCCTGCCCCAGTCTGCTTGTGGGCAAGCTGAAGGAGGAGCTCAAACTCACCGTGGTCGGGGACAACATGAAGAAATCAAACGCTCCCAACTCCCAACCTCAGCCTCCTCAGGCACCTCCACTACCTCCTCAGATTATCACAGACCTCGCCCCGCCCACGCACCTGCCCGTCCCCTTGCAGACGCCCGTTCAGGACGAGGACTCATTGCTGGGGGGTGTAACTCCCCTAAACATAGCCTTGAGCGTGGACTCGACACGGAGCGAGGGCGGACACTTTGACAACAGCGTGCTCCAGCTGCAGGAGCAGAGCCACGAGGAGGCCGGATCGCCCGCCCCCTGTGAGCACGGCTGCGGGAGTGTGACGGAGGAGCAGATAATAGATGGGGACTGTCTCATGGACCACAGTGAAGAGGAGAGGCTGAGTCACCTCCATCCTCACCCCGATGACATTAAGCTGCACTTCCACAGAGCGGGGCCCGGCTCAGGTGGGTTCTTGGAGGGGCTGTTTGGCTGCCTCCGGCCTGTCTGGAACATCATAGGGAAAACTTACTCCACAGAATACAAGCTACAACAGCAAGGTGAGTTCTGGGTTTATGTTTCTAGATGGAATCTACTTAGGAAACCTAATTCTCTGTGTTTAATTCAAATGTCCCATTAAGCCTTCTGAAAAACCAACTCTGGTTCCCTCCTGTTTTTCCTGCTGTAGTCTGAAACTGTAATTGAATAGCCAGCTCCAGCTTCACCATATTGCCATTGTGGGTGAGGCGGTTCAGCTGTCAGTTTCAATTGAGGTCAAGGTTAAGGTAGACTCGCCTTGCTGCGGGGCGGCCTGCACAGAGGCTGCAGGACACGAGTCGAGGTCAGACAGAACTGGGCTGGGTCTTGTGGTTTGTCGGTTAATGTTCGAATGGAGAGGGCTGGAGATTTCAGCAGCATGGCCTCTCCTCTTGCTTTCTAAACCCCATAAGAAGGATGGAAAACCATATGACTCACTGTTTGACGGTTATAGCAGATGTGCACAGGGCGTTGTGTTTTTTTGCTTAGGTTGGCCAGGAATATGATATTTAGTGTAAATCATGTTGGGTGTGTTTTTCTTTTACTGTAACTCTGAGGTGTTTAAATGAGTGGTCATCGCAAACCCAAATGACCTTTATTTTTGAACGTTTGTATTTAAGTTCAACCTCAAGAAAATGATAATCTTTTAAAGGACTTTCGGAGGTAAGGCTGTGTACAGTATAGCCAAGAAATTGTTCACGCTCTATCCCAAATTAAATAGCAAATTTGATCTTTACACTTATTTTAAACAAATGAGTTTAAGTTGTAGACTTAAAGCCAGTCTAACTTTATCTGCCTATTTTCCTTTCCGCTGAGCTCTGCTAACTGTGCTGCTAGCTGGAGCTTCACATTCACTCTTCATACTGTTTATTTAACTTTCAACAAGAAGTCAATGAGTTCAGTTCTCCCTTTAAGGGCAAAAATATGATTGAACAAACAGTATTGTGGAAAGAAAATGTGGAATAAAGAAAAAAATGTGACAATCATATACCACTCTCACTCTCACTGTCAAGTGTTCCGTCTTTTTTGGCTGTGCTTAACCCCCACTTGATAGGGAGGCACCAATTCTGAATGTTTTAACTGGGTTTCACTCAATGACCAGGCTTCTTGTATCTTTATCCGATTTATTCCTTTTGTAGCCCAGACAGTACAGCCAAAAAAGACGGAACACTTGACAGTGAAAAACCGGCTGTCTGTTCAGTCTTTGAATAATTGGTACCAGATTCAGCACAACTTCGGAAGAGCTCGATGAGAATGCCGCCTCTTACTCTCCTCGTGCTTTACTGACGTTTGTCTTTTTAAACAGATATTAAGCCGGAACTGCGTGCGTCTTCTTTTCCTGCTCGAGTGTTCCCATGCGAGTGATAATTAGTTCCGCTTGACTGCCGACGACGAAAAAGGGGCGTTCACCGTGACACCTCCCACTCAACCTTTTTGTACTTGGACAGATAGGTTGCAAATTTTAAGGTGAACCTAAACAGTGAGGATTCTGCTCTTCTACAGGGAGAAGGACTACCAGCCGTCTGACATCTCTTCGCAATACCACCCCATTTGACTTCTCTGACCTCTCTGAGGACTTGGTCGCTGGCCTTTGATGCTGAACGGAGGCACAGTTGCTTGGTGTGACAAGAATCTCAACATCTCTCACGATGTCCTTTGAGTCGGGAGCTACAGTGACGACTCTGCCGAGCCTAAAATGACCCCGTAGAGCGTTTTGATTCGCAAAGCCACACAACATCCCCAACGCTGACATTTCTTTCTGTGGTGTGCCATTTGGTTCTAATGAAGAGACCTGGGCCAGCAAGCTGGCTCCACGCTTTCCAAAACTCATTCACCTGGGTTTGAATTTCACGAAGGCGCTTGTAGGGGTAGTTGTTAAAGCTGAAGGACTTCACGTCACCACTGGGAGATGCTCGTCCTAAGAGAAGCGAGTTTGGTGTTACATACTCAATGCGGTCCTCTCGACTCTGGATTCTTGCGTCAATGGGCCGCTCATTAGCCAGGTTAGCTGCCAACTGGAGGGCTGTCAGGAACTCATTGAAAGTAAGGCTTGCCGTCTTGCTCAAACTTTGAAGTGCTCTCTTGGCAATCCTTACGGCAGCTTCAGCAGCTCCGTTTCGATGTGGTGAATCAGCGGGGAGCACTTTCCATGTCCAGCTTGTCCCATTTTTTACAGCATACTCCTCCAGGCTTGCTGTGTCTTGGCTTTGCAGAAAGGTGTACAAGTCCTCCAGCAAAGATCTTGCACCAACAAAATTGGTCCCAGGGTCTGACCAAACCTTGAGGGGGTGGCCCCTGATGGCAGCGAATCTCTGATAGGCCATTAGAAAGCTCTCTGTGGACAGACTACTGGCGAGATCTATGTGCAGAGCCCGGCTCGCCATGCAGCAAAAGACGACCCCCCATACTTTCATAGATACTCTTCTTTTGATGTCATCTCTCACCAGGTATGGTCCAAACAAGTCAACAGATATAAACTGGAATGGCGCAGCAGGTCTTGACCTTTCTACTGGCAGATCACCCATCACTTGTTGGCATACTTGAGCTCTTGCCTTCCTGCAGTGGATGCACTGGTTGACAACTTTCTGGGCCAGCCTTCTACCTTGGATGACCCAAGCCTTTTGCCGCATCCTTAACAGAGTCCCGGCAACCCCTTCATGACCTTCCTGATGACTTTGGCGTGCCAGTAGAGTTTCTAGCCAGGTGTCGAAAGGAACCAGTGGAACAGCCAAGCAGTCTTCTTTGAAATACTGTATTCGGCCTCCACACAGTAACAGCCCACTAGCTCCATCCTTGTACACAACCAGCCGGTCTGTTGTGGTGCTGGGGAAGGTAACTCCTTCTTGTGCTGCTAAACACAGATCTCGGAATGAGTCCTCCCTCTCGGCCGCAGTGATGATGCCAACCAATGGGACTGCCTCCCACTTTGGTCTTCCCCTGGCTCTGCAATGAAGAAACTTCTTTGCCGCCCTCCAGACCAGCGCTAGTGACTTCATTAGTCGTGTTAGGCTACTGAACCGCTTGATATCCAACAGGCTTGAAGCTGCAACCTCGGCTGGTGGCCTATGCAGATCCGCGGAGGTCGAAGTTGGATCCTGCTTGGGCTCCTGCCTTGACTCCTGCTTGGGCTCCTGCTTTGCTCCAGCCCGGGTAAGGGCAGCAACAAAAGCCTTCTTTTGGATGCGTGTGAGGTTCTCTCTCGCTTCGGCAGCAACATCCTTGGCGGACTTCACTGGCCACTCACTCTCTGGGAGACTTAAGAACGTAGGACCCAGCTGCCACTCTGTGCCTTCATCCAACTCTCTGGGGCTTGCCCCTCTGGAAATAATATCCGCTATGTTGAGTGGGCCAGGAATCCACCACCAGTCTTGGACGTTCGTGCTGCCTTGAATTTCCCCAATTCTATTTGCGAAGAACGTCTGGTAGCCGTAGCTTTCGCGTTGGATAGCCCCCAGGACTGTCTGGCTATCAACCAGGTGGTACCACCTCTCCACACGAATTCTGCAGTGCTTCTGGAAATACTTCTTCAGACGGGCAGCGTAGACAGCTCCACAAACTTCAGCCTTGACAGCGTCCCCCTTCTGGTCTAACGGCGTCAGCCTGGCTTTGGAATCAACTAGCCGTATGGTCACGTCTTGTGGCAATTTCCACCGCAGGTACAACACAGCGCCGTACGAGCGCTCACTACCATCGGAGAATGTGATACCGCAGGGCTCAGCGGATGGGTCAGGTGGTGTCAAGGCTCTCGCGAAACTCACCCGACCGAGCTCAGCATAGTCCTCAAAGAGGCAGACGGCATCTTCCCGGAGGCCCTCAGACAAAGGTACGTCCCATGTATTTTCTGATGGACTATATTTGCCCTTTGCTTCTTGGAAAGCCCTCCTCACCAAGATGGCTCCCTTCTGCTTGACAGGCGTCACAAGACCAAGGGGATCGTACAGTCCAGAGACTTGACTTAGGAGCTCTCTACGAGTGAGTGGATTTGGCACCCGTGCCCTTACTTCATCTTGCAACAGGTTTTCTCCCAATCTCATTTTCTTTTTCTTTTTAGAGAAGTTCACAGCCACCATCATGCGAAGTTTGTCACTCTCTGGGTCATACCCAAGACCCAGAGCTTTATTGTTCTCTTCGGAGAGTTGGTTTGGAAGGACCATCACTGAGGGTTCTTTCCTCTCAAGGTCTCTGTGTCCTGGCCTCCCACTTTGGCCAGAGTAGACCCACGGCTTCATGTTGAATCCGCCGGCTTCCAGGATCTTTTCGACATTAGCTGTTATTTGCTTGAGCTGACTCGGGTCGTTGTGCGAAGTCAGGACATCATCGATAATTATATTTTATTTTGACAAAATGTCATGTTTTTGTTTCCAGACATGTGGGAGGTTCCATTCGAGGAGATCTCAGAGTTGCAGTGGCTGGGCAGCGGTGCTCAGGGCGCAGTCTTCTTGGGAAAATTCCGCTCTGAGGAGGTGGCCATCAAAAAAGTGCGTGAGCAGAAGGAGACGGACATCAAACACCTGCGAAAACTCAAGCACCCAAATATCATCAGCTTCAAGTGAGAACAAAGACATGGCTGAGCATGTTACCTGATCGGGTTCAAAGGCTGAAACATGTTGTCATTATCAGCATACGTCAGTCTTTAAAATGGTTTCCTGTTTTTGTCCAACTCAGGGGTGTGTGCACCCAGGCGCCGTGTTACTGCATCATCATGGAGTACTGTGCTCAGGGACAGCTGTATGAGGTGCTGAGGGCCGGGAGGAAGGTGACCCCCAGGATGCTAGTGGACTGGGCCACAGGCATCGCCAGCGGCATGAACTACCTGCACCTGCACAAGATCATCCACAGAGATCTCAAGTCTCCCAAGTGAGTCTCCTCTGTAATTGGTTTTAGGGATTCAGAAGCAAAGAGAATAATATAAGACGATTAATTACTAATAATTATAACGATAAAGCAACATTTCCCGCTGGTTAGTGATCCACTAATAAACACAGATAATAAGGACAACATCGAACGCAGTACTCTGACTAGAGCCAGTCCTAGTTGTGGATGTTGTTCAAGTTTCAAAGGAAAACAACACATGGCAATTTGCTAAACAAGTTTTGATGTACTTTATTTAGTTTTGTAAAAATGATTAAATCAGTTAGGTTAGACCTATGGGGTATTAAACCATCCATCTTTGTTGACTACACCCTTACATCCTTGCTTAACCTTAGGTAAACTATAGGTTATAATAATAATAATAATAATAATAATAATAATCCATTTTATTTATACAGCACTTTTCTAAAAACTCAAACACACTTTACAGAGGTGATATTCATTAAAACAGAATTAAAGCCACACACTTACATTAAATTACAGATATTATGAACTTCTGTACTTTTAGATGTGTACAATTATCACTCATCTTTTCAGTATCAAATGTTTGTTAATTATAAACTCTCACTAATGTGTTTTCTAAAACTATGAAAATTGTTCTTATATTTTTAACATTGAGCGGGTCCCTCGCTTATAATTTCACTGAATACTAATAGAGATAATTTGACTGTCAATGCGTCGGTATTTAAAGCTGCGAATGATAAAACTCCTCTTGATCTACAGTAGAGGAGTACAGTATGTTTCCTTGGGTTTTCGCTGTTGCGTTATATCCCGACGGCACAGTGGTTAATTAAAGCTGATTAGCAACAACAATTCATCCTTTCAGCTCTTTGGAGTCTTGACATTAACTTAAATGTCATTCCCAGAAATAATAAAAACCCTTTCTCCTCGACATAAGAGGCGAAACAGTGTCCTGCTCCTCCTCCCCTGCCCACTGTAACCCTCTTCCTCTAATCAATATCATCATGCTGCTGCGGTGCCAAACACTGTATGAGTCAGCACAATGATAGCAGGCTACTGAATGTGCTGGAAAGGTCAGTCTCATTTCACTAATGGGCTGATTCAGATGTAGAATTGTGCTTCTGTAACCATCTTTTAGGCTTGAGGATTCAATTGCTACAAAAATAATGTCAAACCCCTTTAAAACCAGTGGAAATGTCACAGGATGAAAAATGAGTCTGAAAGGTTTAACACAGGTTCATGTGACCTGGATTAATGTCGCTCTGACACTGCTTGGCTTCAGTATGAAAGGTTTTTATATTACCTCTACGGTAAACTTGTTCTTGGTTCTCTGGATTAAACAGTGTGACCTTGCTAACATGATTTCTGTTTGTGTCTGTTTTTCAGTGTTTTGGTCACATACAACGACACTGTGAAAATCTCTGACTTTGGAACGTCCAAAGAGCTCAGTGACAAAAGTACAAAGATGTCATTTGCGGGTACAGTGGCCTGGATGGCCCCAGAAGTGATACGAAATGAGCCTGTGTCGGAAAAAGTAGACATCTGGTAAGTACCATAACTACACAGTTTCAAATGAATACATTAGTCTAAGATGGTGTTCAAATGTGACATACTGAGGCCTTACTCTCTTTGCTTTTCTGTTGAAGGTCATTTGGGGTCGTCCTGTGGGAACTTTTGACCGGAGAGATTCCTTACAAAGATGTGGACTCCTCCGCCATCATTTGGGGTGTTGGCAGCAACAGTCTCCACCTTCCTGTCCCCTCCACCTGCCCGGATGGCTTCAAAATCCTCATGAAACAAACATGGTGCGTGGGGATAACACTTCTTTAAATGTTTTACAGCAACTTAGTTGAGCACATCTGTAAGAATGTAAAAAGGCTACGTTTATTCTAGATAAGATAAATGCTAACAGCGCTGCTTTCGGTTCTCCTATAATTACATACCCTCTCCCTGTTATTTGCTTATTTTAGGCAAGGCAAGCCCAGGAATAGGCCTTCGTTCCGTCAGATACTCCTACACCTCGACATTGCTGCTGCTGATGTCCTGGGAGCTCCTCAGGAGACCTACTTCAAGTCTCAGGTCGGCACAACAAACTGCCATACCCAATAACCTTCACTTTGTATTTGTCACAGGACTGTAAACACTTATAAACATAAGTTTCATGTGCTCCAACAGTTGAGTGGTACATAAGCCAGTAGATAAGATACATAGTACTTTATCTCTTTATTCTACTCAAGAGAATAACTCTTTATATTTTATTCTCTTGGGTACAGTGCTGAGTCATCTCAAGGCATCTGTGTGTAAGAGTGGATTTTCATTATTGTTTTTTAAATGTGTTCGTCCATATTACAGTCAGAATGGAGGGATGAAGTGAAGAAACATTTTGAGAAGATCAAAAGCGAAGGCACCTGCATCCACAGGCTGGACGAGGAACTGATCCGACGCAGGAGGGATGAGCTCAGGTGTGTAAGAAAGGAGAGACGCAAGGAGAAATGATTCATAGGAAGAGAGAGCAACATTCAACCAATAGCTTGCTGTGGTTTCAACAGTATTTTAATGACACACTTCTTGTTAATGATGGAGCTTTGGAATTGTGTTTAGAAGTAAACATTTTTATGTATTTCCTTTTCTGTCTCAGACACGCACTGGATATCCGGGAGCACTATGAGAGGAAGCTGGAGAGAGCCAACAACCTGTACATGGAGCTCAGCGCCATCATGCTGCAGCTGGAGGTCCGAGAGAAGGAGCTCATGAAGTATGTCAATAAATCCTTTATCACTGAATTCATCTGCTAGATTTACTCCTGTCCCATCCTCATTAACATGCCTTCCCATCATTTGATCTTTACAAAGTACATTTCCAGGAAGGAGATCATCACAATGGCCTGTCAGGACAATTGATTGTATATTTATAGCTAGTGAGGAGAATGGAACAGAAAATGTCATTGTTAATTCTCTGACCTATTTTTTCCCCCATGAGGATTTTGCCCTCTTCTAAAAAAAAGTCCTGTTCATGTTGTCCTGTGTGTATAACACAAATAAATAAATAATTCAAATGTTTTACATTTAAACTGAAAGTACGATCATCTGTAATGGTTTCAGATGAATTGTGGAGTAATGTTAGTGTTAGTAAAACCCTTTTAAGTAACACAAAATTAATTCTGCTGTCCCTGTAGGAGAGAGTCGGCAGTGGAAAAGAAATATCCAGGAACCTATAAGCGCCACCTGGTCCGACCCATCGTCAGGTCCAACGCTGTGGAGAAGCTCATCAAGAAGAAGAGCAGCATGTCCCACAAACCTGGGATGTCCAACACTAAACGGTATGAACACTAGCAAATTGAACAGCTCAAAAAAAGACTGTAGATTTCTGTTTCAACGCTAAAAGTCAAGAGACCAAAACTCTCTAATACGCCACTGTGCAACTCTCAGTAAACTAATACAGATTTACATTGTGTTCTAGTAAAGCCAGAAACTCGAGTTTAACACATTGAACATTCAGTAATGAGGAAATGAAATACATTCAGATACATTAAGTAATGTAAGGAGGCTGTGGCGCAGTGGGGTAGTGTAGGTCACACTGCAGTCAGCATGTCGTTGTGTCCCTTAGCATGACACTTCCCCCCAAATTGCTCGTGTGGGGATTGTCAACAGAAAGGAATGTATGTAACTCGCTTTGGATAAAAGCGTCTAATAAGTGACCTGTAATGTGGCTGAATACCTTTCTTTCAGGCCGGATTTGCTTCGCTCTGAAGGCATCCCCGGCCTGGACCCTCTCCCCTCCCCCTCGCCTCTCTCCGCCAGCCCCAAGATCTCCACGCCTCCTGGAAAAGCCCGATACCGCAGCAAGCCTCGCCACCGCCGCGCCAACAGCAAAGGAAGCCACAGCGAGTTCCCCGGCCTGCTGAGGCCGCTCACTGCGGCGTTAGAAGACTCCCTGTCTCTTCAGGAGCAGCCGTTCCTCCATCACCACCACCACCACCTCCCAACAACTGAGGGGCCTCTCCTCCCCTTAAAGGGCCGCGAGGAGGCCGTGGTCAACTGTGCCAACAACCTTCGTTACTTCGGCCCCGCCGCCCCCCTCCGCAGCCCTCAGACGGACCACATGCAGCGTCGCGTTTCTGGTACTAATCCTGACCTCATATCTACCGCTGTGGATGCAAACACACGACAGCGGACTTCATCCACCAGCGCCAGCCTCGTTCCAGGTGCTGGTGCTGCAGCTGGTGCTGGTGCTGGTTCTGGTTCTCTGTGCCCCTGCTGCCAGGCTCACCCCTTCCCCGGCTGCCTACACTGTCAGGAGACCCCTCCTGCGGCCAGCCACCCGGAGTTGCCTCACTACTCCCTGCTCAACACCCAGGAAGGCTCAGCGTCTTCTTTAGGGGCCCAGAGCAAAGCCTCAGACGGAGAGGCCCCAAAGAAAGCCGAGCCGCAGGAACAACAGGCATCCCAACGCACTCACACCCTGCCCAGCGCCCTGCCCCGCACCCTCAGACCCCTCAGGAAGGTGAGCAGAGCGGGAGGCCTTACATCAGCAACACTGTAGTGTGTGTGTGTGTGTGTGTGTGTGTGTGTGTGTGTGTGTGTGTGTGTGTGTGTGTGTGTGTGTGTGTGTGTGTGTGTGTGTGTGTGTGTGTGTGTGTGTGTGTGTGTGTGTGTGTGTGTGTGTGTGTGTGTGTGTGTGTGTGTGTGTGTGTGTGTGTGTGTGTATAAAGTAAACTATGAAAGATGATTAACAGCTGTAACTACTTCCCTCACAGGGTGGAGATGAGTCGTCTGAAGAGGAGGAGGGAGAGGTCGATAGTGAAGTGGAGTTTCCACGGAGACAGAGGTAAAATCCAGTTGGTTGCTAAGTCTGTCACCTTGACCTTCACTGTGTTGTAAAGCTGTTGTAAAAGAAAATACAGACCAATACTGCATCATAATCACTACGCTATATACAATGAGACATGTTTTTTTTTTAATGGAACAACTGGATTAAAATAGCATCACCATGTTTTTTTTCTTCCTCCGCTCCCTCGCAGACCTCATCGCTGTATGAGCAGCTTCCAGTCCTACTCCACCTTCAGCTCAGAGAACCTGTCGGTGTCTGATGGGGAGGAGGGGAACACCAGCGATCACTCTCACAGCGGGCCCCTGGAGAGGCTGAGCGCCAGTCAGGAGGAGCACCTGGACGAGCTGCTGTCGCACACGCCGGAAATCCCCATCGACATCTCCACCCAGTCAGACGGCCTCTCCGACAAGGAGTGCGCCGTCCGCAGGGTGAAGACCCAGATCTCCCTGGGGAAACTGTGCGCCGACGAACACAGCTACGAGGTCAGTACTGTGGGTGCTCTTTACCGTTAGCCAGGCTAGCACACATGAAGTCATAAAAACGATATTGTAAAGCACCTCCTCGGTATTAAACATATCTTTTTTCTCACTTTCCCCCCAGAATCCACTTCAGTTTGGGGACTCAGACTGTGATACGTCTGAAGCAGAGTGCTCCGATGCCACCATCAGAAACAACAAAGCTCCTTCCTCGTGGTGAGACCCGCCCCCAGGGATCGGCTTCTTTTTCATGCCTGGAGGCCATCCGGTCCCACTCTGCCCCGCAGCAGATACAGCAATAAGAGGACGACATTGTAAACAAAGCTCCTTATAGCAAAGCCCCATGCAATCTCTCCCAGAACATCCCTTAGCTTCATTGAAAAAAAAGAACGTTCTCTCTCATCTCGAGCACAGCATCCAGGCAACCCATGGCAGGGATCCCCCTTTTGAATGATGATATACAGTAGAACATTCATAATTTATTTTTGTCTGAGTTTTGAAGGAAAATCTGTAAATTCTCTGAATCTGAACAGACATAAAACTTGAAAACTGAGCATGGGCTACGTGTATGATGATGATGATGATGATGATGATGATGATGATGATGATGAAATACCCAACCAACAAGGACCTCCCCCTCTTACTAAAGATCTACCTGCTTTATTATGAGCCCTGGTACCCTGCCTCCCCAACTTCCGTCTTGTCCAGGGAGCTTATAAAAACACCAGCATGAACAACCTACCTAGCAGCCGGACTCCTAGAAAACACGTGTCTCATCCGTCAGCAGGGTTCCCGTCCTAACTGTCCAAGCATGCCTGTGCAGTGCGCAAAAATGCACACCGCTGCCAGAGGACTGCATGAAGTGCACAAGCTATCAGTGCAATGAAGACTGACAGCTAAGGAGAGGATAAAAAAAACCAAAAACTCTTCCTCTTGAAACAGCTCACCCTCTCCGAGACACGTCATTGTCATCATCAATCAGACGTTTAGGGAGTTATCAGTGTGTGTGTATGAAAACAAAGCCCTTTCATTCTCCATTAGACATTATAGTTTCAAGTCTCATCTCAGGATTGTTCGAGGACTGTGAGAAACTGGACTGGACCAAAAATTGTGTGTAGGAATCCTCTTTGAGCGGCACATACTACAGACCATATGGGAATATTAAAAAGGGTCCTACAGATAGCCTTGATGTTCAACTTTTTATTGCTGTACCAGACGTAAAATGTAATGTAGAAAAGTAGAGCGTTTCATTTGCTATCCAGGTGCAGTATCCCATTTTTGAAATCCATAGGTGCAGCAGTTCTAATTTACCATTTTTCTAGCAGGGTAAAAAGTTGCTTTCTGTGCTGTCATGGTTGAAACAGCAATAATGTAGTGTTGGCGCTCAGGTGAGACAGAAGGTGCTTGCTCAGGAACCGGGGCGTCTAGCAGGCTAGACATAAAAAAAACTGGCTAGAGGAGAGAAGTGTAAAATGGATGCTATATTTTTAAATTGTCCCCTTTTTATGAACTCACTTTTAATGCTCAGGGTTTGTGTTGTTGAGAGCAGGAGCAATATATCACCAGCCACTAGATGGCGGCATTTACAACTGCTTACTTCTTCTTGTGTTTTGTAAATGTCCTTAAAGTTTCCCTCCACCATCCAAAATGTAGAATCCCGGCAATATCACTATTTTTGCCTCTGAAAAGGATACTGCATCTGTGAGAGCTTTTTTAAACTACTTATTTTTATCCCTTTTAGAGTGTTTGTCATCCATCTTAAGGATTCTGCATTTCAGAAATAGCCAGCCAGGGTTGAATTTAACTTTAATGATGTCAAGATGTCAGCTCAAGTGTACGCTGAAGGCCGAGATAAAGTTAGGAATAAAAGCCAGAGACGAGGCCCCGGAGCAATAAAGCTGCTCTTGGTTTTCAACAACCTCATCTCAGTGTTAGTTACTCCTGTTGTATATAAACATCTGTAAATGTAATGTAATGTTTTTTTGTCCTCTCTGTCCTCTTCTGTCACTGCAAACCAGCGCGACTGGTTGAAAACGAGCAGGAAATTCTGTTATCCGTGTTGTATCAGTATTGACAGGAATTTGTGAGTCACGAGAAGCGAGTAGCACAAGGTGAATCTGTGCTGATGGATCAATTACCTTTTTGTTGCTTAAATGCTTTGGAAAGTCTTCGCCCCGCTTGCAAAAGCAGCTGCTGCCTTTCCTGGAGCCTCCTTCACCCTTCTTCACTCTGTTTACGTTTGTGTGAAATAACCTGGTGTATTATAATGACTAGGTAATCCGATCAATATCCTGTGAAGTATGATTGTTGTTCAGATTTAATTTAATTTTGATTCTTGTTTTTTTTTTCTTTCTTTGTAGCTGGCCTACATGATTATTGAATTAATTTATTTTGAATGACTGGTAAGGTGTTCTTTAATTTCAGGCAGCTTTAGAAATGTCATGACCTAGGATTTCTCCTGAAAAAAAGTATTATTTAAAGGAAGCACAATTTATTGGTATGGGAAGATGACAGTATTTGTATGGGAGAACAAAAAGCGTTGTCATATCATTGCCATGATTTTCTTCTTTGTGACCCTGCAGGGGACCGTCGATCAATGACATTAAATAGTAATAATTAAGCAGACTTTACATCAATAATTCACAACATTGGACATTCCTAAAGTTTTTAATCTCAACATAGACACTAAGGAATCACTTCTACTACAACCAAAAGCAGTCAGTGGACTGTCACAGCAGGGTAATGTCTGAAGGCATGTGTGATGCCGTTTCTGTGCTTCTGCAAAGATCCCTACTTGTCCTTTTTATTCAAAACACCAGTTACTAACATCTGAATTTCTGTGAAATTGTCTCTAACTGAAGACATCATCTTTGCCTCATCCCATGTATCAAACATCTGTTTCTTTGTTAATCTTATTTCTGACTCCCTTTCCTGTTGAATGGCATTACGATCAACCAATCCTGTCCGTTTCCTGTATTATCCAGTGTACGGTGCAATGGGTATCTGGGAGAAATAAAATCTGAGCAAACAACTGCATGGAATAAATGCTGATGTACTGTACCCAACACACTGTGGTCTGTCTCTTCTTTGACTTGATAGATACAAGTTTATTTTCATCTAATTAAATGTATAAATAATTCCTATTAATTAATAGAAGTTAATACAATCAGTAAGGTCCGAGATCAATTCCATTCATGCTTCATCTGGAGTCAAGGAAGCTACAAATGATGAGGACTGATCTGAAGTTAGAGATATTAAAATACTAGTTAGTATGGCAGAGACGTGCACTTGTAAATTGTATTTACTGTTAGCATAATAGTGTACGTCTGCAACTGCACTATTAGAATGAGGGCTAGTTAAAGTAGCAAAAGCACGGGTGTAACTAATGACACTAACGATGTTTCATTAAGCCATGACAGTTAGTTAGCATGCTAAAAAAGACGCTAAATGGAATAATCCTCCACCCTTTGCTGTTACAAGACAGGAGTGCAACACTTTTAGATATGACATATTTGTTTTTCTACAAGTTAAAGATGTCTTTTGATTTGTGAAACATGCCGAACAAATATAATAATATGCTGATCAAGCTTTCCCCCACCTGACTGAAGAGTGAAATGCTTCAAAGTCCTGCAAACAACCCCCCAGTAAGCTTCCTAATTAGTGCTCTATTGAAGGCAGGTGTGCTATAAAGATCTCCCAATTAGGATGTTAACACACATGGACTGACAAACCTCTGTGCTTTACACTACAAATACAATTACAATAAACATAGTTTTTAAAGAAAATTAACAGTTTTTTAATAATATTTTTATTTAAAAAATGATTCATAACACTGAACTTATTCATAACAGATGATGGTTAGAGTCGTAATGGTTATATGTCCTAATTAACAGATACAACACAGGCAAACCACCATTATTTTACATTTTTTTATTAAAAACATATAACCATTTATTCAGATTCACACACACTGCCCACACAGGCTTTAATTAGATATGTGCAGAAATCCTTAATCTTCATCAAGATGATGATCTCACTAGACAGAAATAGCCGTCTGTTACAGCTGCCAGGTAAAATTCAGACGAGAAGATTGTAACAACAACAAAAAGAACACACACAAGTAGTCAGCGTTATTTGGTAAATATAAACACAATGAAAAGCAAGTGGCTCATAGAGGTATAAGAATAAACTAAAGGTACATTTCTAAATTGTATCAAAATGAATGTAGGTTGTCAAATAAAACCAGGACAGTGAAACCCTAAATAAAGGATTCACTCCGGTTTGTAAAGAACAATTTGAGGTAATATAGTTTGTTTTTGTAGAAGTGAATCATAGTGAAGTCAGTCAGTTATTTTTGGTTTGAAACAGCAACATGTCAAAACTTGTTTTTGGATTGGCTAATTAATTCTGTCTTGCTATTTCTATCTTAAATGCATCTGTGTGTAAAGACGAAGAAGTGTTATAAAAGTGCATGAAATTATTTTCTGAACCCAGCTGACAGAATTCATCACATTCAACACAGTAATAAAGTCCACGTTCTGATGGCTTTTCTCCTTTTATCCTGCTGAAGACAAAAATATTCAGATGATGAAAAATAAAAAGGCAAATGCTGACCTTCTCTGTTACAAAATCAAAAAAAGGTTACCTGTTTTGTAAAGAACGCAAGTCTTCTTGCATTCAACTTCTGTTTCAAAACGATTGTCATTTCCACCGCAGCCTCCATACCAAAACTGTGCGCAGGCATTGGCCTGCTTGTCATAGTACCAGTGGATGGTGTAGTTTCTGCAGGTGCCTTGTTCTAAGCTGAGGGTACAGCGAGGGTCTTGAGCAGGGGCCTCTGGAGAAGAAATGGTGAGAAAAAGCACAGGTGTTATACATATCTTTAATAATAGCTTTGTTCTATCCAAGTTTCCAAGTAAGCCATGACGTGAGCAAGCATGCACAATACCAGGACCCTCAGTAATCATGAATTTTATGATTAACATCTGTATTTTTCCGTCAAAATGTCCTCTCTGAAAAAGTTATGTTGAGCAGGCTGCAGTACTCACCTTCAGGCAGGTCTGGACTCACCGCAGGCTGCAACTGGTTAGAGTTTATAACTAAAGTTGAGTCCAGTGTTGACTCAGATGTTGCAGAGGACGACAAAGATGAAGAGGATGATATGACGGCTTCATTAAAGTTGGAGCTTTGTCTTACAGGCAATATAGATGTTGTTTTATTAACTACGGCTACGGTTGCTACTATATTAGCGCCCCGCGTTTGGGCTCTGAAGTCTAAATCTTCCCCCTCATCATCTTCCAGCTCCTGGAGTTAGAGGACAACATTAAAACCTGTCAGTGTTGTGAACGCTGCACCATCATTGAAGAAAATGTCAACAAGTATACTATAATTTTAAAAATCCAGTGTGAGTTTTCATACCTGGAATGGGAGGGGATCAGCACTGATGGGCAGTGTGAAGGTGTCTCCACGGCCTCGGTTGCTGGTGCGCGACAAACTTTCAATCTCCTCTTGGTTATTACCTTTTCCAGTGTCCCCGTATCCATTATTATATACAAAATAACCATCATTGCCATTATATCCATTGTTGTTCTCTACATGTCCATTAGTACCATGGCCATTGTTTCCATTTGTACCATGCCCATGGCCATTTTTGTCGTTCCAGTGTCCATTTGTTACATGATTGTAAATGAGGGCGCCATTTTCATCTTCACAGAACTGGCTGACGAGTTTAGACTCCAGCGCTAGAAAAAAGAAAATCAGTTTAATCATAAAGCACTTTACTGCCTCTCAGCTGAAAACAATTAAAGCTATATATTTTAATGAACACACAGCTAAAGGCATGATATTTATAACATCTGACTGTGGCTATCACCTGGAAGAGTATTGAAGTCATCAATCAGGTACATGTGTTCGCTGTCGGGGTCGGAGGCAATGAGGTTCAGTTCTTGCAGGAACTCCGCCTGCGTGGGATCAGAAGAGTTGACAATCCCCAGGGCGTACATCTCGATGTTTGCAGCGTGAGCTTCCCTCACAGCCATGTCAAGTTTGACATACTCTCGATTGTCAGTTTGACCATCGGTTATGACGATGGCTACTTTCCTGACTCCCGGGCGAGCGCTGTAGAACGCCTCCTGAGTCGCCTTCCTGATGGCGGTGCCAGTGTAGGTGCCCTCACCCATGTAAGAGATTTTTCTGATGGCCTGCTTAACTTCCTGTTTGCTCATGTATTGAACCAAGTTGAACTCCAAATTAACATCCAGACTGTAGAGGACCAGTCCGATCCTGGTGGCGTTGCGCCCGACTGTGGTCCGGTCGACCAACCTGGTGACAAAGTCCTTAATGATTTCAAAGTTCTCTGGGCCGACACTCTCCGAGCTGTCGATGACGAACACCAACTCCATTGGCCTTTCCTTGCACTTGATACCACATCCTGAAAACAATGAAAATCTGTTACTGCTGTCCTATACTCGTATTTAGCTAATAATAGTTGATTAAATCTGAAGTAATATACATCTTTATTGTAACATTTCATCAAATACCTATGGTCATTTAGAAGGGGTTTGCTTGCAATGATGAATCACCAGACTGCAGCTCTTTAGCGTCTAAGACTGTATTTCATGTCATTATTTAGATTTTATGAAGAACAACTTTACTATTTTGGTTTACTTTCACTGCTCTAATGTTTTTAGTGACAGCAAGTAGCTGTTTTCAGTGAAAAAGCTCTCGAACAACAATGAATATGGTCGCTTCAAGCAGCAGGAAGACAGTTTGCAGCTACATGATTTCCCTTTAAATACCAGTGAATAGAAATAACAATACACTAGACTTGTAGCCTTACCGCAGATTTCTTTGATCAGCTTGACAATGTCTTCTCTCTGAAAAAATGAAAACATATTATATGAGTATAAAATCCCTATTGTTCAGTGAATTATTAACGTTTGTTGATGAACTTACTGTGAGTCCTTGGTCTCCTTTTGCTCCTGACTTTCCCTGGGTTTGGGAACAATTTAAACATTAAATAAATATTTTTTGGCACAGTACATAGGGTAGTTAAGAATTACCCTTGTTGGCTTAACTATCTATTTGAGGAAGCAAAAAATAGGATGCATTTTCTTACTGGTTCACCAGGGATTCCTTCATCTCCCAATTCTCCTTTTATACCCTTCGTGCCCCTCTCACCCTGTGATCCACGATCACCCTGCAACATTAGAGAGCAATCTGTCAGTCAGGGGCCTGTTAATCAGATATCAATAAAATGTTAGAATTTTTTAAGTGTCACCTTGGCTCCAGGAAACCCATCTCCTTGAGGCCCTCTTGGCCCAGTCATACCCTGTGATCCTGCATCACCCTGAAATCAGATTTAGATTTATTGATACAATCGGGAGCTTTCCAAACTTGTGTATATAGATCGTAAATTATTAATATGTTTTGTGCTGCAACTAGTTTATCAGATCTATTGTGAACACAATAATGAAGTACATCCTACTGCTTCATCCTTTCTTGTTGTAGAAGTCAATAAATCCTGAATATGAGGAACCTTGTAAGTACTAGAAAGACTGAACTTAAGTAAAAGAGTGTTAACATTTACCTTTGGGCCTTGAATACCTTCTCCCTGAGGACCAACTGGACCAGCAGGCCCTGCCCTCCCAACATTACCCTTAAAACAAAACAAAAAAACATCAACTTGCATATAGCGTACAATCACAGGATAGCTTTAAACTCATATATTGTCAACAGTTATATACTTATGGTTATTAACTATGACTCAGATCGAAACTTGATCAATCTGTTTGTTAGAAAATGTTCTTACAGGCGGTCCCTTTAAGCCCTCTCCAGTTGGGCCGGGCAAACCTGGCAATCCTCGAAAGCCAACATCACCCTGAAACAGATATGACATCATGAAATATGCTCTATGGGCCTCCCAATGCACACACAAACAAACCAATTAATGCGTCACATACCTTGGGACCAGGAATTCCTACCCCTTCTGGGCCTGGCTCGCCTGGTAAGCCTGGCAGGCCTGGAGGACCCTGAAATAAATACAGTTATTAATTGAGATCAAGCCAACTTAATTCTTGCATTTTAGTAAGTGTAAATGTTGATAATACAAACCAGAGGGCCGGGGACTCCTTCGCCTTTTGGACCAGATGGACCTGATGGACCCAGATGACCACGATCACCCTAATTAAACACAATATAGCGATTAAAACCATCAAGGTTAGTTGTCTTTAAGCTCGGTTTTCACAATCTTTCCCATGATGTTCAGTTAATGTTAATTTCCTAATAAAACAACAACAAAACAGTATTATTATTGAAACAATATGGTTAGCAAATGTCCTAAAAAAAGACAGTTTTTACCTTTGGACCAGGTAATCCATGGCCTGTTTCTCCAAGAGGACCTGGAGGACCAGCAGTTCCTACATCACCCTGGAGACAAAACATAGTGATGAGTGGGTGAAACAACTTTTTGCTGCATTACATCACATCAGACTCCATCTGGCAGCTCTTCTGGCTTGTACCTCAGTGCCAAGACCTGTGTTAAGAGACAGTTTGATGATCCGTTTTTATTTATTTACCTTTGGACCTGATATGGACCGTCCTGGCTGTCCCGGCATGCCCTGCTGGCCTGGAACACCACGTTCACCCTAGAAGATAAAAGTTGTCAAAAACAAACACATCTTTATATCAATAAATGTGTGGCTGCCAACATCCTGCAGAGGACTTGTTTTTGTGGTGAAGTGTGCCATAAATCAATCTACGGCCATGTTTTCATATAATAAATGGAGGCCGCTTATTTTATCAAGGAAGCTCTCACATCCTAATACAATACTTGTTCAATTATTCTTACCTTTGGTCCAGACGGTCCTGATTGCCCAGGAGGTCCATGTAACCCTCGGATGCCCCTCAGGCCCTGGTCACCCTGGGACAGATCATAGCACATATAATCTGATTAGGGTAACGGTTGTTGTCGTTTACATGCTGAACAACACAAGGATTTATAATGTAAAGCATACCTTCTCTCCTTGAATGCCAATTCCTTGTGCTCCCTCAGAACCTCTTAAACCAGGTAAACCACCCTCCCCCTATGAGAGGAAAGATACATGAAACAGAAGTAATCATTTTACAACCATCAGCTGAGACCAAAAACTGGAAATAGTCAAGTTTGTTTTTTTATTTCAAACCGATGGACCAAGGAAAGCATGTAGTAGTGTGAGTTCATAATAAAGTTCACCGACCCACCTTTATTCAGTTCCAATCTGAATACCTACATTTGGATATTGGCAAATACCCATTTAATTCTGATTCCAGTCCTGTTTTTGCCTTCAATTTACTTAGATAAAATGTATTCTAAAGCAATTTATTTGAACTGTAGGCTTAGTATGCTTCACACACAAATAGGTGTAGGAGTGCAAATTGTAATGGCTACTCCTTTAATGTTTTAACTTAAACAAATCAAGTGTCAACTATTAATTAAGAAATGGGAAATTGACAACTCCTTCAAAAGTAAATAGATCTTTAGAGAAATACATAAATGGGTAGTTGACAAATAGGCTGTAAAAAAAGTTTTTTTTGTAAAACACCATTTATGAAGATAAAACATAAATATGTTTGTAGTGTGACAACTGATCTTTCAGAAAATACAAGTGGTCACAATCTTAGTCTATTAATTTACATTTTTTTTACATTTATACTGCACTGCACTGTTAATAAGTCCTTTGGTGTGACGTTTAAAAAATGGAAAAAAAAAAAAATGAAATAATATACAAATGGCTAATAACAGTTTGTTCTACATTGTTGCACCCTTGATTTCCATAAAGAGTTTTTATTTAATGTGAAATTACTATTAAGAATATTTTTACCCACTTACAGTTGAGCTCGTTGGACTTCTTCCTAGAAATGCAGGGATAACATTCTTGTCAATTGTACAAAATGTTTCAAAATTATACTACATTTTCAGAAGTGATACTTGTCTCTCCCCTAATGCAATATTCAATGTTTTTCAAAGACATTTTTAAGTTAAAACACAGTTTTGATTCTTTTAGAAATGTCACACTATAGGACATCCAAGTCACACTAAAGGACAGAGATGAAAGTAAACGCAAGACTGAGTCAGAAAACTGATTTATAAAGGTTTTATTGTTATGCCTGAGTGATGCTGACAGAGTTGCATAGCTCTGGGTTCCATGTGTGGTGTATGCAACTGCAGTGTGAATAGTGACCTGCTGTCGATTCCCCCCAAAATGAAAGGCCTGGATTTCGGAATTTAGTTTGCACCCATAGTTCTCCGAAAAGTCTATGTGTAGGATGATTTCATTTTCAGCTACTTTCTGTTTCCTTTCTCTAAAATTTTCTGCCTGGTGTAACCAGTTGAACTGGTGGCTTGCAATTGACTCAAGCTCATGCTGGAACTCTTCGATCAGTTGTTGAACAGAGCCACTCTTGGTCTTCTTCACCCAGTTCTTGTACACTTTTTCGCTAATGGTCACCTCTTCTTTAGTCCAATGTTCCCATCTTGCAGCATCAAGAGGGTTGTGGTTGGCAAGCTGAATCTCATTAAAACAACATTGAGTGCATGTTCTGTACATGCATTCCTTGTTTTCAGCACTACAAGTGATGCTTTTAAGGAGCAATGACAGGCTTTGGGTTGGAATGATGCCCCTATGTGCCATACGGTTGATGAGGAGCCGCATGTTCTCGTGTTGGTAACAAGCACAAGTGTTACGGTCAGTGGCTTTAGCTTCTGTGACATAAAACGGCCTATATCGGACAAACTGCCTGTATGACATTGAATGTTTCCTTCCAGAATCTTTGCAGTAGTCACTGTAGAGGTCTTGAAGAGATTTTGTGAGAATTCTTCGCTGCATCTTGGTCACACGGCCAACAGTGTCTTTCTTTCCAGGTTGTAGTCTACTGTTTTCATCTCTTGACAGGAAGGATACAACTTCTTGTCTCTTCTCTGTCGCACTTTTTTTCTGTTTAGGCTTATACACTCTCTCACGGAATGGTGTTTGTGCTTTCTTTTCAGTTAGACGATGCAGTTTTTTCCCGAATTTCATTGATTTCAGTTGTTCACTCTTGATGCGTTTTTTCAGTAATTCATTCTCCTTCTGCAGTCTTGTCAGTTTTACTTTCATTCTTTTGGTCTGACTTATCCATTTTGTTGGTGTGGCCTGTAGTGTTGAATTCATATGTTCCTCTACATTTGGGGGCACTACTGGTTGAAGAGGTAAAGGAGCAGGCTCTTCTGGAGGTTCTGCTGGTATCAAATCCATTGGCTCCACCAGTATGTTTTCTGGAGACGTTGGGGTTATGTCCAGAATAGCATTCAGTGCTTTTTCCCTGGCTCTGCATCTTTTCTTTGATTCTTTCCATGTTTTTCGCAATTGTCCTTGCTTCCTTTTTGGTATTGTATTGATGTTAAAGGCACATAGTTTGCCTTCAGTCTTCTTTTCTTGATACCTGTTTAAAAAGAAAATAGATTAAGATCAATGTAACAGATTGGCTGATACTCAAGCTATGCTAAAAGTATGCAAATGATGTGTTATACTGCATTGAAAGGGAACATTTCAGGTTGATTTACTTTCTCCGTCGCTCTGCAAGGATCGCCTCCCTGCTGTGTGGATCACTGTTTATTCGCTCTCTGTACTTCCTTGTTCTTTCTTTCCCGCTCATCTCACCCTCAAATCTTACTGTTCTAAAAAAGAGTGAAATTGCATCAATAATATCTAATTAAAACTTTACTTTAATGTCATTTCATCACATTAGACACTGTCTCTAAAATCAGCAGCATAGACTTCATTTAAATCATTACTGAATTTAAAATGGCCAAATATGGTCAATATAGAAAGAAATCATTCAAATAATCTATAGTTGGTTGTTTTAAAAGCTTCTTTTAAGAGACTTTGTCCTTTTGTGTGACATCTTTGTCCTTTGGTGTGACTGTCCAAAGCGTCACACCAGTGGACATTTACTGTCACACCGAAGGACATTTAGTCTTCTGTGTCAGTTGATAGACCTGCCATTGCTAGCTTAATTCTGATTAGCATATGGATAAACACATTTGCATAATTCTCAATGATTATGTTGTTTAGAACACAGATTTTTATCAAAAAATATCATTTAAGGTAGTCACACCAAAAGACAACACAACTCAACACTTTCACTGGTGTGAAAACATATGTAAATGTTTGAACACGTATGATAGAAAAACTTACCATGTGCACTTGTCATGGGCTTCTTTGGAGTCTTCAGTCAAATAACTTTAGAGGGGGTCCATCAATAAGAGATAGTTGTCCATGAAATTGCCCGTCTCAAAATAAGGGTATGGTGTCGCACCATAGGACATTGTTTTCAGTGACAAAGTTTAATAAATCCCTACACTCTTAGAAATATATGTATAGAAAAAAGCATTGGTACTTACTAATATAGACACTTACACAATTATGCCAGGGGTGTTTAGAAGAATTCCTGAGTTTTGTTTATTTATTTATAAAAGTTAATATCTATTGAACCTAGGTTGGGACAGTCACACCATAGGACAATTTTAACATTTAGCTCAAAGTAATAAAAAATATGAAAAACTGTCTGGATTTATGACAGTACATTTTTACAAAACAGAGACATTTTTAAACTTTTACAGCATTTAAAATGTTAAAAGTATGAATTAAATTCATTTTTATCTCATGAGACAGCGAAATTGCCTTGTCACGTCAACAACCCAAATATCTACACTATACAAAAACCCCATCAAAGATACTTAATCACTAAATTAAATCGTAATACAGAGTTTGTTTTTCCACAGTCGGCATAATATACTCTACCTTCTGCCCTGGAGCTCCGTCCTCTCCTGGAAGACCAGGCAGGCCTCCCAAACCCGCTGCTCCAGGATCCCCCTGTAATAGAACAACAGTTTTATTTGATTTTAAGCGTTTGGTACATTGGCACTTCCTTTATGCTAACATAGACAATAATTAACGTGAGTTATTTACCTTTGAACCTGGCTCCCCAATGCCTCTCTCTCCTGTGGATCCCTGCTCTCCTGGTAAACCTTGGTCTCCCTAGAAATAGAAAAAGCATGAAGAAAACTGCCTTTCAAAAACCTCACCCACTTTTTGCGAGCAGGTGTTTCAACAAACCTTAGGTCCAGGTAAACCTTCTCCTGGATATCCTCTGCCTCCTGGTGGACCCCTTGGACCCTCGACTCCCTGGGTAATTATAAAAGTTAAAGAGATTTTGGTGCAGAGAGTCCTACTATGCTATGTCCGTTTGCTTGGGAAAATATATTGAAGACAGTTTGCCAACCTTCTCTCCCTGTATGCCCGCTCCTGTCTGTCCAGTTGGCCCTGGAAAGCCTAGAGGTCCGAAATCACCCTGGAAATACAACATCAAAGTATCAGTTCTCAGTGACTCCTTTCACTACAACATTTATTCAGATGTCACGCATGCAATATTAAGCAAAAACTGAATTTAACTTTTGGAATTCTTTCTCACAAATGGGACTCTTATTGTGTGTTCTTCATGGTATGTTCTCATTTCTCCAAGAATACTGACCACAACATACCTGTTTTGTGTCTTAGCAGGTTATCTGAAATTGTGGTCGTGTGTGTATAGTTTCGGCTAGAAAACATTAACTTTTTGTCCTATTCAGAACATAGGGTGGTGTTGCACTTCATCCTCTTGTGGCCGAAATAAGAATTACACCCAGTCCTTCTATAGTTGTGAAAACATATTACAAAGTTAGAAATATTATCCTGACAAAACCAATTATCACCTGTTCTTTAGTCATAAACACAGCAGACTATTTAGATCTATTTTTCTTCTTATTTAGCCTCTCAGGGCTTCTTCAGGAGGCTTTTGGCTTCTTACAATTTTTCACCAGGTCTGTCAAACTTGAGGTGCTTTACACAAGATAAATCTTTGCATATAGTTTATCCATTTTGGGAAATACTGAGCGTTCAGACACATAGTTAATGGTCTAGTATAGCAGTACTAAGTACAATCATAAAGCGCCAAATTGCTAATATTCCAAGCAGCAAAAGTAAATGTTCTACTTATAATTGAATTTGTGGAATATATGACCTCTTGAGCTGTTTTATTATCAATCCCAAATACATGCACATGGGTCATACTTATACCTGTCAATGTTTTCACGCTGTTCCATTAATCAATTATCAACGTGAAACAGCTAAGAAACACAAGAATCACCCAAGTCTTTGTTGTGTAGACCTCAGTGTTTGCAGCTTATCCTCTCTGTTAGGTGAAACATTTATAACCCACCCGTTCTCCTTTGACTCCTGCACCCTGCTGTCCCCTTGGTCCCCTCGGTCCACCGAGCCCCCGTTCCCCCTGTGAAGGAAATCATGATACCTCTGTCAGTAAATCACAGCCACTTGCCTTTGGATCACAGCCAAGTCTGCATTGTTTTTGGTAAAGAGCATATGGAAGGGAAGCGTGTTGGCTCCTGTTATCCTCCTGGGATTGATACAAACTGATCCCATGCACAAAGAATGGAACCATTCTTTTTCATGGCACTTCTTGACTCCATGAACTTTTTACAGTGGCAGGGAATTATGATATGAAGAAGTTGCTGATAGAAGTGTGAAGAGAGGGTGTGATCTCCTCTGACAAAACCGCTCAGATCCTTTTTACAAGAGCTAGAAGTCTGCAGAGGAGTAAAATCTACAACAGTTAGGAAGTGTGGCACATGTAAAACAGATGTGTTGCTCGAGGACATTACTAGTGTTCACTTTCCAACAGCTTTCTCTAAGAAATAAAAGTGTACCTCCCCATAAAAATGTTCTTCTTGTTGCCAATTGTACCCACCTGTTCTGTCTTGTGAGAGGGCATGCAATTCCTTTTTATGGCCTTGGATATGATTCATTAATCTGACTTCATTGTGGTTAATGTTTCTCTGTTCTGCTGCAATAATAATCTTCTTGCATATTTATATTGTAAGCCATATACCATTGGGCTTGCATGTCTTGTCTAACCCTTGGTTTAACCCAAGCTATCTCTATTTGAATGCCGTATTAGCTTAGTGAGTTGTAAAACGTATGCAGCATGTTGCAGCATGGCAGGAAAAAATACAGATTTTTCAGGCTTATAACATCTGCAACAGGGTGAACGCTACAGTGAACATCTGAGATATGAGTCGGTGAGCTGGAAAAGAGTGAGATCTGGTTTCAGCAGATGCAGACCAAAATAGTCTCCATGACAGATATTGTTTAATGAGAACTCATGTTTGTTAAAGCCTCTATCAACCCACAACAGAACAAGAGAGAGGCACATGGTTGGGACATGCTAACTGCTTTCATGGTTTTTGGAATGAAGTTATGGAAGTCTGGTATTCATCAGTGGTCTTTAAAAAATGACCCAAAATGTAAGATATTCTTTCAGGTTATTTGAACGTTTGGATCACATGATTCAGATAATATAAACATAAACAAACGCAGCAGATGTCGTCAAAAATATCTCAATAATGCAATCACAATGGTTAATAAACCAAAAAAAACATTAAGATTTATGTCATTTTCCAACACTGACATACAGATGACTTCCTTTCTATATTGAAATGAGTTTTAACTCAAAGATAAGTACACCTTAAGCAAAGCCAAAATCAACGTACATACATTATCAATATTTTTCTAAGCATATAGACATTAATTATTAACAACGACCCTCGTCCCTTTCCAGTCTACCTATAGTGTGATCTAGTTTTGACAATGTTACTATTGTTTTGATGAGTTCTCTGATGATAGAGTTGGAAAAATACCTTTGGTCCGGGAAGCCCCTCGCCTTGGGGTCCTCTTTCCCCTTGAATACCTTGTGGTCCTTGAGGTCCCTGTAAACAAAGCCAGAGTGCACAAAGGTCACCCAAACAATGCTCAGGTGATATTACCCGTGTTGGATTTTTCAACAGATCATGACCACTTCTGAAACAAATACGGACATTACAGACACAAAAGCATTCAATACTTTGGGATCATTTCCTCTTTAACTTACAGGAGGGCCGTGTTCGCCCACGCCATGGGGACCGGGAGGACCTGGTCGGCCTTGGAATCCCATATCACCCTGCAGATTTATAAAGTCACATATCATTTAATAAGAGAAACTTAAATAAATTGATATAACAAACAATCACAAACTGCAAAACAATATCCAGACGATAATCCATAACTTAATTTACTTTTGGTCCAGCAAGGCCAATGCCAGTTTCACCCTGAATTCCTGGAGGGCCAAGTGGGCCACGTTCACCCTGTAAGCAAAAACATAATAACACCAGTTACTATATCAATTTAGAAAAATAACACTAGGCCTGAAAATAAGTCCTAAACCATCAGGTTGGTGTTATCCTGTCCTCTGTAAAAATGTCCTTTTATTCTTGTGAAATTAAACGTTATGTTGCACCTCTGACTGACTGACTCATACATGCATACATGCTCCTTTGAAGCTGAAATTAGCGATGTAAATCTTTTGTTTAGTGCTGCTGATATCTGATATCTTCCTGCAGGGCAGGAAAAATAAGAGCTTAAATTGAGCTTAAGAAATGCTTTAAAGTTGGAGACACCCCAAACAACAGTGTCTCAAATTCACAAAGACCTGCTGGAGGCTTAAGCAGAATAATTTACAAACTGAATACAATTTACTGTTTAAATATGTACTTTTCTATGAAATTAATTTGTGAAAAGACATGTCTTACAGTCTTTTTAGGGGACAGAAACAGAAAACAAAGTACACAGAGACCACCAAGAGTCCTTTCTACATGTCTTCACATGGAGCGACACCCAACACTGACTTCCATGTATGTTATTTATTGTACGAGCTCACAATGCTGAAGGCACTTCCTAGTCTGTATTTAGTAACAGGATACAGGTAGATCTTTAGCAGAACCTTTAGTGTTTTTATTTTGCTGATGGCTCATCCTTATGCTGGTGAATAACAGTAATGATGGGGAAGACGTTGGCTCGTTGCCAAGCATTCACACCGGGGTTTATTACCAGACAACAATCCTCTGTGCTGCACAGTAAAAACCGGGGTGGTAAAGCTCCAACCTCTAGTTTAAATTAATCATAAAAGGAAATGTAAAGGTCACAGCAGATGTGCACGATGAGGTAAGCAAACATTTTCTTAAAGGGGCTGACCTGCTTTCCCTGAGAGCCCTCTGGTCCAATGTCTCCATGTGGTCCTGGTAACCCCTGCGCAGAAACATCATAAAGGGTAACCACAGATAAAGGAATATCCCACAACATTTCAATAAGTGTGTTTGGTTAATGTGTATGCAGATATTAAACACATATACAATACACTCTAGTTGCATATTTTACTTCTTCATTATTACTGACCTGCAGACCTCTAAGTCCTCTTGTTCCAACTGGTCCCTCAGGGCCCTGAACCGCATCAGACAGGAAAGAGAAAGCCCATCAGACCAAACACAGTATGTACAGTTATAAGGAATGATCAAAAGTGAAACATAATATTCAGTGTGTATCGACAGTGCGGTTGTACCCTGTCTCCTTTGATTCCTGGAGTGCCACATTCACCCCTCTCGCCCTGTGTAGAAATTACAAGTAGTGAACAGACTTGCATTGTTTCCGACAAGACCAAATGATATCGTCATTCATTTAAATGTCTTCAGTGATTATGATGTCATGTTGAATGCCTGTTTTCTTGTATCTTATCTTAATATAGCTGTGATGCTAGAAATATGACAGACATGATCTGACAGTAAATTATATTGTATCGTATTTTAGATCACATACCTGCTCTCCTTTGTAACCTGGTTTCCCCTGCAAATAAATTGAAGGAGATGTTATGTGTGAACAACTACAGAGATATTCTTACTTTGATCATAAATGGGGAAATTTACCTCAGCACCCTCTTTTCCAGGTAAACCACTTAGTCCTGCTTCACCCTGATGGGACAGAAAGTGCACTCATGTGTATCACTGACTAAGAGTAACACCTGATTGTATCTCTTATTCAATGAATATCCTTGAACAGTGACATATAGCAGGTTTAAACAGATTCAGAAGAGAAACAACAACATGAAACATCCTCTGTTTAACATTAGCACCAATATAAATAGACATTTTCAAATGAATGTGTTTAAGTGCTAGAAGCTCGAACATAAATAGCTTTAAAATCAACAATAAACTGATGTTGAATAGATCAGCTGTTTGTAATTATTCACAATTAAAAAATTATACACAATCTGAGCGACTTTTATCATGATTAGTCAATATAATTTACAATATAGTAGGTATATATATAGAGCATATTTTGAAACAACACATGCTAAAAACATGTTTGAAGGGGAGGCACAGCTACAAATTGCCAGTGTGACAGTAATATATATTTATTTCAATATATCATATTTAGTGCATCTAAAGAGAATAACAGAGGGCCTAAATCTGAACCTTGTGGTACTCTAATGGAGACGGTTGAAGAGAACAAAAAGATATTTTTGCAGGCAGAAACTGCACTTTATAGAGTTTCTCATGAAATCCTAGGAGAATGTTCAAGCAAGTAATTCCTTTATTGTGTCTGCAAAATTATTTTGGCCTTAAACTAAATGTACATTTTAAATTAATTTCATAGTTACAATTTACATATCTGCTACAACTTATTAAATATCTAAATTATAATCATAGATAATAATTAACCAATGCTAAATTCCCATATGAACCACAGTTTACTACTTCCAGAAACTGAAACAATAACTACTCAGGAGGTATTCAATAATGCTCTATTTGTATATGTCCATATTATGAAAAAGCTTTCCAGCTGAGGCACGCACCGTCCAACTGTCCATCAAAAAGCACTTACCTTCTGCCCTCTAAGCCCCGGGGCTCCGTCCTCTCCGGAGCGACCTTTTTTCCCCTGTAGAATGGAACAAAGTTAGGGTTCAGTTGATTTATTTCTTCCACTTTTGCTTACCTCTTGGTGTCCAGATTGACAGCTTGCTCATGTTACATGGCATCTAAATGTCAAGAAAGATTTGTTCTAGCGTACAAAAGAGGATCAATTTAACGGCAAGCTTTAGAGAATATAGCGTAAACGGTACATCCAAGATTTTCTTGTCTTGAGCTCTTTGATATGGCATAGAAGTATGCATTGATAACATGTCAGTACAGTTAAAAACTATGCCCACACATCTTACTAAACTGTCCATGCATATCATACAGAAAAAACTGCTGTCTGTCTTTATCATTAGTAGAAGTACCAGAGGTGTAGGAATACTCTGTTACAAGTAAAAGTTCTGCAATCAAAATGTTACTCAAGTAAAAGTACAAAAGTGTTAGCATCAAAAATATGCTTAAAGTACCAACAGTAAAAGTACTTATCATGTAGATCGAACCATTTCAGAATAACATGTATTATATGTTGCGATTATAAATACTGATACATCAAAGCTGGTAAAAGCGCAGCTATTTGAATTACTTTGTACACTGCAGGGTAGCTTGGGAATTTACTCCAGGTGTAACTAAAGTCTGATTTAAGTGTTGATTATGTTTCACAAAACTAATCCAAATCTGCAAAGTAACTAAAGATATTAAATAAATGTAGTGGAATAAAAAGCAGCAAAATTTGGAATACTCAAGTAAACTACAAGTACCTCAAAACTGTACTTAAGTAAAGTACTTGAGTAACCCTATTTAGTTTCTTAACATTCCTGCATCATCATCAGGTCTCTGACCCACACTTAAAAATAAAGGTTAACATGACATGTTTTGCCTGTCGACAGGCATTGTTTTCTGAAAGACAGGGAGGAACTGAGACATGGGCCGGTCTGAATGCATTTATAAACATTAGGGCTGTCAGACTGTTGGAGCCAAAGGAGGGCAAGAGGTGTCTTGTCCAAAGGGCCAGGGGGTCACTGTTTTGAGCTGCACCTGGACAGCGTGTGCCAATTGCTACGCACCAGAAATCACTAGTTTGTGGCTATAAAACTAATGAGAGCAATTCCAAGAGCCCCTTCGTATGATTGGAAGAATTTGAAGAATCTCTGTGAGGAGAAAGCACCTGGTTAATGGCCATGCAGCTGTCTGTCAGCAACATGATTATCTGCCAGGCCCCTGAAAAGATAGATATTAGTCTAATAGTTTAAAGAGGGGGGTTTGTCTAGAGTGGGCAGGGAATCATCTTCTTTTAGCATCACACGGAAATTATGTGTATTATCTTATGATCTATAGTGCGGTCCCTCTTTCCCTGTGTAACTGACCATGCTAGAAAGATAGAAGTTGTATGAAAGATTTATGGTGGCCAGAGGTCCAGTTTTATGGGGAGTGGACCTACAAATATGGTGCCTCTGGTTTCCAAGGGGGACAACTGATGTTACATGAGAAATGCACAGTAGCTGATGGAGACGGGGCAAAACAAACATATTTATCTGGGAAAAGCAGACCATCTTCTCTGATGTCCTTTTCCTGTTGCCATAGATTTGCATTTTAGAATGTGGGTGAGGCCTACATATCTACTCACTCTTCTGAGGAAATTGCCTTAAAGCTATACTGAGGAAAGAAAACAAGTAATTATCCTGATTGTTCAAAATGGAACAATTACCATTCCTCAAATATCAAGATCATGATAGATTTCTCTGCCCAACATGTCAGGAAACCTTTTTTCTGACTTGTGACACTTCAAAGGAAACTGCTTGTGGAATATTTTTGAAAGGTTTGAGTGTAAATACTCACCGCAGGCCCACTGGGTCCCCTCTCTCCTTTTTCACAAGCACATCTCTGAGCCAGGGGGCACTTCAGAAAAAAAGACATGTTGCCGTCATTTGGGTACTTCTATACAATTTCACCAAATTACACATTATTAAATGTCAGAAAAGTCCACATACTTTATGAGCTTTTTACTTTTAATAATACTTACTGATTCTTCAGCCAAACTAGTCTGCAAAGAAAGCAAAAGTTGATGAATCTCTGACAGACTTTGAATATTGTACTATTATTGCAGTCACTAATCAAGTTGCTACAGTTGTTGCTTGGTGATTATTTAATTAATGTCACACAATACATTTCTAACACTTCATACACACATAAAGAAGTTTGGGAAATCAAAAAGGTAAGGGCAATTAAACCTGACAGTGATAAAGACAGAAAACATTCCTCAATACTAAACCACTTTGAACAATGTTTTTAGTCAGTAACTGTAATACATGTCTAAATGCCAGTCATGTGTGTAACTCTAGGAATCCTAGGGGATATGCTCAAACAGTATTTTTCTAAAGCTGTGTAAAAAGCTTCAAATCCAGAGCTGTCATTTCATCCGTTCATTTGTTTTCCCTGAGCATTGTCATCATTCCATCTCTATACAAATACCTGAACCAGCCTGCCTAACTGTCAACTCTAAACTGATCTTTATGCAAAGCAAATACATCACTTTTCTTCTCAGTGTTGTCTGCTGAAAGACGAGGAATTACACTCACAATCTCAGTGACGATTTTTTGAACAATGTCTTCATCCTGTAAATTATGCAGGTAGTTGGAAGCAGGGGAGCTGGCCAGTAGACGCAGCTCGGCGACATTGGCCGGCTCGTTGGCTGCCCGGGTGATACCCAGAGTGAATATTTTGATGCCCTGGTTCTTGGCATCAGCAACAGCAGAGAAGATGTCCGGGTTCCTTGGATGGGAAATGCCATCTGTAAGCAGCACGGCTATTTTAATGCTGCCAGGGCTGGTTTCTTCTAGGTACATCCTGGTCATGTTGGTAATGGCGTAGGTGGTGTAGGTGCCATGCCCGATGTAGACGATGGGAGCTATAAGGGTCTTGAAGTTCTCTGTGCCCCTCCATTCCCTGAAGGTTTGCTCTTTGATTACATGACTGCTGTACTGCAGCAGAGCCACCCTCAAGCTCAATCCACGGCCTGTCTGCAGCTGGATGCCCTTGAGTCTGTCGACCATGTTCATGGTGAACTGCTTCTCCTGCTCGTGGTTGTCCTTGGCGCTCTCGGAGCTGTCCAACAGGAAGGAGATCTCCAAGGTACAGTCGTCATCCAGGATGGCTGTGCGCACACAAAACAGCAAGCTGAAGGACTCTCTACTGGTGGTACAACATGTTTCTAAAGTGTTGGTATCACTAAGTGATTACATTTTTATTTTACTTTATGCCAATATTATGCATTTTGACATGAAAATACATTAATATACTAGGAACCAGATGTTGAACGTTCTGCAACAATAGGAGTGCTATTAGAATGAAAAAAATATATATTTTCAACCTTACCTTGTCCATCATGTATATTTGCAGACAAAGGTTTTGCCCTGGATTTTTTGTTAGTTTTCCTCTCTCCATGAAAGTCTTGCGCCCAACCATATGTCAATGCTGTGACCAGCAGCACCAATTTAGAGTAGGGAAACATCCTTGTCCCAACTATAAAGAAAAACCAAATCATTATGGATACCTTTTACCACACACAAAATCAGTTTTGCATCAAATCAGAGCAATTCATTTGATGTTTTAATTGTATTTTATTGTGCAGTTATTTAATGTTAATGCTTCAATCATTTGTATTGTCACTTCAACATGAACGATGTGTTTTTTTTCCCTCTTAAATCCCAAAGCTTATACTTCATACTCCACACATCAACATGTCCAAACAGGTATACATGTCACTGTGTCTGATCGAAACATCCACACTTGCACACACACTGACACACAAACAAACATATAAACCACAATTACGCTTTGTAATATAGACTAATTTCCATTCCCAGACTGATATAATTTTCACACATACATCCTCATTATATCTGCTCTGTTTTGTCTGTACGTCTATCCATTAGATCATCTTTAATATTTATCTTCTGAGAATACATAATCTTTTTTGTGTCATAGTATTTCACCAATTAAAAATCTATAATCAGAGCAGAAAAGTTTGTGAATCCATATGTTTTATGAGCAAAGTTTCAAAAACATTTCAAATAAAAGAGACAATTTAAAGTTAACAGTCAAACAGAAAATGTATGAACATTATTAAGTTATTTAGAAATTGTCATTCCGTCAACTCACAGTCAAACCTCCTTTGGAAATGCTCCAAATGATAGTGTCCTTTTTTGAGTGCAGCCCACTTGAAGAAAGTAACAGGAACAGCAGAGACCGGATTGCACAGTGAGCTCCAGTTAGCTCATTGATTGAACAGAAGCAGCAGCAGCAGCGGTGTCAGTCATTCTGTGGAGCAGAGTGTGAGAGACTCCCAGACCCTCACACCTCCTTTATAAGGAGGCCCCGCCAGACTAGAGACCATTGAGCGTTTCCAGGACTCCGCTCTACCCTCAGGGCAGGAGAACTGGGGTATGTTCTGCTCTATGTAGATTGATTATGCTACAGGTTTTTGAATATCACAATTAATTATATCATATTGTGTATTCATCTTTTTTCAAGGGTTATAGAACCTATATGATAGCATCTTATCTTATATGCTTGGACAGGAAAAAGTACTTTGATTGATTGGGTTAGACGTACCGTAGAGTTGTGTGAGGTGAGATTTGGATAATAACTGTTTGTTTGGTACTTTTTTTCCAATCTGAAATTCTGTAAGTCAACCATTATTTTTAAATCTCCTGTTATTTAAATCTGTTGGTTGAAACCTTGTAGGAAAATATTGGACAACTAGCACTAATAAATGATGTTGAAATTCTTTTTTAAGAGAATACATTGTTGCCAGCAGAAATTCCATAGGACGTTTTTGAGACCCTATGCACAGGTATGATCACCTTTGGTCTCCGCCCTGGACTTTAAATCAACATTGCCTCAGGTAAAAGGGTTAAAGAATCTGAGATGTCCTGAATTAATTGTAAAACCGCAACACAATGACAGCTTGTGTATGGATAAAAAGGATCAATTAGCTCCTGTTGCTTGGATTAACAAACAGAGGTATTATTTTCACAGAAACCTCAAGTGCACTAGACATACCTTATGTTGGCACTTGTGGTTTGTTTTCTTTAATTATAGTTTTGTGAAAAGGGGGTTGCAACCAGTAGACAGGTGACATGAAATATATCTCAATGACTGGCGGCAGTAGGTGGACCTTCACCTTATCGACCCTAAAAGATGACCATCTGACCATTCACTGGTAGAGGTGACCTTTTTGTGTACTTTTCCTGGTGTGTTTTGGAGATAGGCTGGTCCTGTACAGACTGGCTGAGGATGCATGGCTCCCTGACGGGCTTAAGGTGAAGAGGCTTTGTATTGCAAAGCTCCAGGCACGAAGTAATTATAGGAGACTCTGACACAAAGGAATGTTGCACTGAATGATGGCTTGGCAAAATCCACCCTGTCACTAGACGCATTGATGAAGGATATCCATTTATATATTGTTCCTATATGCTGCAGCAACATGTGTAAGTTGCAAAAACTATTGTTAAGTTAAGCTGCCTCTCATGTGCTTTTATCACTGACTGAATGTTTTTGTTTATGTTCCATATTATGTTTGTGGTATAGGTAATTACAGAATCTTAGAGCTTTGTAAAACCTAGCATTTCAAACATGTGATAAAAAATCACTGTAATGAAAGACAAATACTACAACATCTAGGCAGGAAAATAACTTAGATAAACACAACATTAATAATACGTTTACACTAACTTGATGTCAATAAAAACAAGAACATGAAGTGCATTATCATTTCTTTCTTCTCTTTTGAAACATGGGCTATAACATTCAAGTGTTGTTTTGTTTTTTTTTGGTTTAGCTACAAAGGTGGGTTGATTGTCGACAAGGTTAGTAGTTAGGCTAAAGAAGTATTTGTTTGTCCAATGAATGTTGTAGAAATGGAACACACGAGTGTTGCAAATACAGGTTTTCTTTCATTTAAATGAATGCTGAATTGTACCATTGATGTATATCATTACATTTTCACAAACTATGTGTATCAGTATTCTGCACTGAAGACTAACCAGATACATATGCTCACTGTTTTTTCTGTTGATTTTAACATTGTTTATCTAGGTATTTTCAAGAATCTCTGAATAAAAACTACTTGCTAAATAAGGCGAGCTACATTTAGCCAAAAACATCATATAATAGTAAATCACCAACGGAGGACATTTTACTTAACAATGACTACTTGAACTTTGATGATACTTTATGCTGATTTTGAGGCTACTTACCTGGGACTACTTTTACCAGAGTAAGGATTTAAATGAAGGGCGTTTACCTGAAGTGTAGTGTTTTCAGAGTGTGATAATACTTATTTTTACTGAAGTAAAGAATCTGAATACTTATCCACCACGGATGTTGAGCCACTGAATTGGTTGGTACTCAGCATAGACTGTAAAGGTACACTACTTACCACCAGAGATGGGTGTAACGCGTTACAAAAGTAACGGAGTAGTAATGTATTACATTTTGCTGTAACGCAGTAATATAACGCAATAGGCCTACTCCTGAAATGTGGGTAATATAATACCCGTTACAATTCTCAGTAACGCAGTTACAACACATTTTAACCCGAAATGATGTGGTGTTTAGTTTCTAAGAATTCACAAACATCGCGAGATATTCCGACACCCAAGAAATAATTGTGCAGGTAACTCAGTACGCCTGTTAACTATTGGTTAAGAGGGCTGCAGAAACAGATTCGCGATTGAGAGCTGCTTGCTCACAATGCAGAGCTGCAGGCTCGGAGACCATAAGAAAAACACAGGAGTGCGCGCAGGCCAAAGCAACAGAAGGTCACTTTCTCTCTCGGTCTGCTATGCTGCTTGAACCCCGAGAAGTTCAGAGAGTCGTGCGGGATGTTGAAAAATGCAGCCTCTGTCCTCTGTGGAATCGCCAGCTTTTAGAAAGCTTGTCAGCCAAATCCCTGTTAACACACCAATGACAAGGTGAGCTAACGTTGCCATAAAGACTCGATTATATACAGCAGGTTACAGGGCCGTGCAGAGGCTCCACTAACATGTTAGTAATAACAAACAGCGATGTAATGTTACCGGTATCACATATTATCCAGCCCACTTAAACGGAGTATACGTTTAATTTCAGCATACTGCCATAGATAGCTTTAATTAATGAGCTGCAATAAACTACATTTTAGCATTTAAAGCCCTACTTTAGTGGTTATGTTTGGTGAAAGTAACTCAAAGTAACGCAAATGTAGTGTAACGCATTACATTTCAGAGACAGTCATAATGTAATGTAACTTATTTCTTTAAAAATACAGTAATGAGTCATATGTACTGTATTACATTTGGAAGTAACTTGCCCATCACTGCTTACCACACAAATGAACACAACTGCAGACGGGGATGTGCCGTCCTCTACCGGTAATTTAGGGGATGTCAAGCACAAGATGGACTGCGCATGCTCGGAGAGCCCTTTAAATTGAGCATTTTAGCATCGATCACGCTGATAGCTATATATCTTCAGCCATCTTAACTAAATTGGGTGCTGTGGGACGGTGGTGCAGCGGGACTCTCCTGTATCATAAGCTTGGGATCAACTTTTTATAGACAATCAGACGAAGAGAGACAAAGAATCATACGGCTGTTTCTTCGAGTGACTGAAAACACTTCTCAAACATGGACCGACTGTCACCATCAACACTTAATTTGGCTTTTCTGTAAACGCAATTAAATGCATGTTCAGTGACTCAGTCGAAATTCTCCTTTCATGGACATCACTACGAATTCATATTTAATTTCAGTAGCTCCTTGGTCATATTGCTGAGGCAAGAGGGAAATAAATTGATGATACTCATTTTGACCACAAGAGGGCTCAACTGCACCAATAACCAATGTTACAAATTTAACTTAAGCCTTAGTGTTTTCCTAATTTCTGCATGAACCCTAAACTCAAGGTAGGCTGTTTGAAAGTTATGTATTATTATTGTAATTGTAAATCTTCCTTTCTTAATCAGATTTATATTTGTAACAAGTGATATACTGCTGTTAGGGAAAACGTGAGTGTTTTAGTTTTGTTTAGAACTTGCCTGTAGAAGATTATTCAGGCAAGCCTTGACATGTCCAAGAAGTAATTGCAGGGCATTATTGTTTGCAGGGTGTGGGTGAATTGTCAGATGAACATCATAGCTCGTAACTCACTCTCAAGATCTAGCTTTTTCTTGTTGCAGCCCCTCCGGGTAGCATAAGGCCAAATAGCCAACCTGGTGCCTCTCAAGAATACAATCAAAGGTTTCCAGAGCATCCTAGTAAGTACAATGCTGCTATAGAGATTTCAAATTCATTTAATGGACATTTAATCATCATTTTGGTTGTTTTCTCTCTTAAAGATGTTTTCTACATTGTGGGTCTCATTTAAGAGAAGTCATGGAAAAGGCTGAAAAACTTGAGAAACAAGTGATGTGTGTGTAGCAAAGTTTATTGAGATCCACTTTTGTGCAGTAACATGTCTATTTAAGAAACTCCTAACAAGTTGGATGTTTCCATTTATCTGTAAAGGTGAAAAACAGATAATACATTTTATTGTGATTTGAATATGTTACAGTTTGTCCTTTTTGGTTGTTAGAACTGTCAAGCAGCAAACTATTATTGATAAATTACTTGTTTGAATACAAACATTGGTAAGAACACTTGTGTAATGCTAAAGGTTAGCCCATCATGTGGCGAAGCTTCTTATTTAACTCCCTTTCTTGCATAAGGAGGTTGGTGCTGTGTTCTTTGAAGGCTTCAAAATCCTGTAAAATTATGGAGATGGTGTTTAGTATTTTTCAGCGACATACAATCCACTGACTGTCAATCACTTTCCAATTTTGCAGATTTAAACATACCTTTTTCTGCTTCCAATTTAAGTTTGTGGATTCATCAAGTGCAGACTGGAGGGACTTCACCTTCACATCTGCCTTAACAGCTTCGGCTTCCTGTTCAAATCTGGCAGGGACATATGTAGACGGGGACAATAATTGTTATCATTCAGGAGGTTCTTCAAGCAGTGATGTATTGTTGATGCTGTATTCACCTGTGCTCTGCTTTGGCCCGGCTTTTTTCTCCTCCCTCCATGTTGTCTCCAGCTGCTTGATTTCCTCTTGTTTGGCCTGTATTCAAGAGAAATGTTATTGGTTGGTCTATGCAGAGCTTACATTTAATATGAGAACAAATACTATTTGCTATCACCTGAATTACTTTCCCCCTTTCCATAGACAAGTAGAGTAATTTGTCTTTCTCTTTGGTGAAGTTTGTTATGCTTTCTGTCATGTTGATTTCCTTCAAAGCATGCTCTTCCTCTGCTTTTTGTAGCTTCAGCCTAAGGTCTGGTTGTGTAGAGGTCACATGTTTACAAAGGCTTGTGTTTTGAAGCACTTCTGGGAATGATAACAATTTCTACCCACCGTTGCACATTTCTACTGCAGCTTTTTGTTGTTGCTGAGCATCATGCAATTGATTAAGTAGGGATGCCTCCTTGTTTTGATGCTGCGTTGTTTGTTCCAGGATGTTAGACTTGCATCCAGCTAATGCCGCACTGAAAGATTGATATTGGAGAAAATGTCATTTAGAATAACAAACAAAGGGGAAAAACGAAAGGTTTGGCAGATTAGACTGATTAATTACTCAGATGATCAAAATTGCTGTTCATTAGTTTTCTGTTGATCAACCTTTTAGCACTATTTATAACAGATAATAGTTCTTACCTATATTTATTTTCCCTATTTTCATATTTTTCTGTCAGCTGTTTGATTTCTTGCATCAGTTTTTTAACAAACACTTCTTTATCGTGTAGTTTTTGGGAGAAAAGTGTTTTATTTTCTGACTGCAGTTGTTGGTTTTCCAGCTTTAACTGAACATTTTGTTTCTTGTGCTCGTCCATGAAAGCAATTATTGCTTGGTTGTTTGAGGCTAAATCCATAAATCTTTTCTCTATGACCTCAGCTTTCTTTCTCTCACTGTCAAGTTCTTTCTGGTATTGTGCTACTTGTTCCTCCAACTCTGTATTGATTTTTTGCAGGGCTTGACATCGAAGAAGCACTTCATCTGCTCTCTGTTTCAGCATGCAGATCAGACCTGACTGTTCATCTATCCGGGACCGCAGTAACCCTGTCTCTTTGGAGTCCTCCACAGAAAAGCTTCGAAGTCTCTCCAGTGACTTCTGAATACCTTCCATTTGCTGGAATAAGGGGAAAAGCCTTTTGTTACAACATGTTACGCAGGTGCTTTTGGCCTTCTCAGTCGAGGTATGCCATGTTTTTGCACAACAGCATTTACACTTACAATAAGCTAGTATATTTAATAGGTCAATTTATTAAAAGCTTTAGTTTTAGTATGAACAGCCAAAAGGAAAAAAGTCATCACTTTTATTGGAACTAATAAAACCTATAACATGAATACAAAATAAACATATATGCATACCATATAATAATTCAAGTAAACATCACTTAAATGTTCAAAGAAGAAAAATAAAATAATCATAGGCAGAATGGTTCCTGTCATTGATATTGTAAACCCAGTGGTGGAATGTAACTTTACATTTACTTAAAATATATATTGCGCTTAAATGTGCCATTCTGCATAATGAGTACTTTAAAATATGTTGATGCTAATCCTTTTTTACTTGTACTTGAGTACAATTATGAATGCAGTAGTAGCTAAATTAGCAAATAACAGTGAAGTTAGTTCTAGAGACACCAACGCAGGATTACGCAGATTTATCATTGTCGTCGAAAACTTTTAAATACCTCCGTCGTGTTGCCCTCCAAATTCATGAAGTTGTCTGCATTTCTCTGTGGATTTGCCATGAGCCAAATGCAGTTTTAAATTGACAACAACTTCATTTTCAATTTGCCTCAAGTTTCTGTAACTTTCAGTTGTTCGGTCGCTAATGGCAACAATTGTTTGAGCCTGTGATTTAGCAGCACGTGAAGTTCTGCTGTTTTGCGGCTCGGCCGCAAGGTGGAGCTGTTGGGCCTTTGATTAGCCACTGAAAGTATGGCTCGAAATATTATTGTGGAAGACTGTATAAGAGCCAGTATTCTTTGCTGCTTGACATATTTGTTGTGGTAGTTGTAAGTCACTTTTCAATCTAAGATTTGATGCAGCCGTGGATTTAATTTATTAAGCTAATTGTTTTATTTATGTCACTTACGGAAGTATTTACTTTCCTACCTGAGTTTTACCAATATAACTCGATATTCAATGTCAAATTGAGGCATCTTGTATCTGTGTAATATAATTTACAACACTGTTAATTACTTGCAATCTTCTTGTTTGTCAATCTTGATGTAGGCTACGTGTCAAAATGCAAGGTTCCTTGGTTGAACTCGAACCAGAGACTTTAGGATTACGTGACTCCGCTTGCCCTCATGGGATTCAGGACACCCTAATTGAAAGCCTTTCGTCCGTTATTTTGAATTTGTATAATCCCCATTATTATTTCCCTCACAAGCGCCCGTGTGCAACCTCCCAAATGCGGGGCAAGTAAACAGCGTTGATAGCCCCGTGTGAGTGAAAATCACTGGCAGTATGCTCGAGACAAGTCGGACCTGGCTGCATGGTATTATGCAGATTCCAGGGCCAGAGGGATTTATCCGGAGGGCCGAGGCAGCCTTGTGGGGGGAGCGGCTGGGCTGTCCTGGGCCTTTGTGCACGCCCCTTTTCATCAACTAGCGGGCCAAGAAAGACAGACAGAAGAAAGCACCAGCATCCCAGCCCCAGTCCCTGCAGCTCCTCCATCTGCATAGCGGAGCTGGACGGACCAGCCAGAATGTGGAGAGCACTGCTGCTTCAACTCTTCCTCGTCTTCATATGCTCTGTTAGATGGTGCCACTCTGAAGGTAAGTTGTGTGATTTTTCCTTCCACGTTTCCTTGGTTCACACAGGCTGTCAGCTGAATGATTCATTGGGGACCTGCTGAGTTGTTGTGCTGGTGTTTCACTAGTGCACTTGTTGCACATCAAAACAAATCAGTGCAGGGGAATTTAAGTGTTGTTGATTAAATAATGCTTCTGTATTTAATTTTTTTTGGGGGGGAATATAACAATACAGCACTTATCTTTTAAGTACCCAATGGTAATTGAAACAGCATAAATGAATTAAACACAAGGGATTATTAACAAAAACCTTGTTAATAAAGCCTAAATTACATTAATTACACAATCTCCTCCAGTAATTGTGATGTGGCCACTAAGTAATGTTTTTCTGGCTTTGGAGCTAAACGTTTTAGTACATAGTATTACTTTAAAGGTTGAGCACAAAGCCTTCCTCAGACAGATTGGAAGTTCTCTTGAGGAACTTTTGCCTGAGCTTTACTGTTGCTAGGTAACAGAAAAGAGCATGTGACTTACAGACAATCTGTGAGGACTGAGAGCTACTGGTACAAATCTCATTCAGTGGAGCAGATTTTACGCTGCGAACCACTCGTTTCAAAACTTGATTCCAGCTTCAGGAGCAACTTCATTTTCTATTGTAAGACAGCAGACAGAGAAAAAAATACTCAGAAACTGCACTTGCATGCATGACAGTCTTGTGTTTGTCTCCTGCGTTTGTAGCACAGCTAGAGCCTACTTCTCAAATTGTAATCTGCTTTCTTTTTGCTCAACCCTTAGTATGTAAGCTCCTTAGTGTGAATCAAGCAACTAATTACACTGCAGCTGCTGCAGAATGAACCCATTTCTACCTAAGGAGAAGAGTGGAGTTGAGTAAAAACTGTACCAGAGAAAGGTCATGGCTACAGCTTTCTTATATATATTTATATAAAATATCCTGGACCAATTTCCTCACTGTCTAACAGACACACAAACATGAAAGAAAAGAAGGAAAAGCTGGACTGTCTATGCCAAAAAGACAATATAACAGTGGTGACAGGGAGACTGTAGCATTTAGAAAATTCACCTGGCATTTCCTTTGAATTACAGCAGTCACAGTACTTGTAGCTGACATTTGCAGATGACTACTGAGGTGTACAAAATAACCACTTGACTAAAACCACAGACTCTGTTAACTCTGTCAGCATGTTCACATTGATCATTAGCTTGGATTTGTGTGAGTAACAAACGGTGATGCAGACTGTTTTTATGAAATTCCCAGATAATTCTTTTTGACCTAGTTTCATATATAACCATTCCATGTTATCAAGTTCCTCCTGGTGGTGTGGCACTGAAAGATTGGTCAGTTCTTCATGTAGTTTAACTTTGAGAGGAAAGGATACATTCTCTAAACCCTGTTTGGTCCTCCATATAAACCTTTTAGTTTGATAATTGTTTTTCCATGACCTTTTGTAACACATTATCCAGTCTTTGGGCTTGATACTGCTGCAGAATGCTTACACCGACATTAATAGCTAATGTGACATTTTGAGGGGATTTCACGGTGCTGCTTTGTTAACCATTTTTGCTGTTTCACACATATGTTGACACTATTTTAAGTTGTTTTTCTCTGTGAATCATTGGCCAGTGATGTCCGAATAACATAATAACTGCAAAGTAAGACTTTTAATCATGTTAGGTATTAAGTTTCGTTTACTTCATAAGAGGAATGTGAAACAGAATAACAGATTTGTTATTTAAATGGTCAGCTATTATTTTGATCAGATGTCAGCTGGATTAATGTGCCTTATTTGATCATGCCTAGCCTTCCTTTTGGTCTGTATAGACTGGAAACAATAATTCTGTTGTGTTTAACATTTTTAAAGACTCATAACTTGGCCTGCACGTGCATGTTAAACCTCACGCATGCCGGCTTCTTTCCGGTATAGGAGCCTAAATCCTTGTGCAACAGTTACACTGCGTTAGAAACGGGGACACAGTTGGCACAAATTGAGAGCAAATCCTTTCCTTTCCTGCAGCCCCCTCAGTCTAGGTTACAGACGCTGGGGATAAACGGTGAGCGGTGACTCATTGTACACAGGAAAAATAAGTTGTCCTGTGGCTGTCTCATCGCATTGTGACAACCTAATTTATGATTCTTTTCAATCATGCCTTTGTTAGGGCACGTACCAAAAACCATGTTGGGTTTTCCTCAATTTTAACCACACCAAGCCTATAGTCCACACTCTATTTATTCCTCCCCCTTGCTCCCATGCCACTGCCAAAGCCCCTCGGTTTTTCACTGTTTTGTGTGTAGCAGTGAGAGCCAAAGTCACTTGTTTGGCAATTGACTGCATTCTGCTGCATTGATTTCCATATGAAATAGGCAGCAGCACTCCGCTCTGACAGCATGGATGGGTTCAGCGTTTCATGCTGCCAGCAGCCGTTCTCTCTACTTTTCTCCACACGCATTCAGTGAGTGCAGGGGCCTGCGCCAAAACAAGGCGGTATTGATGAAAGCTTTGAGACATCCTTCAGGCGCCCCACATCACAAGAAAGCCATGGTAGTGTGGACAGGTGTTTTCTTAATGGGTGGCCATGACAAGGGAGCTTATGTTCGACTTTTGTTTTACCTTATCGCAGGAAGTTAGCCCCACTGTACCCTCCTTTTCTGTTGAGTACTTTTTTAGGGTGACACTTCCAGTTATGAGTTTGCATCCCTGCTGGCACCTCTTTTGTGCCATTGTAATTTCACAGTGGGGTTTAAGGCGTATGGGGGGCTTCATTCTAATGAAAATTCCTCTACTACTCTTCTTTGTTGGGCAATCGTAAGGCTTCCTTGTCTTCCTGTATGGATAGTGCGGTGCTCTCTCCTGCTGTGGGTTTAAGTTGCTAATTAGGAAAGACAAGGCTAAAAAGAAGGAAAAGGAAAACATTTAATTACACAAAACACAAGAGAAAGCTCATAATCTGACTCAGATTTAACACTATTAAGAATAGATTTGTACAATTCACCTTGGCTCTTACCTTCATTATTTTTAATTGACTTGCGAAATTGTGAGTTGTCAGGATGAAGAAATAGACATTTGAGGATTAAGTAAAAGTTACAAAGACGTTCTTTTCACAATGTAAGAAGAGCCCTTACACAAGATAGTGCTGTTGAAAGGTTCAGCTCCAGTGTATCTGTCACCTTTCCCAGAAGTATTACCGTCAGGAAACACTGGCTGCATTTGAAAGCCTCCAGCAGATTGGTTTCTCCTTGGCATACATGGTTTAAGGTTATCCAGCTTGGTCTCAATGTATGGCGACTAAACATCTTGATCTTATCTTGTCTTTTTGATTATTTCATCTGTTTGTTTGGCAATTTTTTGCAATTTCATTTTTTGTTACATCATCTTGAGTTTAATGAAACAAATGTATTTTGTTAAAAAAAAAAAGTAAAAGAAAAGGTAATGGCCCCTGCACGGACAAAGGTGTTTTTTGTTTTGAATTTGTCTTTCATTGTTACAGGAACTATTGTATTTTGGTTAAATAGAGCGCATCCCTTCGCAGTTTTTAAACTGTACACAACACTTGCCCTTACCTCCATGCTATGGATGATGCTGAGACCTCTGGGATCACTGCCTTGCAACAAAGGCTCCCTTTGAGCAGATTGTGGGCAATTTTATCATTAGTAAACTGAGCAGGAAAAAAAGGTTTGCCTCCTGTGCAGCTGCTGAAGGAGTTAAACATGCAGCTTGTTTAGCTGGGTCAGTCGTAAAGCAGTTTGGTGTTTTACCGGCTGCTTAATCTGAGACAAGAATTCTGATCAGAAAGTATGCACGGCTTTAAGTGCAGGAGCACAGTTGTGGCAGTGATCAATCTTCAAAATACACCATTACATTCAAGAGATGATGACAGACCTCTGTATCTAAATACAATCAGTGCATGCTTCATTCATTTCCGTGAAAAAAAAGGATATACTTTTGATTACATGTTTTTATAATGCATTCAAACTAACAACTTCAAATCAGAATGTTGTAATTGTAGAGCTATCTCTTTAGAGTGCTGCAGCATCACATTTTAGAAAAGTAACCACGATATTTTGCAAGTGTAGAAAGCTAGTTGATTAGGACGGAAGCATTTTTCTAAATGCTGGATAAGACAAGACAGAGATAGACCCTCAACCCCAAGCGAGCACCACTAATCACCACCTCGCAGCTCCTCTCACGAAGAATTTGGGTAAAAATGGATGTGGTACCACCCAGTACCACTATTTATTCCAATTACATTTCAGACCGGACAGGAACAGCATGCACCATAAATCAGGCTGTCAGAGAGACAATCAGAACTACACATTCCTATTTGGACATGTCTGATGGAGTGCTCTGCCACTGAACTATGCTGCCTGAATCAATCTCTCCTGGAAAACATCAGGAGAAGGTAGAGTGGTGGTACCTTATCTCTACAGATGCCACTCAGTGGAAACATCAAAAGGAAGCTTGAAATGAATGCCGACGGAGTAGATTGTGTAACTTTCGGGGGGATGGCTGGCACGCTTGTCTCCAAGGCCTGTCAAATCACGCTTCATCAGTTAAAGGCATCCCCCTTACGCCATGTTTTTATCAAATATGGAATACTCTGATATGTATCAATCATGTTATTATTCACCTTCTTTTTCATAATTTGTTTGGGTTCCATCATGGACAAAATGACACACATTTTAGAAGAAAAACAACTTTTGTACTTAATCAAAAACTAATAATAACAATATCCTTATTAATACTAATGATGGAATGAAAAGCTTACAGTTAAGCACTTACTGTAATCATGCCAAAATTTGGATTGTGTTCAGGATGCGAGTTGGGGCAGTTCCGCTGCGGCACAGGGCGGTGTATACCAGGTGACTGGCACTGTGACGGCACATCCGACTGTGTGGATGACTCTGACGAACACGGCTGCCGTGAGTTACTCATTATATCACACTGTAGGTGACCATGGCACTGGAGAGGGTAGCGATGTTTAGTCAAAACCCATTCCAACCTGAATAAGAAATACTAAGATCCTTAAAAACCAGAAGGATTCAGAAAAGAATAATCTCCTTTTAAATACTATAAAAAGCAAATCCACCATATTTTATGTGTGAAATCTTAAACTGAAAGGTAACATAGTAACTTGAGTGCCGTAAACTTCTATTTAATCCGATAAAGAGAACAATATTACCCGCACAAAACCAGTAAAGCAGAAGTATTTATAGCAGCATGAAATAAAAACACTCTGGTAGAAATGACCACAAATTGTCCGACAGTACAGCACACGAGCAAAAGCATGTAGTAGCTGGATTACAGTCGACTGTTGTAAATTGTGAAATGCTCTGTGTGTATTCCCACAGCTCAGGTAACATGTGATTCGAGTCATTTTGAGTGTTTGAGTGACGGCGAGTGTATCCCTGATGTGTGGGTGTGTGATGATGAGGAGGACTGTGAGGACGGCTCAGACGAGAGGCACAACTGCCGTAAGTACATTTTGCATTATTTACAATCCTTTCGGGGAAGTTTTGTGTAAATTATGACGTTAATTAATTATTCCACTATCTCCAAAAATACCCAGTTAATGGTCTGTGAAAGTTGAATACCCGTTCAGAACCTACAGCTGCACAATTTTTAAGTGCAAAACAGAACTATAATTACTTTGTATGTGCTGCTTAGTCACTCTCCACTCTGTCCTCAGCTGGAAGGACGTGTACCAGTGGCCAGTTCAGCTGTAGTAACGGTGCATGCATCCCAGGAGAATACCGATGTGACCGTCTGGCAGACTGCTCAGATGGATCTGATGAGAGAGATTGCCGTAAGTCTTCTCCGGGGTGGTTTGCCTTCTTTTTTTTTTATCTCATACTCCTGTGGCATTTTAATCAATTTGTTAAGATTAAGAGGCTCGCTGACTGACAGAATGGGCCACAATATGCTTCTTGTTGTCAGAGGTTGATTGCAGATTCCTTGGTGGATTAGTCAAGCTGAAGTTCAGCAGCTATGCTATTATTGTGCCGACATGGTCAGACTAGCTGCACTACACACTGTGGTAATGTCACAATTGCATAAAGATATCTGTGGCGACCGCTGTTGTTATGGTGGTGGGGTTAAATTTACATCAATTATCCCTCAGATTCGCCAAGCCTTTCACAATTTCAAAGCTAGAAAGGACACAGTTGTCAAGCTGCCTGGTTGGTAAATGTCGCCCTGATGATGATTTAATCTTCCAGATTACCCCGAGTGCACACAGCTGAGGTGTGCTAATGGGGCCTGCTACAACCGGACCCAGAGATGTGACCAGATAGTTGACTGCCGTGACGGCTCTGACGAAGCAAATTGCAGTAAGAAAAATAAACATTTAATGTGGAAGCCATTGTTTAGAGTTCAAAAGAATGCACCCCAAAAACTAATACCATCCATTGCTTGATATCGTCACCAAACATATCTGTTTGTCTATTTTCTTGTGTTTTCTTAGCTCAGCACTGTAATACGGGCCTGTTCCCATGCCATAACGGGGCGTGTGTTCCTCAACGCTACGTCTGTGACCACGACGATGACTGTGGAGACCGGAGTGATGAGCTGAACTGCAGTATGTAGCTTCTGTCTATGTATCCTCTATTATTTTTTAGACTTTTTTTTATGATTCTTATCTTCACTTGAAATGTTTACTGTGTATTGATATTCTCCACTTTACCTGCAGCATATCCTACATGTAAAGGGAACTACTTCACCTGCCCCAGTGGCCGATGTATCCACCAAGTCTGGGTTTGTGATGGAGAGGACGACTGTGAGGACAATGCAGATGAGAAAGGCTGTGGTATGGATTCAACATTTGATAACCAATTGTGATACATCTTGTTTGTTTGTTTTTTGCTGCGAAAGAGCAGAAACGTTCGGCTTTTGGCTGTTTGTAGAACACTACAGCTTAAATACTCTGTGACCCTGATTCATCTCCAGTCTCCATGGTTTGTTCCGGATAGCAAGACGCTATGCCTGTGCTCCTTTAAGTGTGTTATTCAAATGCCTCTTTGTGGCACAAGATCACGCAGCCCCCCCAAAGGGCTTTAGAATTCCTCCACACGGCTGTGAAGAGTGTGTGTTTTTAGAGGATGGGCTGCAGAAGCTCTGTGAGCCCCCATGTGACCCCCTCAAAGCTCCACTCCCCTGCATCGGTTTAAAGTGACAGTAATTTCCCTGAAAATAAAATCCATGTCACACTTTTCTCTATGGCTGATTCTCAACAGTGTAAAATCAGGAAACCTATGCGGTTCTGTTCCAGGATCTTGTTTTTTCCTTTTAGAACTTGTAAGCCTTAACAACGATACATTTGATTTGTCTGCAGATAATGTACCACAGGCGTGTTACCCAGGTGAATGGCCCTGTCCATCGTCTGGCCTGTGTATCCCCATGGATCAGCTGTGCGACGGGACGGCTCACTGTCCAGAGGGAGAGGATGAAACTAACACCACTGCTGGACGCAACTGCAGTTAGTACACTCACAACTAGACACTGTGATGTCTAATGTCACGTAAACTTTACTATGGAAGTATATTTATTCACTGATGAGTGTTGTTCAGGTATCTGGAGATGTGCCTCTCTGAGCTGTGAGCATCGTTGTCACGCTTCCCCTGATGGAGGAACCTGTTCCTGTCCTTCTGGATACATTGTCAACAACAACAATAGTCGCTCATGTATAGGTATGTTTATATCCTTTATTGACCTTATTAACCTACCCTTGCCCAATGCTTTTACAAGTAATAGAAAGTCCATTTGCTACTGGAACCGTTTTTGTGGTAAGGATTTTTCCCTGAGATCACAAAAACATACACAATCAGCCAACATTATTTATTCCAGGTTTGCAAGATCTAAATGTGCACATAAAATCTGGTTTTTGCTTAGACTCAGAGGCACAACCATCAATAAGTTTGGTCTCATAGCTGAATTAAGAGTAAATAATAACACTTTGTTGATGCACACCTCATTACAGCTTAAAGTTGCTCGCAATGTTTTAAATAGTGTTGAATCCTCACCTGCTGCCATTTGTATTTTATGCTGAAGACTTTGACGACTGTTCGATGTGGGGCGTGTGTGACCAGTTGTGTGAGGACCGCATCGGCTCCCATCGCTGCAGCTGTCGAGAGGGCTACATCCTAGAGCAGCACAGACACTGCAGAGCTGACACCTCAAGTGAGTGTAATTTCCTCTTAGTTTGAACAGATTCTCTTGCATACAGTATGCTCAGATTTTCCATGTGGGAATAATCCAGCTAACTGAGGCCAGTTAGCATAGCCGTCCTTCCTCGTTTGCCAACCACAGTGGCTGCTTCACTAAGCGTCTGCACTTCTTTCTGGTGCATTGTTGCATACCAAATGTTGTTTTAGTTAGTCCCTTGCCTTTGTGGAACATAGAAAGAGTGTTGACTGAGAGGCTGACCTCTTTGCCTTTAGTTTTAGTGAAAAGAGTGTAATGATAGTGGCTAGAAAGTATTCTACAATTCAAAGTCTGAGTCAGGGTTCTGAATGAATGAGCTACATTCTGTACATTTCCACTGATGCTAATTTGAGCATGCATACTACCACGTTTAGTCATGCTGTAATGCATATTGGGCTTTAACTGAAATATCTTCACCATGCTTGGTTTCTGACTTGTGGTGTTTTATTTCTGCTGCAGCTGGAGTCCCCTTCTTGATATTTTCTAATGGCAGGGACCTGCTAATAGGTGACATCCATGGCAACAGCATGCGCACTTTGGTTCACTCACAGAACAGAGGAGTTGCGGTGGGAGTGGACTACCATTATAATCTCCACAGGATCTTCTGGACTGATACCATTCAGAATAAGGTAATCCAATTTCCAAATCTAATGTTATATATTATGAAGCGTTGCACTGCAGTGATTGTCAAAAAGCATTACTTGATGACATGATATGTTGTATTGCCTTAAAAGTTCACGGGAGTAGACCACTTTCTTGTTTGAGCAAATAATTGAATTAGACTGGAGCTGGCCAGGATGAATTCTTTCTGTTATCCTGTGAAATATCAGCAATGTTGATACTATAATAATGGGATACCGGCTGGCTCCTTTGCGGCTGGGTCATAATGAAGGGAAGTAGATGTCGAATGGAATCCAAACGGCCTAATCTTGAAACCCTTCTGATAGGCTGGTTTGGTGTTCACATACCAGGGTGCAATTTTTGTAACTTGATCTTGTTCGTAGTAATCATGTTGTATTTATTTTCAGTGGCACAGTTTATCTATATGCATTCTTCGTCCAACTTAAAACTCTCTGAATAGCCTATGCTTTGGCTCCTGAGAGGTTTGCACTGCTGCCCCTGGGCTGAAAGGCGTGGATGTATCTCTTACTGGGCATGTGTGTATATTAGCAACCTCCATGGCAGAATGTCAGATTAAAGTGGGAAAAGCACAAACAGGGCATGTGAATGCCACCAAAAAGGCTAAACTATCAGGCTATTTCCTCATCTTCAGTTTCTCTTTAAACAGGTCAGTTGAAAATCCTGCTTTTTAGACGCGTGGATCTTGTTTCAAAAGAAGCGGAGCTGCTCGGAGCAGTAACCCCTCTAACCAGCTGCATGGTGCCAAGGCTTCCAGTCTGAGAAACTAGTGCCATGATACCGTAGCATAGGTAGAGTTGCAAAGTCAGGAAAAAACACTTTACATGTTTAACAGAGATTCATAAGACTGAAGCATCAGACAAGCAAACAAATAATCTCCCCCTTTTACTTTGTGAAATAGAGGCTTTATGTTAAAATTGCAGCATTGTTAGTGCACAATTCCCTTGTTAGATTGCCCTAGCGCAGTACGAAGGCACTGTCTATTAAGCTTTTAAAATTACCCTCATGATTTTTTTTACTCAGATATTTGAAGCCTGAAGCCATTTCAAGCTTAATTTAAGATGTCTTTTTTTTCTCAGAACAAGGGGTAGGGATTTTGTCTCTTACATCAAAATCGATTTAAGAATAGGTCTCTTGTGACCAGTATGAACAGGGAGAAAAATAACATCGGCCAATAGCCCTTTTAATGTACCTACAGGAATGCAAGTATTGTATTTAGATACACTTGGAAAAATGTGAACTTTAATATCTTCCCATGATTTCCAGAAGCAGCGACCACCTAAGAGCTAATATCCTGCCAACAATGGCGTCTTTTGTGTACAGGTATTTTCTGTGGATATGGACGGTTCCAATATGCAGGTGGTTCTAAATGTATCGGTTGACTTCCCCGAGAACTTGGCAGTGGACTGGGTGAACAATAAACTGTATGTGGTGGAGTCCAGCGTCAACAGGATTGACATGGTGGACTTTGATGGCGGCAACCGGGTCACACTCATCACTGAAAACCTGGGAAACCCTAGAGGACTGGCGGTGGACCCTACTGTCGGGTAAGCACATCTCCCAGCTTCCATCCATCTATCCCTCAACGCATTCCCAAACCCCACATACAGTATCTGTCTTGCTCCATTGGTGTGGAATAATGGGGGGTGTGTGGGAGATTAGCAGATTGCCCTGTGTGGATTAGTGAGAAGCAATGTAAGTGATGACCCTCATTGTAATCCAATAGTATAGTTTAAGGGGGAGGGGAGCCAGGTGGCTACAGATAAATTGCTTAAGTTAATGTACAGCTCTCTAGTGGGATGCAGAGCCACCCACCTGGGGGACATAATGTGGCCATGTGGCTGCTAGACTTAATCAACAAGAAGAAAGTCTCTTTTTCTTAAAAGATAATGTTTACATTCTACTTTTAGCTCATTTTATTCTATTTCATTTGCATATTGTTAACATAGTCCTGCAACATTCTCTTGCACTATTTTATTTCTACTGTCTTTCTTCTTACACTATTTTTTTGGTATTTACTTTGTTTTACGTTGCTTTGTTTGAGGAGCTTGTGACTTGAGTTTCTCATTTCATATCTGCACTGTAGCTGTTCACTTGACAACAAATCCCTTTGAACTTTGACACTTTTTTTTTACTTTATCTCTCCCTTTTACAGGTACATGTTCTTCTCAGATTGGGAGGCAGTGAATGGACAACCAGGCCTGGAGCGGGCCTTCATGGATGGCACCAACCGTTATGGGATTATTAGAAGTAAACTTGGTTGGCCAGCTGGCATCACACTGGACATCGAAGAACAGCGTGTCTACTGGGTCGACAGTCGCTATGACTATATTGAAACTGCGACATACGATGGCCTTCATCGGTAAATATGTTTACAACAAAAACATTAAAGCAAATCTCCAAGAAATCTTTGGGGGGGTGAAAAGTGGAAGGGTCCATGCTTTTATATGTTTATATGTGTTCTCTTTTTTTTAAAAGAAAAACCGTGGTACATGGAGGTGCTGTGATACCACACCCATTTGGCATTAGTCTGTTTGAGCACAGTGTTTATTTCACGGACTGGACCAAGATGGCCGTGATGACAGCCAACAAGTTCTCTGACAGCAGTACTCAAGTTGTTTTCAATACATCACAGACTCCACACGGAGTAGCAGTGATACATCAGCTGAAACAGCCATATGGTAAGTATTTCTCAGAATGTAGCCGTTCGAAGCCTAATGCATATATGTGGAAGCTTCAAATTAGCCACGTTTGTTTGTATACCTCTTCCTGCGATGTATATTAGTATTAACTGACATCTGCTAGTGCTACTGCTAGTGTTAATAAAGTTAGAGTCCTTAATTTATACGAATATCTGAATTTCACATAACTTTTCCAATTATTTCATTTAAGTTCTTGGTTTTTTTTCTCCAGTTCCTAACCCTTGTAGTGTAGACAGAGGTGGATGTGAGCAGATCTGTGTTCTGAGTCACAGGAGTGATAATGGAGGCCTTGGTTACCGCTGCAAATGTCGCATGGGCTACGACCTACATGCTGATGGCAAGCGATGTTACGGTAAGCAAATTATAAAATATGTTTATATATACATTTCTTAGGACTTTAGTGTAATTTATACTTAACCCCCTCAATGTGTAACAGTTGTGTCTCATTTAACCCTTTAATTTCTGTTGTGTTTTTTTAAGGCTGAATTTCTTTGTGGTTTTCTCTCTTGTTTCTGATTTCCTATCTTCAGCTGTGAGGCAGTTTCTGTTGTTCTCCAGCCAGCTGGCCGTGCGAGGGATCCCCTTTAACCTCTCTTCTCAGGAGGACATCATCCTGCCCATCACTGGATCCCCGTCGTACTTTGTTGGGGTGGATTTTAGTGCTGAAGACGATGCCATCTTCTTCTCAGACACAGCCAAAGACATTATCTATAAACAAAAAGTGGATGGGACTGGTGAGCATCTAGTTGGTCGCTCTAGCTGATCGGCAGAATATCATGCTATCTTTTAAGCGTAAATCAAAAGGAAATACATTGTGTTGTACAAAATGCTATACGCAGTCAATATGCTTCCAGTGCTTTCCCTTTGCTTACATCCTTGGATAATTTCCTTCCTTTCAGAGAGCTCTACCATGTGATTCAGCCAGGCTTATACAGGGAGTTAAGGGAGTACCTGATGGGGCCGACTGGTACTATGGGGGAGGGAGTGGATAGGAGTATGGACAGTGGAAAAAGGATCATATAATACATTTACATCTCAAACTAATGTCCTGGAAGAAAAAGAAGACCGACTAATCTAGATTGTTTTATCATGCATTTTTAATATTTAGTTTCAAATCTATCACCTAAGCTGTGGAAAGTAGTTACTGATGTAGACGAGCAGTCGCACCACACACTTGGTAAAAAGAAACGCCGCTGCTCTGATCAGGGATGTTGTTTTTGGGGCTGCTCTAGTTTTTTCTGTACCGTCCACATGGGGAAAATGCAAGCTGACAGCCTATTTATCTAAATGTGTTCCTCTTTCATCTCTGTGTTAAACGGTGCTCTGACTGCTTTGATCTGCACAGGCAGGGAGGTATTGGCAGCCAACAGAGTGGATGGAGTGGAGGACCTGGCTTACGACTGGATTTCAAAGAACCTTTACTGGACTGACCCACGATACAGGAGCATATCTGTCATGAAGATAGCTGATAAGTCCAGGAGAGCTATCATACGAAACCTCAACAACCCTCGGGCCATCGTGGTCCATCCTCTCATTGGGTAAATCAACAGATAAGATAATACATTTTACTTTTGTGGCTGTAGATACTTGATTTGTAATTTGCTTAATCCCATCCAGAGATGTTGATAATGCAGGTTCAAATATAAAAACTATGAAAGAAAAAAAAAGATATATATTGAAGTTTAAATTAAACAACTGATATAAGAAATCTTTATTTAGAACAATTGGTTATTTATAGTGCCTGTAAAGTCATAAGGCCTTTGTGTCTAACACCAAAGATTAGTTTAGAGTGAAGGGAAGTATTGTAGTTAATACTAAGAACTTGGCTTAGACGGAAAAATTCTCATGGGGAAGTATCCAAAATAACATACATAGGAGTTTTTCTCAGAAAGGAACAGAGAATGTTTCTAATAATTGAATGTCGTTTTTGAATAAAATATGACGTACTTCAACAGATATATTTTTTGGACTGACTGGTACCGGCCAGCGAAGATTATGAGGGCTTGGGCTGACGGGTCACATGCCATGTCTATTGTAAACACAACTCTCGGCTGGCCAAATGGCTTGGCTATTGACTGGAGGTGAGTTAAACATATTATTACATCTGAAAAAACAGTCCCAGAATACACTTTTCATTATGTTACATATTGTATAATATTACTCATACATTATGGGGTGCCTGACAATTTATGTCTGACTTATTTCAAACTACTTTTATTTCCACACAGCTCAATGCGTCTGTACTGGGTGGATGCTTTCTTTGACAAAATTGAGCACAGCAACTTTGACGGACGGAACAGGATTTCTTTGGATCGCATTACCCAGATCTCCCATCCATTTGGTCTCACCATTTTTGAAGGTATTAAATTAAGACGTGTCAGTATTGTATCTTGTATTCAATATAAATGAAGAGGGCTTTTATTTCACTGATATTCATGTCAAAAGAGCAGTTCCAAGGAAGCGATGAAAGATACTTTAACTGAGGGATTTTCTACTTGAAGGCTATGCATATTTCACTGACTGGCGCCTGGGTGGCATTGTACGTGTGCGCAAGACCGATGGTGGGGAGATGGTGATAATCAGAAGAGGAATCAGCCACATCATGCATGTCAAGTCTTTCAGCTCCAACTCTCAGATTGGTTAGTAGCTTTCTCACTTCTCTACACCATTCATGTGTAGCTGAGGCTCACTCCTGTCAGTCATATTCCCGGTAATTACTTTCCACTCTTCTTCTCAGGTTCCAATCTCTGCAACAGGCAGACAAATCCTAATGGAGACTGCAGCCACTTCTGCTTCCCGTCCCCAGACTCACAGAGGGTGTGTGGCTGTCCGTATGGTATGAAGCTTTTGCCCAACCAGCAGACATGTGTGGAAGACCCTTCCAGTGAGCCCCCCACGCTGCAGTGCGGAGCCAACTCCTTCTCCTGTGGCAACGGCAAATGCGTACCAAACAGCTACAGATGCGATGGTGTTGACGACTGCCATGACAACAGTGACGAAGTCAATTGTGGAATTAACAGTAATGCTTTTCTTGTAAATGTAGTCTGTTATACTAGCATGACCTGAATGCAGTAAAAACCTGTTTATGCTCCTATTTTATTATTACATTTTGTTAATTATTACTGTATTTTATTCAATATGATCTCTTTTTGCAGACACCACTTGCTCCCCATCTGCATTCACATGTGCCAATAAGAACTGCGTGCCTACGAGGTGGCGCTGTGATGGGCATAATGACTGCTCTGATAACAGCGATGAGATCAGCTGCCCTACGCAGGTGCCCGGAACGTGTCCTGCGAATCAGTTTACCTGTGCCAACCACCGCTGCATCCCACATACCTGGCGATGTGACACAGATAATGACTGTGGAGATAGCTCAGATGAAGCCGACTGCCGTGAGTATCCCTGTCCCTGCCAGACAATGTGCATATGTTGATTGCCACACATAAACCAGGTCCCCTAATATTTAGGTTAAGTGTATTTGCACATATTGTATACAGTATATGTATGATAAAAAGAAAGTTAAAATGTAAGAAAAAGAGAAGATCAGGAAAGACAAGACGCCAAAAACAGCATTTGAAATATACTTAATAGGAAAAAGGGTTTAAATGATCATTTTTTTTGTTGCATAATTCATAAAAGTTTGAAGACAAAGCAGTTATAGAAATTAAACTAGAATTTACTTGAGTACACTTACTTAATGTTACTTTCCACCACTGCTTATCTGGTGTTTCACAATTCATCAGATCTGGGAAGCACATGCCATCCGGGACAGTTTCAGTGTCCAGACCACCGCTGCATAGACCCCAGCTACGTCTGTGATGGGGACAGGGACTGTGTGGATGGGGCAGACGAGCAGGGATGCAGTGAGTATATTTCTGAACTACCAATTTCCTCTGGACGTACCTAAAGTCGCATATTAGATTCACCTGGTGCTTACTTTCAAAAACATCTCAAATCTGTGTGTATATGATTCATTTCTAATTTCAATTGGAAACTGAATTAACAGTTTGGATCTATTTTTATCACGTCTCATTACCATTTCAACTCTATTCCCACCTATATTTAAATTTGCTTAAGTTCTGGATCTTACACTGAGTTATTAATTTCCTAATAAACGTTCATTTCCTAAAAAAGTATGAATCTGAAAATACTCATTCATTCAGAAAAACCTGTTTGTGCTAACTAAATATATTCAAGAATTTGTAGAGGTCAATTGAATGCTCTGTAAAATTCCTCAAGCCTCTTAGTATATTGATCCCATTACTTGTGTTGCACAACATGTGAGCTTAGCATACATACACAACTGCACAAACACTCAATATCAGGTTTAACATTCCCAACTGGATTTTTTTCAGTCTACAACTGCACTGGGAATGAGTTCAAGTGTTCCACTGGCCACCAGTGTGTCAACTCCTACTACCGATGCGATGGGGTCTTTGATTGCAGTGACCGCTCAGACGAGCAAGGCTGTCGTAAGTATTTCAATCGTGCTATAGGTCATAGGTCGTGTTACTAAAGCATTACTTAGTCATGCGTAATTATTAATTAGAATGATCATTTAAGGTATTTTAATTTAATAACTTATAGGCTCTGCTAACGGGCTGTTTGTGGTTTTTTCTTATGTGTTTCAGCTACTAGGCCCCCAGGGATGTGCCACCATGAGAGCGAGTTTCAGTGTCAATCCGACGGGAGCTGTGTGCCGGCTACCTGGGAGTGTGACGGTCATCCAGACTGTGAGGACGGCAGTGACGAACACCAGGCCTGCCCCCCTCGTACCTGCCCCTCCTCACTGTTCCGCTGTGACAACGGGAACTGTGTGTTACGCAGCTGGATCTGTGACGGGGACAATGACTGCAGGGACATGAGCGATGAAAAAGACTGTCCCACGCCGCCTTTCCGGTGTCCGAGCTGGCAGTGGCAGTGTCCCGGCCACAGTGTATGCATCAACCTCACCACGGTGTGTGACAACACCCCTGACTGCCCCAACGGAGCTGACGAGTCTCCTCTCTGCAGTAAGTCTGATCTCTGCCCTCTCTCTAAAAATGTTTGTCATCTTTCAAAAGTGCTTGATTGTTTTATTACATTTCTATGTTTGCTGGCCTTCTCAAATTTAATAAAGATTTCACATCACATGATAAATGGGATCAAACTCTCCATTGATTTTTATTTAATTTGACATTGACTCTTGTATTCACACAACGCCACATGTCACATACATTTTGTGTTGAATGTTATCTGTTTGTCTTTTGTTTGTTGTGTTAAAATCATGCATGTGTGTGATCTGACCTGTATTAACCTGATGATCTGTGATCTTCCTTTCTTGCCTTTCTCACCACTTTCAGATGAGCCTTTGCCAGGTAGGAACAAACTCTCAATCACTGGTAGAAATGCTTGACATAGCTTTGATTTTCACACATTATCTTTGTTAACCCGTGTTGATCTTTTTTAAAAACATAATCAAAGTGTGGGTTATACGTGCAAATAGTTCTGGCTTAAAGTAACACTTCTAAAGACAATTACTGAAGTAGTTAGAGCTTTGCGGTTCATAAATTATCATTGAGACATGTTTAGTAAATGCATAGTTTGCTAGATCTTGAATTGTTGTTGAATATGTGATCCTTCACTTGGTTTTGATTTTTCCATTTTTGGATTGTAAATGGTGATTTCCCTGCTCTTAACCCAGATCAGGAGAGCTGTTCTGACAACAACGCTGGCTGCACCCACGGTTGTATCCAAGGGCCTTTTGGGGCACAGTGCACGTGCCCCATTGGTTACCAGCTAAGCAATGACTCCAAAACCTGTGAGGATATGGATGAGTGTAACCCCCCCGGACTATGCAGCCAGCACTGCTTTAATGAGAGAGGCTCTTTCCGCTGCCACTGCCAGGATGGTTACACACTGGAAGCAGACCAGCGTACCTGCAAGGCCTCAGGTGAGGAGGGATATGGCTTCGCATTTCATATTACTCCCGTGGTACCTGTAAATATCAACAAAAAATGTAATAATGCTGGAAAATGGGCACATTATCAGTTCAACAGCAACACGGTTGTCAACATGAAGCCTGTAGAGCACATACCTCGTGCAGGAATGGGCCGTTATTAAGGGGGAGCTTGGCCACTGGACTAGGGGACTAACACACCGTCTTTCTTCTCCATTGTCTCCCCTTGCTGCTCTGATTTCTTTAGATAACATAAATAACATATATGTCACTCACTGGCCATCACTGGTGTAATTAGCACCAACAAAGGACTGTTTATGGTGGAGCGTGCCTGACATGAGCTCCTCTTCCACACAGATAACCTGCTGAAAGGCTCAGCAATACAATAGTTCATTATCTGGACAAAAGTGCATTCCCAGAGGATTGCCATTTGAGTAGGGTCTACTTAATAGGCCTGTTGTATGGTCGTGGTTCACATGAAAAAGCTGATAAGTGCTCTAATTAGCATGAGAATGGACATGAAAAATAGGTAACAGAGATTTGATGTCTGTTTGCAGATTCTCGTCAGGCGTTCCTGCTGGTTGCCAGTCGAAATCAGATTGTGCAAGATGACATAACCGCTCAGCCCAATGTGATCCGCTCACTGGTGCGAGATGGGCGCAACATCGTGGCGCTAGACTTTGACTCAGTCACTGACCGTGTGTACTGGTCAGACACGAGCCAGGACAGAATCTGGAGTGCTAACAAGAACGGCAGTGACAGAACTGTGGTGAGTTGGTTTTTCCAGAAACACTTTTGGCCTATAATCCACCAGACAAATACTTGTAGTGCATTACAATCTGCTTATAACACTTTAATCATGGTTATAAAACTCGTAAAAAGTGTCTAATGCTTCAAACAGTAATAATAATTACAACACATTACAAAGCATTCAATAATGACCTAAAGTTAAAGTATCACCATAGTCCATAATTGTGGATCATTCACTTGTATTTCAGATTTAACTTAAGAGTTACATTTATTTTTAATCTTATTTATTTTCAATTAAAGCAAAAATGCAGTCACTTATAACAAGCTTATTCTTATATATATTTGCATATAATGCTTATAATGCACTTAATAACAATTGGGATTATAATACGTCATGACCCTTTTTTAAAAATAAATCAGTAAGTATGATGATTCTTGACCTTTATGTCATAAAATGCTTTATATCGTTTTATGATTATTGTGAAAAAGCAATATGAATATTTATGATTGTTTATAACTACAATTAAACAGTGGTGTAAGCAGATTAATACGCATTAATACGCATAAGTAAGTTTATATTGCATTTTAGATGTCATATAACTTTGACATATTACACATCATTCTGTATTTCTTCACAGCTTTACACTTAGTTTAGTTTTCCTGATAACCGAACATATTTACTCAGATTGAGTCTCCTGGTTACAGGTATTTGACAGTGGAGTGACAGTAACAGAGAGCCTTGCTGTGGACTGGGTGGGTAGGAACCTTTACTGGACTGACTACGTCTTGGAGACTGTTGAAGTGTCTAAACTGGACGGCACCCACCGCACTGTATTAGTCAGTGAAAATGTCACCAACCCTCGAGGTCTGGTGCTTGACCCGCGTGACAGGTCGGTGAAATACAAAATATACAAATGTTTTTTCCTTTTGCATTCTCAAAGGAGTTGGTGTTAAAAGACGAGAATTTGTTTTGCAGCTCCCACCTGATGTTCTGGACCGACTGGGGGAGGAACCCCCGCATTGAGAGGGCCAGCATGGACGGCCAACTAAGGACTGTTATCGTCAGCAACAAGCTGTACTGGCCCAACGGTCTAACCATAGACTATCCAAACAATCTATTGTACTTTGCCGATGCTTACTTGGATTTTATTGATTATTGCGATTTTAATGGCAACAATAGGAAGCAAGTCCTGGCCAGTGACCTGGTGAGTGTTTGAGAAGGAAAACACATTTTCTGAATTATCTGTAGAGATTTGATTTACATTGATTATTCAAAAGTGAAGAGCAAGTTCCATTTTATTTTGAAAAGCATATGTAAGACACTTTGTTTTCTTTTGCTACTCTCTGTGAAAAGGTACTGCAACATCCCCACGCAATTACCATTTTTGAGGATTTTGTGTATTGGACCGACAGATACATCAACCGTGTGATGCGAGCCCATAAGTGGCACGGGGAGAACCAGACAGTGATGCTTTTCAACCTCCCTCAGCCCATGGGTCTGGTGACAGTGCACCCAGCAAGGCAGCCGGCAGGTATGGCAAAGATGTTCCTCATCAACAAGTGGCATCAGCTTTACAGCTGACGTTTACCATTGTGTTCGTGACCTGAATTGGTTTGGTCGTTATCATGCTTTATTGGGATAATTAGGTAAATATGCAGCATGTCCATAGTTGCTCTAAAAACATTGAAAAAGACAGTTCAAAAAGCATCACAGGTAAAAGAAACATAACTTTGGCTTTTAGGGTCACCTGTCCCTTTAAAAATAATGCTAGAGAATCTTTGAAGAATACAAAATTGACTTTTTGTGTGTTTGTATGTTCTTTTTGACAATTCTTAGGTGAAAATCCCTGCTTGAGGAGTGCCTGTTCTCATATCTGCCTGCTTTCTGCTGTGGGACCGAGGTATTACTCATGTGCCTGCCCCTCAGGCTGGACACTGGCAGCAGACCAAATCACCTGCACCAGAGGTATGCATCCTGCCAAAAAGAGGGAAACACTCATCACTCAGTTTGATGAAAAAGGAAGTTGGGTCAGATGCAGTTGATAAGTTGAGCTATTCTTTTTAGCTATGGTCGAACCTGTTGTTGTTGATTGGTTTATTTGCAGTCATCTCAATATTGGTAAGACGATTGGGTCTTCCATAGCACTATCATAGATCGATCCAGGTCCTTGTCAACACTCTTCCATTTAGATTCTCTTGTAACCTGCTGTTCCAGTCGTAAATATAATCAGATAGATTCATATAAGCACATCTTTCAAGGTCTGAGGGAGACAAGGGACCTTTAATCCAAAGTCCAAGGAGTCCCCCTTGGGTCAACAGCTTAACTCATCTCAGGTTTCAGCTCATTCAAGCCAAGCAGAACACAGTCTCCCCCTGAGGCTGACGATTATCCAAGAATGAAAATGCCCCGCAACCATTCATCGATTCTAATCTCTGATGACAAAGCAAATCAGATGTTGAAACAACTTTCACCAGTCAATCCTCTTAATAGATAAAGGCCTTTTAGCTCCCTGTTTTGCACTAGGTATAAAATACACTGAAAGAACCTTTAAGTTTAGGATTACCCTTTAATCCATATCCAGGAAACACGGTCCATTAGCTCTGTTTTAGAATTTGTTAGGTAACTTTTAAAGAGTAATTCACAGCCATGAGAAGAGTCTATTTCTAGGGTAGGATTATTTTGGTTCACAGTCACAATGACGTTGTTTTTGTTTGTGTTTTGAATGTAGTAGGAAAGGGATTTTAATTGTAACCTTAGGTACTGTTTATTCATTGGTTTTGGGCTGTCGTTTTTAATTGTAGTTGAAGATCCTTTCCTGGTGGTTGTGCGAGACAGCATCATCTATGGCATTTCCCTGGACCCAGATGACAAGACCAATGATGCTATGGTCCCTATCGCTGGGCTTCATAATGGATACGATGTTGACTTTGATGACAATGAAGAGACCATCTTCTGGGTGGAGCACCCTGTAAGTTACTTTCATGTCATGTCACGTCATGTCGATTCAGAACATAATGTCCTTCAGTCCCCGGGCGCTGCACGATAGCTGCCCACTGCTCCTAATACTAGGATGAATTAAATGCAAAGGACCAATTTCACTGTGTGTACTCTGCTGTGTGCATGTATGTGACTAATAAAGAGGGTTTCATCCTCCGATTCTATCTATCTTCAAATGCAGCTTTGAGCTTATGATTAAAGATATAATATATAACATTAAACTCTCTCAAAACAACTAGAGCTATGTAATATATGTTTTTGAGTTGTGTATTTATATTATACCAGTCGTTTCTAACTATTTTAAAATCTAGAAAAAGCCGTCAAAGTTCCTTTCATTTTGGTCACCACTCATAGCGATGGATCCTGTTGTGGTTTTTTGCAAAAAGCTGTCAAAAATATGCTTTTCCTCCAGTTCAGCTACATGTTCATGATACACACGTTGTTAGGATCCTTGTCATTTTAAACTATGCATTTTAACAGGATGAAGTATTTAAGTGATTGGACATGGGATCTGTAGTTGTCAGAAAAACAAGCTTAGAAAACTTCTGGGACGAACAGCATTAGAGAAACACAGATTTTTTTTCTTCTTGTTCTGTGAAACTGCTTTGTTCAGTATATTCACTCAACACATCTTTATACAGCAGCTTCTGAGATTGTTCTCTCTTCCTTTGTCCACCAGGGTGAGATCCACAGGGTGAAGTCGGATGGTACTAACAGGACAGAGTTTGCCCCTGCAGCCATCCTCGGCTCCCCTGTTGGCCTGGCCTTGGATTGGATAACAGAGAACCTGTACTACACCAACCCAGCTACACAGTCTATTGAGGTAAGCAAGCAATACTTTGTCCTGTTGTTGTATTCCTGTTATTACTTGACTTTAACTCAAACCGAGATGAACATTTTGTTGTGATTGTAAAAGGAACAATGGAAAAAAATGTTGAATAGGCATGTAAGAAATTATTGATACACTTGAGTATAGTTTTATTATTTTCTTTTCATAAAATGTCAATCCTTTAAGACACTGTCTCATATATGTCATATATATATATTGAATCAGAAATCAAAATATGTTAGAATTAGAAACAACAGATTTGCCAGTGTCCAAACACACTAACAATAACCGCTCCTGTTTGTTTTTGTCCTCTGCTAGGTTTTGAAGTTGAGAGGGGAGGTACAGTACAGGAAAACTCTCATCACAAATAACGGCTCTCCAACTGGCGCTGGCAGTCCTGTTGGCATCGCAGTGGACCCAGCACGTGGGTAAGCCCCATTTAACACAGTTCTGGCACGGCCACTCATCCCCACAGCTACTGAGCTCTAACAGCTCCTCGTCGCCATCTGCTCTGCCTCTAGAGAGAGTCTAACCACTGTTACTGAAAACCACATTGCACACAAGAGTACAATCAAGCAACATCCCAGACATTTTAAATCCATCTATTCAAACTGTATGAAAACATTGCAACTCTGATTTGGGGCAATAGGACAAAATGAGTCTTGCAGGAATTGCATTATTCAACTCAGACTCCTACAGTATGTGGGTTTATAAGACTTAATAACTTTGCAAAATAACTTAATTTAGTAACTTAAAATGAAGTTACCTTTATAAAACCTTACATACAGTAAATGATTGCATGCACTTGGAAAGTGTTCTTTCCTTTTATACAATTTCTAGGCTGATGTTCTGAGCCACTGAAAAGTTCATATTGTAGAGGTTAAATATTCCCCAAGTTTGAAATTTGTTGTCTCAGTGGTTTGAATATAACTACATTAGAATATTGAAAAGTAATAAGCATGGAGATCTTTGGCTGAATTGTAAAGGTCTGTCGCACAAACCTTAACCTCTATTCTTAAATGTGTTGAAAGGAAACTGTACTGGACAGACCAGGGAACAGAGAGCGGCATCCCTGCCAAGGTGGCATCTGCAGACATGGATGGCTTGAACCCAGTCATCCTGTTCACCAACAACCTGGATCACATTGAGTTCCTCACCATGGACATCAGAGAGAACAAGCTGTACTGGGCTGTTACAAGCACTGGCATGGTGGGTCAGCACTCTTTTTTTCCCCCTCACAAGTGACAATTTGTTAAATCAGTTTAACTTTACGGTTACATTGTTACGAAATAAACCTAATGGGGTTTGCCTGGCGTGTCATCTCCACAGATTGAGCGTGGGGATCCAGACGGAAGTAACCGCATCACTATAGTGACAGGCCTGTCTCACCCCTGGGGAGTGGCCGTCTATGAAAACTACCTTTACTTCACCGACCGCAACTTTGAGGTGATAGAGCGAGTGGAGAAGTCCACGGGTGCCAACAGGATTGTGCTGCGAGACAACGTTTCTGGACTCAGAGTCCTGAAAGTGCATCATCGTGAGAGTGAGTATCAACATTATTCAATGCTGTCTTTTTTACCTGTTCATGTTTTTTTCCTTTTGTTAATCTTACTGTTTTCTCTCAACAAATATAGCCTCTGCGGGTACTTCCAATGGCTGTACCAACAACATGGGAGTGTGTGAGCAGCTCTGCCTGCCTCGACCGCAGGGTCTGTATACTTGTGCATGCGCCACAGGTTTTAAACTCAACGCTGACAACAGGACATGCGCTCCCTACCAGTCCTATGTCGTCATCTCCACTCTTTCTGCGATCAAAGGCTTCAGTCTGGAAGGGGCAGACCACTCTGAGGCCATGGTGCCTGTTGCTGGGAGAGGTCAGTTATTCTCATAATAGTACTGTTGTATGGATGCACAGCAGGAATTGGCGGTAAGGGTTGCCAGGTTGCCACTGGAAACCATTTTGAGAACTTGGCAACCAATTTTTAGCCTTTGGTTCTCATCAATGGCATCCATTTTTGATGTTTTAAAAATAGGTATAGAAAACTGAAAAACATGCACCCCAGAATAAATAACTGTTTAAATATTTGTTGCATTGGTGATGCAATAGAAATGTTTCTATTCATTTTGGAGATGAGATAAAACATAAACTGGGTGTCACTGTTTATCATTATTAAGCTGAGGGATAAGTATCTCAATTAATCAAGAAAATACTTATTTTGGAGTAATGGTTTGTAAATTCAAGCTCTAAAATTAAAGTTGAATTCAGGTGGCAAAAATAGATGGATTTACCTACTGAGTTCTGGATTCAAAATATTCTTGATGTGGTTATTGTGTTTAAAGTAATAATAATATAAATGGGTTTTCCTCCTGCAGGCCGTAATGCTTTACACATTGATGTGCACATGGCCTCTGGTTTCATCTACTGGTGTGACTTCAGCAGCACTGTGGCGACACAAAACGGGGTCAGACGGATCAAGCCAGATGGCTCAGGATTACACAGTGTAGTAACATCTGGAATAGGACGCAACGGGATACGAGGCATTGCTGTGGACTGGGCTGCAGGTATGCAATCAAAGTATTTGTATTTGTACAATCACATTTTCCCCCAATGATAAATATGTTCATTTAACTCTAGGTATAAAAAAGAAAACCAAAAGACAGCCTGAGTCACTTTAAGCGGCTGTATGACACATGCCACAGGCAGCTGCCCACAGTCGGGAAGCTCTGTCATACTGCTGAACTCACAGAAAAGGAGATCAGTTCCTTACAAGTGACAGGAAAGACAATTGTATGACTAGTTACAATAAAAAGCAACAGCTGCAGGCAGGGCAATCTGTTTCATTGTTTCTCACGTATGAGGAAATAACGGATAATCTGTTGTGTAATAAAGCAAGTCAGCAAGTAGCATTTAACCATCATGCTCAGCAGTTTAAGATTGATGACCTCATCTTCTTAAAATAAATATCAATCTGGGCTAACTGTATTCTTTCCTCAGGTAATCTGTATTTCACCAACGCCTTCCTCACTGAGACGTATGTGGAGGTGCTTCATCTGAACACCACTTTCCGCAGGGTGCTGCTGAAGACCCAGGTGGACATGCCACGCCACATCGTGGTGGACCCCAGAAACAGATACCTATTCTGGGCGGATTATGGTCAGAACCCCAAAATTGAGCGAGCACTCTTGGACGGCACCAACCGCACCGTTTTAGTGTCATCAGGGATTATTACTCCTCGTGGGCTCGCTCTGGACTGGCAGACTGGCTACATTTACTGGGTAGATGACTCCCTGGATATGATTGCACGAGTCAACCCTCAAGGAGGGGAGACGGAGATAGTCAGGTACGGCAGCCGCTACCCTACTCCTTATGGAATCGCAGTGTTTGAGAGTAGTATCATTTGGGTGGACAGAAACCTGAAGAAGGTTTTCCAAGCAAGCAACCAACCCGGCAGCACGGAGCAGCCTGCTGTCATCAGAGACAACGTCAACATGCTGCGGGACGTTACCATCTTTGACCAGCGCACTCAGCCTACCACTGCCCAGGAGCTCAACCACAACCCCTGTTTGGAGTCTAATGGAGGATGTGCCCACTTCTGCTTCGCCCTCCCCGGTCCCAGCACAGGTATCCAGAACAAGAAATGTAGCTGCGCTTTTGGGAATCTTGCAGCAGACAACAAGAGCTGTGTGGTTTCAAGGGATGATTATCTCATCTACACAACTGAGAGCACCGTGCGCAGCCTACGCCTCTACCCAGAGGACCATGCGTTGCCCTTCCCTGTGGTAAATGTGCCACGCACCTCAGTGGCCCTGGATTTTGACCTCACAGACAGGAGGGTCTACTTCACACAGAGCTCAGGCGCAGGAGCAAGCAAGATCAGCTACATCAGCCTCTCCTCTCCCACCGCAGCGCCTGTAGAGGTGGCTTCAGGTAAGCCTTGCACATCAGCAGCAATATACACTTTTATTTAATCTTTTGGGAATTTTCTATGAATGTACCAATACCATTGTTGATGTTGCTTTGGTCCTCCTGTGCGGTCAGATCTGGGGGCTCCGGATGGCATTGCTTTTGACTGGATAAACAGAAGAATCTACTACAGTGACTATGTCAACCAGAGCATTAGCTCCATGTCTGTGGACGGGGCTCAGAGGACTATCATTGCCCATGTGTCGAGGCCAAGGGCCATCATGTTAGATCCCTGCAGGGGGTAAGACCAACACAACACACACTCCACAATTCTTCATTAGACTCAACTGAGATTAAACAATAATCCCTTCCACAGATACATGTATTGGACAGACTGGGGAACCCATGCAAAGATTGAACGTGCTACCTTAGGGGGAAACTTCCGGACAGATATTGTGAACAGCAGTCTTGTGTGGCCCAATGGACTGACGCTGGATTATGAAGAAGCAAGACTGTATTGGGCCGACGCTAGCTTGTAAGATTTTAAAATCCCACTGTATACTGAAGTGTTTTACCATGTCAAACCACAACTATCATCATTATTTTGTTCTGCCATCAGACAGAAGATTGAGCGATCCTCTCTCACGGGGTCCAATCGGGAGGTCATCGTCAGCACAGCCATCTACCCTTTTGCTATGACCATGTTTGGCCAGTTCATCTACTGGACTGACTGGAACACACGCAGCATCTATCGGGCCAACAAGCACGACGGCTCTGACCAGACGGTCATGATCCAGAACCTTCCGTCTCGGCCAATGGACCTCCATGTTCAGGCCAGCAGGAAGCAGCAACAGTGTGACAGTCCATGCCAGCAGTTTAATGGAGGCTGCAGCCACATCTGCACACCTGGTACACACTGTCACATACTGACACTTTTTTTCCCCCATATTATTGTTTAAATTTAGTAATTTAAAACCCTTGTCAAATGTACGGAGCCTTCTAGCTATTGATATCATTATAAATGTATTACTTTCAAGATTATTGTTTGGTCTCTAACATATCAGAAATACAGCAGTAGTGTGTTTCCCAGTTTTTTTTTAAAATACGTGTTGTCTTGTTTTACAAGTTAAATTAATTAAAATATATATTGTAGTATGATTACAATAAGCAGGAAATATCCATATTGAAAAGGCTGAAAACAGCATTTTGTGCATTACTTTAAAGATAACCCAATATTAAATTACAATTACATTTCTCTCGATCAATCATTGCAGCTTTGACTCATTATATCAACTGTTGATGACATTTTATCTTGTTAGGGCCCAACGGAGCTGAGTGTCAGTGTCCATCTGAGGGCCGCTGGTATCTGGCTGACAACAAGCACTGTATCCCTGATAACGGGACCCGCTGCCAGCCGGGCCAGTTCGCCTGCATGAATGGCCGCTGTATTCGTGCCCAGTGGAAATGTGACAATGACAACGACTGTGGAGATGGAAGCGATGAGTTGGAGAGAGTCTGTGGTAGGGTGTTCTTAAAAGGGCTTTAATAATAATTATTTTGTAAATGTTCATTTCTTCTTTGTTCTGTTATGTAGAATCTCACTGTTGATCACTATTCATTTCCTCACAAAGCTCTTAAACCTTCTGCACGAGTGAATCTCTTCTCTATTAATGCAACTCTGTCTTTTACCTTCACTAATACTAACCACTTTCTGCTTTAACAATATTCTGTCTTAGGACCTAAACCTGACTTCAACTTTGTTGGTGTGTATGCCTGCTCTTCTTAATAACATTTACATACCTAATTCCTCGCTTTTAAAAGAAATTACCACTAACAAATGAATCAATATGCTTATATCTTTGCATGCAGTCCCACAGCTGCTGTCATCCTTTATTGCTTTGTCAGGTAAAATTAGTTTCCACTGCATTTCTAATCAGACCTCTCCATTGGCTGTAGCTCTGACATGTTCTTAATTCTGATTGGCAGCCTTTCACACCTGTGAGCCCACAGTGTTTACTTGTGGCAACGGCCGATGCGTGCCGTATCTATATCGCTGTGACCACTACGACGACTGTGGAGACAATAGTGACGAGGTGGGTTGTCTGTTCAGACCATGTGACCCCAACACAGAGTTCGCCTGCAACAATGGCCGCTGTATTGCAAAGGAATATGTCTGTAATGGGATCAACAACTGCTATGACAACGGCACCTCTGATGAACAAAACTGCCGTGAGTATCCTAAGATTGACACAGATGTCATCGAGGTAAATGTCAAAATGAACCTCTTATTACTTATGGTAAATATCCATTTTGTTCATCCCAGCGGAGAGAACCTGCCAGCCAGAGCACACAAAATGTCAGTCGACCAACATCTGCATCCCACGCTCATACCTGTGTGATGGAGACAACGACTGTGGGGATATGAGCGACGAGAGCCCTACACACTGTGGTGAGTTCTGCATACTGTGTTTTTTCCCGATGCTATCACCAATAATTGATAATGTCCAACTTACCTCATGAAGTTACTGTCATGAATTTGTCTTTTGGCTACATTATAATTGGGGTATCCTGATGTTGTGAAAGCTCCTTACTAAGGCAGTTAAGTGTGAAAGAAAAGCTAAATGGGACGGAGCTCTAAAAACGATAGTTAACAACACCTGTGCTTTATGAAAATGTAAAATGATGGTTGCTTAAACTAAAATAAAAGCTTTACATGCATCAAAAGACACATTACAATCACTATAAGACGATCCCTTTCCTAAATGATAAGGGTTTTACAAAGAATATTGAGTTGAAAATGTAAAACATTGGCATCATCTACCATCATTGTAAATAAAACAATAAAATAGATAGATGGATAGATGCATTATTGTTATTGTACCGAACTCAACATATAAAAAGAGGTATAAAAAAATAAATAAATAAATGCTTGCATTCCATCCTCACATCTTTAAGCAAATGCTAATATTTCCTATATCTTAAATATTTACTCTGCTCAGTCTAGATAGAACATGTTTTATTTTATTCTGTTTTATTTTTAAATTATGATAAAAGACTCAGAAAAATGTTGGTATCTTATACTATTTTTTTAAACCATTAAATATATAAAAATTGTATGGTTTAATTTTTGCAATTTTATTTTTTATTTTATTTATGTGGTTAGATCATTTTTGTATTCTCTAGTCACTTTTGACTTCATTTTTGTTCATATGTAGAAGAAGCGTGGCATTACCATATTTCATTCAAAAGAATGCCTCACTATAAACAAAAATGAAGCCAAAAGTCAGAAACAGACAAAGTTCACCCCCCACCCCCTTCATCACCATAATTTCCCACACTACCAATCCATCAAGTGATTTCATGCCCTTCTACATCCCTCTACACAGAGACATCCACATGTTCCCAGAGTGAGTTCCGTTGCACCAGCGGGCGCTGCATCCCCGCCCACTGGCAGTGTGACGGAGGGGCTGACTGCGCCGACAGCTCTGATGAACCCCTCTCCTGCAGTGAGTGTCGCGCAACTCTCACCCCCCCAAATGGGCCTTTTGGCTTTGTGCATCTGCCCCTGCCCCATTATCAGCTGCTCCTTTATTGTGCGTTTGTGTGTGCATCTGTGCGCCGGTGTGGGAGAGTGCCGTGAGTGATGTAGCGCAGAGTGTGAGTCAGTGGTGTATTTCTTTGTTGACGATGTGGTCAGTCAGGCCTCCCATTGTGAGCTGCATTCCTCTGTGGTGACGCCCCTCGGTGTCCTCCGACAAATAGCACCTCCCCCTCCCTTTGTCCACCAGGGGTTACAGAGCCTCACTTTGGCTTTTGTTTAGATAGCTCAACATGCATGGGAATGTGGAGTTGCCATGACTATTTTGAAAGCTTTGCCACTGTTGTATTGTGCCTTGCTTATTAGTGGAAAAGCAGTGGGGGAAGTACCTGAGGAAATTGGAAATCACAAAAAAATAAAGACAAAAATAAAGTAAAATGAAGAAAGTGTTTTGCTGTGTTATAATGTGATTTTTCTCTGCAGTCACTCTGATCAGAACCTGCAACACTGATCAGTTTCGCTGTGATGACGGCAGGTGCATTGCCTCATCCTGGCTCTGTGATGGGGACAATGACTGTGGCGACATGAGTGACGAAGACCAGAGGCATAACTGTGGTATGCATCCTTTCACGACTTCATATACCTCCTCTCTTTCTAATTCACTTTTAATTTCATCCTTTTTCTCCGTCTTCCTACTTGCACTTCCTCCCCTTACTAGACCATCATCTTGTTCTCCATCACTTGCTCCCTCCTGCTTCCCTCATCTTCTCCTTATTCAGGACACTGATAGATTAGGCTACGCACCACTGGGGGAGTGTTGTGTGGGAGACACTGACAGTCAGTGCCCTGCATCTTGAAGTCTCCTGTAGATGGTCTCCAATCTAAGGAGTTGACATTCCTGATTTCTCCTGCCTCACTTGTTACTTTGTGCATGTCTCCTTTCTCTGGCTTCCTGGCTCAGGGTGGATCAAGACTCCTGTGTCTCACCGATGTTTGCGCCAACAATAAGATGCCTGAAGCTAGAGACTTCAGCGCTGCCTGAGCCTCTGTAGGAGACTCACTTCAAACAATGTGGATCAATCACATTAGACGGATAAAGAATTTGAAGTCATGGCCTCATGTTTTGAAATACAGTTTGGAATGTTTGAATTGCCAAAAATGCAGGTTGACATTGGGTAATCACCATCATTATTTAACTTCCGGTGAATCCCTCTGCTTGATTTTTTCCCCCCAGGCAATCGCACATGTACAAGTGCAGAGTTTACCTGTGTGAACAACCAACCCCCTCAGCGTAAATGCATCCCACGTGACTGGGTGTGTGATGGCGACGCAGACTGTGCAGATGCTTTAGATGAACATCAGAACTGCTCTCGCAGATCCTGTGGCGTCAATGAGTTCAGCTGTAACAATGGCCTCTGCATTCGAAGCTCCTACAGGTTAGAGAAACTCTTTTAAAATATCATAAATTCCATCTGTAATCAGGCTGGCAGTGTGAGTTTATCTGTGTCTTCCAAAATCAGGTGTGATCGTCGAAATGACTGCGGGGACAGCAGTGACGAGCAGGGCTGCACCTACCAGCCGTGCCAGCAGCACCAGTTCACCTGCCAGAACGGCCGCTGCGTGTCTCATGATTTTGTCTGTGATGGCGACAACGACTGCGGGGATGAGTCTGATGAGCTGGAGCACGTGTGCCACACACCAGCCCCCACCTGCCCGCCCGGGGAGTTCAGGTGTGACAACGGACACTGCATCCCCCTGAGCCAAGTATGCGACAGGAGCGACGACTGCTCCGACAACAGCGATGAGAAGGGATGCGGTGAGTGGGAGGAAAACCTCGGGATAGGTCGACATAATTACCTTTTAAATTTTGTTTTGCACTTTGGCTCCCCTGGCTGCTGCATATTCCCTCTAGGGGATATTTCAAAGAAGTGCGCAGGAGATGTGGGGAAAATCAGAGAAACTAAGTTATAGGGCTTTTGTTTTCTGCAATATTGAGAAAAACTGTAAGATATAAATGTTGCAGCTAGATTTGTTCACCTGCTTCACATTGCTCAAGTCTCGAAAGCCTATGTGATAATGATTCTGTTATTTCATCCTATAGTTACTTAACGATTGGGCCAACTTGAATCTCAAATCATCAAAACCACGCATTTATTACATTCTATGTGACCTTCCTAACCCTAACCAGGATATTACTGTGAATTGAATTATGTCTGAGCATCTTATATTTATAGCTGAGGTCAGAATAATGAGCCACAGTGTAGATAAAATATAATAACTTGATCAGATAACACTAACATTAATAAATAAAGAATACAATTACAAATACAAGAAGAGAAGTAATTCACATTTGTTCTTTTCTGTGAATATGTTAGATGGGAGAAAGGTGTTATAATAACTTAGTTTATTGTATGCTCCTTTAACTGCAGGTGTCAATGAATGCACAGACCCATCCATCCATCACTGTGACCACAATTGCACCGACACACCCACCAGCTTCATCTGCAAATGTCGCCCGGGCTACCGCCTCATGTCTGACAAAAAATCGTGTGACGACATCAACGAGTGTGCAGAGACACCGAGCGTATGCAGCCAGGTCTGTGAGAACACTGTGGGCTCCTACATGTGTAAGTGTGCTCCGGGATTCCTCCGAGAGCCGGACGGCCACACCTGCCGTCAGAACAGCAACATCTCACCCTACCTCATCTTCAGCAACCGCTATTACCTGAGGAACCTGTCGACAGATGGACAGGCTTACTCCATGATGCTGCAGGGCCTGACCAGCGTGGTGGCCTTGGATTTCGATCGTGTCGAAAAGCGTCTTTATTGGATTGACGTCAGCCGCAGAGTGATTGAGAGAATGTCCTTCAATGGCAGTAACAGAGAGGTGGTGGTCAATGGAGTTCTGCATGGGGAGGGCCTTGCGGTTGACTGGATAGCCAGAAAACTCTACTGGGCCGACAGCTTCCTGGATTGTCTCAAAGTGTCCGAACTGGATGGTCGATTTGTGAAGAAACTGGCCGAGCACTGCGTCGATGCCAATAACAGTTACTGCTTTGAAAACCCCAGAGCCATTGTGTTGCATCCCAAATATGGGTAAGTTTGTAGCATGGGGTGATTTAAGTAATTTAATTGATATGGTCTTAAAAATGGCAGTTCCGTTAGTTGCAGATTTTTTTTTAAAGTTGATATTTCTTTGTCCGAATTCAAGTTATTGTTGTTAGATTTTATTGGTAACACATAGAAAGTGAGTTATGGGTCTTTAATTTGTTACTAAAGGATAAGATGATTTAATCATTATTAATTTATTATTGGAAACTGTTGAATAACATTATACAACGATCCACATTATTGCAATTCCACTCAGATCTTATGTAACCACATTTGAGGGGTCCCTGTCAGAAAGACCTGTCAGTCCGCTCCAGTCTAGCTCTCTTTCAAAACTTTTTTCCAGAAGTATAGTTTCTGTTTCTTCAGATTTCATGTGAGCTAAAGTGACTCTCTTGGCTCCCTGTTAGATATGTATACTGGACAGACTGGGGAGACAAAGCCTTCATTGGTAGAGTTGGAATGGATGGAACAAACAAAGCTGCCATCATCACCACCAAGATCGAGTGGCCCAACGGGATCACGATCGACTACACGAATGACAAGCTCTACTGGTCTGATGCCCATCTCAGCTACATTGAGTAAGCTAATTGATCAGGCAGGGCTCACACTTTTTTCACCTACAGTAAATGCAGCTAGACATCTAACTGTCTTATTTCTTTTGTCAGATATTCAGACTTGGATGGTCAACACAGACACACAGTGTACGATGGAAATTTGCCTCACCCGTTTGCCCTGACTGTGTTCGAGGACTTTGTTTACTGGACTGACTGGAACACGCGCTCTGTGGAGAAAGGAAACAAATACGATGGCTCTGGTCGTCAGTCCCTGGTCAACACCACTCACAGACCATTCGATATACATGTGTGTCATCCTTACAGACAGCCCATTGGTAAGTTAAAATCTCTTGTTAAACCGCCTTTAGTTATCTCTTATCTTGGCATGGTCCTCTTAAAGAGACAGTTCCTATTTTCTCAAGTGTGGTTGTCAAAAAACACAAACTACCCTTTAAGCTGATTTAAATACAGGTATTGAACACCAGCAGAACAAACCCTGTCTGTATTTAGTCAGCTGTTTTAATGTGATATTGTTTGACCAAGTGTGGCTTTTCCTTTGTCAGGAAACAATCCCTGTGCAGTGAACAATGGAGGCTGCTCTCACCTGTGCCTGATCCGCCACGGGGGGCGGGAACACACCTGTGAGTGCCCCGACCATTTCCTGACTGTCCAAATAGGAAGTGTGACCCGATGCCTTCCCATGTGCACCAGCACCCAGTACCGATGTGCTAACAATGAACGGTTTGTCAAGATTTCTGCTTTCCTTGTGATGATTTTAAGTGAGGTGCAGCATTTTAACATCAGCATGTCATTGCTGGACAGACAAGGGGCTGTGTGAGGTTTTTTTATTTAAAACTTGAGAAGTTAAGTTTTCTATCACAAAAAAGTTTGTCCTATTTTTTTGTCTGATTTAACTTGGTGTGTGTGGTGTGGAAAACAATCCTGGTAGCAATATTTATATAGGCTGTTCACTTGCTCCATCCATCATCTGTAATTCCTAAACACTAAAATATTTGTACAGTGAATCTCAGTTTACAGTGGGAAAACAGCGACCCCTGCTGTCTGAGTCATAATGTACATAAAGGCCAGGTTTATCAAAACATCAGTAAGGACACATGTTTGTTTACATTGTAACTGTGATTAATGTTGCAACACAACATATGATAAGGACTTATTTATTGATGTTCAATGTACACATTTCATTTTTATGACCACCTACATGTTTGAGTTGTAAGTAGTTATTTCTTGTATTTAATGAACTCACGATTGGTTAAAGGGGTTGTAGGTAACGTTTAACATCTTCTTTCTGCTTCAACAGGTGTATCCCTATCTGGTGGAAATGTGACGGTCAGAATGACTGCAGGGACGGCTCAGACGAGCCCCCCACCTGCCCGGCTCGCCACTGCAGGCTCGGACAGTTTCAGTGCAATGATGGAAACTGCACCAGTCCCCACTTCCTATGCAACAGCAACCAGGACTGCCATGACGGCTCAGATGAAGACCCTGTGCTGTGTGGTGGGTTGTGTTCTCTGCGCTGACTCGTTTTAAAAGCTGTATTGAATTTATTTAAGGCTCCTTATGACTTCTTGTAACAACTTGTTCTTGTGAACTAATGTGTCTTCTGTCTACAGCTACACACCAATGTGAAACCCACCAGTGGCAGTGTGCGAATAAGCGCTGTATCCCCGAGTCGTGGCAGTGTGACGGCGAGGACGACTGTGGGGATCAGTCTGACGAGGACCCCGCCCAATGCTCCGCCAGGACCTGTCGACCTGGACAGTTCAAGTGCCGAAACGGACGCTGCATCCCCCAAAACTGGAAATGTGATGTAGACGATGACTGTGGTGACAACTCGGATGAACCATTAGAGGAGTGCAGTAAGTGATATACTTATTTTTCCACTTACTCTACCTCTTAAGCCTCCACGCCAGCGATAGCCTTAGCCAGAGTTTCTATGTTATAAAAACTCCTTCTGTTGTTCGCTATTTCTCACAAAAGCATGGAGGTGTTTTCTCCGAATTTGGCACAAATGTCCATTTGGACTAAAGAATAGAATAATTAAAAAGTAATGACATTTTGCACAGACATGGATGTAAACTGCAACTTAACTTTTCTTGGCTGTAAACGTAAACTCTCTTGTGATGGTTAAGTAGAACCAGTAGAACCTTCTTTACTTGGAAGTAAATTGTGGTGTTTTCTCTACAGTGGGACCGGCACATCGATGTGACAACCACACAGAGTTTGACTGCAAGACCAACTACCGCTGTGTGCCACTGTGGTCTGTTTGCAACGGCCACAATGACTGCAGGGACAACAGTGATGAGCAGGGCTGTGGTGAGTCTTGAGAACTAGGGTCCAATCTCACATCCCAGCACTGATCACTAATACTGTTAAGTTTGTTCCTCACATTTATGACCTGAACATTCGATGCCTTCAAAGATCTAATGAAACAAGTGTTCAAAGAGTGACGGGCAATTAGCACCTCAGCCCGCTGTGGAACGTCACAAAGTGAGGTAGTGGGAGTCGCTGAAGGAGAAGGTCTCCCCACTAACCTTCCCCCTCCATTTGCCTCTCCCTAAGCGCACCACTGATTTATTAGCTGTCCAATGCTTTGAGTGTACATACATGTGAGTGTGTAGCAGTTCTGTCCTTGCGTGGGGGCAGGGTTCACAGAAGTCTCTTTATACTTTGCTATGATCCAACACACCGGCCGCAGCCCTCCCGTCTCTTATCAGAGGCCCACGCTCCATTAGTGCCATGCCGGCGCAGGACGGGAGATCTGTGCTAATCTTCCTGTAAGAATGTAGCAGATGGGCCAGGTGGAGGGCCAGGAGGACTGGCTAACACTGCCTTATCTTTGACCCCCAGCACTGTGTGGTAGAGACGGCTCAGAGCGGCTCTCCTCCACTCCTCTCCCGCCTGTGCTTCTCATCTCTTGCAGTCTTATCCTTCACAGACACACACTAGCACGGATAGAGGTCACCCATCTGTGCTGGGTTCGATGCTCTCCTTCTATAACTATTGCAGTTTAATTAAAACAACAGATTCCTTTCATTTCAAGCTAAAATTCTCATCATTACTTTATCGCTTAGATACTTTTTCTGCCATGTTGTACTGTTGTTGCTCCGATTGATGAAATATATACTGGAGCATCATCTTATTTTCTTTCCTCACTGCGTCGATCATAGTTTAACCCATTATTTTAGTTTAAGCAGCATAAACCTTTTGCACTGGGAGTGAGCCCAGCGATGGTAAGGTGCCCTTGAGTTGAAACAAGTGGCTACAGAAAAAAAGAGTTTTCCTGGGCTCTCAGGCTGAGCCAACAAAAAAGTTGAACCAAATTAAATAAACAATTTAAAACAAAGACCAATTTCTTATTCCTGCTCCTCTCCCAGATGAAGTGACATGTGATGCTCACGGAGATTTCCGCTGTGACAACCACCGCTGCATCCCTCTGAGATGGAGTTGTGACGGAGACGACGACTGCGGGGACAACTCTGATGAACGCAGCTGTGGTGAGTGATTTTTTTTCTTTAGTTTGAGTACTGTCAAGATTGTGAACATTGTAAAGCTGTGGACATCGGCCTCCTCAGTGCTTAAACCCTGTGTTTACTCACAAACCCAATATTTTTTAACCTGTATTCTATCCTACGCTAGGGACAAATTTAGAACTGACACAGATATGCACATGCAAGAATAATAGTCTTAGAAATGTAAGGCTAGGATCCTCTCTTACAAGAACTTAAATAAATAGATAAATGGGTGCTTATTGCAAATATTGATTCACTAACATAAGCATAAAGGTAACAACATAAGTGGCTAGTGTGCATGTGTCCCGAATCCAAACGGTAATTTAGCTTTTTAACTTATATTGTATGTTAAAAAAGAACATTTATAAACACTTATACTGAATGAGGCCCACTGATTTGATATCATGTGTTTAAGTAGGTTTCCTTAGGGATTTCACTTCAGCTCCTGTGAGTTGTCCAAATGAAAAAGGAGGATTCATAACAAAGAATAGCCCTGGCATCATTTTTATCAGACAGGGGGGAGGTTTTGTAAGAGGCTCGACACTTCTGCCGGAGTGCTGAGAGAGGTAGTCTTATCAGCTGCTGGAGAAACAGGCTGTCCTCAGCGTGTCAGAAAGAGGGAGTGGAGGTTCTGTCACCCTTTGCCCCGGAGAATTTAAACATATCTGAGAACATGCCAGTTAATAGAGATAATGTAGCTTCTCAAAGGAGAAACAGTGACTGGGGTTAAATCACGATGGTACCGCTCCTCTGGTTGCCGTGATGCTGATGCCAGGAGGGTTTGTCTCCAGTGAACTCGTGAGCTCACTGCAGAGTAACGGCTGCACAGACTGATGTGTGGGTGTGGGTGTTGTTGTTTTTTATCATACAAGAGAGGAAAATAATAGACAGCGTTTAAAAACCCATGACAGGTTTGAGAAATGTGTCACAAAAGTGTCAGAGTTGTGACATCCCTCTGATTAATGTGTCTGTGTAATGAAACAATTCCTGCATTTGCTTGATTCCCTGTCTTTCTGTTTACATGTTTTCCCTCAGCTCCACGCACATGCACAGAGAGCGAGTTTCGTTGCGAAAATCTGCGCTGCATTCCCGACCGTTGGGTCTGTGACCATGACAACGACTGTGAGGACAACTCGGATGAAAGGGACTGTGGTAAGTGGAGGCTCTTTGTTCACAGGCTGTTTGTGAGTAACGGAGGGCTGCACTAAACAAAGAAGCAATAAAACTTCAAGTTTTGAGGCGAAGACAGACACGACCACCAAGAGTCATCTATTCAAAATAGTTTACTCACTCTAAAGTTCAAGTCTCACCAAGCATCACATTTGTAGAAGAGATACATTGAATAACAGAAGTATTTAGGATTAAAGAGAAAAAGCTGGTATTTACTGTGAGACTTTAAACAGTCTTTTATACAACCTTGCTAAATGTGTCCTCACCAGCATGACAAAAGGTAGTTCCCTTTCCATTAATGTATCTATTTTTTGTGATGCTACATTTTGTGTTGGTTTATCTGTGTTTCAGAGTTGAGGACTTGTCATCCCGGTTACTTCCAGTGTGGCAGTGGACACTGTATCGCTGAACGCTTTAAATGTGATGGCAACGCCGACTGTCTAGACTATACAGATGAAACATCTTGTCGTAAGTTTCCAGTATTTGATGTTGCTCCTGTGCACTATTTGTCGAAAATTATTGTCTTAATCACAAAACAAGAGTTTAACGTGGCTATCCTTCAAGAAGTCCTGTTAGCAATACCAGATTTAATGTCAAGCCGCAGTGGTACCTTTTCATGCAACATTTTTAAAGGAATATGGCAAAGGCATACAGCAAATGTATAAATATTGTAGTACCTTCTTCAGTGAGCCATAGCCTCAGTAACCATATTTTTACCTCATTCAATAGTGACTTTTGTCAAAATGATTATAATTGTTTTTTTCTTGCCTTTCAGCTACACGCTATCCCAATGGCACATACTGCCCCCCCTTCCTGTTTGAGTGCAATAACCACGTGTGTGTCCAGCCTCATTGGAAATGTGACGGAGACAACGACTGTGGAGATAATTCAGACGAGGAGCTTCACCTCTGCTGTAAGAGCTTACACTAAAACTCATGACTTCAGCACACACAAAATAAAAGCTTAATAGATTCTTGACAAGAATCTGGCCAAATTAAAGGGGCAGTTAATCCCAAAATCCTATCTCACAATATTTTTTCTCTGGCCTGTAGTGCTATTTATCAATTGAGATTGTTTTGGTTTGAATTACCAAGTGTTGGAGATATCAGTAGAGATGTCTGCCTTCTATTGAGTACAAAGCAATATATTTAAATGTGGCACGCTATTTGAATATGAATGTGTTGAATTATTGCTCTGCATTTCTTATTGAGATTTTGTGTTCACGCACAGTGGAAATCCAGTGTGAGACTCCGTTCCGTTTCCGCTGCGACAACAACCGCTGCATCTACAGCCACGAGCTGTGCAACTCTGTCGACGACTGTGGAGACGGCTCCGATGAGAGACAGGAAAACTGTAAGTGTGATTGCTTGTAGCTGATGGTCTCATGTATCTCCTTTATCTTAATTGAAGTTAAGTTTCTCCTTTTTAAACATCAATTTACTGCAGCATATTCAAATCAATCAATGTATTTCCCTCCATCCAGGCCAAAGTCCCACTCATGGACCGTGTACAGATGATGAGTATAAATGCAGTAACGGACAGTGCATCCCTCTGCAGTACGCCTGTGATGATTATGACGACTGTGGAGACCAGTCGGATGAGCTTGGCTGCCGTGAGTACATAAACAGAGAGAGTTTTAGTAATGATGATCAATTGAAAAATTAAATTAGGCTTCTCAAACCTGAAGGTTTATAAAATTCAGATAAATAAAAAATAACTTGTTTCCATTGAGTCAGCTCAGTCAGATCATTTTAGCAAGTTAAAGGTACATTTCTTACGGCGGATAGATTCCTACTATTTCTCTTACAAAATGGTCACTTGTATTGATTTCAACTTGTCAGTCAAGTAGGCCATCTTGACTGCCAAGATTAATACAGGGCAAACTGTAGGTACAGGGATTAGAAAAGTGTTAATATTTGGAAAATGTAAAAATATTATCTATTCGATGTAAGGAATTTGCTCAATTAAATAAAAAAAACCTCCTTGAAATGCTTACATTTCAACATAATCTGGAGTTTAATTTACGCAATCACTTATTTAGACCAAAATACATTAAATTATAATCAAAGTAGGTATAAACAGCTGGTAAATAACCAAATGGACCATATAAACTGACTGCCGTTATTGTTCAATTCCTTGTTCCTTAACAATGTAGATGTAATGATACAGGCTTTGTGCATCTGAGCAGTTGTGTTATATAGCAGTATGAACCTTGTAGGTAATATACAGTAACCTCCATGAGTGCAGAGTTTGTTATTCAGTGTGTTTTTGTGTTTCATTCTGTCAGACCATGGCAGCGGACACACATGCAGTGACAACATCTGTGAACACAACTGCACCGACCTGACGCAGGGAGGCATCCTGTGTTCATGTCAGCCCGGCTACAAGCCCAGGGCGACAGAAAAACACAATTGCGAAGGTTAGTGTCCCAATAATTAGTCATATACTCAACCCATTCAAACGCCAACACACAAGTTGTTTTCTACATTAATTTGATGTTTTATCTCCTTTTGTGAACAGACGTGAATGAGTGTGAGGTGTTTGGCACGTGTCCTCAGGAGTGCAAGAACACAAAGGGCAGCTACGAGTGTTTCTGTGCTGAAGGCTTTCTTTCTTTTGGGGAGCCACATGGGACAGAGTGCGCCGCCCAGGGTAAGAGTTAAGCATTCATTCACAAAAAAAATCATGATGATTGTCAGATCAGGTCTGACAATATTCTTGAATCTCTATTTGCAATATTAACAAAGACAAAGATGATTTCATATATACATTTACCGTAACATTAAAATCGCCAAAGACCACATGTCAAAGACCCTTTAATTTACATGTGATGTGGAATTTGGTTTAAGGATTGACCGGTACACAAAATAGCTTTTCAAATTTGCCTTATTAATCGTAGAACACTGACTGTATTTGATGGTAACAATACAAATTTGCTGTTCAGGACATAGTTTGGATCATAGACAATGTTGTTGGCCCTCCTTTGTTTTTTATAATGGTGGGTGTATTAATAGAGTCTGTAGGGTCTGCACTCTTTTAGCGAATTTTCATTGGGTGGAGCAAGTTAAAAAAATGTAACCTTTTTTTGAGTATGTGTCGAATTGTTTCCATTTATCCTCTCTTATTCCTGTACAGGAAACCCCCCGGTGCTGCTGTTGCCAGACAACGTTCGCATCCGGCGTTTCAACCTGTCCTCTGAGCAGTATTCAGACTACGTGGACAATGCTGAGCACATCCAAGCTTTAGACTACCTGTGGGATCCAGAGGGACAAGGACTCAGTAAGTCTTCTACTGTATACTTTTAATGTTTAATATTTGCTGCTGTGAATAATTCTCAGACATGAACCGGCTGACCCCCATAGTCACCTGCCTGAGAAAGGCCATCTTTCTACATCAATGTCTTCTTTTAAAAGACTGTTAAATACTTATATTTTTTTAATTTTTAGGGTTCTTAACTAATGATTTACACTGAAATGTATTTTTAACATAGACATTAAAGCACAGTGTAATCTTCCCTTTATGCTTGACTTGTTATTAAAACATTTTTTGTATTTAATTGCTGTGTTTTATGTGTTTGTTCTTCGAGAATGTATAAATATTATAACAGTTTAGATAACCTTTTACCCACTGATGTGCTTTAGGTGTCGTGTACTGGACAGTTTTGGGTCGGGGGTCTCAGTTCGGCTCTATTAAACGCGCCTACATGACCACATTTAACGATAACGGCAACAACCCAGTGAAGGAGGTGGATATGAACCTGAGATACATCGCTAATCCTGACGGCATCGCTGTGGACTGGGTTGGCGGGTAAATCCGAAATAATGACTTAACCATTGCAGAGGTTGCTCTAAAGGTTGTTCAGCTGCTCAGTATGTGTTCATCATGTTGTTACAGGCACATTTACTGGACAGATTCAGGCACCAATCGAATTGAAGTGGCCAAACTAGATGGGCGCTACAGGAGGTGGCTGATCCACACAGACCTGGACCAGCCCGCTGCTATTGTTGTCAATCCATCACTGGGGTACGAGGCTGTTTTTCTTCCTCGATTTATTTTTACTGCAAAGGGAGGATTTCAAATCGGACAAATAAATAATGTTCTGTGTTGGCAGGATGATGTACTGGGCAGACTGGGGCAGGAAACCCAGAATAGAAGCAGCGTGGATGGACGGTCAGCACAGAGAGGTGCTGGTGAAGGAGGACGAACTGGGATGGCCTACCGGGCTGGCTCTGGACTATCTAAATGGAAACAGGATCTACTGGTGTGACTCCAAAGAAAACATCATTGAGTCCATGAAGCCTGACGGCACTGACAGGAAGATCGTCATATCAGGAGGTCAGAACTCTGGAGTTTTTTAGGCGGCACTTATGTAAAATATTTCACTCAAATAATAGTAGTGATTCAAAACAGTGATTGTAAACCTATTGTGATTTAAGGCCCCTTTTTAATTGCTAAAAACTGTCCTAGGGCCATCCTCCCCCATAAAAAAGAACAAAAATAGAAAATAATATATAATCCAGGCTGTAAATACTGTAGGTCAGGACATTGTCAACTGTTGTGAACAAATTATGAATTAAAATGTAATATGGTTATTAGATCCAACTGGAAAGTGCTCACTGGCTGAGAGTAGCTGATTTCAACATATTGTTTTATCTCTGTTTCAGACATTGGACAGCCCTTCAGCTTGGATGTGTTTGAGAGGCATGTGTACTGGACAACAAAAGAGAGAGGTGAAGTGTGGAAGACCGACAAGTTTGGGAAAGGACACAAAGTGAAAGTTCTAACCATCAACCCGTGGCTGACTCAAGTCCGCATCTACCAGCAGCAACGACACAACCAGTCCGGTAAGAACACACAGGGAGCTGTATAAAGACATAACATGTTGTGCAATCAGTGAATGTCAGGTTTAAGGTATCATATAAACTGAAGTTGGATTACTGCTGACACACTCATCCCTCTGAATGCAAGATAATATATGCTGACAAGACACTAAGAAAGTGATCTCAGTAGGTCACATTATAAAAGTAATTGATAACTTTTAGCAGACATGTTTTTAAATAATTCACTTAACCTTACCTTTGAAAGTTTGAGTATATCTACTACATCCAACACAAAAAGGACAGAATATTTATATTGACCACTTTTTTTTTCTCTTGCTCTCTCCTCTTCAGTACCCAACCCGTGTAAGAATGTGTGCAGTCACCTGTGTCTCCTGCGGCCGGGGGGGTACACCTGCGCCTGCCCTCAGGGCTCCTCACCAGTGCAGTTTGACTCCAATGAATGTGACGCAGGTAAACGTCTGCATCCTGCCTTCTGTTGTTGCCTGTTGTACTGCAAATCTTCTGTAAATCCATTCTTCATACCGTACGTGCCGGGCTGCTCCTGTGTGGTTTTGTGAAACTTTGTTGTGATTTTGTTGTTGTTGTTGTTGATTCTGTGTATGCCTGGCTTTTGCTCCTGCAGCCATTGAGCCACCTGTTGCAATGCCCGTTGCATGTAGATGCATGAATGGTGGAACCTGCTACACTGATGAAGGCGATCTGCCCAAGTGCAAGTGAGTTTAGCTGCAGCTGAAATTCACATCAGTGATGGAGTGAGTCTCCATGAGTCATATCCAGTAATGCATGATATTAGTGGTACTCAATCTGTTTTAAATACACTTCAAGATGCTGTTTTCTCTTGTAAGATAATGATCATGACTTTCTGCAGATGTCCGTATGGTTATATGGGCAGCTATTGTGAGATGGGGAAGTCGAGGGGCGCTCCAGGAGGAACAGGTATTGTTATTCATCAGTGTTCTACGTTTGTATTCATTTATTTGTGTTCACAGTTTCGGAGGAATCAGTGGTTAAGACTTCAGGGGGGACATTGGGTTTGGGTTACTTTCTCTCCCATTCGATGTCTTTAAATGTCGACTAAACAAGTTCTTCCATCCAAAACCTGAGGGAGTCCTTCACACTGTGGCTCTACTGGAGCAGATCAAGGCCGAACACGATGAAGTCACACTGCTTGTTTATCTACCTGAAAGTGACTTGACCACTTGACCAACAAAACAGTCTCCCTCAGCATTTTCTAAATGTGTTGACATGCCGAAATCACACTTTTCCTTTATTAGTAGGCCATTAATACTTTATTTGATCACTGTTTAACTTCTCTAATTGTTAACCAAACTAAAAAGGTCATCTAAGGTATGAACAGTAAGGATGATTCAGCTAAATGTTTATTAAAGTATGAATGTTTATGATCAGCAATAACTGAAAGGGTTTAATATGCTTACAACTAAAACATTTTAACTCTGTTTTGTAGCTGTCGCTGTCCTCCTGGCAGTCATCATCATCCTGATCACTGGAGCTCTGGCTGTCGGTGTTTTCCTCAACTACAAACGAACAGGATCTTTCATCCCCTCCATGCCCAAACTACCCAGGTACCCCATTGTTGTTTTACTCTGTTTTTTGCTTATGAATGAAAACTACAAACGGTGATGCATGCAGAAATGTGTTCCTTAAAGTTCAAAGACTTTTGTTTTTGTCCAGCCTCAGCAGCTTGGTGAAGTCTGGCGACACTGGGAACGGGGTGACGTTTCGCTCCGGTGATAATGTTGATCTGGGACCGACACACATCGGAGTGTCATTCATTGACACAGCCATGCAGATGGTGAGCCCTTGCCGCATGCTTAGCAGTTAATATTTTTCTAAAGTCCCTCAAGGTTTACAATCAGCATTTTTGACTCACTATACTATGATCTATGTGGTATTTTTATTTGCCTGTTTAAAACTGCTTGTGTAATCAGCAGTTCAAAATCAATTGATGGTGTTTTTATGTGGTGTCTAAAAAGCAAGAAGCTCAAAATGATATCCCCATAGGATGATAATTTTGCCATGGAAGCTGGGAGGCCGCCAATCACGTTTGAGAACCCATTATACGCAACATCCCCTGGAGCGCCCAGTGATCCTGCAGTCATTCACGCCACGCAGGTATCATTTGTGACCTTCTTAACTTTGAGATAGGGAATGGGCTATCCAACTTTTTTTAAATTATGGTCATTTGATTTACCAATACCACCATTAGTCCTATTATTAGAGCAACAAATATATTTAAAAAAAGAAAATATTTAGAGCCAAAATCTTAGTACTTTTGGTGTTATTTTTGTGCTAAAAAATGTTATCCAGCATCTACAGAGAATTCTGGATGTACTTTTGCCTCCTGATGATTATACTAACCATTCAAAATGAAAGAAGATTTTGATGGTTAAGCCATCAGATCAGTCCTCATGGATTATGAAACTGACATGACAACGTATTCCTCAACAGGTGACAGTTAATGTGAGTGGTGAACAACTGGAGAACAAGTTTGTGAACCCGGCCTATAGCGGAGATCAGAGTGCGGGCATTGTGAACACATCTTCTGCCAACACCAATCCTGCACAGGTGAGTCCATGTCCATAGTATGAGTTTGTAGAGGCTAGGCCAACGCTTTAAACCTCTGAGGATCCGCTATCTTGACGTAATTGACACACACAAAGTTTGCCTGGTGAATAAAAGTCTGATACAAAGTTTCCAGTTAAATACAGTCCATTTATTAAGGTTTTGCTGGTGTCCATTTAACTTAATTTTCTCATTCACCATACATAATATTACGGTTCACACAATACCTTAAGCAAGTGTGTGTGTGTGTGTGTGTGTGTGTGTGTGTGTGTGTGTGTGTGTGTGTGTGTGTGTGTGTGTGTGTGTGTGTGTGTGTGTGTGTGTGTGTGTGTGTGTGTGTGTGTGTGTGTGTGTGTGTGTGTGTGTGTGTGTGTGTGTGTGTGTGTGTGTGTGTGTGTGTGTGTGTGTGTTCAAAAACAGTTTGGCCTTCCAGCGGAACCTCTAACCACAAGCATCGGTTCCTACCTTTATGCCCACAGTGTTAATTGGCTCCTACAGAGTTTATTTGTTTATTTTACAAGATAGATCTAAGAAATTTCCCAATAGGAACAGAACAACTACACAATAAACCATATATTAAGACTCTTACAAGAATCATAAAAAAGAAAATGCATAAAAACTATGTAAGTCTTTTTATTTGTGTGATGCCACCATCTGTGTTTGTTTGCAGGAGTCGAAGTGGAGCTTATTCAAGCGAAAATTAAAGCCAAGCACCACGTTTGAAAACCCTTCATATTCAGAGGTTAGTATTAGGACACTATTTAAGGAATGAACATTTTTTTCTTTCGGCTTTCTTACTGCTTTGTTTCACAGATGAAGGATGAAAAGCCAGTAGGAAGCAGCGGGGACTCTGCTTCCGCCGAGCCCTCTCCGTTTGCCCCCCCTGCCAAACCCCCGAAGAGGGAACGTCCGAGCACCTTTTCTCCAACAGAGGACAGTTTCAAAGACACAGCCAACCTCGTAAAAGAGGACAGCGATGTATAACCCCTCTCTCTCTGACGGGAATCAACGAAAAGAAACACACTTTGCACAGAATTTATTTTTTTATGCAGCCTGTGTATAAAAGTTCAAATTGTTTTAGGAAGGAGAATTACATTTCTTTAGAATGAAGAAAATAAGTCTTCTGTGACTATGCCTTTTGACATTTCATATGCCAATCCTTGTGTTAATGTTTTCTTTATTCTGATGTACAAAATGTATATCTTTGCACTGAAGCTGCTGATAGAGATGTGTATAAATAAGTTGTATATTTGTAAATTTGAACAGTAAGATTTTGTCAGAAAATATCTTTGAAATAGATCCTATGAATAGTTCAACATCAACACAATAACAGAGTAAGGTGATCTCATTCTGAATGTACAGTACGTAAATGATCAAAGGTTATTAGAGAAATGTGTTGAGTGATTGCCACTGAACAAAACTGAAGATGTATTTACGTCTTCCATGTTTATATACCTCATTTCAGGGCTGGAAACTAAACAAAAGTAATTGGATTTTAACTCGTGCTTTTTAATTTTACAAAGATATTTGCTCCAGTATAAACAGGTATAAAAAATGTGTGCAAAGCATACTCCTAATCAAAATCACTTTGTTCCCTGTCTTTGAATCAACATGATCATTCTTTTTTACGTATCATTTTGGAACAATGGCCAACATCTGAACGTGCCCTTGTTGGTTTTTCAATGGAAATTCATTTATGATTATTTAGCAACACGTGACCCAAGGATGCAGATGTACACGGTCATTATGTGAACATGGGGAATAAATTCTTAACTTTACAGAATGATTTATTTTGTATCATAATGAGGACAAATTTTTAAAAAAACCCTGTATATGTGATCATGCACAACATGCCCATATGGTTTAAATTGCTGCTGCTGAGACATGAAATGAATAAATTTCCTATTTTGTAACAGTTTTCACACTTTTTAAAAAAATGCATTGTCACAATTCATTGTTTTAAACACTTTTGTCATAGTGTTTAGTTTAGTTGCCTGTTTTTGTTACCCTTTAGGAGAAGGAAGAAGCATATTTACAAAAAAGTCTGACAGAAATGAAGGGAGGTAGGACAGAGGGATCCAAAAAAACTTTGCATCCCAGCCTGCACCATAACGTGTGCGTGGGAACTGAGCCGTGAGCGCGTGCTCCATACACCTGGTCACCTTGGAGATATCTGGACTGCACAAGATGCCCAAGGAGAATTCCTGAGCTTTCACATCTGGCGAGGAAAAACACAGCAGAGGAGTCCGGATTTTCATTTGAAGCTATGTGTTGGTGATTGTGATCAACAGTACTTCCACTCACAGTCTTCTAAGTATGTTTCTCCATACGAATCTTTGACCTCCAGAGGGAGGCGGGTCCACAGCTTCCTCAGGTCGGCTTCAATGAGGTCCACACTGGTAACAGCTGTCTTGAAGAAACCAGGCTCAATAATGCTCACTTTGATGCCAAATTGATGCATGTCCCTCCTGGAAAGAAGAGGAAAAACATTGTAACATTGCAAGTGGAAAAAAAAGCATTCTGGTGACCCAAGACTTTTTCTAAAGTGTGATCTAAATAGTTTTTGCACCTTTGTTTATAAACTAAAAACAGATTCAGAAAGATAACATATTTTCTTCTTGCATTGGAAAAACATATAAGCTGTTGAATATAACAGATTGTTAAATATTAAAGCAGCGGTTCCACCATTGAACCAATACCCCTCTAAACATATGTAAGTACTTTATTTGAACAACTGTTTGGGTCCCCAATGGTAAGTTATCTAATTACGTGAAAGAAAATCAAATAAATAGAGTGGAGGGGGCAGGAACCCTATATGGGATTCACTGGTTTAACCCTCTGTCCTTAGAACCTTTGAACCTGTCTGTCAAAGTTAAAACCAGCTCCACCTCAAACAACTACAACAGTAAAAAGCTTCAGGAGCAACAAATTCTTGTCAAATGTAACAATAATAAATAACTTGTAGGGGTATATGTTTCTTAACTACTTTTACTTTTAATAGTTTGATACATTTTCTGATAATTGCTGGACTTTTACTTGTATCAGTGAGCATTTTATATTGTATCAGGGTGTTAACTGATTTGAGTACTAGGATATTGTCCTATTGTGTGTGAAACCAAAGGGATGTTTATTGAGCTCCGGAAGGTGGCAATCCCTCTTAAAAAACGACCCACTTGAAATGTGTGCTGAACATGCAGTTTTTTCTTGTGAGTAGTTGCTATCCTAAGAGAATGCGTGTTCAACTTGCTGTCTCACCTGAGGCTGTCGGAGAAAGCTTCCACTCCCCATTTGGACAGACAGTATCCTCCTCCAGTCAGAGACAGTCGGCCCAAGACACTGGCCACATTTACCACCCTGCCCTGGCCCTGTTTCAGTAGAGGCAGAAACTGAAGCGTCACATCAATAACTCCGAGCAGATTCACATCCAAAACCTTTGTGAAATCCTCCAGCTTCAACCACTCTGTTGGACCGATGGGGATGGACCTGCCAGCGTTATTCACCAGACCCCACAGACCTGAGGGGAAATAGGAAAGACAAAGAAATGTTACCCAGAGGATTTGAACTCTTAATGTTTGATTATATTCACTTATATCCGAAATATCCTTGCAGTTAGCAACTGGCTTAATCCATTCCTCATTTAAAGTATATGCCTTATAGTCCTGCTGCAAACAAGTAAATGTCTAAAGTAAAGAAAAAGTTATTGATCTCTTTTCACTTTTCACATTACACACTTTGCATTAAAGTATGTGTGCAATTCCTGGAATCTGTGAACACCGACTAAGGAATAATAAGTTATGTATATTGGTTTTATTTGTATTTATGTATTTGTATTGACATTAGAGTTGCCACTAATGCATTTATATTAGTTTGACACATTTGAATTCTGATGGTAAATTTTACTGTCATTGTTTGGGTTTCTTTCATTTGCTGCACTGACACAATCTAAAAAATCCTACAGATCTGAATAGCAATATATTTTTCTATAAAATGTTCCCCAGAGCAAATGATGGATTGGGATCATTATTCAAATGCCAATAAAATATGTGTAAATTAGCATTACATAGTATTAGGAGTTATGTCCACTACGCAATCGAACATAGTCTTGATAAACTTAGATACACTTTATTTATTGTATCAATCCCTAGTTAAGATTTATGCTTGGAGAAGCTTTATTGTGTTACTGGCTTGCAAAAAAATGCAGACTATGAGGTAAGCATCGTCTCCCCCCTCTTCTCTGTTAAACATGTTAGTGCAGTAGGAGGATGACGAGTTGATGGTCCAGGTTGGCTTTATCTCTCCCCAGTGCCTCACTCTGACTGGCACCCTATCTGTGTGCACCTCCTGCTGCCTCACCTCGCCCTCCGACCTCTCTGCTCACAAACTGCACCCCCCTCCGGATGCTCTCACTGTCTGTGACGTCCAGCAGCAGGGTCTTCAGTCTGGAGGAGGTCGCTGCTGCCAAATCTGCTGCCCCTTTCTCTGTGAGACATGCAGCAAGGACGAGGAAACCTTTTCCATCCAACTGTCGGGCCAGCAGGTTCCCAAAGCCGCTGTCACAGCCTGTGATGAACACATGCTTCTGCCTGAAGCCCTCAACCTTGTACGACTCTCTGATGAACCGGCGGATGGCAGCAACAGAGGCCAGCAGTAAAGCACAGGTTAAGGCCAGGTGTGACAGCATTACCTGAAACACACACAACATTTGCCCTTTGAAGCATTACAAATATCCTTGTTAGTTCTTGTGACTAGTTTACTTTCTAACTTTTTTAAAACTGTAACTCAATTATATAAAATTAAAGTGCTTTTAACCATTATGTCTTGTATATAAGGTGCTTTAGAAATAAAACGTGTTTTAATAACAATATTAATGTGTGGCATCATGCCTCTTTTTCTTCTATTGGTCCGTTAAAAGTAAATAGAAGGGGAATAATTATTGAAATTGTGGCAACAAAGAGATCAACTTACCTCTAATAAATAGGTCATCAGACTGTCAGTCAAAACCTGAGTGGAGGAATTTTAGATTTATTTGTTCAGTTGAGGATTCACGCAAACATTGAAGGCTAAAAAGGAATATCCAATGCCTCTCCAAACCATTTCCAAAGCAGATTTTTTTTTTTTAAACGGGTTGATCTAAAGGCATTATTTAGCATGAATGTTGATGAATAAATCCAGGATATCTGTACAGAAAAAGTCTCATAGACATTCATCTAAACTATGCTTGATACAATATGACAGCTGATTCAAATGTTGCATGTAAGGACTCAAGCAACGTTAAGATATACATAGAAACATATATATATATATACATATATATATGTTTCTATGTATATATTTTCACTTAGCCTGCTGTTCCAGTGGCCCCTAAAGGCCCCAAATATATGATTTTAACTTGGAGGTATGCCCAAGCAACAAAAACAAATGTGTTGACATTAAAGGTATTTTAATTTGAACCCACCTCTAAAAATGATCAAAGGCTCCAAAACTCTCTCCTAATGACAGCTAATTTCTGCTCCAGCGCCATCCAGTGGCTTTATCTGGCCAATACCAAACACTACGATTTGGAGTAGGCTACTTATATTTTGTTTCTTTAAGTATATTTTGATGTAAGCTTAATTTCTACATTTACTTTTACTATTTTGAATACATAAACTTTACTATGTATCTTAGTATTTCTACTTTGGTATTACTACATTTATTTTATTAATATCTGAGTACATTTACACTGTCTGAAATGACTCAAGTACATAACTCCAGCAGGCTAGACAGGAATAAAATACGCTCCTCAACCACACGGTGAAATCCTTCTTTCTCAAGAATGCATCAGTTTTATTAACCTAAGAAAAAAATGAAACATAATATAACATATTTGTATATAATACTTTGTTGACCACTAACAAATGAACCTTCATTGTATTGATCAGATAAAACCAATATGCATAGAAAACAGCACAAGGTAAGCAAGATTTGTTGTATTTTTCACTTTTTTGTACAGTAATTTCCACTCAAAGGAAACACAATGGAGTACGTCTTCAGAGCTTTATGTTTTTATGGCTACTTTCATTTAATGTAACACTCTCTGGCTTTGCTGGTGGTTTTTTTTCAAAAATGTAGACAAATTAAATCTAATCAACCCGTCAGATTGCATTAAATCACATAATCTTAGTTTGTGTAAAACATAATACAATCATTCAGTCTTCTGTCATTTCATTTCAACTCCAATAAATACAAATAAGGTTAGTATGCAAATCCTGTTTGGGTGCTTGTAATGAAATCAAAGCACATTTACACTTATTCAAGATATGCAAAATAATAATGCCAACATACCATGGCTACAGGTCTTCAGAAGAAGCGGATAAATGAATGTAGTGACGATCCCTTTTTTGGAGCAGTTGTCTCAGGTTAATATAATGATCGTTTTCAGTGCGTCTGCACAGTGCAAAGGTCCATAGTGGATATAACAGCAGCGTCAAAAGTTTCACCAACATGCGGTTGTGTAATAGGTGACACCAGATTACATGACCCCTGGATTTGATAACTACATTCCCTCTTTGCCTCAAATACTCTGAAAACAACAACTCTGCGTAAAGGTGACAGATTGCTTTCTGAATTGAGACGTAAATACAAACGTTAAGGTTATAAACACAGAAAGTGGAGTTTGTTTATAACAAAAGCTTTACAAGTCAGTTTAGTTGTGACTTTTTTAAGATCATATAACCTGAGAAACAAAAGCTATTGTCAGAGTTCAAAGGCTGTTATCTGTGAAGCCTTTAGATTAGATTGTGTAATCAATAGAGCATGCATGCAAATTTCTCAGGGGTAAAAGATAAAATGAAGAGTCAAACATTGGTTATTACACAGAAAATGTTTATATATTTGCAATGGTCTAATCCTTCATGTACAAACATTTATAGCATTAAATATAAAAGTGACAAGAGATCTTTAAATTAGCCCGGTTTTCCAACAACTTATTTGGCAGAAACTACTTATACTCTTGGTTTAAATGGAGGGGCATTTTTCCGGAAAAACCTATCCGAGATGCTGGTTGGCACGTAGGACAGAGGCAACCAGAAGAACTTCGCGTCCCACCCAGCAGAGTAGCGAGTCTGTGGGTAAACAGCGGAGACGGCGTGCTCCATGCAGTGCACCACCTTCATCAGGTTCCCATCAGTCAGCATGTTAAACCTTTGTTCCAACATGTCAAGAGCTGAAAGAGAAACAGGATAAAAACACTTTAAATTACAGATATAGTCATTTCTAATTAGTTCCTGTCCTGATAATATCCTAGGATGTTTCTAGTAAAAAAGATGTGTAATTTGGCACTTATTATATCCATTCAATACCACTTAACCTACTTTTTTATAGCCCTCTTAACCTCCTAAGTACATATACACCATAAAAGTATAAGGCTTATAAAAACAACTTTGCCTATTCTACAAAAAATACTAAAATGAAAGTCTTCAACTGTTAAATAGTTGAGAGAAAAAGTTGATGACTTATGTTAAAGTGAAGATTAAGAGAGATTGACAAACCCTCTTATCAATGTTTGTGAATTAATAGAGGAAGTGTTGAGCTATAGCAATAAAAAAAAAAACGTATCAGGTTCAAAAAAGGTAGAGTGACTCACATGCTTGCAAGTAATCAGGGCCATAGTCGTCCTTCACATCCTGAGGTAGTCGGTCCCACAGCATCCTCAGGTTTTTTTTCATCGCCACTGTATCAGTCACATTTGTTTTGAAGAAGCCTGGCTCAATGCATGCTACCTTAATGCCATACGGTGCCATGTTTAGACTGTAACACAAAAGGATGTGGGCCATAAGTTAGAAAAGACACTTAAAAATAACAATGCATGTGCAGCATTAAAGGTAACATTTCCTCTTACCGCAGACTGTCGTTGAAGGACTCAACTCCGAACTTGGACACGCAGTAAGGCCCGCCGAAGGGGCTCACTCGCCCAAACACACTGGCCACATTCACCACTCTGCCTTTGGCCTTCTTGATGAGAGGGAGGACGCTCAGGGTGACATCAATCACCCCGCACAGGTTGACAGCCAGCATGTTCTTGTAGTCGTCTATGGTGAGCCAGTCAGTGGGGCCAGAGGGCAGAGCGATTCCAGCATTGTTCACAACAGCCCACAGGCCTGGAGAAATACAACAAGATAATGATTAGACATAAAGCCATGAGAGTTGGTACCCACAAGCGTAGCATAGAAAAAAACTGGAGGGTCGATTTTAACAAGGTTAAAGGATTAGTATCTGTTTTCAATTGATTTTTGCAGGCTGTAGACATTATCAGCACTTTCCAATATAAAAAAAGAAAATGGGGGGGGTAGGGGGGACAATTGAATTAGGCCATAAAAGAAAAACAATGATTGCTGCTTCTCTACTGGTGCTGCTTTAGTTAACCTAACTGTATTTACCCTAAACGTTTAAGGAAATTAGAACTTGTAATGAAATTAAATGAGCCATTTAGAGCCACTTACCCTTCTCACCAACCAGAGTCTTGATCAGAGCTGCGGTTTTCTCCACACTCTTGGAGTCAGCAACATCCAAGTGAAAAGTCGCCAGTCTGTCAGAGGTGATCTTCTTCAGCTCTTCCTCACCCTTCTCAGTGTAACAGGCGGCAATCACATTGAAGCCCTGCTTGTCGAGGTGTCTCGCGAGGAGATTACCAAACCCAGAATCACAGCCGGTGACGTAGACATATTTCTCTTCTTTTTTGGTCACTCTCCTGCTAGCCTTGTACCAGCGATAGATGCACCATGGAACCACCAATCCGAGGACATATAGGTAATTTTTTTCTAAAAACATGAAGGTCAGAGTTAAAAATGACTCACAACACCTGAGTGACATCGATGTATACTTGCTACACATGAGGAGGCAAGTGTGTGCACATCCAGGCAGATAATTATAGTGAGGTGCAAAACAAAAATATGTTAAACATGGCACAAAGGGAGTCTGAACATTGTAAAGCTCCCTATAAAACATTTATTTCATCTTAATGGCATGGCAATGTTTTCATCTGTAGGGCTTACTGGCACTTAATGAAATAAATGTTCACAGAAGTCAGAAAAGTCAATATTTAGAGTTTAGTTGTGATAGATGGATATGCCTTCTTGAGTTATGTTTAGGCCTTTTTATTCCGAGCTCAGTTTGAAGTCCAGTAGCTACTGTGTAATAGTTTGACCACATTCTCCCTTCAAAGTCCATTTATTTGCTTTCCTGGAGTTTTTGGATGCAACACCAAATCTACTGCTGCAAACGAGTGGCCTTGTTGTGACTAAATGTAACATTTTTCAATTTAAATGTTTAAGCCAACATGGATGAGAAGTCCTCAAGGCAGCCAGATGATTTGGAAATGTAAACATCTTAAATTGTATGACAAATGGGCAAACTCCATCAGCTGATAACAGTTGATATGATCAAAAGCTATTGTCGCTACTGTATTCTCTTGAAAGTGAGATTGTGATTTAAGCAACAGCTCCTTTACTTTTAAACTAACTTTAACTCTCATATCTTATAAAACAGTCTGAGGTTTTCATTAGGACTTTTCAGCAGGCACTACATTTGCCAACCTGGATATATTGTGTTCAAGCTGATGGCATTATAAGAATTTATAACATTATCATACATTCTGGGAAGAAGTTAACACGACATGGGGAAACCTGTCTCTCTCGTTGGGTGGTTACATTGCATTTAGGAATGCCTGTTATGAAAGACTCACATTTTTGTGCGATGAGTTCTTGACTCCACCTGTTTTTTTTAATTCAAGCCTAATAATACTTTTAGTTTTTCACGTAAAAGTATGCAGTAAAATAACTCTTAGGCAGTTTTGTCAGCGCAGAAGTTAAGATCTTAAAATGGCTTATTTACAGTTATAAGGCCAACATATTGATTTCCCCTTTATGGGAGACAAGACGAAAACCAATTGTTGTTTAGCTTTAACAAAAACTAAAACAGTGACTTATTAATGTAACGATTGTTCGATAATTAAAATTGTTGCAGTCTTTTCTGTCGATCAAACTGATGGTTGAACTGTAACGATACATTTTAACATGTAAAGGATGTGGAAATACGTGATGTGAATAAAAAAACAAAACAAAAAAACAGCAAGAACTAAGACTGATAACGAGTAAGGCTCCAACAAAATTAACGATTGAGTTGCCGGTACTTTTCTTGATTATTCAGAAGAGAATTTGATCAAAATTACTAATCAAAATGTATTTTTTTCCCTCGAAAGAAAGCTAAACTCAATGACATTCAGTACCCCATCATACAAGATAGAAAAGAAGCAAATACTTACGATTTATTTGCTGGAACATGGTATTTTTGCTTGAAAAATCTCACTAAAAACGCTGAATCAAAAGGCTGTCAAATTGTGTTCTGTAGCCATTAGTGTCATTTAAAAAGCCGGATAGTAACACATTTCCCCATGGGGACAGAGATTCACAGAACTGGTTCTTGTTTCAGGTTTAACTAGTTGAACTTTCCTTGAGAGAAAGCCTAACGAAAAAAAACCTTAGACTATCCGTTGTAAATGAATCCGTCTCGCTTTGCAGAGCAGAAGGACGTGAATCTCCAGGTGAAACACTGAACTGGTGGAATTTGATTTAACATTTTTATTTTATACCCTTTGTATTTCATTTGAAAGCAACTTCCGGAAACATTCAGGTGTCACAAGCTGTCCCCCGCCCTCTTTTCAGGTAAAATAATGTCTGAAGGGTGCCATCTGCTGGGGGTCACATGATAATGTCAGACCATACATTTCCTTGTTTCAAAATCAGGCATTTAAACATAGTAATTTCCTAAACACTGTTTACTTACGTGCTTTTCTTTCATTTCAACATTAATGGTTCAAGAACATTCAATTAAAAGAAACCTGCCTTGAAAAACAATGTGTCTCCTGTTATTAAAACCAACATTCTCAGACTCAAATGCATTTCTACAGGTACAAAACCTACAAGTAGAAACCTTTTTGTTTCCCGTTTTGACTTGTATTTTTTCCTTGCGTGCTTATTAATAGTAAATGGTTTTAATTGTCTGATTATTTTCACCTGCTACCCTTGTGTTTTCGCATGCCCTCCCCGGCTTTGTGTCATGTGATTTGTCCTGTGAGTGTTCATACCGGTATTTCCTTCTCTTAAGGTTTGTCGTTTATGTTCCCGTGTTATTTTGTTATTGCTTGATTCCCCGTGTTCCTGACCTTGTTCTCCTCCCTGGTCTGTACTTGTTCAGTTTTTCTTTCTTTGGTTTTTAACTTGTCTGGCCAACTTGTTTGTAGTTAAACTGTGGGTTGTTCAGATGTTCTTAATAAAAAATATTATTAATTTTTACTTAATTGTTTTACTTAATTACTTTACATCGTGTAAGGCATACACATATATACATATGTTCATTGTCAGGTCCAACATCCTGCCTTTTTTTTGTATTGCCAAATATTATAAATATATTTCACCATGTGACCAGAGTTTCAGAGGAGTGGTTCTTACAGGTGAAACTAGTTTAATTAACATCTCTTTAGATCAATATGAAAGACTCACACCCTATGACTGTTGTATTGGGTTAAACCTGATTCAAACCTGAAGAGACGGCTGGCTATCAAAATGTGTTAAATGTGGTGGCCATTACTACATTATCAATGTTCAATGTTCTAAAAGGTGTTAAGCACCCCAGAGGTATCCTGTCCTGAACCTATAACCGCATCCTGGCCCTTACAGAAGTTAAATCCCTGAACAATAGGACCAACTCCAAGTGGGAGCAAGACCTGAATTGCACCTTTGAAGACTTAAAATGGGACTCATGTGAAGAGACCCTAACTTTCTCATAGAACAGCCGACATAAACTTTTGCAATTCAACATTATTCACAGAACCTACTTTACACCAGAAAGAATTCATAGAGTAAATTAATCAATTGCAGATCTTTGCCCTAGATGTAAGACAGGGACAGGCAGTCTAATTCACATGTTCTGGGAATGTAATCAATTAAAACATTACTGGGGATCAATATGGAAGACTCTCAAAGAGATTTCTGGGTCCGAGATTCCTTGTACATCCAAACCTGGCCTTGTTAGGCAATATCTTTGACATCCCTTCTAACAAAAGGAATAAGGTGCGCCTAATCAAACTGGCCATGATTGCTGGCAGCAAATACATTGCTCTTTAATGGAAGAGTGCAGAACCTCGTCCTGTGTCCATGTGGCTTAAAGAAATCTCCTCATACATGATGTCAGAAAAAAGTATGTTTAACCTCAAAAGAAAGCCACGTCTCTTTGATAATTACTGGTCTGGCTTTAGGAAATACATTGAAAACATCCAACAACCTATTGTGGGCTGATAACATATTAAATACATATGCATTTGCCTGGGCAAGAAGCTGACTCCTTCTCTCTCATTTTTGACGTTACTGCATAATGTGGCCCTATCTGGAGGTAGGGGTGGGAATGACTGGTCTTAGGGGTTTTCTGTCTTAACATGTCTTTTTGTATTTTATTTGATTCATTTGTTTGTATACATCATTACTGTAATAGTCTTTTTATGTCATAATATTGTTATGTCACCTTTTTTTATTTTTTATTTTACAGCACCTGCATTTTACAGCGAGGTCAGCTGATTGGCTGATTCAAGTTGATCATTTTAAATACTGTGAAAGGTTGGAGGCTAGTTAAATTGTAAATTATACTTGCTTCACAAGCTACACCTGTTGCCTATCGTCCGTCCTGGATATATGACCCCGTACTGTAGGTGATACTGTTTTTTATTTTAATGTGTTTTGCCCTTGTGTGCATGTTGTTTGTTTTCGATGTTTTTAATGGTATTTTTTTCTTAATATTGGCATGTTATCTGAAATAGTTTGTATTTATTTTGTATATGTTTTAAAATGTGTATCTCATTTTGAAATATTGCTTACATCTTGGACAGTGATCCTTTTTATTTTAAGTTTGAGTTGCCTGGTTATTTAAATGTTTAATAACACTATGTGTATTTTTAAGTAATCAAAGAACCAGGAGTCAAATGTTTTAGGTGTTGCTAATGATTCCAGCAACTGTGCTTTTGTAAGATTTAAAAGATGACATATACAAAATTACTTGCTTGTTTTTTGTTTAACTCCTTTAATTTTGACTTAATATCCACTTGTGTTTATCTCCTAGACTTTCAAATGATTAGCTCCCTTTTGTGGACATGAAATAGAGTTGTGATGTTCAATAAAACACTTTACAGTTCTGAAAATGTTAAATCAGTCTAAAAAATTTTAACTTTTGTACACTCCTCCTGAGTTCAAGAAAGACATTTGTTAATTCAGGCTTTTCATATAGTTGCATACACTTTTTTTTGACTCTGTGTTCTACAACAGTTGTAGGTTTGTATGCCAGACAACTGTCAGATCTGAGCGAAAACCTGAAAGTGAGTTTTTATTAAAGTGTGTCTTTGACTAGAGCCTCCTCCTTGCTGTTGAAATATCAATCACCTAAGAATAATAACATGCTGTAAAGAAGGAGCAAATTCCAAATCTATACTTCTTGTCCTAGCGGGCATTAACCTCCTGGAAATCCTTTTGATTTTCACCTTATGTCAACAACATATTTTATTAATCATACTTAGTGTACTAATAATTAACTGGGAAATAAGTAAGCTGCACAGTTTGGTCAAAAGTAATGGAACTAATTTATTGTTTAGAAATATTCTCAATATAATAGTTACATCTTAAAGAGGGGGAATGTGATGAAGAGATCATTTCTTGATAGATTTGCACATTTGTGGGAGCATTTCCCTTTTCTCTATAGACCATTGACTACTATGGTAATTTACCCTTTGGAAATATATAGTAAATAAACAAGATTTAAGAAGTAATGCATTCTAATGACAATAATTAACTTACTCTCTATCTCTTTATGGTCATTAACCTATTCACATAGTATTGAAATAGGTAAACCCATTAATTCTAAGGATGCTACTAAATTCAGATTTTAAAAGTTCCACTGGGTTTGTTATTGAGGATACAATGATATCTCTAATAAGAGTCAATGAACTTGGTTTAGTGATTAAATGTAACCTTACAAAGGAAGATTTGTAGGGGTCATAATGCTGACGCTACTCTTATCAGTCTAATGGGGGTGTAGATAATGGGAAAGGAGAAGCATAGGTTTACTATGATGAGCCTCAGTTGTGGTGCTGGATTTCTGAAGGAACCAGTGACGAGTCCAGGTACAGTGCAATTTGCTTTTTTAATCCCTAAATTGCTATTCTTTGTTCATGGTCGACCAGAAATGACGTCTAATAATTGTAATATTATGTTCATCAAGGTAAAAATATTATATTTAGTTTTCCCTCAAAGCCGTAACGAGTATTATTCTTCACATCTTCTGTTGATGCTGATGGATGACATTGGACCCATTGGTTACATTAGCAAAACATTAGTATTATCCATTGAACTATTTGTGTGTCTAAGTAATGTCTGAATGCTTTTCTAAGTTTTCAATTTTCTAAAAAAGAAACGGTAGTTCTTAAAAAGAAAAGAACATCTAGAATGTTAGGCCTTAATGGGGAGATGTGTTATAAAACCTGGTTCTCTTGAATCCCACCAGACCATGGATTCCATTGATTAACATTCAAACTATGCCTATATATTTTGTATTTACAGCTGCCTTCTGAGGACACACCTGACTGAGTCAGGGCAGCAAACATGAAGAAACCGATCAAATCTAAACAAGGGGAAGAAAAAAGTGGTAAGTGATCTATTTTCCTTCCAAAAAAAATAAATGGCACACAATAATAAAGGCTATCCAACTACGTGTAGCTTGATACATTTGTACCTCTATTTTTGTAGGTTACCTCAGTAATGGGTAAGTTTGTTATGCAGTTTTGACATATCCCACAAAATGCCAGCAGTTGTGACATTTACCTGGGGCTGACTTTAATTCCATGTGTTACAGAGATCAGAAGAAAAAAGAAAAGACTCTGGGTGTTGGATACTTTCAGCTGGTAAATACATTATTTTTGCTCATATTCAGTGTGATCTGTGATTACCTCAACATAAATGATGTATTGTTGGATTTTTGATCATTTCTATATGTGTTTTTATCTTGTATAAGTTACCCAAAAATAATTTCAGCTAAATTCATTTATTTTACAGGAATAGTACATTTTGCCTTCTCATGTACTTTTATTGAAAACATCTTTTTTTGCAGGATTTTGACTTAAAATAGAATATTGATGGTACTTTAAGAAAAGGATCAGAGTCCTTGTCTTACATCTCCACACCACTGTACTGTTCCTATCTTTGATTTGTTCATTAAACATGGGGCTGGAAATGAAAGACAGTAAAACAATAACAATCCAACAACAAGTTTTAAAACCCAAATTCCTCTTTGCAGTTTCGATATGCCACTGGCAAAGACACCGTGATGATGGTAGTGGGGGGTTTGTGTGCCCTCATTCACGGTGCAGCATTGCCTCTCATGCTGGTAGTATTCGGTCAGATGACAAACACATTTGTGGAGTACCAGCTCGAGATCGATACACTGCAAGACCCAAGCAAGGAATGCAGCAACAACACTATCTATTGGAAAAATGGCTCCATATATGAACCAGCTGAAAACAGCACTGTGTACTGTGGGTGGGTTTTGAGCAAACAGTTTATTGTTAAAGAAAATGAAAAGCTGCTGTTACTCATTTTATCCTCTCTGCAGGGTGGATATTGAATCAAAGATGACCATATTTGCATATTACTATGCTGGAATTGGAGTAGTAGTTTTGTTTACAAGTTATTTTCAGGTATGTACTGATGCTTGGCACATTCTGCTTTACTTGAAAAGAGACATTTTGTCTTTTGATGGTGTGTACTATGTTATGTCAAAGAAATGATGTCCCTCATTCTTCACTGTAGATTTACTTCTGGGTGTCATCAGCCGCAAGACAAATTGATAGAATGAGAAAGGCTTATTTCAGAAAAGTAATGCGAATGGAGATCGGATGGTTTGACTGTAACTCAGTGGGTGAACTGAACACGAGGATGACAGAGTGAGTTTTCTGCTGTTTATCTGCAGGTCAGGATGTTATCAGCGCATAGCTGGGGAAATGTTTTTCACTGATAGTGTTCATGTTCCTTCACAGTGGTATCAACAAGATCAACAATGCCATCGCTGACCAGGTGTCTACCTTCATTGAGAGGATCTCAGCGTTTGTGTTTGGCTTCATGGTGGGATTCATTGGTGGATGGAAGCTCACTATGGTTGTCATAGCAGTGAGTCCGCTGATTGGTGTAGCTGCAGGACTCATGGCCGTGGTAAAGTTGTGAATCCAAAACGATTTCTTACTGCTGGATGAAAGTACATTGATTTTGTATTTGGTCTCATATGTCACAATGTTTAAACAGGTTTAGTACAGTTGTTGTGGAGAGTTTAGGTAACACTTTCTATAATGCCCATGTATTATTAATATACTTATAATGCATCAGCTATATAGGTTATAAATATAGTTTTACACTCGATAATCAAAACAGTTTACAAAGCCCTTTATAAGGACCATAATATTATAATGTCATAATACATAATTTCTTACTACTTTATAACTGCTGGTCACTTACTGGTAATTTATATTTAATCATATTTATTCTAGGATAAACAATGAACTATATAGTTTTGAAACATCCAACGACCACTTAGAGTAAATGATCAGGATTTGTTATTATAATTCATTATCAAGAAAATGATAATGTATTGCAGCTATGGGAAATATTATGCACTCTGTAAATGACAATTCTAAAGTATTATGATACAAATGGTGATCATAAAATGCTTCATAATGTCTTAAGATGATTGTTATAATATAAGCATTATGAATATACCTCAGTGCTTATGACTATAATTTTACAGTGCAATAAGCAGATGCAGAGTAAATCCATAATAAATATGTTATAATGCATTATAGATTTGGGTGTCACATAAAGTGTTGCATGATTTTCTTTCTTGTTGCTGAAGGCTGTGTCTAGGCTGACCGGGCGAGAGCTCAATTCCTATGCAAAGGCAGGCGCAGTGGCTGACGAGGTCCTGACATCCATCAGGACGGTAGCAGCGTTTGGTGGGGAGGATAAAGAAACTGAAAGGTATTTTGTAATTTTATAAGACCTCATAAGTTTTTATGCTTTGCACATGAGGCTAATCCATGACTCTGTGATTTGAAATTAAACTGAAATGGTGAATTTTACAGATATGACAAAAACCTCGAGGAGGCTCAGTCCTGGGGTGTGAAAAAGGGTGCCATCGTAGGTATTTTTCAAGGATTCATGTGGAGCATCATCTTCTTTTGTTACGCTCTGGCCTTTTGGTATGGATCTCAATTGGTCATTGACACTAAAGAGCTTACTCCTGGTACTCTTATTCAGGTATGTCAAAATAACTGCATTCAACATGTAATACTATAGGATATAAGTATTTTAAAGAGTGTGACTTTTGGTTCACTATGTGGCTTCTGTTATTTCTCAGGTGTTTTTTGGAGTACTCACTGCAGCGATGAACCTGGGCCAGGCTTCTCCCTGCCTGGAGGCCTTTGCTTCAGGTCGAGCCTCAGCTAAAAACTTCTTTGACACAATTGACCGGGTAACATCAAGATTCCACTTAAGACTTGCATATTTAAGCTAGATTGGAAGAATATTTCCTATAAATATAATGTTGTGTCTTGTTTTCACAGCAACCAGAAATGGATTGTTTCTCAGAAGAAGGTCACAAGTTAGACAAAGTAAAAGGTGACATCGAGTTCCATAATGTCACTTTCTCATACCCGTCTCGGCCTGACGTCGAGGTACATTTCTTCCAATTGCACATCTTTGCATTCTTTTCTCACCCCTGAAATATTCACTTTATAATGAGCTTCTACTTTTTCAGATTTTAAATGACCTTAGCATGCAGGTCAAAGCAGGGGAAACCACAGCTTTTGTGGGACCAAGTGGATCTGGAAAGAGCACCACAATCCAGCTTTTCCAAAGATTTTATGACCCAAAAAAAGGAATGGTATACATCTGAAAGCATCTGCACCAACACACAGGACACCAGTGGAAAGGTTTAAGGCTTCAGTCCAATGTAACATTTTCTATTTTTGTTCTCAGGTGACTTTGGATGGCCATGACATTCGTTCTTTAAACACACAGTGGCTCAGATCTCTTATTGGTATTGTAGAGCAGGAGCCAGCACTGTTTGCTACAACCATTGCAGAAAACATCAAGTTTGGTCGATCTGGAGTAACCATGGAAGACATCATCCAGGCGACAAAAGAAGCTAATGCCTATAATTTTATCATGGCTCTTCCACAGGTACATTGACACATATTTAAAAATAAGGAAGCAGAGCTATAGTTTATAAAGTGACCTTGTTCAGTTAAAAATATCTTCTTGCTGCTCGTCCACCAGAAATTTGACACCATGGTGGGAGAAGGGGGAGGACAGATGAGTGGAGGACAGAAACAGAGGATTGCTATTGCTCGAGCTCTGATCCGAAACCCCAGAATCCTGCTGCTGGATATGGCCACATCTGCCTTAGACAATGAGAGTGAGGCTGTTGTCCAGGAGGCATTGGATAAGGTAAGTTACTCTTTGGCTATAGTCTACGTAATTGAGTTCACTTTGACGATTAACCTCAGCAAAAAATCATAAATTGTAGAATGATATTCTTATAATCTGCAGGTGCGCATGGGCAGGACGACAATTTCTATAGCTCATCGTCTTTCCACGATAAAAAATGCCGACATCATCATGGGTTTTGAGCATGGACAGGCTGTGGAGAGGGGAACACACACTGAGCTACTAGAAAGGCAAGGTGTGTACTTCACTCTGGTCACCCTGCAGAACCAAGGCACATCCAACAAGAATAAAGGTAAAGTTTATTTAAGACTGATATTCATTAAAGCTACTCATCATTATTGTATTTCTGCAGGACACTTTCATACCTGTGTCCACAAAGCACTGCAGGAGACAGGGGGAAGTCCTACACATTGGATGAAGGCCTTTAAGTGTCTGTTAAAGAGCCAAAGAATCCCTTTTACCTAAGCCTAATTCATGTGTTTTCTTTTTCTGTCAGATGCAATCAGTGAAGCTCATGAAGATCCCTTTAATCCAAAAGATTTGAGCCGAACATCAAATCAAAGGTAAAGTCAATCCAGCTCAAATATCAGGGGAAAAAACACAATAATTTGAAATGAAATAAAAACAATCAAGGTTCTTAAATGTACTTCTCTAGGGGATCTGTTCGACTGAGGTCTGATAGCAAATTGTCAATTCATACATTATCAGAGAGCCTCAATATCCCCTCAGACTACACGTTCATACCAGAAAAGGTACTGAGATTTCCTTTTATGCCTTATAAAACTGTACACTTACTTGCTGTAGAAATTAATATCTCCAATGTGTATTTTTAACAGGAATCTGAGGATGTTGCATATGAACATGTAGAGCCTGCCCCAGTAGCACGTATCCTCAAATACAACAAACCAGAATGGCCCTACATGCTGCTGGGCTCAATAGGAGCTGCTATCAATGGCTTTGTCACCCCTGTTTATGCTCTCCTGTTCAGTCAAATTCTTGGGGTAAGGATTGTATTTCACAAACTTAAATTGCTTATGTTGTGTTTTACAAGCTGAGGTGTTGACTGAACCGAAAATGGCAATTCTGATGTTTGTATTGCAGACCTTTTCCATCACCGACTTGAACCAACAGAGGGAACAAATCAATGCTATATGTGTTCTGTTTTGCATTGTGGCTGTGGCTAGTTTCTTCTCACAGTTCTTACAGGTTTGTCTCAGAATTTGCAACATTATAAAAAAATGTAGATTACATTTCAATATATCTTTCTTTACTGTTTAATATAGGAGTAAGCAAAACAGAATAATCCAGGGATGCACAATATTAGATTTTGTTTTGTACATACTGGAGATAAACTTCTTGTAGAAGTTTAGACAACATTTTGCATCTCATGTGAATAATAAAATCAGAATTTATCAGGTGTTCTTAAATAGAAAAGTTTGTTTAGGGCCGATGCCCTTATTCCATTATTCCATGACTAGGCCATTAACATTGTGCATCAATTGAATTTATTGACTCTGATTGAATGTTTTAGGGGTATTCTTTTGCTAAGTCTGGAGAGCTGCTGACCCGCCGTCTGAGAAAAGTGGGCTTCCAGGCCATGTTGAGACAGGAGATTGGCTTTTTTGATGATTCAACAAACAGCCCTGGAGCTCTGACCACTAGACTGGCCTCTGATGCATCCATGGTGCAAGGGGTAAGTGATGGATTATAGGTGTTTATCTAATTTCTTATTACACCAAAAAGTAAATGGTTGTTGGTGTAATTCCAGTACTGTTTTGCATATTTCTTGTGTGACTTCTACAGGCAACAGGATCTCAGATCGGCATGATCGTAAGCTCGTTGACCTGCATTGGAGCGTCTTTCATCATTGCTTTTATCTATAGTTGGAAGTTAACTTTGGTAATAATGTGCTTCCTGCCACTACTCGGATTGTCTGGAGTTTTCCAAGCCAAAATGCTGACAGGTTTTGCAAATGAAGATAAAGAATCCATGGAAGAAGCAGGCCAAGTAAGCTCCAGAACATTGCCATCAAGCCCCACAGATCTATACATGTCTCTGAGAAACCAATGGCCACAGTTTAAGACTGTAACTTTGTCGCGCAGGTATCCAGTGAAGCTCTTTCAAACATCAGGACGATTGCAGGCTTAAACAAAGAGAGCTTTTTTGTGGAATCATATGAGCAGAAACTGGAGCTTCCATTTATATCTGCCATGAAGAAAGCCAACATCCATGGGCTTTGTTTCGGTTTCTCCCAGTGTGTCCTCTTCATGGCATACGCTGCTTCCTTTAGATATGGAGGCTACCTGGTTAGCTCTGAAGGATTACTGTACACATATGTCTTCAGGTTGGTAAAAACAATTTATTTCAATGGAAAATCTGTATTTTTGAAGATTCGTTGTTAAAACGTATTTGGTGTTTTGTGATGCCAGAGTGATTCTGGCTGTCGTAATGAGTGGGACAGCAATGGGCAAAGCTTCCTCCTTCACTCCAGACTACGCCAAGGCCAAAATAGCTGCTGCTCAGTTTTTCAAACTATTGGACAGAATTCCTAAAATCAGCACAAGCCATGCAGTTGGAGAGAAATGGGTTGGTGAATTCAGAAATGAAGGCAGAATCAATCATAATTGCAAGCCATGTTGTGATTTTAACTTCAGATGATTAATCCTATTTCTTCATATTTAGGATAACTTCAGAGGTGAAATACAGTTTCTTAATTGCAACTTCACCTATCCAACTCGACCAGATGTCCAAGTGCTGAACGGCCTGGTTGTGTCTGTGAAGCCTGGTCAGACTTTGGCGTTTGTTGGGAGCAGCGGCTGTGGAAAAAGCACCAGTGTTCAACTGTTGGAAAGGTTTTATGACCCTGATCAAGGGCATGTGGTATGAAAACTATTTTAGACTTTCATTTTATTAATCACAAAATGAGTTTAATCCATACCAAGCTCCTAATTATGTCATCTTTTATTTTCAGTTGATTGATGGCCGCCCATCTCACAATGTCAACGTGCCCTTCCTAAGATCCCAGATTGGTATAGTGTCCCAGGAGCCGGTTTTGTTTGGCTGCAGCATAGCGGAGAATATTCAGTACGGAAATAACAAATGCAGTGTCAGCATGGAAGAGATTGTTGAGGCTGCTAAGAAAGCCTATCTTCATGACTTTGTGATGACGCTACCAGATGTAAGTGGAAACACTTAACAAAACAACTTAACATCCTGGTTATAGTCTGGTACTGTAAGATGGGTGCTTAAACGGAGCGTTCAGGACAGAAGGTGGAGACATATTCAGACAGACAGTATGAAAAAATGTATAGGCTGCATTTTTTTTATAACATTGAAGCATGTAAACATGTTCAAGTATGGAATTTAGGAGCACAATATATCCATTTTAATCCCAACTGTCACACCATTCTGAAAAGTGCATGCCGTACTTGTATTTTGTGACTTTGTCGGATGTGTCATCAAACTAGAAAAGCCATGTTATTAAAAAAGTTTTATTATAGAAACCAATTTATGTTAGTTTTACATTTTTACAAAATTGTTTACTTTGTGACCTTTTGCTCCCTCCACTTTTTCTCAACACATACAAATCTTAAGAAATATGAGACTCAGGTTGGTACCCAGGGCTCCCAGCTTTCCAGAGGACAAAAACAACGCATCGCCATAGCCCGGGCCATTGTCAGACACCCAAAGATCCTGCTACTTGATGAAGCTACATCTGCCCTGGACACAGAGAGTGAACAGGTAACGCAATTCTAAACACACTCTTAACGCAAGGACACAAGGCAGGGTGGTATCTTGTATGAGTATTTATTTTTATGATATAAATCTTCACGTACTTGAGTGAGGGTTTCTGACCAAGCTCTGTTTTCATACAGGTTGTGCAGTCTGCCCTCGATGAGGCGAGAAAAGGACGAACCTGCATCGTGATCGCTCACCGACTGTCTACTATCCAGTCTGCAGACATCATAGCAGTGATGTCTAATGGTGCCGTGATAGAACAAGGCACACATGATAAACTCATGGCCAAGAAGGGCGCTTATTATGATCTCGTCACAACAGGTGCTCCTATCAGCTAGACATACTGATAAGCATATGATGACAATTATTTTGAATGGGTGTTATAGTACATTTTAATGATAAAATAAAGACTTTTTTTCATTCGGCATGTATAGAATATAAATGTTGTGCAATTAGTTTGAGTGATTATGTAAAAAAAATTGAAATATGTAATGTTATTGTTTTGTTTACAAGTAGTTCCTTTAAAGGGGGAATTACTTTATATTATTAAACAAGATATATTTATACAAAAAGAAAATGGTTCTGTTATAGCATCATAAAGTGCTAATCCAGGTTAATGTTTAAAAGTTCTAATCTGTGTAGCGTCATTTTATTCCAACTGCAGCTCCAAAGCATTTTTTTGAAGTAAACCAGAACGCAAAGTTGAATAAGATACATAACATATTTAAACATAGAATACAATAATTTTTGTTGACTAAAATACACATCAGAAGTTACCTGAATAACAATATTATCCTCTGTTGGCTTATCATCTGGAAATTAGATGGAACCAGTCACCAATAAGAGTCTCATACTGGTTTTCACATTATGGCTGAGATGGAACCAAAGGGGGAAATATACTGAAAAATATTATATGAGGGTCTCCCACAGTTGACCTTGAGTTGAGAAAGTTGTGGTATTCTCTGTAGTAGCTCTGAAGGTGCAAACACATAAAAATAGGAACCCACTGCTGTTGATACAAGCCACCTGAGGTTCCCTTTCTGTGTGACCGGGCTTCTTCTTCTGCACCTTTCAAAACACAATCAGAAGCAAAGTCAACTTTATATCTGCACCTGGGATCGTATTTCAACGGAACTTTGGACACAACAGCAAGATGTTAATTTGACCCCATTGTGAATTAAATAAAGTGATTCGGAGTTGTACCCCAAGTCGCTCACTGGATCTCTTCAGCTTAATTAAAATTCCCTTCTCTGTGAATGTAGCAATAACATGTGCCCACATATACCTGCTCTATGTTTCTCTCCATTTAAACCCACAGTAATTATTGTAAGAGCAGATATCTACCTATTAGCAAAAACAATGTATAGCTTTACAATATTTTAAAGTGTTTGTTTGGTAGTTTTGACCCTCCTGAACTTCCCCAGTTTTACCAGCAGGTGGTGTAAAATCACAATAAAGACATAAATGATGCATTATGTGAAATTCTTCTGGCTTTATTTAAATGTTAAGCAGAAAATAATTAATTCATACTGTATCCACATATTTGTTTCAGGAAACCAAATTGCAAACAACAAAAAATTGTTATTTGTTTTTTTGCATATTTGAAAACGGAAGGAAAATAACACCGGAAGATGGACGGTACTTCCGGTTCTGAGTCCCGCCTCCTCCTGTATGCTCAGCGCGAATTTTAAAAAATAACGACTGGTTCAGTAGCCTAAACAAGGGGTATCTTCTGCTGAACATGTGAGTAACGCCACTGACACTAAATACACCCTTAGTAATTAGTCAACTAGTGTTTTCTCTCTCTTCTGTGTAGGCAAGTTAACCAACGGAAGCTCACTAACCGCTAATGTTTCCCAGCTAACGTTAGTCTTCCGGTTATGCTGATACTTGAACGTTAACCCCTCAAACAGTTTAAGGTATTATCGGTTATTTATAAATGAGTTACGGGCACATCGTAACTACGAGTAAGTCAACGCTACCTAAGTGCATAGGGGGAAGAAGTACTCCGATTTTTTACTTGATTGAAAGTAGAAGTACCGGAGTGTAATAATACTCTGTTACAAGTAAAAGTCCTGCATTCAAAATGTGTCTCAAGAAAAAGTACACAAGTATTTGCATCAAAAATATATGTAAAGTACCGTTCCGTCAGATAGATGGATTAGTTGACATTGCATCTCAGTTGGATTCTGTTCTTTGTTTTTATTTACTTTTAGCCGTTCTGTTTACAACCATACAATTGACTTGAGTATTTAAATGTTCTGCTCATTTGTACTTCTCCTACACTAACATTCAGAGGTAAATCGTGTACTTTTACCACACTATATTTACACCATTCTTTTAGTTACTTTTCAGATTTGGATTAATGATGTGAACTATAATCAGCCCTTAAATCAGACTTTAGTTCCACCTGGAGTAAATTCACAAGTTACCCTGCAGTATACAGTCATTAAAACCAGCTGCACCTTTACCAGCTTTGATAAACACATTAATACATCAAAACATATAATATCATTCTGAAATGGACAGATCTGGTCCGATACTTTTACTTTTGGTAGTTGAGTATTTTGTAATGCTAATATTTTTTAAAACTTTTACTTAAGTAACATTTTGAAGACAGGACCTTTATTTGTAACAGAGTATTCCTACACTCTGGTACTTCTAATTTTACTTAAGTAAAAGATCTGAGTACTTATTCCACCTATATATCACTGGTCCATTTGGGACTTAGTTCTCAGCTTTAGTTTTAACCTTATTATTATTACCCAGAAGGAGATTTTGTTGACAGCCAAATATTCAAGTAATATTACATATCCTTTAAAAATGTGCAGTTTATAATCATTGTGTTACTTTACGTGCAAATAGTTAGCATTATGCTGTTTGCTGTTTTTTTTTGTTGCAGATTGTGATCATGGAGTCCATTAATGATCCAAACATGAGTAAGGGCTTCACCATGGAAATGGAGAAGATCCACAACACACAGCTGAAGGCATTTGGGGAGATCGTTGACCAGACTACAGAGTTGTGCCAGTCCCACAGAGAGTTTGTGAAGTCTGCACTAGGTATGTCTGATATCTTGTTTATTGGCATCTCCATTAGTTGTTGCCCTGCCAATAATAACTGTTCCTGGGTTTTTATTGAAAACAAATATCAAATTGATATTTATTTGATGTTATATCAAATTGATATTTGTAGTCAGGATTAATTGCACTCCATGCTGTAAACGATACGTTTCAACTTTAAAATTGCCTCTAACAATAAAATGACATTAAGCTGACCCTTAAAGTATATTTTTCCACTTTTGTAGATACGTGTTTAAAAAAGTGTAAGGATGATGAGATGCTGTTTGACACAATACAAACATTCAAAAGAGGTGAGTCGTTGCATTAAGCCACAAAGCATTTCTTATGTGGCTCACATTCAGTCCAACCTGTGTGTTTTATATGATGATAACATTGTAGAAATGATCAATATTGGCCCACGCCAGTGTTATTTTTGTTATAGTGCTTCAACTGTTTTATGTGATTGAATAATTCTTCATTTTCCGAAGCACACCATGGCAATATTTTGCAATGCAGCTTTAAGGGCTACAGTGTTGTGATGAAAACTTACTTTGACTGATGCAATGTTTGTCCCCCAGACATTGTACAAACAAGAGCATCATTAAAAGCGAAAACGCATGCCGTTTCTGAAAGGATATTTGAGATTGAGCAGAAGGAGATGCAGAAAGAAGACATCATCCCGAAGATAGATAAACTTAAAGAAGAACAAGTCAAGAGAAAAGAGTGTAAGTTTATAGTTAAAGAAAGAAAATAAATGTATGCTGTAGATCTTATAACTTGATTTGCATTTTTAGCACAAGGTCATTTTAGTAACTGAACCATTTACTTTTTTCCTTCCAGTAATTCTGTCTCAACATAAGGCAAACAAAGTCAGACTGAAGAATCTCCAGAAAGCCAGAGGGGTCTTTCAGGATCATTTGGGGATGGAGATACGAACAATCTCTGGCAAAACACAACTGGTTAAAGGTAAGCCAAATGTGCCATTTCAATTATCAATATCTGTCCTGCTTCTATTATTCATCAATAATTACACATACCAGTAATTGTAGCTTGTGTCAGGTAATACCTTGGCTGTCTTCAGTGGCAGTCACTCTTCAGAACATAACAGAGTATGTTTGTTGTCTTTGTAAAGGTGAAAAGCTGCAGTTTGTTTTCCGGAATATCAAGCCTTCAGATCTGAACAGCGCCTACATTATCACATTGGGCATCAATCAAGACGGATCATACCAGGGTAAGTAAAACATGCATTCTGTGTATAAGAAAAGTATACTGACAACATTCTATTTTGTCTTATTCTCATCGATCCCATATGAAAAAAAATATTTGAGCCAATGCCTCATTCAGCTAATTCCATTACCTCAATTGTTCTCCAAAACATATTAAAACATGTAAATGTGCCACACTGTTGCATAAGGCTGTGCATAGTCAGCAAAAAAAATATCCGTTGATTAATTTTTCATTTGCCGATTTAGTCGAAAAAGGAAAAAGGCCCATCTGCACGCTGCATGTGCTATGACGCGTCAGCTGGAAACCCCCTCAGACTTCATTCAGATCTGTGCCTGGCCCTTAAGTTATTTTGTCGGGCAGGATATCTAAAGTGTGCGATCCTTCTGAGCATTTAAGGACTCCCGCTGGATAAAAGCTGCCTCCGTATTCACGCCATCATAACAAAACACAGAGCTTTATTATCCCCCACAAAGTGTGTTCAATCCCTAGACTCGGAGGAAAACAGCAGCAGTGAGTCAGGCAGTACCCTAGCTTTGTGTCAACATATATAAACCTATAATATATAAACATTCTGAGCTCAGAGATTAAGGGTATATTGTTCTTCTTCTGCACCACCAAATTTGTATTAATCCACAACTAAAGATAGTTGCCTTCAAATGCAGTCTTTACTTCCGTTTGCTTAAAAAATACTTTCCCAGCTGGTTTCTATGAAATCATTCATAATAGAAATATATTTGAGATCCGTTTTAAAACATTTAGTTTTCAGTAGGAAGTTACGGACACGGGTGAGTACAACAGACAGAGTATATAAGTAAAAACGTAAGGAGGTGGATTAATGCACTGCTGGTTCTGTCTTTTCGTGGGGATTTATTATTAATAACAGTAATAATAATGATGAATGATTGATAATAAACTTAAAATATAACAACAGTTTTATCATGTAACAACCATTGTTGAGGTCTTCTCTAATAAAGTCTTCTATTTCTACAGTTGTGTCAAGTGACCCCGCGCTCGAGTGTTTGCCAGTCCTGCAAAGCCAGCTTCAGAAGACCAATAAGTTACCAACATTTCTGGCAAACGTCAGAAAGGAGTTTATTTCTCTGGCACGCTGCTAAGATTTGAGAGATGGCAGAAAGATATACCATGCAATGTGGACTAATGTTGAGCAAAGATTTCAGTCTGTATCTACAATACAGATCTGCTAACAAGACTTCAACTGCTTTGCCTAATAGGGGTTTGATATTCATTTCTTCGGGTCACAATTAAAAAGCTATATTAAAACTTCTTACTGCATAAATACTGGTGTTAATGTCCGTGCACAAATGTCTTGTTTCATCATTGAGCATGGACGTTTTAGTGGAATCATCTATGTAAATCTTAAACATTTATCATTCACATATATTAAGTAAGCAGCTTTCATTTATAAGTAGATGGGGATAATTCTACTTGTATTAACTCTCCCTTGCTTCACTTTTACTTAATCATATTAATCTAAATAAAACATTTATCAAACCTTCACTATCGTTAAGTTCACCTGTACACAATGTGCCATAACTAATGGTGAAAATAATTATTTAGGTGTTTAAATTCTCAGAATGAATCATTACAGCATAACAAAATAACTCCCATGTAGACCAGAGACCAAAAGTATAAAGGAATGTTTAGAAGTGAATGCTTTTTTTATTATACATTCTACTATATACAGTAGTATAGTGCTGTACACTGAACATAATCAGTCAGAACAAACAGAACTTGTAGTTTTATTTGGTACGAGTCCTTCATTACATTTTTAGCAGTGCAGAAGTGAATCCTTTCTTCAAGGTTTGATTTGGGGTGTTTTTGATTCATGGTGTTTTTTAATAATAGTTGTTGTGTCAGGCATCCGATGATTTGACGCAACTTAACACAGGCAGCTCCTCAACGTAAGTTGATGGGAAATGACCTGTCTTCTCATCAAGTTTGCCAAACCACCAACCATTCTCTTCCTTTCCATAAATGTCTAGAAGATCTCCTGTGACAAAAAAACATTTCATAATTTTATAAACCCCTCTTGATTTTGAATTTTCTGCACTTAAGTTGTTACTTACCCTCATTCAGGGTCAATTCATCATCCTGTTCAGGTGTGTAGTTGTACAGAGCCTTGCATTTTCCTATGCTGCACAGCTCTGGTGTTATTAGACCTGTTTAATGTTAATATTTGTAATTGCTTTTAAAATTTGCTGAAGAGTAAATAAATCTGTGTTGCTCTGAAAAATGTCTTACCTTGTTCTTTGTCATCACTGGTGTGAGGCAGGGCTCCATTAACAGTGCTGTCACAGTCTGCAGCCTCCTGTGTTGTGGAAGTGACTTGGTCCACAGACGGCTGTGTCTCAAACTGAGCTGGCCCTTTGTAAATGATGGAAGCTCTCAGGGATTGTCGGGATCTGAAGACAGACCTCCTGAGCTTGACTGGACGAGTCAGTTGAAGAACGCTGTGCTCACAGTCCTTAAACAGACAAATAGTGTCTGTTAAAAAATGACGAGGGTCTCAAATAGTGGTTGTATGCTGTACAAACACTCGCCTTAACACTGGAAATCCCAGGATTACAATGTTTTAACAAAACATCCATGTTGTGTAATTAATAGTTTTACACTCCATTCATTTTTTTAAGTGGAATTCATGCACCTAAAAGGTTTGGGAATCACCTTTTGTAATGTCTGTTAAAATGTCACCATTTAAGTCACCTACGCAGTTCCTTAACTAAACAATTATAACACAACTACTAAAAGGCTGCTTCAAATGAAACATTTCACACTATTCTTTAATCCAAGAAAAGCCATTATAATTGGTCTGCTATTAATGCCAGAAACACCTCTTAAATATGTTATGGAAAGCCTAAAGGTCATGTTTTCCCCTTTAGTTTTGAGCCTTCATACCAGTGACATTACAATTAGAAACCCCCTAAACCACTACCATAGAACATACCTCATGTTCTGAAGATGATGCATGTCTTACCTTGTCTTTCCATTTCACGATGCTGTCACTAAATCGATGAAAGGACTTGGCCTTGCCCTCTAACTCACACAGTGATGCAGAGAGTTTGCCGTGAGTGGCCTCGAGGAGATCCAGTTTTAAAGTACTCTACAAGCAATAATATGACATTAGTGGATGGTAGTAGTCAATTTGAAGAAAATGTCCATCTGTACACATCACTATCCCTTCCTCCATGACACACACTGTTTACCTCGTCAATCTGCTGCTCAGTCTCCTCGAGGTTCTTTTGGTTTGAGAAAGATGGATTTGCAGAATAGGTCCTCATCAGTTTTTCAATCCCTGCAACAACAATGTCGAGGGAGACTTAGAGACTTAATGAATGACCCCACATGGTACTGTGCATTTTAAACCAGTGAGTTGATTTATAATAGACATCCATTAGGTTATATTGTGTCATTTAAATGCACTATTTATTGAGTAATGCACCAAACTTGCCTTCGCGGTCTTTCTTTGTCTTTACAATACTGTCCTCCAGACGCTGGACTTTGAGTTTGATGGCTTCTTTTCTTCGATCTTTGGCCATCAGTGACTTGCTGTCCTCCTCCTGATGCATCCAGAACAGAGATCAGTAACTACGATGGTCTTGGGTAAAATCTATCAATGTGATTGTGCTGTTAGTATTTTTAAAACACGCTATTGCCTGCACAGTTATATAACCTTCCACTAAAGCAGGTTAACCACATTGGGATGTTGTTCATATTTTCAAAGACCTTAGCACGACCTAACAACTACATAATTAGAAATTTAAACATGAAAAAATGTAACCAAAAGCAGAACATATACATTGGAGCACACTTAAAAGAAACTGCCTTTATGTTAGGGCCTGTCACGCAACAATAAATACTTCTTTATGTCTGATGCTTGCGTGCCCCTGTCAAAAAGAGACGCCCTGCAGAGGTGACTTGAGTGTGTCTTTGAAATGGGTGGGTCACTGAATGAGTCTGACTGGCATACCAGCTTTCTCAAAGCAAACGAAAAACACACTTACGAAATAATCAGTCACCAGAAACTCTGTTTTGTGATCTTCAGCAGTGATGCTGTTTTCCACCACCAGGGTTTGTATGTCTTTGTCCATGTCCACCCTTTGCACTGTCTGTTCTATCTTTTTTTGGCCCTGGAATATATAAATTATAACATTAAATTAGGGATTAACTGCATACTTATGAGCAGGATGGAGGTCAGGGCTGCCTTACGTGTGTGAGGGTTTGCCCAAAACTGGACATGTGGAGTTTGTATCTATTCAATATGTTGCAGAGAACTTCAATTCGCTGTTTCTCCAGCTCCTGCAAGATCTGAAAAAGCAGATAATACCATTGTGATGCTTTTGGTGCAGCACATTCAATCTCTATTGAGTATTGTCCTTGTCATTTATTCTCTTTAGAATGTAATATCCCAACATATGAACTCCAATTGAATGAAGACCATCTAAACCCGAGGTAAACCATGAATAAAACCACTGAGGAAAACAAGGTCATACTGAGTGGAATGAGTGTACAGTAACCGAAGGCTGCTGTTTTTTGTTGCATGCTAATAAAATGTGTGTACGTCAGAGAAACAGAAGGAAATAAGATGCAGAAGACACTAAGCAGCTATTTGGCATACCTACATAATTGGCTGACCTAATGCTTGTAGAGAATTTCCTGCGGCAAAAAGATCACTGCTTCAACTCTTGTCAAAAATGAGGTGTCCTTAAACAAGAATTGACCCTATCTGTTCACTTGGAAAAAGCCACTCTTGATAAGGAGAACAGCTAAATGCCTACAGAATCAGAAGCAGGAGAGCATGTTTTCCAAACCTGGTGGCAGTTTTTCAGTGTGTTTTCCCACTTGAGCCTCATCTGATGACCCTCCATGTTGATATTAAAGTACTCATCATCCACCCGCGCCTGCATCTCTGCCGATTTAGTCAGCCTGTTCAGCATCTGTAGACAAGAACAGGGGAAGATTCTTTTAGCAAACCATGTGAGGGAATTATAATGTACTGTATGTAGTGGAGAAAAGCCATAAAACTAACCTTTTGTTTTTCTTTTTCTGTGCTGATTTGTTTGTTGTTCTCAACGAAGTTGAACAGAGCCTCGTGCTCTCTTGTTAGTCCAACCAATTTCTTCTTTATCTGTCTCAGAACAGCGGCATAGGAAAACATTGAATAAGCAGTTTTCTACACCATGTAAAAGCAGGGTTGATCTCTTTAAAGAAACTCTAAAATGTCGAATATTGTTTTTCTTCATTTCTATATTAAATTGATATTTGAAGTTTTTGATTAATGCACTACACATTTTAAATACATTCAAATGACATAAAAGTTCACATTGTTTTCCAACATAACAGTAAAGCTTTGTAGAGACCCGTCATCTGTAAAAGTTACATAATCCATTATAATACAGTCATACTTCAATTTAACAATTGCTATCAACCTTATGATATCCGGTCATAGCAACAACCAATTGTTGTTTTTTATATAATACATCATATCATTGCGGTCACTCATTTGATAACCCATTATGCATGATCCGTTTTAAAGTCATTATGGTGTTGTTCTGTCAGCTCAAGGGGAACAAAGAGTTGGTTATGGTTGTTTATACTTTCATAACAGAACCAAGATGTTTTACTTTATAACCATGACCTTTTGACAGAGAAGAAACTGTTATAATCCTTGAATTTGTGATCCTACTTTTGATGGCTTATAACATTTACATTATAATGCATTATTTATACTGATCACATCAGTAATACATTGTGCAAGCATTTGGATGCATTATGCAGGAATCAAGCATTCATAAAAATTACGGTAAAGGCTTTACTATAGAGTCTACCATAACATAATAGCACGCAAAACACTTTTATGGGTTGACCATTTATGGATCAGCATGATGTTAACAATGGTCTATAAAGCAGCTCCATCATAGCTAATGCATATTTCTTCTATATATATATATATTACAAAAATAGTTTTCCTTACCTTAAGTTGTTCACTCCAGTTGGCAGTAAAAAGTTTCCCAGTTCTTTCAATTGCAGTGTCAAGCTATGAAAGCACAGAAAGGGTTATAAACACAATATGACTGAGAGCTTGCAAAGACAGATTTAATGATACAAAAATGCAGAATATTTTCCATACAGGCCTCTTCCTCTTATTATGCTCGTCTAAGACTTGTCGTATTTCCAGAATTGCTTCTTGCTGAAATGCATTTCCTAGTGACCTGAAATGAACACACTGCGTTTGACTCAAATCTTTGGTTTGATCTGTGGGCAGACATGGTTGTGAAGTGAAATTGGGTTGAAAAATACCTGTGGGCATCTGCTCTCGAGTACATCTCATCTGACACATGAAACCAGGCACTGTATGTGGAACTGAGCGGGGAACCAGCATGAAAAGGTTAGAGTTGTAGAATCATTAACCTGTCATCTGTTTGTGTTTTGATCAAATCTACCTTGCTAGGCGCATGCTCGACAATATCAGGAAGAGGTCATGTTAAACACAAAATAGAAAAAAAGACAGAACCATTTCAAATATGCTCCTTACTTGTTTGACATTCCTTTGGAAGCTCTGATGAGTTTGCCGGCAAGTTTTTGTAGTCCTTTGGCATAAGTAAGTTCCAGCTCTGCCCTAAAACAATAAAGGGTTGCAGCAAGTGACAATAGCTGAGTCAAACAGTAACTCCTGTCGTCTTTACAAGTTAATCTGAAGTCCATAACTGTACTGAACCTACCTTTGCTGGAAAACTGTCATAAGCTCTCTGCAGAAGTACTCTCCAGTTTTTGAAAACCGTTTCACATTTTGATAGAGTTTGTTATACTGAAAGACAGAACAAGCCTCTGTGATATGGTGCTATATAGCAAAAATGGACTGAATCAACTGAGTTCAAAACCAAACAAACTCATTTGTAAATTAAATACACATTAAAATCCTATTTCAAATCCAGTGGATTTTAGAGGTAACCAGGACTTTTAAAAGATATACTTACCGAGCAGGTGCTGATAGGGTCCTTCATCTTAAGTCTTTCACAGTTTGTTGACTTTGGACCGGGAACTTTGACAACCCTCCTCCAAAAGTAACTCATGCGGAAATCACCTGAGCATTTGTCAGAGCTTTAGACAGAGGAAAATTCCAGTGAGAGGGAAAAAAAAAGAAACTACAAATGTAAACTCAAGCAGGATGTCAAGTCAGTGTGCTGCACATATAAATAAAGCAAAAGATATAAACACAAAACAAAGGCCCATTCTTGCTCTTATTTCGTCATGTTGAATAGAAGTACACTGGCCTTGTAACAAGCAGCAATAAATGTTGGTAATATGAGCCACCCTGGTAGCCTTATCATAAACCAGCAGAAACAATATTTATTTGGCAGCCAGTGAGCAGCAGAAGAAAGGTAAACACAACACTGACATTGAAATAACCTTTAAAATTGATATGGCAAACTTGATGGCAAGCATTTGCTTGTTAAAGCAACCTGGTGACATTGAAGAACATTAGCGTTTGTTTTGTTTTTACCTGCTGAATGTAAATCAAATTTGAACAGTTTGAATCTATTTTTGATTGAACCAACTCCAGGGGAACATATCTCAAAATTTAGAGGCTAAATACTCCATGTTTACCAACACTTAGCTAACTGTGTCTGATACAACACATAGCTTTACCTGAACCAAAACATTAAAGTTCTTGGTAGACAAACAAAAACTAGCTGAAAGCAGAAAGATACTAAAATGGTTGGTAGAGCTCAGTGGAATTGCAGAGGCAATGCTTTTGCATATGTTGTTAGTATAAAATATTATTTGTATTCAATCCTATGTCATTATTTATGCAAATTCATAATTCAATGTCAATTAATAAGGATAATATTGAGTTCCTTATAATACTGAAATTCACTATCAGGGTTCCATGATCAGTGTTTCTTTGCAATTATTGAACAAACTCTCACACATTTGTAATCTTCATGTTTTTTTTATTGAATAACTCAAACAACTCATGTCGGCCTCCTACGAGGAGAAATGGCCTTTAATGAAATGCTTACCAGAAATGTACCAGAATACTTAACAAAATGCTTTAATAGGGAATTCAGCATACACACATAATACTGTTATTGACATCTCATATACAGTTTAAGTGAAGTATGTGTTTAAAATGTGAGCAACCTCACACATTTTGGCATATCTTTGGGGGTGTAGCTTTAAAAGTAAACCCAGGTCTTTAGCATTTTGCTCATACTCGTTATGATGTGTGGTTTGAAAAACAGCCATTTCCTTCAAGATTATTTTATCTTTAACACTAAATGTCAAAGTAAAATAGATGCATCACCATCTGCAAATATGTTTTTTTTATTTTTATAAATAACATAAAAAGACAAAACATAAGAAAAAACACACCCCCAGTATGCCAGACTACTGTATGTCAAAGTAGCATGCTTACACCATTAAGTGAAATGCTTTTATTCATTGGCTAAACAAAGAGTGGGTTGTACCGAAAGGAGTGCTTTGATATTTCACTGAGTGCAGTTTGATGCAAATATATAGATAAAGAGATTAAATTGAGCAAGGAAATTAGTAAAGAATGAAATTGATAACAAAACTGCATTCACATAAATCTATCAAGAACTTCCAGTACCGGACAGGCAATGTTGTTCATGTCTACACACGCAGACACACACACACGCAGACACACGCACGCACACACACACACACAGGTTGATGGATGGTGTCTGTAGCATGGCTCCAGTGTTGTGATACCAGATTAGTCAGTGTTCGTCGGGATATGTGGACCCTGTCAGGTAGCCGTTGGTCCCGTGATTTTTGTTGGTCCCGTTGGCGGTGCTGCTGCTGCTGTGGTGCTTGTGATTGGCTGGGGGAATTTCATCTTCATCAGAGCTGGACTCTATGTCGCTGCAGTCGTCTTTAGACACCTGCAGAAATAACAAGAGTTAATTCGTATCTGTGTCAGTATCTGCAGCAGCCATGTGTGGTGGTTGTACAAATGGGCCTTTGTGTGTCAAACCAGTTGATTGTGCCAATCAATATCACTCTACACGCTGTAAAAGCCATGCAATCTATTTGCTAAGAGACCTCTGAACATGACATTATTGTGGCTGCAACTTTATTGATAAATCTTGCAATTGTTATTCCAAATGATTGCTTTATGATTTCGGTTTTTTGAATGTATTTTCAGAAAGTATATACTCTTTGTTGATTGCGATGATTGAAGGTTAATTTAGATAAAAGCTTCAGCCAAATTAAATGCAAAGTACGGTAAGGTTGTGTCAAATAAGAATGGACAATTATTATAATCACAATTTCCCAGAGCTTGACTTTTTGAAATCCTTATCATAAAGACATTCAATTTAGATTGATCTAATAGAGAGAAACAGCAAAACCACACATTTTACACGCTTTGATCAGAAAATCTTTGGCAATTTGGCTAGATAAATGATAAATAGATGATTAATTTATATATTTTTATTGATTAAAAAATGTGTTATTATATAATTAACGTCCAACTAGTAGATGCTGGGATTTACTCCCAAGTAGGGAACATTTGACCTGCTAGTTGCGCAAGTAAAAAAGGGGAGGAATTAATCCTCTTGGAAACGTGAATGTCTGCACAACATTTTAGACTAATACTGTATGTGAAATAGTTAGTAAGATATTTCAGTCCTAAACTGAAAGATTAACATTATCATACCTGAATCTGTGCTGCAAGCATATGCAATGATTAGATGAAAAAAATCTGAGAGAATCATGATTAATGAAAATGACTACATGGCTAAAGACATCTAAGCACAAAGTACAACCATTTATACATGATGTTCCCCTTTGAGGCTACTTACATGCAACGGATTCCATTTTCCCACCTTGACGGATGCAGGTAAGCAGGAAGAATAGAAAGGGACAGTCAAAAGTGGCTGTTGACAACACTTCACAGTCTTTATTTATGAACTCGCCAATTATGCAACAACAGGTATAAATGGAAGGTTTATGCAGAGGGGCTTGAAAGAGGAGCTGAGTGTAATGACTCACCTTCCCTTTGGAGATGGCTCGACACGCTGTCTTCACTATGAGGTAGGACCAGAAGGAGTGAAGGAGCTGCAGCAGGATCAGAAGCAGGTTGAAGACCCACCAGGACGGGTAGGGCCCTACAATCTCCCAACTCTCGAACAAGGTGGTATTTAAAATCCTTCCATGGCAACAGAGGGAGCAGGAGATAATTAACTTGGTGAGTTCAATTAGAAAAACACAAGGGGGTAAACGTACTTTCTCTTAACAGGGGAATTATTGTCCGTCCTGAGGATCAGGGAGACAAACAGAAATGTGTGTGTTTCGTTAACAGATCTGTGTCTTAGGAAAACAAGTGATTCATAGTCTTGTACTTCAAATTACTAATTGATTGAAAATCAATAGCCTGGTTAAGCTATCCTTTGGACAAGTCCTGCAAATGGCAGTCTGAGAATCATCCTCCAGATACTGAAGCCATGGCAACAGCTTCACAGTAATGACAACTTTACTATTGGTGTGATGGGGGCTCACTAACATGTAGTGTAGCATCATATAGTGAAACACAGGTGTGGAGCTGTGGGGTGTTGGCTTAAACCTGTTTCAATTCTACACAGACTATTTTACAAGCACCTGTTTTTCAGATAAACCTGAATTACTAATGACAGTACACTTGAATCTAAATGCCTTAAACATAATTTTTATGCTGATCAAAAATCAATGGTATCTTAAGGAAAAGCAGACAACTGCAGCTGCCTGAGTCCAAATCATGCCTCGTCCTGCTCATAAAAAGGTGTGATAACACTGCTGCTGCTGATGACTTTAAGATCCCTGCTGTGCACTCTTTCAAGGACTTACACGGATTTGTTTAAAGAAATAACATAAAACACTGACATTTTTTAAATGTAAAGCAGCATCATAAAATGCTGAAAGATCCAAAATCAACCCCTTTGATGTTTAACAATAAGATGTGTTGCTTTTCATTTGCTGTTTTCTTTGGCTTTCTTCAAAAGGTTCAAGCTGCTGTATCCATAGTAACTATTACTTAGCAACAACATTCACAGAGTGTCTGAACAGCAAACCGTTGTGGAGTGGTTAAAATCTTTGTTAGGGATGCCAAAAGTGTCTCTGTCTGCCTGTATGGACTGTGCTGTATTATAAATGACAAATGAAGTCAGAAGTCAGACTTCAGAAAGATTCTAACCATGATACACAAGAGACAGAATTGCACTTACCAAACAGGATAAACTGCCAGTCTGGAGCTTATGAAGACAATTGCAAACATTGCAAACAAGAGGTTGCAAAGTATCTGACATTTGGCATAGTTTGCCATTTTGGCAGCCTTGTAGAAAAAGAAAGAAACAATCATTCATCTTGGGAACAACTGTTTGAAATATCTCTGAAAGTATTTCTAAAATAAATATCTTTGAAATATCTTAAATAATATTTAAAACAGAGAGCTTTTTCAACATGCACCATGCCTGTATGATTCAATATTATACCACGTGCATGATATCAGACTGTAGCTGAGTTTAGATAAAGCTAAGCATGTATACTCACACACCCAACCATGGCCAAACTCTCCATCCACAGGCGTTTATTATCTCACCCATCCTCACCTCTATTAGCACGTCGGCTGCATCGTGGAGACACATGACCAGTGTTCCCACGCGGGCCATGTTGTTCACGTAGGAAAAGGTGATGAGGGAGATTGTTGCAACATGGTGCAGGAACATGATCAGGAAATCCTAGGGAAAAAGTTGTCAAGGAAATGTCACACAACTAGAGTACTGCCTTGTGGCTGTTTGAGTCACTGCATGCGGTACAAACTCATAGCATCTAGTTCAGACGTGTGATGGAGTCAGACCGACATGACTGCACACACCATAGCAATTTATTATTGTGTGTGTCATGATTGTGTGGATCAACGTCATTTAAAATAAAACCTTTGTCTTGTTGAACCATGTTCGTCATGTACAACTGGGATTTGCACAGCGTTTAAAAAAAGGTATTAACAGTAATGATAAGCCAATGATTAATACACACACAAAATAACATAGCAAGCACGCCGTAAGTGTCCGAGGATTGACGAACTACGTGTTCACTGACTGAATGTGTTGGTAATGATTTATATTGTGTCAAACTGGAAAATAGTCATTTCAAAATATGTTTGACATCTGTGGCGGGGGAATCATTCAATTCCTTAAGTCAAACATACTCCATACAAGCAAAAGTCATTATTTATGTCATTATTAGTGATGCATAAGTAATACAGCAGTATTGGTGGTTGGTCATGGTGAAGCTGCTTTCTAATGAATGTATATACTGTATGGTAGTTTTATTTCAGACAATGTATTATATTTCATAACCACATCATCTATTTTGTATGTAAAACTATTTTAGCATTTTTAAGTGATTAGTAACTTTATATCAAAATATGTTAGGTTTAAATAAATAAAATGTTCTGAGTTACATTCCAGCATTGTTAAAAAATGAGAAATTAATACTCAATAAAAAGAAATCAAACTTGAGGTAAAAATAACCTGAGCTCGCAGAAATCTGAAACATATACATTACTGTATTTAAAGTCAAGTCTACAGTACAATAGTATAGCTTTAGTCCTGTCTTGTCATTTGGTTTGGGATTGCCTTGAATAAACTCCAGGAGACTATGAGATGCAGACAGGTGGCACAGGGAAGCATTCCTCTAGCAAATCTTTAGAAATGTCTCAGCTCAAAGCAACCAGAACCAGTCCAACATGGTGACAGCATGAGGAGGAGGATGAGAAGGAAGAGTAATGATGCAAGATACAGAATGAAAGCAAGGCAAGAGTGTGCAGGGAGAACATACTGGAATTGGCAGGGGATGCAGAGGGTCTCCTCAGTGTAGTGCTGTGCATGAAAAAACTGAAAGGAGAAACAAAAACAGACAACATGCCAACAGTCAACAAAGAGATGACAGAGTGAAGGCATACACAGCATGGCATCGTGGGGGCTGCTGCGAGTGCGGTGAGTGAAGTGTTGTTGTGGAGAGGGGAGAGCTGGGATGGACTGGAGACAGGAGTACAATCATGGCTGGAAGGCATGCAAATTGATACTTGATGAACCAAAAGTGAAACAATATTGATAATGAAAAAAAAGGAGATGAAAGTGGGTTGAAGAATGTTTGAACAAGCTGATCTAAGTTCTTAGAAACCCTGACCAAGTTGGACATTTAGAACTTTATTAAGAGTACATTTTGCATTATGTGTAAACAGCAGTGATTGTATACATTTGATTTGTAAATAAGAAAGCAAAGTTAATGTCAGCTGGAGCAGCTGGCTGGAAATACTAGTGGATAAACAGGGAAATAGTGAATATAAAGACGCAAATACTAGTGGTATTGTATGCGTGCTGATCCATGAAATATTTTAGGATTAATAATGAATGCATCACAAATCGAATCCTCTTTTCTATTACTTTTCTTTCAAGGATGAATTCTTGCGTGGTATAATTATCTAAAAAAATAAAAGTGTAAACTTGAAAAACTCTACACAAATAGTTGGGGAAGTTTAACAGAGACAATTTCTGAATATCGAAAAAAGTGTTAATCCTTTTTGCCCTCGCACTATTATGTTATTTCACACCTCAGTGAGAATATGCTGAGGCAGAAAGCAAATAAACTAAACATTACAGAAAAATGGCCGGTGGACAGAAAGGCAAATAAAATGATGTTGTTTTTTACAACTACTTACAATGACTTAAACAAAAAAACTAAATGAACAGAAACGTCTGTTTCCAACACAAAATAAGTTATTTAAAGTGTCACATTTAGCATTTTTTACAGTTTCATGTTATTGGAGATGTGTGATGTATGTCTTGGTGTCTTGCAGTCATTCTTACCTTCCTCCTGATGTCTGTGAATTGGGAGAAGAATAAGGACAGGTAGAAAGACAGCTCCAGTATATAATAATAATGGATGTCCACAGTCAGTGGCTGCAAAAGACAAAAAAGCATCAAGGTTAAAACTAATATTTGAGGAAGTGGGTAGTAAGTCATCTTGTTATGATAATTGAGAAATGGTGTATTAAATTCCTTTTACCTGGTAAGGGTAGTTGTACCAGCACTCTTTAGTGTTCCAAAGCCATGCAGTCTGCAGAAAATAAAAAAAGTTAATACTCTTTTACCTAAATAATATAAAACAAATAAAACAAATAATACTTTAAAGAGACAAAGGTTAAGACACCACTGTGCTACAATTTGGTGTTAAAACCCCAGGGACAAACGCTCTAAAGACTCCAATTCCTGACAAAATCTGTTATATTTTAATAAAGCCTATAAAGAGCAGGCTCCGTTAACAACACTATAAATGCAGTGATAGGCTGTTCCCACACACACAATTGGAGTTTAGTTTAATATGTAATTTCAGATCTAACACATGACTATCAATGTGAACAATGAACAATGAGTAATTACCTTGATGGATTCTAAATTAAATCAGAGTTGTTTATAAAATACTAAATAACTGGTTTGAGAGATGCTTTTATAGACATAAAAGGAAGCTGGATTAAAAAGGAACAAGGGGGTGGGGTTGGTCAACCTCATATTAGGTTCTTATTCATAACATAATGGCATCAAGACGGCAAGAGAAATGGTAACTATGATTCATAAGAATGAGTTATAAGCAAACAGTGACCCATCACTGTTACTGAGTTTACGTCTCATGCACTCCTCTGCAGACCTGCTCTATTAATAAATCCCATGGAGACTGGAAGGAGCCTGCAGCGAGGATTGCCAGGGAATGAACTCTTTTCACAAAGTGCTTCATCATGCAACTTGTGTCTGTTTTTTTTCATGGCTTTTACCTATTCTGCGATTTCACCTTCTCTGTTTTCATTACAAAAATGTACACATTGCCATGAATATATAAACTAAATATATGAATCTATCTCAGCCACATATTTCTGTAATATTTAGCTGCCATAAAATGACAACAATTTGTGTGACTAAAAGGTGTAAAACAAGAGCTGAACTACACAGACATTGTGGCGACATACATGAGACTATTGTGTTCAAAGAGTGAACATTGAGGCAGAATTTGAAAGGTGAAATGTAAACTTCAGAGATAACGGTTAAGTCGGGGTTACTTTATTTATAAAGGTAAGCAGCATGTAGCTAACATTAGCCTATTTAGGGTTTGGTATTTTAGAAACAAAAAAAATACTTTGAAAGGTTAAACATGTACAGAACTCTCATTTTGACTTGTTTTGATAGTTATTTTTGTGTATAGTTACAAAATACACGTGAAATGTAAAGCATGCTAACTTTAACTGTAGGGGCTAACTGTAGCGCATATCAATATCACAATTGGAGCCTAAATGCAGCCAGAAGAAGCCCAATCAATATGTTATTTAAATTATGTTTTACCGTTAACACATCTTTAAGGCACTGTAAGGCAATATTTCATGAGTATTGTCCAATTTAATGATACGCTTTCAACACCATGGTCATCTCAACTGTCTTTATTTTGCAGCAGGCATTTCAATTAACCCTGCACATACATTATCGGACACACCTAACAATAGCACAAAAAAACATTGACATCCTGAGGCAGACAAGCACCGTAAAATATGCAGTTCATCACTGAGCACTACATACAGTACTTGGAAAAATGGATTGGATATTTAATGAAAGGCAACATTTAGAATTGGTAATACTTTTTATTTATCAGATCATTTTCTGCTCCTTTCCTTGTATGATCCATTATTCAAAAATACTTTTTGCACTAGGCTTTCTTGCAAATTGCCTTAAATGAGTCCCATACACCATCCATTTACTTGCCAGTCTCATGACTAGGCAGCAACCATGCGAGCAACCACAGGATTTCCATGCTTGCCATGTACTTAATGTGAAGTAGAGAAAAAAAGGTTTCAAACTCAGTGACTCATTTTAACTCTAAGTCATAGCAGCAGCCTGGTGCTCATTTGTAAGTAAGGAACACTTACCTTTTTAAGGAAACGCACTCCATAAGTAAATATGTATAGATAGAATGTAAATCTCCACCTGAAAGAAAAAAGGAAAGAAGATACGTAATTAAGATACATTTCAAAAGGTTGGACATTTCATTTGTTTACTTTTGCTTGACAAACTTGTTTAACATTTTTTAGTTTTTTGCCATAACTGCAGTGGTTTTAGTAAGCTATGCGCTAATGAGGAGGACATGCGCCTTAAAATGTACCCTTAGCTGCGTGCAGTGTGATTGCAATTCTTTTCATTCAGCTTTATGTATCTTTCTCTTTCCCAATTTAATTTCTCATCTTTATTCCATACTATAATTTGGGACATTGGATTGAGATGGTTAATTTATAGAGTGTTAATCTGCTAAAAACAATAAGCAAAAAATAATACAGCTGAATCACATCCTGAAGTCAAACAACATACAGTAAAAACATTAGGGTACCAGGGGTTGTGAACACAGCTTGTTCGGCATCCTACTTTTGTTGCTCTGTTCCTACATTCAACACACTGTGGCTCACTATGTGGCTTTCATGCCAGTAATCAAAGATTTGAAGTGGTGTGAGGTCCTCTTATTTCCTATCAAACTCAAACCGGGGTGAGTCACTGAACCTTCACATTTGTGAGTGAAAAAGACAAGACACTCAGAAATGTCCCAGCCCATCTTGATCAGAGCTTTATATAACCCTGCACCTAATGTACAGTAACTACGGCAACACAATGATAGGGAACGTTATAATGAGGTCTGGGCTTACAGGCAGAGAAGAGAGTGCTTCAGCTGACACTTCAGTGATCAAAGTCTTGCTGAGCAGGGTGATGTGCATATATACTGGCTTATAACAGTCAGCAACTGGGAGGAAGGATATAAGACTGGTCTAATAGCAAGCCCGCTTACTACACACCTGTGGAAGTTGCATCAGACAATACCATGTGTCTCTACTGGGATAAAAGCTCATTTGTTTGTATGGCTTGAAAGGGAGACCCCCTGTTGGTTGTCTTTTGGTTGTCAGAGCATCTCGCAAAGTAGTTAAGTGTAGAATTGTGGATTACATGTTTTTTCCTAGTGTAGCCTAAATTCTAGTATACATAAAACATTCGATTCTGATTACAATGCAATAGCATTCACGGAGAAAAACTAAGGAGGCACAAAACAAGGCTTCATTTCTGGGCCATCTATGGCGGTGACAGAAGCTGTATAAGCTGTCATGTTAGACGAGGTTTTGCATGTTGGTGGTGCCGTGTGGTTGTTACAGCTGAACTGAAATCGAACACATTTAGACATCCACAGCCTCCAAACACAACATGACACGAACAGAAAGAGAACAGGATAAATCAGCTTCTCTGTGCACGCAGAACAGAGCTAGTCATTTCAGGGTTTCCCGCAGCACTTTATAGCCCCCTCCCCCCGGACAGCCCACCACCTTAACTAACAACATTTCTGCGGGAAACCCTGCATTTTATGTGAACGTTTGTTCAAGGTTTTCAGTTATAGCTCTGTAATGAATGCTGGAGAATCTCTAAGGATGTTAACACAAGGCCCATTATAAGCTGCTCTTTGTGCTTGATCAACACTATTGTAAAACCAAATTAACTAAATTAAAGTCTACCTGGCACACAGTAAAGACTGTTGCATGGCAACTGGTTCATCACGCCTGCAAGAGTCTTTTTCAAGTGCTGTTGAATCGCTGCTATACATGTACAACCACAATGACTCACACCTGCTTCCCATGAATACTTTTTCTTTCCCAGAGTCAAACACAGATGTTCTTTTTTGTCATTGTGAGATACGTTTCTTTTCAAGAAGAAGTCTTGATTAAGATCGGTTTTACATTTTAAATGTTAAGTATTTAATTAGTATATTTTATATTGGTTTATTTCCTATGCATAATGCAGCAGAAAGTAGCTCAATACACTTTGATATGCTGGATAGTATCTGTGGCTAGCAAATTATGTGTCATATTTTGATTAACTTGGCCTGTAAACTGGCTAAAAACTGTAGTTAATGTTGCACAATAATAGCAGGTTTATGTAAAGTGCTGTGGTTCATAACAGCATCTTGCATAATAGGTTGAATACATTAATTAACCATTCACTAATTAAAATGATAATATGTTTAAAACTGCTACTCATCTATCGATCATCACTAACAAAAAAGTGTAGCGTGGGCGGGATATCAAGCGGACAATGTTTGATTATTTAATTCCATGTTGTCACTTCTCAAGGTGGGTAGTCTGAGTACCAGCTGGCTGCAACTTTTTGCATTTGGCTGGTTTAACATCAAAATTAAGTCATGAAGAACACGTTTTGATAAGCATTAAGTTGTGCAAAAATGTTAATATCTATTTAGTCAACGCCTTTACTTGCCAGACTGTAATGGCTGTTCCTTCCACCTTAGTGTACACGTCTAATTTGCGTTTATTACCAAGCCTCATTTACATTTTTCCAAATGAAAAAGCGTGTTCATAGCCAGTTATTTAAATGTGGTAAAAGATGACTGCAACTAATCTAGGAAGACACGGGTGTGGCTATCCTCTCTAAGAACACATTTCAATGGCTCATCTCTCAGCTGTCCTATAAAGCATCGGCTGAGCACAAACATGCTTATTAGCTGCCGCCTTGGTGTCTGCCGAGCTGCCTTTAGAGAGGTGTGCTGGCGGAAAGGTATGAAAATCCTATGTCCAATATATCAGTCACAGGAAAAGCAGTAATAAGAATATTTGCTGTCTTAAAGGTATTATAGCATTTTTTCGCAGAGGAAGATGCCTTAATCATTTTTTAAGAATTAACTTCACCATTGGTGTTTTACACAAAGAGATCACAGTAAAATGGCATTATTTGCCTATTATTTTAAGTCTGAAATTTGATAAAACCATGAGATGAGGTATAATTGCAGTGACTAAAAAAGCAATAGCTTTCACTTTTGGGATATGCCCTTTTTTTGCTTTCTTGGTAAGAACAGGATGAGAATATCTGTTCTTGCTAATAATCTTCTCTTCTAACTTTTGGAACGAAAGGGAATTAATATACAGTAAACCAATTCCTTCAAATATCAAATATGGTTGTAATATGTTATATCGGACATGTTTTTTTTACATATAAAACTGCTGTGTCAAACCTATTGAAAAATAATGTACATGATATATTATGAAGCCAAAGATAGACATTACAAGATAAAAATAGTTACTTTAGTAACATTTATTCTTGTCACAGAAATACACTGTCTCACATATCTTATCACATATCCTCCTTATGCTTTTTGTTCTCAGTGAAGTAGAGAAGAGATAGGATTGAGGAAGATGAGATGAGACAAGACGGAGTATTGAGGACATCTTCTTCAGCCTGCCCTGACCAAGGGGAACTGACGAGAGTAGGGACTTTGAGGTGAAACTACACTGAAAAAACTGTTCATGTTCATTTTTGTAAACAGTCAACACCATTTTAATCTAGATTTTTTTTCTCGCAATGAACCTGTTTTAGGAAATCCTGGAAAGATTTTAGGTTTCTTTTGTAAAAAGAGAGGTTACTGTGGATGTCTTGAAAAACAAAATCAATACTTATACTTGTTGGAATGTTTTTTTTTGCTGTATATCTTGTTGAAAAAGAGGCAGTAAACAAACTCTATGCAGGGTCTTCATTATTTCCAGACCAAATGTGCACTGCTCCTTTCTCTGTTTGCATAATGAAAAGACTAGACAACAGATCAGCCGACTGAAAACTGAGAGACAAAGAATTCTATCAGTCTGCAACAGCTGTGCATGAACGCCTAATTACAGCACCATCGCTGCTGGAAAGCCTAAAGCCGGACCCGTTTGGAGAATTGCACTGTAAGCAAATGAGACAGTATACTCGGCCAAACTATTGCAACAGCCTAATATCTCCTGCGGTCAATTATGCTGCATGCTGATAACGGCTTTGATACAGTTGTTACTTCGAGAGATTGAATGCCAGCTAATCATGTTCAAAAAGCTCAAGCAAGGAAGCAGTTTATTTTCAGATTCCTGGTTGATGTTGTAACAGCAGTCCAGTAGTTTTACCAGCCAGCAGTGTTCTACCCTGTGAACAAGAGCCTCAGGCGGAGCAGAGGATGTGAGGCTCCCTGTGTCTCAAACTGCCAGATTGGCTGTACCGGTGTCAGACATGACCGTGCTCTGACAGCCACACTCGCTTGATGTCCTTTAACATCGCACTGCTAAGTAACTACAATTTCCCTGATGGCAAATGCTTTACTAAAGATTAGCCATTTCTCCGTTACAGCCTGAGAAGGTTTGTTGTCTGCACTGGGACATGTTTGACTATTATCGCAGAGCAGCATCAAAACTCATGGGGCAATCTTTGAAGGCCATGGATCCAGAGAGGGTTTACCAAAACTAAATATAATCATGATGGCTGTTAAAGGGCTATACCAGCAATTATTGTTTTGTTTCTCCATAAAGCATAAACGATTGGTGGATTAACTGATTAGTCAATACACTGAGAATTAATTGGCAACTTTGGCTACCCTTGTTTCAGTCATTTTTCAAGCAAAAATGCCAAACATTTACCCGTTCCAGTTCCAATATTATGAATTTAGAAACTGGTATTGTTTATATAATAAGTTTAGGCTGCACATGTTCTTTTCGATTACTATCGTTTCTGGTAACTGGCCCGTAATGTGTAGTGGAGTGACCCGTTTACCTGTTCACTTGGTCGGAGAGATTCAGACAAACAATGAGCTACAGGCTCTGGGTTTTTTTGTGGACCATCAGGTCCTGCTTCAATAATTCCATTACAGAAATTTGTTGTGGATATTTTGGTTTGTTAAACATCTTAAAAAGCATCTAGGCGTGAGTGTGTATTTTGAACGTGCAAAATCCTATTAGCCTAGTAGTGACTTTTTAATGGATAGTATACACTACAGTGAGGATTTGCTGCGTTTATCTCTTCATTTATAACATTTTTAACAGGACATATTTGGGTTATGTTCTGTTGATTTACCAAAATACATTATTCTGGGACCTGAGACATTTTAATGGGCATTTCCTCTTTTTAGATATTGTGTAAATTTTTCAATTGATATTTGTTATTAATGAAGCTATAGCCATAAGCTTAACACAACTGCCAGCTTTTTGTAAAACATGTTTTGTGGATAAAACAATGCCTATTTTAATTACTTTTCACCCATAGCTTATTAGCCGACAAACAAAAGAGTGATACATGACAGCAATAAGACAGATATGGCCTTCACTATTTCTGGAAAATTAAAGTCTATGCTAGTTATTTTTCCTAAACTTAAATATTAGAACAATTGGCTTGCATCTCAGTTTGGGTTTGCTGTATGATAAGGTGTTAAGGCTGATTTTCCTTACATGCTTTCACAGAATCGGGCAAGGGTACTGGGCTTCTCCTGGTTTCGGCGTTGTCTGAACCAGCGCTGGATGGTCCGCACATCCCAGTCAAGCTGTTTGGACAGACCCTCCAACCTTTTCTCATCTGGGTGCTGGCAAGACAACATAAACACGGCATAGCTTAGTTTCATTGAGGCACACATATCATTAGATATACATACTAATTATGAAAAGAACACATGCACCACCTTGGTTATAGCAGTGAAAACCTTCTCCAGGATAGCATTGGGTTGTGCTTTCTGTGGCCCATTTGTTTGGATCTTGAGGCCCATGGCACATGGTCTTGCAATAAACCTGCAAATAAAAATAACATGACTTGTATTGTTTGTATTTAGGATTAGGGACACAAGGCACCAGGAAGTATGCATATGAACACACTCTTTGCAGGTGTGCATCTGCTTGTTACCAATTCTTCTTTTACTCTAACAGGATATGAATGTTTTGAACACAGGTGGTTTTCCCCAGGTTATCTTGAGAAAGAGCATTTCTGGTTAAAAAGTCAGTATTGTGTCATCATATCATGTCATATACAGACAGTGTGAGTTTCCAATGATTCATTTGATAAAACACAAACAGTGAGGCAGTTATGCTAACCAATTCAACTATTGGAATAAACTGTTTACTATAACTAAAACAATGATATATGCAATATCTCATGGATTTAAAACATTGTAAATGATACACCATGACTAGTGCCTTTACTGTTTCAGCAGATCTTCCCTTTTTAAATGATCAAACTATGTTTTTAGGGACTAATACTGAACATGTGAGGGGTGTAGTGGGGCCTTACTCAATACTTGTAAAAATACTTCTGACCCATATGCCTGACTGTACCATCATGGCTTGATTATTGTACAATAATATAAGATGGTCATATCTGGAGCAGTAGAGTGACAACAAACCACCCGGATAAGTAAAAGGAGCCGATCACCGGCATGGTTCTTTGTCTAAATTCAGGTTGGAGCAGAGAGGACAGTAACTGGATTTGGCAGATACAGTATGGTTACTTGACCGCACCGTGTGTATATGCTCTGACAGATGCATCAAATGCAGACAGCGCGTAACGCTGCAGGCCTGCAGAAACAAGGATGATCAACCATGGTGATTTGTGGGCTAACCAGATAAGATGCCATTGTTTAGATAACAGATTGAAAAACATGGAAAGCGGGGTGTGCTGCCTGCATCACCCACCGGAGCATTTCAGCCACACAACAAACCGTACCACAGCCACCTGGATTATCGCATGTGCTTAGACCCACCTTTCAAAAACCAGCCGAATCATAAAGATGCAGAATGCTAAAGGACACGCCAGATACAGATCCTCGGCTTGCGGGAATGTTGCTTCATCTGTGTTTTTTAAGTCAGCCCAGGTTACATTGTGGGGGAGCCAGAATCTCTCGTTCCAAAACCACGCCAAAATACCGGCCATCTCCCTGCAGCAGACACCGTAACCGGGGGGAAAGAGAAGTCGTTGGCCCGCTGTGTCCCGGAGGTCTCTCACAGGCGATCTGACCGTGCACCGTGGCTGATGATGAGATATCCGTGTGAGCCGTCCGTCCGCTTCCCCTCAGCTATCCCAGTGTAGGGAAGTAGACTCAATCAGCTCCTCAGCGACTGATTGGTGCGTTGAAATGTCATGCAATACACTCGCTTTACGTTATGCCGGCTATAACGGCGTAATCAAGGTAGACCACGTTTTGTGTAGCACATATAGAGTAACACTAACAGTGTATGTTTCCTTATGAACGGACTACGGAAGGCTAAATGCCTTTTGTTTTGTTTTTTAAAGCTATTTTTACACATCTTGCGGATGTATTATAGTAGGAAACCCCACACTATCCTGCCTACCATGTGAGGTGTCGTCTTCAATGTATTGTTATAACCAGATTCAAACAGAATGTGAATATTTTTTTGTGAGACTGAAAGTTAAGCAGAATGTATGACAACACTAAAGAGATGGGCTACATCATGTTGGTTAACCACGCCATCTACTGACAGTTTCGATGTAGTACACCTCTGGGATGTGAAATTCATAAATGATCTGATATCTTTAGTCATTGGTATATTTGGGCACTAACACACTTTCTTTTTCAATAAATATATACATTTTAAGGCTTTCGTTTTTGGTGCTCTTGAACTTTATTGCATAACAATAAAATAAAAATAATTTAAAAAAAACAAGATATTAGAGTTGTAAAATATTCTCCAACCATTTGTATCAATGAATTATCCCCACTTGACAGACTGAATACAAATATGATTGTGTATGTTTAATTCTCCAGCATGGATAAGTGGTGACATGTTGTCCCCCAAGTCATCATCTGATTGCAAACCCCTAAGGCTAATTTAAATGGTCACAAATGGTTTCAAGACAAACATAGCAAATGAACAAATGAAAAAGGAAGACTTAAAACACAAAATTCATGCTTTGACTCACACTGATGCTCAAACTCAAGCTGCAAAACTAAAAGGGATTTTATCTGTCATGTACTTTTGGCAAATGTTTGATTAATTATTCCATCCGTTTATATGGGGCTTAACCTTTAAACATATACATCTATGAACAAAATATTCTTTCAACAAAATAAATGTGTTTTTACTTGTACTCCAACTTGTATTGGCATCACATTTAGAAGCGGTAGTATAATATCTTTAGATTAAAGCAACATTTCCTGTGTAGATTTGTACATGAAGAAACATTTGTTCCACAGTCCCAACATCTCTCTTTTAGATTCCACATAAAATGTTGTCATCCCAAATACATTTGAGTAACACGTTTTATTTTCACGTGTTTAAGGTAGTATTGTGTTGTAAGGGCATTTTCTAATTAATTACGCTTGCTTCAATACACAGTTGCCTTATTTCTGATTCAATGTTGTAGTCAAGCTGGTCAATTTATTATTTTGAGGGCAACAGGAATGGCCTTTAGGTTTCAAGGTTTCAAGGTTTTATTTGTCATATGCACAGCATATACAACGTATATGTTGGCAATGAAAATCTTATATCCCATGCTCCTCCAACAACTCAACATACATGGTGCATATAAGATAAATAACACACATAATATGTTATTGTATTGTGTGTGTGTGTGTGTGTGTGTGTGTGTGTGTGTGTGTGTGTGTGTGTGTGTGTGTGTGTGTGTGTGTGTGTGTGTGTGTGTGTGTGTGTGTGTGTTTATTTTAACTAAATTCATCCATGAAACATTTTTACCATCTTTTTCCATCAGAGTTCCTAAAAACAAAGATTGATTAATCAGGATGTATTGTGCCGTATATGATTATGCTTATTTTTGAAGTTCAAATAAAAGATAAATTGTTGTCTGATCTGACAGTTTCACAGGAAACTTCAATACGTCATAATCAAAAAGCAATAAAAACTGAATTCCTCCTACTTTTTTTTGCTTAAGGTTGCAATAGGGATGACAATACAAAGATGCAATGGCCCCATCTACTGATCATTGTTTACAACGTCACTTGCAGTTTTGCCTACTGAAGTCGTCACACATACGTGGTACTGTTTCACACTAGCGGCTGAAGTCGTTTTACATATTAAACCAACGTTTAGACACTACTTTAGAAGAATAATCGCTATATAAAGTAACAAAACAATAGTAGCTTAAAGACAGGAATTGCTGGCTTTTCAACTACCTGTCAGTCTCCTAAGATGGTAATAGTGATTTGTATTCATTGTCTTCCTGTGTATGGAACCATTGTGTAGTCAACTGGCATGTCAGTGCGCGTGCGGTCCGTTATTTTCCGGGTTGTGTCACATCGCCAGCTGACATTTGTAGTGAGGAGGGGAGGTCAAATTTGACTCTCTCTCTCTCTCTCTCTCTCTCTCTCTCTCTCTCTCCCCCTCTCTCTCTCTCTCTCTCTCTCTCTCTCTCTCTCTCTCTCAGTGTCTGTCTGTGAGAGAGGCTGCTAACTAGCGCAGAATCATCATCATCATGGCGGATCAAGGCGAGTCTCCAGCTCCCGTCCTCCAGCCGCAGCCCGCGCTGACAACCAGCTGGCCAATTACCAGAGAGTCGTACGAGCTGCAGGAAGTCATAGGTTAGTACTGGGAGATGTGATGAACGCTGTATTTTATCACGGAAAGACACGAGTTATCAGCTTGGAATGACGATGAGGGGCCTACCGGCTTTTTAAAAAAAATAAGCAGTAGCCTCCTGCATTGCTTTGCAATGCGGATGTTAACAGGCACTTTTAGAGACTACCGGTCTACATCAGCTGCATCCTGCATGTGATTGGAAATGATACTCTCGGTAAATGCGACTTGGATTATAGTGACCTACTCCAGCGGTGCCTGGTTATGGCTCGTGTCCAGTTTATTAGCCATTACTGAAATCACAGATGCTGTATCTGTCACTATGTGTTATTCAACATGTGCTATCTGTGATGGCACGTAATCATCTCAAATGGGCGATGTTTCAACTCTAACATTAACTTAATATTAACAATACGGCTAAATAGGGTAGCCTAATACTGGTAGGCCTAATATGATGATAAAAAAAGTCAACTCCTTGCGGTCATATTACTTACTATTATTTTCTGTCATTAGTACATGTTTTTAGTGTAAAAAAGTCTAGTACGTCTTTCAATGTTAGGAAAAAACTTTTTAAAAAGCCCATCATATTTAAAGAAAACCAGAGATAGATGTCTTTAATTGTGTCTTTTACGTCTGACAAACTGTGTAAAAACTATGCAAAATAAAACAGGAAAGAAGCTTCCTTACATTATAATTTTTTTATCAATTCTTTACTACAATTTTAAGCACAAAATAGTTGTACCTCAAAGTCAGTTTACTTTTTACACAGTACATAATCACTTGTTAACCCTTGTTTACATTCATATACTTATATAAAAATAAACCTTAATGAGTTGTAACCTTAAGACTGTCGATATGCTGGTTGTATATTTATGAAAATGTTAAATGTGCTGTAGAATTTTCTTCCTTTTTAGTTAAACTTTTAAAAAGTTAAAAAAGTTATATGCCAGCACAAGTCACAGAATACTCAATTTCGGTTTTGGATCATTTACTTTAAGAAGTAGTATTAACTAACTAAAAACAATATTATAAATCTCCTATTGAAAGGGGCAAAAGGAAGTTGGCTGAATATTTTTGGCACATGCATGAAATGTGTAGATGAGCCGAAAACTCATATCATTGCTGATAAGAAGTAGCACCCCAGCTGTGGTCTGCAGGCACTGATGAGTTAGGGACCCCCTACCCCCCCCCCCCCCCCCCCTCTGTTTCATAATCAGCCGGTAAGCACCCAGATCTCTTGTGAGCGCTCCTTATCTGTCCTAACAGTTGAAAAGCAATATGCGATGTGTCACCACTTCTTGGTGTGAACGTCACTACTCCAGCATGACCTGATTTTTACTGAACACAGTAAACAACTCGTCTTATTGAGAAAAGTGTATTTAAAGTCAGTGTATGTTAATGTCCGCCAGCACACATGAACGATGAATGCCAAAACATAAACACAAAACCTGAGGAACAGAAGGCCCGACAAATTCCACCAAGCCACAGAGTGATGGTGAATTTAAGAGTTGTGTTCCAGCTGTCTGTGTTGCGTGTCCCTCTGTGCTCCTGTCCACTCTGTCATTGCTCTGTTGTGTCTGTGATTCCAGGCAGCGGGGCCACAGCTGTGGTGCAGGCAGCCCTCTGCACCCCCAGACAGGAGCGCGTCGCCATAAAGAGAATAAACCTGGAAAAATGCCAGACCAGCATGGATGAGCTATTAGTGAGTACAAAAAATACAGGCTTATTTTTAAAATGTCTTTGTACCACTATCTAATATCTTACTACTACTACTTTTCCTAATACTATTGTTGCCAAGCCCTATCGTACAGGACTAGTGTACAAGAGGTAATATCCATGTCTGTATTGTACGCAACATTCGGACGGGGAAAAAAAGGCTGAATGCTACTCATATTTTCTGACATCAACCCCACATATATTATGTAGACTCGGCATAATGTTTGCTCAAGTTGAAATATTATACTGGATAACATGTATATTTAATATTTGAGTTAATACATTATATAGGCCTATTTATGTTACTATAAAAAAGTCTTGCTCTGTTGGCTTTGCTAATGGATCTTCATGCCATTCTTTTGGATCAGCCTCCTGACTGAGCAAAGGAAATGCTTTCATATTTATTAATATATAATTGCCTAAACAGGCGTAATAATGATGGACCTGGGAAAAGGCAGAAAATAGGCCCAGAGTAAACAAAAAAAAACATTGCAAAATGAAACACAAAGAGATGCCAATTCAGGTGACCCCGATGATCTTTTGGAGGTAATTTGCAGTTCTTTTTTTGGTCATTTCTAATTTACAAGTAATGCGGATTGATCATTAGCAAAGGATTAGGATCACAGACAACCTCAGCAATGTTAATCCTAGTCCCGTGTGAATAGGGCATCGGTCTGAATAACAATTTTTATACTTTCCACTTTAACATTGCCCGACACATTATAAATCCTGTTGTTTTTCCCAAATAATAGAAAGAAATCCAAGCGATGAGCCAGTGCAACCATCCCAATGTTGTCACCTACTACACTTCCTTTGTGGTGAAGGATGAACTTTGGTTAGTCATGAAGCTTCTGAGTGGAGGTAAGCTCCATATGCCAAGATACCTGTAACCAGATCTATGTCTTTCTAATGAAAGCTTAGTGAGTCTGCTGATTACTACATACTGTAACAGCTGCCTGTGTTAAACCTTATTTATTCTGCAGATGTCTCAAATAAAACAATAGTGTAGTCATTCCAAGTATACTAATTGTCTCTGGACTATTTTAATTGTCATATACCTATAGTCTGCATCTAATTATAGCTTATAAAGTAACAACTGGCAATAAATCAAACATTAGAAGTACCTTTTTTGTTTTGTCTTTACAAGTGATGTGTACAAGAAATTAAACAATGATTTAATCAGCATTTTAACAGCTGTTTTCCATTCCGATCCTAAAAAACATTGGTTTGAATCCTCAAAAAGTATTCTTCCAGCCCAGTTTTATATTCTGGCTTCATTACAGTTATCAGGAGGCAGTAGTAGACTCTTGGCTGCTTGCTTTTGTAAACAGCCTACCGCTCTCACTTGTGAAGGAGTTACAGCAGTGATGTTACTCACTCTAATGTACTGCCTTTAACGCTTTACCCTTTAAAGGACAACAACAAATTAGCAGAGACTAAGTAATTTGCACCTGGATATTGATCAGTAATGACTCGGGGTAACCCTGCAGCAAATTTGTGTTTTTTTATTTATATGTGAAAAATTAACAGAATGGTTTTCTCTGGTGTGTTTTAAGGCTCTATGCTGGATATAATTAAGCACACAAACAAAGACGAGGACAGAAATCGAGCGCTAGATGAGCCCATTATTGCTACTATATTAAAAGAAGTCCTTGAGGGCCTGGACTACCTGCACAGAAATGGACAGATTCATCGGTAAGACTTTTAACATTTGATCTTGATTCTGAAGTTCATTGCTGCTTATTCATCATAATAATGAAGAAAACCCAGTAATAACATCCATGTCCTATATGTGCATATTGTGTAAAACATATAAAATGCTGTCATTCTCTGGAGGAGAGAGATAAACAAATGGCTACCGGTTAATTACATTTTTTGCCGAACAGTGCAGTTATTGTGTTCTCTAAACTCTGAGCATTTGAAGGTCACTGAGAGGCTTGGTCCTCTGTCAGCCCCTTGGGCAGAGTTCCAGATGGTGGTGGGCTCTGGGACATGTTACATGAATGGAAGAATCAATGCTGCTCTGCGTGACTTTGTTGTTTGACTATGTTTGCATTTTGTTGACCTCAGGGATGTGAAAGCTGGGAACATACTACTGGGAGAAGATGGATCTGTTCAGATTGCAGGTTTGTTGAACATGATTCTATTGTACTCTGTCACACTCATTCTTTCCTTTAATATCATAAGACAAAAAGCAGGAATGCCTAAATGGTAGAACTGAATTCACAGATTGTATGAATTTGATGCAAATATAAGTGTTTTGTTATTAAGTCATAAATCAAGGTGCTCTAACATGAGACATATAATGTTTCTTGAAAAACAGACAGTATATTTAACAGGTTTGACGATAATACGTTTTTAAGAGACATTAAGATATATACAATATATGTTATTCAACAAATTATTGAAAAACTCTGTAAAGAAATTGAGCTAAATATTTTCGGGTCTCCTATTTTTGGTGTCAACTTCTATTGAATTGGTTAAAAACATTACGAAATGATATCTAATATCAAATAAAAGCTTACGTTTGGCCAGATATTTTCTGTACACCCCACAGTGTTTACCACACAACATTTTTAATGAACAAAATGCTATATATTGTACTTGTTCATGTATAGCACTTCTAATATTTTCATGTATGAACGATGTATCGGCTATTTTTTATATTTTCAGATTTTGGTGTCAGCGCATTCCTAGCCACAGGGGGGGATATGACTCGAAACAAAGTACGAAAGACCTTTGTTGGCACACCATGCTGGATGGCGCCCGAAGTGATGGAACAGGTGAGTCTATCTTTATCTATACTTAAAAAGGCAGAAACTGGTGTGAAGTTTATTTCTTTTTTATAAAAAATGTGTTTGTCTGAGTGTGATTCTGCTGCAATTAGCACTAATCACGTTGGGAATATAAAGTTAATACCATTATATTGATGAACGTTTGCTATTTCAACCTCTAAAATAATAAAATGAACACAATGCCCTTGAGATTAAGTTTATTTAATGTTTATATTGTATCCACAGGTTCGAGGATATGATTTCAAAGCCGATATCTGGAGTTTTGGAATAACAGCGATAGAGTTAGCAACAGGCTCTGCACCCTATCACCGCTACCCTCCCATGAAGGTGAGAGTTCTGGATATTCTTGTTGGTTGTTATTGTATCCTTATTATGTCTTCTTTACCACTATTTTTGTAGCTTTTTGTTAAATCAAAGAACTTACTAAACCCTATAAAGTTTCATCACCAGCAAAAAAAGTGCTACTTTCGATATTACTGGAAAAACCAACAACGTTGTAACTTTGCTCAACTGTTTTATGTAAAGGAACCTGTTGCTTTCACTTTCCTCAGCATTTCTTCTACAAACAGTTTCCTGCTTTGAGTTTCTTTTCCTCCACTACAATTTTTGTGCTGCTGCTGAAATGTCAGAGTGATTTTGATTTAGTTTTCTTGTCTCTTTAGGTTTTAATGCTCACCCTACAGAATGATCCACCCACTCTAGAGACGGGTGTAGAAGACAAGGAAGCGCTAAAAAGATACGGCAAATCGTTTAGAAAACTAATAACCATGTGCCTTCAGAAGGATCCTGCCAAAAGGTCAGCACCACATTCCTTACAAACACCAAATATTTCAGAGAAATTAGATGATGCAATGTGCGATCAATAAAAAACCTGATTAACATTCAGTGTGGGCTGTGTTGTGATATATTGTCAACACTGTGATGTTCTCTCTCTCTCTAGGCCGACAGCCGCAGAGCTTTTGAAGTGTAAATTCTTCCAAAAAGCCAAGGTATTTGTTTCTTTTCAAATATTTGACTTGCTGTCTTTGTTTGCTTTTGTTATGTATTGGCCTCTTGCCAACGCCATCAATGACTCAACCCTGTATGTTCAAGTTTTTTATTAGTTTATGATCATAAAACATCCTTTGATACGTCCAAAAACAAAAAAAGTTCACAAGGACGATGCATTTATTTTAATATACTATCACATAAATAAGTACAATGGATACAAATAAAACATTTAAGTCTTTCCCTGTTTCAATTCTATATCCTTGTCTAACTCAATATGTGGACACTGGTCTTAACTTGTAATTTAATTTTAAAATGTTGTGTAAATAAACAAATAAGGTTGATTGCTGATGGCTAATATCTAAAATGGAATTTGTATCTCATGATTCAATTCAATAATCATTTCGTGATTCAATATTTTGTGAGTTTTATCCACTGATTGCAATAACATGAACACAAAAACATTCACTAAATTAACTATATGTATTAATGATATTTTAATTTATGTCTTACAGAACAAAGAATATCTGATTGAAAAGCTTTTGTGTCGTGCACCAAAGATTTCCCAGCGAGCGAAGAAGGTATGTTGACCCAAGCGGTCCCTGTGTAATAACTCAGTTATTGACTAAACACGAACACATTATGGCCGAGTGCTGGGATTGCCAGTAGTTCACCAGAATGTTGCATTTACAGTCAACACAAGCTACGCACTCTGGCTTGCTTCAGCCCCTCGGACGCAGTTTATGCCTAAACTATTTTGTAGATTATGTAAAAATATGGGCCACTCTGCAGCAGAGTTAAACTGACATAGATTTATTGATATCTTGCAGCTCTCCATATGTGGCACACTCAAAGACAAACAGGATTAAATGAATTGTTAACATCAGGAAGGAGCACTTAATTTAGGTCGCTCGCTCTGTTGCACACTGGTCACGGTTTACTAGGAGGAAGTGCAGTTTTCAGGCCCAGCTGATATTGGCTTCCCATAATACTTCGCCTGACTAGCTGTGACAGAAATGGGAACAGAGGTCCGTTGCTGGAAGGCAGAGTGGCCGAGTGGAGGGCTGGAAATTCACAGACTGCTCCAGAGTAAATGTAAGGCATAGTGGATCGCAGGGCTGTTACTGTGTATGACGTGACTGTTACGCACAGACGGGACCGGGTGTCAATAAAGGTTGAGGCAACTGTTGTAGGAGTGGCATCATGTTGTTGAGGTGTGTTGATGGGTAAAGTGGTAACTACAGGCATCTTTTGCAGTCATAACAATGAATTGGAAATTACTTATTGCTAAATAGTAGTATGTATTTCAGACACCACTGTTCCAATTTAGACTGTATTGACTGTACTGAATCAGATGATGTGAGATTGGATCTGAACGATCTGCACTTTCGGTCAGATTTTGACACACTGCAATCTATATGTTGTGTAGCCATTGTATCACAAGACGGAAATGCACAATTACTGCACGCTTACTGCATTTAATACACTTTTTGTAGTCCTGTAATAGAGAGCATGCACAGTGAATACATCCAGGTAATGTCTTTTTCACTCGATATCTTCGCTGGATGAAATGTATGAGCCACAGAGCCGGTGTCCTTGTTATTTTGTGCTGATTTGACCTACAGAGCCATCTACATTATGCATTCAGCAAGCAGTACCCACAATGCAGGGAGAAGCAGTACTGCAAAAGCATATTTTGTTTTTAGGTTGCTGTGACGTCTTTAAACTAAGACTACTGCAGTCTCACTCTAGTAAGATGTTGTCCAGTTAAACCACCTTGACCTCGTCAAAGTTCAATAGTTTACCTCTGCCCCTCTGTTCCTTGGTGTTCTTGTTATGTTCCTGTAGTTTCTGTCCTGTGTGGTAAACACATGCAATTCTACTCCCAGGGAACAAGTACTATGTGGGTTTAAGGAGAGACGAGACTTGAAGCCAGAACGCTGTTATAAAACCTTACTGTTTAGGTCTACCGTGTCCTTGAGCATACTGTAGTAAATGAAGAAGAGATGGCAGATCCTTCAGCCGTCTGTCACCAACCAAGCCATTAAAAAAATGCATCTGATTAAAAGAGGGAAAACTCAGGATTAATATCCCTATAAAAGAAAGACATGATGAACACGGGAAATTGATTCGTATTTGAAATATAAACTATGAAATGGATCAAGTTCAGTCATATAATTCATAAAGTATGAACTGAAGGTACATGTGGGTTAAGTCACCAGCAGAGGGCATCCTGACACCCACAATGCAGGTTCCAAATGAGTAACTGGAGTCTTTAAAGTTTAAAGAATAGACATTAGTGGCATACAACCAATGTGTGCTGGAATCACTGACACTGACAAGTTGGAACATATAAAAGGATCGATATTGGGATCAAACATGGCATTTTTTCACCTGCAGGGGAACCAGTCTTATTCCCTGCAAACCCTTGCACCAACTTTTACTAACACTTTCACATTCTGTACTATGTTTCTATTCAAATTGAAATACATTTTCAAACATTTACCTAGGCATGCTAGCTTCATGTTTGGTGTGTAAGCTGTTTTTAAATGTGGGAATGTCGATCGGGTAGTCATGTTTTTCTGCTGGGTGTATTGATCTGTGTCTGTTTTGCTGAAGGACCCCGAGCAGAACTTGGGGAGCCTCGGTTCTATGTCAGGTTTGGAAAAAAAACCTGACACCACCAGAGCGGTAGTGCTTTTTTTCCCTTTGACCTTGTTTGACGCTGGGGCATTTATATGACCCCTGGCGTTAGTGGCTTAGTGTTTCAAGCGCTCTCTCTTCTGTAACACTGTAGTGCTTCACGCTGCTAGAAAAGTCCTGTGTTGCTTGCCTTATACACTTAATGCACTGTCAAGCTGCAATAACTCACAGGGTTTTCCAGTGCCTCTGCTTTACTTATCTGCTTTATGATGCTGGTTACATTTGCAGTTATATTAATACTGCTGTTTAACCAAGACGCATTGGATATCTCTTGTGTTTTCTCTTTATGTGATTTATAGAGTTTTTCCCAAGCTGAGCCTCCCAACCTGATAGATAGAGTTTCTATTGGAGAGTATTTTATACAACTACTGTTGAGAAGACATTCAGTTATTCAATAGTATATATACATATTTTGCAATACACTTTTGATTTGATAACATTTTGGGGCCATCAATTAAATCTGAAACAATAATATATGCTGAATTGACATCATCAGTTACATTTATATCGACTCACTAAAAGTAACTTGAATATTTTGCATTTTTCAAGTTGAGAAATTCCAAATAAAAGCCTCTTGTAAAGATATGTATTGACATTATCACTTTGCATCGTTCATATGAGATTGTTACTCATTGAACTGATGTATTTATTCAGTTCAAATCAACGTCATTAACAGTAAGTGGGCTGGCTGTGTGTCACAGGTCAGGAGAGTCCCAGGCTCCAGCGGCCACCTGCACAAGACGGAGGACGGAGACTGGGAGTGGAGCGATGACGAGCTGGACGAGAGCAGCGAGGAGGGCAAGGCAGCGGTGACTCAGGGCAGGGTAGGTGGCACTCAAGAAATGCAAGCCTTAGTGTATTCCTATATGTTTACTAAAGCATCTCTAGATTCATCTTCAAATGCATTGAAGTGGGATAACATTCAAAAGCAAATGATCTTAAAGATTGTTGTTTATATTGAGCTTTATTTGTCATTGTTACACAACTACAACAACATTTTGAATTGTTGTTGCATGTCATGTCGAAACCTTTAGTTAAACCGTTATGTAACCTCCCCTCCGTCTTCGACCCTGCACATTCCTCCACTCCCTGATCAGTCAGTTTTTTTGGATGGCAGATGGCTTTTCTCTGACAGAGCCTGTGTTGAGGTCGCTGTAATGAGCTGCAAGACAGCTGCAAGGATTTGAGGGAGAAACAAAAAGCCAGCCATGATCAAACAGCCCTTTGAAAAAGATAGCCAGATTTAATGTATGATGCAACAAATAATATGTTGTGATTCAAGACAGAAGAACAGTATTTTTACTGTTCTTTTTTATGTTTCCTTTTGAACGATTTCAGGCATGTTTCTTAAGTTTGGACAGACATAGAAATAGGTTTGGACAGACAGACAGATGGACACATGGACAAACAGACATACTGTTTATGTATTAAGGGTCTACATCTCAAGTCTCATGCACTTTGAGAAGCGAATGAGATAAATAAATAAATCATTATTGCTGTTTAGCTGTGATTATGAAAATGTAAATGTGTGTTTGATTTTTTCCCTCCAGTCACGAAGGGTCAAAGATGAGGCCAAAGATGTAAGTTAGCCCCTCCTCTCAAACTCCAATGTTAACTTGCAAATACAAATATAAATTCCTCTTGGGGAAGAGACAAGCAGACAAATCAGCTTTATCCTTTCTGCCGCTGTATAACTTGGCAGAGGGGCATTTTGGGAAATGCAATTAACTTGCCTTCTCCGGCGCAAGCTTGTGTAAGAATAATGAACTCAATTATGAATGTTTATTTCGATGCACAATTCTTTACGGAGTTTAATCAAAACAGCCAAGCACCTGTTTTAGAATGTCTGCCAGAGCCAGCACATTATTCCTCATTGATTGTTTTGGATTGACTTTCCTGTGTTGCCTTTCTAAGATGAACTCTGATTTGATATTTACAAAGGCTGTAATAGCAATATGCCTCTCGTTTTGTTCCTCCCAGAATGAGGAGAATGCCAACAATCTCCCTATTGAAGGGTTGTCAATTCAGCATCCCCAGGTGAGGGATTCAGCCGCAGCAGTAATTTGTCACGATTCAATGACCTTAGTTCCATAGTGATTTTTTCGGTTTGTGTACATCCATGCGTGTGTGTGTGTGTGTGTGTGTGTGTGACTTGTGTACATGTGTGAATGTTGGTCTCCTGGAGGGATGCTCTTAGCAGTAATAACTCAGAGTAAATGGCTGTCTCCCTGGCAGTGTGAGCTCAGTGTCTGGCTGTCTCTCATCTTAAGACTTACTGCCATTGCAACCCATTTTCTATGGCTATTGTCATTTTGAAAATGAGCCAAAGCAGGGGTAGTCTTGTGGAATTACGTATGACAGCTACTCAGCAGTCATTTTTCACTCTTGTCCATTCTTTCCAATACAAAGAGCCCGTTTGTAATATGGTATTGATAACACTGATAGTTTCTTACACAATGCGCCTTTACGTTTTGATCCTTTTCTTTCCTTTACAACCTTCCCTGCAGATTCAGAAAAGATACTGTTAGCTTTTTTCTGACTATATGTCCTCTACAATTACCAGAACCCTTCTGCTTTCTGCTTTACAATCTGCAAAACTTCTTAAAACTTTCATAAAAAATGTTTTTTATTTGTCTCTAAGTAGATTAGTGTCATCATCAGCTGTTTTCTCACACAGGTTGAACCGTATGTGAATTCCTCCTACTGTCAAGGTGCTCTGAACATGGTACTACGACTAAGGTGAGATTTTTTCTAGACATAGTTTTCTCCTTCATCGGCTTATTGCAAGGTAATTTAAAGAAAATATTGATTTGCATAATTCATGGCAACACAGTCTCAAAAGCAGATAAAAAAAACCCAATATTTATGGGGAGAAAAAAGCAGAAAAAGACTAATTATGATTCTGGGTGCATCAACATTTTATTTTGTCCTTAACATTTAGACCTAATGATCTTTGCCTGCTACGGGCAGGGATCCCTTGATCTCTCTTTGTCTCAGTGGTGGCGTCGTAGGGAGGAGAGGGTTACACTCCGTTGATTCTCAGGCTGTGCTCCACAACCTGCTCTCCTCCTTTCATGGCACCCTTTGCTTGCTGCTTTTTGTATGACAGACATGAACATAATTTAACTGCAAGGTGGAAGCTCCCGATTTTGCCCCGGAAAAATCTATGTAGATATTTAGAAAAACAACTTTCACTTTAACTTATGAGTCAAGGGAAATGCAAGGCAGGCTTTACCAATTTGGTTTATTAACTGTTATATGATCTGAATATCATATGCAATTTATCTGCCCTCGCCGTTTTTCTTACCATGCAAACAAAGAAAGACTTTAGAGAAATGCAACAAACATAAAATGGTTCGTTTTTGGACAGTAGCTTTGCAACTCCCTGATGAGTTGGTTGCAGAGCAAACTCTTGCTTGAACAGACATCTGAAGGACAGTCCGCAGGCGGCCAGCATGGCACACAGGGACATGTTTTTCCTGTGCTTCATAAAAGAACAGTAGATGGGATGACGCAGGGAAATGTTCATTGTTAGGGGGCTCGTTATTCTGACCTTGTTATTAAAATGTGTTGTGTTTTGTGATGGCTTGGGATGTTTTGGTTCCTCGGTTTCAATATGTATCTATGGTTTAATAATGTTGGATCAAGCTGTGGAAGTTGTGGCTCAAACATGAGAAGCAGATTAGATTAGTTATCATTTATTCCAAATGCAACACAAACGTTCATCCCAGCTCTCGTTTGACATAGACATGCTCTCATCCTGGTAACTTCAGAATGAGATTGTAAAAATGTATCAAAGCAGATTGACCAGCAAGTGAGTTGATTTGAAAAGATAAATGCATTCACTGTGTTTTATATGATTAGGCTGTCACATAATCTCTCTGGTTTGTACAACTTAAATATTCAGACATGTGATGGATGCCTTCTTATATGTAAAGCTATGAATCCTAATGACAATTTTTCTTAGAAATGTGAGGCTTTCAAATGCTAATATATGGCGTGGTGGATAACCAAAGCCTTTCACTTAACCCTCTTCTTTGACATGCCCTCCAGTACACTTGACAGAACCTTATATTACAGTATATTATTTTGAAGTAGCAGCAATTTACAAAAGAAATGATTTGAAAGGGTGAAAAACATCTCTCCCCTTCCTGTGAATTCTATCCTTTAAATGCTGAATATTTAGTTTTAAGAGCAATCAATTGGAAAGAGAATTTTGGGACACGGGTAAAGAAGGTTCTGCTTCAGACTGACAAAATGTATCTTAAAGAGTGAATGTTCCTTTTTTATTGTTGAAAATAATTTGGCTGGTATGTTTTAAAGTGAATCAGCACAGCAGCTATAATTGGATTATAATTGACTGCATCACATTTTTAGATTATTGGCTGTGTTCCCATGTTTTGGGGGCAGAACAATATGATATTTATGGCCACAAATATTGTGGGGCAATATAAGAAGCAGTGGATTAAAGTATGGTGATTTAATGAAAGATTTATCTGGAATATCAATGTTGCCAGGTCTCAATGTAAACTCAAAGCAAGATGCTTTTTATAAAACCTCAGTCTGGTGATCAGTTGTTAAATATTATACGACTAGCATAAAGGTAAATAGGCATAAAATACGCAACATTAAAACCCATATGTGAAAATGTGTAAAAGTCAGAAGTGAAATAGTGAGTTCATGAAAGTATTTGTATTCCAGAGAGCTAGATAAACAAATAATTTGTCTCCTCTCCCTACTAATAAGGGAGTTCAGCTGATTAGCAGTTTATGGTAATATGATCCCCTCTATAGCAGAGACAGGGGACAGCAGCATGATTGGATTCTTGTCAACATTTTACTTGGATATCATTCAATTTGTTACTTACAAAGACACAGAGGTCTCCTGAGAAGAGTATTGTCAGCAGTTTGAAGGGGAAGTTCAGACTTGCATAATATGCTTGCTGTTGGTGCAATGTCATAACCCAAATAGCACGATGCAAATGGATTTCACTGAGCAGTTCAGCCCAGAGGTGACATTTACGTGTTTTCTAAAGATCTTTTTATACAAAAGGGTAACTAAAGGTTGTCAGGGTATCTTCTGAAATATCTTAGACAAACAGTAATTGTCTGAATCTTCATCCATAAGCCTGGAGTTGGGTTTAGGCTTGTTGCCATCTTCAGTTGTTTTGAGCCACATTACTCCTCTCCACCTCAGGCATCTCACTAGGTGTCGCTAGTACAATAACAAGACCATGATCCCTCATTGGTTATCCCCCCTAAGGGATATGCTGGCAATTATTTAGAATTAATTAATTGGATGCGTCCTCTGACAGCCAGCTTCCTCCCCAAGGCCTGAGGCCGGCTTCTGAAGGGAAACCCCTGCCCCCTGCAGCTTAAGCAGAAATAGAAATGTCAAAATTAAAATGGCAAAGATAAAGAAAAAAACACAGAAAATATCATAACATGGCTGGACTGCTAATATCAGTAGACTACATATATTCATCTGTATTGTTTTTGTTTTGAGATAATTTATAATAAATTATATATACAGTATATATATATATAGAGATTTGACAAAATATATACGTTAATACTTGTACATTTTGTCAAATCTCATTGTGAGCGTTCGGGCTCACACCTGGGTTCCCAATGATGGAAGGACCACTGGTACTTTGAGACAAAATATATTTATTTCCGAACAGCCCGTTAACAACGTCCTTGCTGGCTAGTCGCTCTCGTGGGCGGTGGAGACCGTTCTCCCTCAGGACCCAGTCTACTGCAACAGAACAGAACCAGGTTACGACCATGACTTTAATCAGTGCCTGATTACCTGATCCCGATCAGCTGTCTGGCTTCCGGCTGAGCCACTCCTACCACTCCAGCAGCCGGCGCCCTAACCACACCCCGCTGCCACACTCATCTCTACATGTATGGCAGCCATTCTAGTGTCTGTTGAATTCCAACACAGATAAATGTTGTCAGTAGTTTATAAAATACAATACAACATTTAAAAAAAACATTTAACTCAAAGACATACCTATAAATAGTAAAACCGGAGGAACTGATAATGCTGTCAATCTTAATTGTTTTGGGAGCTGTATATATATATTCCTTTAGAAGTCTCCTTTAAGTTTGCCAGTGAAATGTTTACAGACGTATCTTTAGTATATAGAGAGAGCAGATCACTAATACTGTGCCTTTAAAAAAAATAATCGTTTGCTACTGCCAATTATACTGACACCGACTCTTCAGAGTGCTATTCAAGGATGTACATTTTGGGCATGTTTTACTTGGGAAGGATTATGTTGCTCACATCATCCATGTTGGCTTGACAGCCTTGGCAATAAGCACCCTCTGCTTTCTCTGCTGGGAAAAGACACGTTGTTTACGTCCATCTGCTCTACCAGAGTGTTTACCCTGTTTTTTCTTCTTGATATGTGACTCACTAAAATTACAAAAGTCAAGTTGAATCTCAGTTAAGCTGATGGAAAATCTTCACTTCCAGTGTGTTGTATAGACGTACTACCGGCTCCAACTGATTGCAGATACATGTCTTTGCTTATCCCGTGTTGAATAATGGCTCTAATCTCATTTTTAAATCAGGGTTGTGTGATTTATTTAACTAGACTACAAACCAAATTAATCTTTTCCTGCTTCTTTTGGGCACTGACACATCCTACTTTTATCACAGACGGGCTTCTCCCCTGTCACACACACATTTTAAAGACAGATTTTTATTGCAAGTGATGCGGATGAATGCTTGTTGATGCTACGTAGATACAAAAGTGCAGATTTCATTAATACAAACAAACTCGCTGGATTGATACATGCCTGTTTCTCTTATATTGACTGCAGTAGATATTATTTACCACTTTAAAGTTGCAGCTACTTTACAGCTCTATGTCAAAGCTAAAATCATATTTAATCATATCTTGAAATAGCACATGATCTAATCAGGTAATTTCAGACAGATAAGCAGTTACCAACATTTGCTGCAGCTCTATTTTCTAAAACCATTATCATAATAAATTCAGAGGTGTGAGGTTTGCAGTAGAGCAGTTCAACTAAGTATGGGGAAAACCACTTAGTCATGTCCTCTGCACAAGCAGCACATTTTCCCAACAGGTGCGCTGCTTTTATGGCAAACCAAATAATCTCTTTAAATTTACATCTAATAAAATATCCATTACTTTTGTAGGAAAAAGGCAATTTACATTTATATTAAACTATGGATAAAAATGACTGAGTAATGTGAAAAGAGTTGCTGAGAGTGATGAGAATTATCACTACACTCCTCCACTTTGCAAAGCGTTTTTGTGCCTTTTTAGCTCATTGATTTAGATAGCATGCCCACTTTACTCTTTTAGTTTCTATTAGTGCCTTTTTCAGGGAAAAATCTACGAAACAAACCTGCACCAGACAACACACAGGCACAGATGGACAACCATTTGCCAGGTGACACAAACCATGTCTAAATCGATGCTGATGTGGCTGCTACTTAAGAAAGGATCTGGGTTTTGCTGGTTCACAACATTTTAATGTCTATACACAGCACTTTTTAAATGTTCTACTCTTTTTTCAGCAGGATGAAAACTTTCAAAACAAACTTTCAAAAGACATCACATTTAAATCTGGCATTTCAGATGCCTCTTCTATCAACACTCCCTCTTTTCTCTTGTTTCAGGAACTCTAGAAAGGAGCTGAATGACATCCGGTTTGAGTTCACTACTGGACGAGGTAAGAGCTCTTTCTTTATGGATTTGCTTATCGTACTCCCTCTTTGATAACATCTTCAGGCACAGAAAATTGTTCTGTGGGTAATAGGTAATGGCAGTGTCTGTGCCCATGACAGTATCTAATTCAATATCTAACACAATTACCTGCTGAGTGGAACGCTGCAGGCCCAATATTTGTCGTGTGCTCCCTCCCCAGACACCGCTGATGGCGTTTCCCAGGAACTTTACTCGGCCGGCCTGGTCAACGGGCAAGATGTTCTTATTGGTAATTTTGCACCTCTTTATTCTGATAAATGGTGTTGTCTGGATATTATTCCAACCCCATTTACCATAAAACTGTACACAATGATTAAGACCACACAAATATATGAAATGTCTTATATTTCTAGTGTTGATCATTCACACTTAATCTATCTTCTTCTACTGCTGTACAAAATGTACTAGAATGTTCTTGTTTCATCGTGTTGTTGTCTGCTCTCTGCATTACAGTTGCTTCAAACCTTCAGAAGATTGTAGATGACCCAACTACCTTCAAAGTGTTGACCTTTAAGCTGGTGAGTTTCCAGATGACTGATGGGTGATGACACCCTCCCAAGTTTGTCCTGGCTGACGACATCAAGCCGTAAACAGTTTTGTTGTTGAAAGCCTCAGTGAGGAGTGTGAGAGATGGAGCATATACAAAGGTTGCATACAAACTAAATCACCTCAGCATTGACCAACATCTGACACAGTTAATGACAAAAATAACTTCTTCTATGTTCTGTTGGTGAACGAGATTGGAGCTATTAGGTGGGGGAAAAATTACTATTACAATTATTACCCTCCATAATTATATATTGATTCAAACATGTTTCTTTTATGATGTTGATAAAGTAAAGTTGACAGAAAAACAACCTAAAAAGTCAAGCATTATTTAGAATTTTAAATTAAATGACTTAACAATTAACTTTGCATGAGGAAAGTGAACTATTGTGTGGGATAAAACTCCAAACCAACTCAATGAAGAAAGCAAACCTCATCTAAGGTCCGTTTTATTTCAAAGGATCAGCGCCTATACAGCCTTAGACAACAATAACTAGTACGGTACTAACATTGCAGCAGGGATGCAGTTCTCCACTTATCAAGATATAATGTTAATAACAACACCATTACGGTAAGTCACCTTTTGTAAGAGTATTAGAGAAACAATATGAAAAAAGCAATAATGTCAGTCCTGTAGGATGTGACAAAAATACGTCAATTCTGTTTAATTGACCTTTCTGTAAACGCCGGTAAACAACATCTGTTCTTTGGGTCACACCGCTTCACAAAGCGACCTTTCTGACATGTTTCCTTTATCAGCAGCTCGTGAGTGCTGCAGGTGGACGAGTCTCTGGAGAGTCAGAGTGAGGGCAGTGTTGAGCACACAGGGCATGCAGATACGTGGGCATGCCTCCATTTCCATAAATCAACTCGGCTCCACTGCAGACATTGTAAAAAAAACTCCCTGTGGCTCAACTCAGGCTTTTCTCAACCAAGAGTTACGAGTGTAGAGTAACAAAACCCAGGGAGAGAGAATAATTACCCTCACAGGAGGAGCATAACACTTATGCAGGCAATTTATGGCCTGGGTGGCAGAAGAGCGACTTAATGACTTCGCAGAACAAGAGGTTACTATAGACCCTGAACTCACCATGACACATTTTCATAACAGACCCTTTGTGTTGATCACACTGCGGACCTGCTGAGTGATGGAGTGTCTGTCTCTGTCAGGTAAAAGCCGTTAGGTGTCAGGCTACCCATTCACACTGGCTTTCTCTCTGACAGATCTAAATACACACTGCCTTAAATATTGCCTCCCAGAGTCAATTCTGAACAGCCTAAAATTGGTGTGAAATGGCAGGTGCTAGAAGGTTGAACTGTCAGTAAAATCAATATTCATTTTTTTTTTCGCTGGGAGCTTAAGTCTAAGGATGACGCACTACACTGCAAAGAGTATGCGGACGGCTGAAGATCTCGTCCTATTAGTGGGTGTGTGTGTGTGTGTGTGGGGGGGGGGGGTTGGGTTATTTTTGACTTTGTTATTCAAGTAATTTAGAAACCCGAATTGTCTTTCAGATTTTTTTAATTAAACCTCAGCAGGTGGAAAAACCCTAATTTTGCAAAATCATAAGACTGCAGTTGTTCAAATCCCCTGATTAATCTGTTGAGTTACACCACCGGGGTTTGGAGATATTGCCGGATTAGTTTTGTTGTTGGAGATGAGTGTCAGTATGCAGGCGGCCCGCCCCCGTTGACCCTCTCCATTTCCTCCTCCTGACGCAGGATTCCTGCAGCGAAGACACGGAGATCCCCGACGAGGTGAAGCTGATCGGCTTTGCACAGCTCAGTGTTAGCTGATGCTCTCTTCATGCCTGTGGCAGGTGAGACAGTGGGGAGACAGTTCAGGGCACACAGACTGAGGAACACACCGCCGCCTCCTACGACATCTTCTCCCTCCCTGAAAACTCCCCCTCCTCCCTCACTTCTTTTCTCTTCCCCTGAGCCAAGCACCACCAACGCCCCACCTACACCTCTTTAGCACCGACTTTCCCGCTCACTGTCCCCTGACCTTTAACCTTAAAACATTCCACCGCCTAGCGCACACAGCGGGATCAGGACACAGACCAGGAAACCTAAAGAAGTACTCAGGTGGTGACATAAGGTGATTGAGATGTAGCTTTTAATGTTTTATTTATTTGTTTCCTTTTTTTTTTGTCTTATATCACATTGCCTTTGTGTAAGGCAAGGGTCTCATTATTTATTAAAATGGGAAGGTATTTGTATGTTGTTCTGTTGCCACACTGAAAACAATTAGACTTCTCACAAAACACACTCGTCAGTGATGTTTCCCTGAGGTCTTTGTCAGAATGTAAGATTTAGTTAATTTGTGGGTAAAAGCACATTTTCGTAATAACAAAATGAATGTCTGAAAAGAGAATGATTTCTGTGTCAAGACATGTTTTTACACTGAGAAGAAGGGACCCATTTGCTTGAGAGTGTGGATAAAATGAAGAGACCTGGATGCTACTGTGTATAATTTGCTGCTCTCGACAGTGCTAATGCTTCAAAAATGTTAGAGGTGCCTTGTTCATTTTTCTGTGCCTAAGAAAGTAGACAATGATTGAGACCACACAAAGAGCAGAACCTGCTGATTAACATTTCAGTTCAAGTCAAGTATCTTAACTAAATGAGACAAGCTACAATGCACTTTTGGGCTGCTGCTTAGCCCCTGGAGACAAATTAACATGTGTGTTTTTGTCATCAGACAAACGACAGAACCTTTAGTCATGTTATCTGCTCTGGTAGACATGTATTTAGATGCCAGGTTAATCGACAAAACCACAACAGTTTAATTTCCCTGCTATGTCCTGCTGCACTACAAAACCCTTTTGTTCCCAAAAATATAGTGAAATGTACTATATGTAAACCAAAAGGCAACTATTGAAAGGGTGATGAGCCATTTGTTTGTCCAAACAAGTTCAGTAGCTCTAAATTATTTTTAAGTACTGAGGTGGTAAATATTAACTTCTACTAAATTATTTGAGATGAAGTTATTTATTGTGTTTTATATGTACAGTATGTGTACCATTTCAGCATATTACCCCCGTTTCCTCTATGTAATCAGCTGATGTCAAATTTCTGATTAAGGAGAACAATAAAGAATTGCTATAATTTAACAAACAAGTGTGGAGTCTTTTCTATTAACTTCATGGCAGGACATTAAATATGTTTTCTGCATAAAGATACAATGACACATTATGGGGTGAGTTTGATGTCTTTCCTTTAGATAAATCCTTTTAGATAACCCCTTGTGTGACCACCATAGAAAAAACCTGCTGTTCAACTTTAAAAACGTTTGAAAAAGTTCAAATGCAATGCAAAATGGATGATTCAAAACAGGAAACAAGTGAAAGCACTAATATGTCTTTAATTATTCAAGTATTTGTTTTTTAATATAAAAAACATACAATATATAACAACAACCCCTTGAAGGATAGATGCTCTCACAGTAAATGTCACATTAGCTCGTAATACTAAAAAAACTTTGAAAAAAAGAAATGAAAATGAGGCCATGAAAGCCGCATTTTCTGAGAAACACAAACTGTTTCCATTATGTCAGTAGCAGTGCTCCAGTAATCACAGATATGCCAGATACATATATAAGATAATACATCCAGTCTGTAATGGTCTTAGATACATATAAACTCATAGCTCGACATGAGGCTGTATTTCTGTTGATATGTGGAGGAGGCGATGAGGCTGATTTACTGCGTACGCAACCAGGATCAGCAGCCGGAGTAATGAGCAGCAGGTAAGTGAGACACACAGTTACTGCAAGTATAAAAATGTCAACAAGAATAAAAAACAAAATGCATCTCAAAACAAAAATATGCATTGGGCTTTTTCAGAAAGAAGAGGCAGTAAAACGTTAACGAGATGTAAACAAAATCATCAGGCAAATCCATAAAAAAGAGCATCGAGTAAATTCAGCTACATGGATCATTTTCACCGATGCAAGGAATAGTGAAAAATAAATATAATTAATAATAATAATAATGTCATTATCTTTCAAATCGGTCTGTTTGGAGACAACACATGGCATCTTACATCAGACTGTGATCATAATGAACATAGAAAGGGGGAGAGCAGCATGACAGTAAATGTAGTTTTACCTCAACAGACGACCTGGTTTGTTGGATATGATTAACAAGATCTCTTAATTAATTTGTGAATGCAATTCTTTTAAATGCTATAATATTATAAATATAATATAGTCATCTGTTACTTTATCGATTCCTGCACAGAAATCTCTCAGCCTGCTCTGCTGCAGGATCAGGGTGCTGAGTCAGCAGCCATGCAGCTGTTATAGATCCAGTGTCTCAAGGACACTTGTGAATGCGAGCTTGGGCTAAGGTCGTCTGTTTGAAACACAGTCTCTACCCATCAGGCCACACTACGTAATGCTTAACGCTGATTGACTTAATGCACACAAAGAATATTCTGCTTAAATGTGCACCTGCAATACATGAAGAAAATTACTCTTGGTAACATAATCCACATTTTGATTATGCATGAGAATACGCTACAAGCCTCATGCATTCATTAACAATCATGTGTGTAATCAGCAGAAATAGATGTATGTTAATGAAGTATAGACTCGCAGCAGGCCTTCTATTTTACATTATGTAACGTGATGAGTTTAAAAAAAGAGGAAAAGGCAACAAAAAAAGAAATGGTCCTCGTGTCCCCTAACATCTTAGGTGCTTCTTGCTGGACATGTCGTTCCAAATGCGATGCATCTCCTCCGGGGAGATTTGGTGCACAGTGATAACCCGTCTGTACCTGCACAGACTGTAGGCCATTTTCCAGTGATTAAAACCACTGTTCTGATACGGGTGTATACCGATCTTTCGCAAACACATTCCCACATACACATCCTCCAGGTGCAACAGTCTCGTGTGTAATGAAGTCTGATAGATGAGTTCAGCAACGTCTGAAGAGAACACATAACCAGTGCCCGAGCAGAAAGGAGGGTATCTACTGTCGGGGTACAAGTCCCTGGACATATACCACTTACTGCGCATATCCCTAATGGGACCACCGTTTATGACATAGCCAGTAAAATATCTCCTTCTTGGCTTGGTGGTGGGCTTCAGGAGCTTATAGATCAGATTGTCCATGTTGACGAAGATGTCGCTGTCTGTCTTTAAGATGTACTGCGCTTTGGGGCAGTAGGTAGTCACCCAGCGCATGCCCATCATGGTTTTGAGGGTGAGGTTGTGGTAGGAATCAATAAAGTTCTCCACCACAATGTCATGGAAGATTTGGCTCTCCTGCTCCACCATCTGGTTCAAGACGGAGTCCGTGTTCCAGCCCAGCAGAAAGATGGTGAGGATGCGGATGTCGCCGAAGGTGCTCTCGTCCCCCCAGGTCTCCCGGATGGCCTGGCGTGCATCAAACTCCTTGTGCGTGGTACTGATGAGGATGATAAGGAAGGGAGTGGCACTTTCACACTTCTTCGGCTCATTGATAACAAATTCAAAGGCATGTGGGTTAAGGGGGCGGGTGTGGATGTTGGTAAACGTGATGTTTTTGGGGGGCTTTGGAACCTTACGTATAGGAATAGACATGTGGCCGACATAGGTGGTGTTCGGGCGAGATATGCTCAGGTACCATAGAGCACTCGCCCAGCAGACCACTGTCAACAGGTACAAACATGACACTTTTGAAGGCATTATGCTGCATTTAGGGGGATTTGGATCAGCTGGATCTTATAAGGCTTTCTTTCCATTAGCAATGTTTCACCCAGCGAAGCAGCATGGTGCCGCTCCAGCGTGCAGTTTGACATTAATTATCAGTATTGGATTACTTCAGAGAGAAGTGATGCTGTTTCTGTTCATGCAAAGCACTTTATTTGTAATTGTATGGATGTCCAATTTTTCTTGGTGACAGTGCTGCTTCTCCATTTACATCTGAAAGAGAGAGAGAGAAAGAGAGACACCCATTAATATATGATATTTCTACATAAATCATGAAAAACGTTGGAGGTTTTTTATCCAATTAACTCAAGCAATAGCAACTCAAATATTAAAATAAGCCACAACATTGATTTTCAAGAAAGAAACTAAAGCAAAAAGTCTAACAAATGAGGATAGGCTGCCTGTATACATTACATTTATACAATGAATAACCTCAAGTACTGTGGAAACACTTGAAAGAAACACAACTCAATTTCAAAAACGAAGTTTGTTACCTTGTTGTAAATCTAGTTTTGGATGAAAGAAAACGACTAAGATAAAATCAATGTCGAATAAATGACCAAAGCTGCTGAAACACATGCAGAAAGGGTTACGGTGACATCAGCCGTCTGACAAAACTGACTCAGCATCAGACACGTTTATATTTCTCATTGTTCGTTTATTCTTCAGTCTGCAGCACACATACGTATTGTCTGCGTTTACTTTGTTTCAACACTTGTTTGCAATGGACTCAATTCATTTTCTGATAAATGTGACTGGTGTTCATTATGACGAAATGAACACCACATAAAGAATGCGTTCTAGTGATAATAATCTATTAATCTGATTCTGGTCGGACAGACGGGGCAATGAAAGCACATTGACAACACAGTGACATGTTGCAGATTAGCGTGTTTCATACGGCACAAACTGCCAATTTGGTAGATCATCATTGGAAAAAGTATTGATTCTTTATTAAAGTAAAAGCAAATAAGTTTCAGCATTGTGCATTACTACTGTAATTATGAAAAACAATCCTACTCAATAGAGAACTGCCCACTGTGAGTGCTAGTTTATTATGAGATTTTTATAAAAATAATAATACATTTTATTAAGAGGCACCCAAGGACACCTTACAATTCAGAAAATATTCTTTAAAAATGGTACAAAAGATCAGTCCCAGGGAACATAGGGAATGAGGGGACATGTAGCACTCCCGTGGGTAGGCTTGCCTGAACAGGTGGGTTTTGAGGAGGGACTTGAATGTGGGGATTTTGTCAGACTGTCAGATGTGTGGGGGGAGGGAGTTCCAGATTGTGGGAGCTGTGCAGCTAAAAGCCAGAGCACCCATGGTGACGAGGCATGGGGTGGGGACTGTTAGCAGACGAAAAGGAGGCTGAGCGTAGGGAGCGAGAGGGGGTGCACTCCTGGCCAAATGGTTGTGAAGGGCTTTGTATGTGAGCAGGAGGTTTTTGTACTCAATTCGGTGTTGCACAGGGAGCTAGTGCAGTTGGATGAGGATGGGGGGTGATGTGGTCAGAAGACTTGGTGCGGGTGATGAGCCGGGCAGCAGAGATCTTGATGTATATACGTTATACATCAATGTCAAGTTTGTTGTTTGTAGTGGTGGAGTTTATGTTAAATATTATGACATTGGTCGGTTAATCTTATCTGTATCAATGATTCATAGTATTATCATATGTTTTCAATTAGCAATCTTTATAAATCAGCTCCTACAGGTGTTGAATAACTAAGTTTGTATGTGGAGAAGAGCTCATTTAAATTTGGTTTGCAGTGGATTAGAAGGTTGAACATGAATGAAACATCCACATACCCCAAAGTGTGAACTCATATTTGCAATAAATGAAGAGGAATTTGTATCAAAACTTATCAAAACATTTTCAACATTCAACACATGATCCTAGAGCACAAGTTGACATTTCACAAGAGCAGACAAATTCCCTTTTGACCTCAAACCAAAGGCATAGAAAAGTGATGCGGCTCAAAGGAGGTGTCTGGTTGGCGTTGACAGTGTGATATGATGGCGCAAAGGGAGCACCGTGCCATGGTTAGTTTCTCACCAAGGATTATTTTTCCACCAGGTTTTATTTTTCAATGCTGCCTGCCGTTTATCAAGCTGACAGAAATTTGGCGTTTCCATCTCTTGAGCAGTTATGTTATGGTTTTTGCGTAGGTGGCTGAGCCGTATGTGTTAACATGTAAATCATGTATCCTGGCTTTGGAAGCTCTTAGTGACTTTTCCTTTCATTTGGTGAAGGCAGAACAGAAAATGAACTTTGTAGGAGAATGACCATAATGTAATAAAACCGTACATTTCCATTTTCAAAGACGAGAGTAGCAAAACACTGGCTGAGCACACACAAATGTAGCCATAGTGACATCATTTGAATTCCATTTAACAAGACATTGCAATTACCTGCACTCTATATCCATATTGTATACTAAGGCACGTTCTGAGACATTACATTAACAACACAGGATACATAAAGCGCTTTCTTTGAAAACAATACCTTCTTTGTTGAAGAGATCTGACACATAGTATAATATGCAATGAAGTATATAGCATTATGCCTCTAATTTATGAAAATTGAGAAAATGAGAAACAAAACTTCCTATCTCCTATGTCTACATCTATGCTGTTTATTTTGTTGGTGTGCCACTTGAGACTCCTACAAATGCTGTAAGTTCTCGGTTCACGTTGTACTGAACCCTTTACCCCTGAGTCTTTCAGTAAAACCTGTGTTTGTGCGTATTTGTTCAAAATATTAGATTTCAGATCCACTCCGCAAAGTAACTGATATATCTTATAAGACTGAGAGAAGCAAACAATCGTTCCCTTTAACAATAGTTTACTCAGACTGAACAAATACAATACACCGAGATGCCAATATGTTCTAATACCAGAGGAGGGTCAGGCAGAGTGAAGACAAAATTACAGGGCAATGAGTGTTTGCTCTGAGGTTAATAACAAAGAGAAAACAGACGAGGAAATGAAAGCAAGGCCTACACTGTGTGTACATGCTCAAATACACAATAACCAGGCCCAGCTGGTAGCATGCAGTAGCTGTGTCCCACATTGCCTTTCTGAAATCTCTCTTTTCAGGCCTATGCCAACGTATTTATGAGACAGAACTGAGGGAATGTTTATGTGACAGTTCATTTGGCTGCCAGTCTATAAAACATAACCTCCAGTGGATTTCCAGAACAAACACTTCTAAGCGTCTAAGATTGGACCTCACATTGATGCAAAAGAAAGGACATTTCTCTGAATATAAATTATCTAATGAGCCAAAGATGATCGTTATATGCAGAAATTACATTATGTCTTGTCTCTTAATTGTCTGACAGCGATGAGGCTCGAGGACACGGCTTGAGTGATAGCTGCTCAGTGCTGTCCTGTTTCCACTCAATCAAACCAAATAAGTCACTTATCTGTGCCGATTATAATGATCATAATGACATGCTTTATTCAGTGCCTCCCTCCAGATTAAACATTCAACATAAAAAACGTGTCTGCGTGTTTTATCTCCGTGGGTGAGACAGAGAGATATTAATGGGTGTCTTTGCTGTGAGTTGGGTGGCACATACCAGTCGCTGAGGTATGAGCAAGATATAACTGAGGGAAGGGACAGTAGAGTGCCGGAAGAAGGCGAGACAGAGAAATGTAGATCCTCATTATCCCGGCAGAATTTTGTGCAAATATATACTCTTTACAAAAGAAACCCGGCATAATTATACACTCTGTTCTGCTGCATGTCTGACCTCTAAGGTAAGACTTTCTGCAGAGTAGATAACATTCACAATGGTTGAAGGTTTCTAATAGTATCAGAATAATAATATGTTAGGCTTTTTTTAACCAGAGAAAGAAACTTTATAAGAGTGTCTAAAATAATCTGAAAAAATGCAGATGAAATTAGAAATATCTCAGCCTTGTGTCAGAAAGATAACTCATCTAAAATTCAACAGTTTATTCAGTGTACATTAACAAATGATCAACTATAATAAACACACATATGCAGATTGTATTTCCCAGGCTGGATGCACAGGAAAACATTTAGTGCTCTCCGGTTTTTCACATTTCACATTCCTTCACATGTCAACCAATAAGTCATCATACTCAGTTTCACTAATATAAGCAAATAAGCATGTTTAAGAGAGAGGGCTCGGATGTGAGCTTACCATCCTCCTTTATTCTGTCTAATAAACCTAGAACTATATTTACTGTGGTAAAAACACCTGGTACCAATAGTGAATCGAGTCTTACAGGCCGAATCATAAAGTTTAGAAATGCCATTAGTCCCTTGTTTCCCAACCGTAGCGTAGAAACTATAGCCCAACTCTTAGTGGTAATGTCTTTGAGTCTCAGTCTCTGGTTTTCTTCAGCAAAGATATGGCTGCTCTAGCTTGTGTTTAGATGACTGTAGCAAGGAACAGAGCCGGCAGGCCGACCGCCAGGCCTGAGCTATTATTCTAATCAGTCCCCATAATACTAGATGTCCCACTGAGAGTCAGTCATAAAAACTCCCGCTCTGCTTGACCAGATTGGGCCGGTGACTGGCAGAAAGGAGAGTGAATTCTAAAACAGTCTATAAGAGGAGGAACACGGTCGCAACCAATGGACCTTCATGACATGAAACACACAACAGGAAGGGGTAAATATATAATTAGCCGATACTTCCAACAGAAATCAATTCATCATGATTTATTATAAACGTGTATGGGAGCACAACACACAGAGAGCCATTTATCAAGACATGACATTTCTTTCTCCAAGCCTTGGGGTTGACTGTTTGGTGAACTGGTTTTTTAAACGGAGGCTATAACGTTCCCCTCTCTACACAACAAAAACATTTTGATTCACGGCCCCCCGACCATTTATAGACGGGCCTCTAAATTGTTTTTCCAATAACAGCATCTCAAAGCTTATAGATTGCCAGATTGAATTAACTGGTTCGTACAAAGCTGGCATATTGAGGGGAGTCTGTGCCTAAAATTTAAATTGATTACTTTGGCTTTCATTTGACAACACACTCTTATAATATTGCTGGTTATATAATCACGCAGAGCATTAATGAAATAAGAAAAGTTAAGTTTAATAATACATGCAAGGCATTTTAATATCTTACAGACAGTAATCCCTAACCATTTTGTTGTTAAAATACAAACACTTCTGCTGCTTTATATTTAGTGTTCAGTAATATGTGAACAATATAATGAATGTGGATTACAGCCTTAGCATGCAAAATGATGTGAAAAGTGAAGTACAGCAAGCGGAAAAGGGTTAAATCTCCCTCCCAGAATCATACAGTGTTACATTGTAGCTTATCCATAGACAGGATTTAAAGAAAAGAAAGGAAAGGTGCTTTTCACAACATCTACATCACTATAATTTAGGATCTATCTTTCTGGTACTGTCAGCTTGAAACACACATTGAATCAAAAAGTCATAGTCAGAAAACACAATTTGTAAGCTCTACCAAATCCCTAGAACAAGAATGAGTCTGTAAAGCTTTTACATCACCCTGTCTCCATAAACATGTCATTTTAAAAGACTGCTGTATGATCGGATGTTCTGGAAACAAAGATGGCTCCAGTAACAAAAACACTCATGAAATTGTGAAATCCTTGAAGCCTATATTTTTGCAGTGTGCTTTTATTTCACAGTGTATATTGAATACACTAATACAGACTGAGGCAGCTGCCAACATATAACTGGCCCCTTTTGTTGTGATTAGTAGACAAGGGCTTTGTGATGAAAAGTGGGGTAATGAAATCAAACAGCCATCATGAGGAAAATGGCATTTCATAAAAACAGCTGGAATCAAATCAAATAACCTATCATAGAGAATCATGGAGAATAGAATATCATTTTGTAATAATTAATGATGATTAACTGACAGGATTTTATAAATGTCATGGTACTGTTAAATACTGTTTCACCAAAATATAGTATGAGGTCAATACTGTGGCGCTGATCTTGTATAAAAAATTACGCCTGTATGCAAGACGGCGCCGCAGACGTCGTCTTGCTGTCTATGTCGTCTTGCTGTCTATGTCATCTGAAGGTCTATTTGACACAATTTTCGGAGTAATTGTACCTTTTTTGAAGAGCAGAAATATAGTTTTCTGGCATCCCTCTAAAATGTTATGGGGAAAATCGGCATTTTGGTTACTGAAAACTCTGTCTGGTTACTTTGGTTGCTGGTACTCGGTTTAGACAAGACCCTGACACAGCTATGATTAATTTCATAAGTTGAACATCTGCTCACAGTACCTCCTGCTCCACCAAAACGTCCATTCTCAGAGTTTGTGCACTGAAATATGTTATAGTGTTTTTAAGATATATAGTATATCAGGCTTTCAAATGAGCTTTGAAAATACTCGTCTTAACTCGGATTCGAGATAAGCAAAGATAAACTTTCTACCTTCAGCAGGTGCATGTGAAAACAGTCTTCCAGTGTCCATTTCTGCTCCTTCTGCACGTTAAATATCAAACATCCATGGTTATAATAACCAAAACACCTTTTGAAGAGAAGGGGGACATGAAGTTGCATCTCAAATGTTCATCCTTGTAATTTACTATTGTTCCTTGAAATATCAAAACTAAAATAACACGTTCATTTAGTCTGAAATGTGGGTATTATATAAAGCCTTCATGCAACAGTAACGGTCTAATCACTGCTTCCATCTCTGCAGAGGGAGACGAGATTTGATTTGAAACCAGATGAACAAAAGAATCAAATTCTCTATTTCCTGCAGACTCCTGTCCTCTTTATTGCTCCCTGACTGAAACATAAGGGGATATTGTAATTTACATATCTTATGCTAAGGGGTTGATCTAAATTGTGTCTAGCTTTTATAGCAGGCAAAACACTGGAGGAAAATCTATACATGCAACTAAATGAGCAAAGCCACATTAACTTGAATTAAAAACTTTTGAGAGATGAAGACATAAAACCAGTACAACAGTTACTTCTCTCAGCTCAACTCCCTCAACTCCTGGAGAAAATGAATATTAAATGTTGATACTCTAACTTAAAATATCCCTAAAACAAACTTGCTTGGTTGAATTAAGGACTGCTTTCTACTGTTCTTTCTAAAATTCAGTTGATTCCTTCTTCTAATATAGTTAGTTATTCATTAGCTTAATATTGTCCTCGGGCAACATCCCGCCCGGTGAGACTCTAGTGTGCTAAAAAGCCACAACATGAAGGTTTTAGAATATTCCTACCTCAGGACACGTGCTGGTAAAACTGTTGTTTTTTTTTCGCCTTGGTAAGCAAAGCTGAGTCATAAAAATATAATAAATCATTAGCTGTGTATAAAACAACATGATTTATCCTGGATTAACTATAAAATGACAGGCAGGCAGTCAGTTCCAGAGATCAATAACGGTGACTGAGGGACCGGAGGAGGGATTGAGTTTGGGGTCAAAGATTGTGAGCTGATGGTTACCTTGGGGACTGCTTGCACCATCCTACCATCAGGTGTTGCCAAAACATATTAGTGATGAGGCAGGGTGAGTCGGAGGTTTTTTAAAGCAGGGCGGCAGACAGACAGGAAGCTGGCGTCCTGCTGGGATGACGCCAGCATCCTCTCTCCCTGAACAGATGCTGCCCAGTGCCCACTATCCTTTGTTTCCTTCTCCAAAGGCACACTGTGCTACGTGCTGCACACAGAATAAAAATGCCCACCTTGATGTCAGCAAAGGACGTGACAATTACATGGATAAGTCGGCCTCGTTGTAAAGAGCTACTTCTAATTTATTGTATATATTGATGGTTTAGTTTAAAGCCTGTTCAGTATCCCAGAGTTGTGCAATATGGGAGAAATGTTACAATATATTTTTATATCCATGATTAGTTTTATCAGCAGCGACTGATTTTGTGAATTCAACAAATGTTGTCTTATTGTTGCTTGCTAATTTATATGGAATCTGTCCTTAATTTGATCTGTAACTGCACTCCAACAACAATCAATTATTAATTATTGTCCTTTTTTATTGTCCTACTGTGATTTAGTCTGTAATGTAAGGATATCTCAATTTAAATTAGGTTACGGATCACATAAATGGGGTTTTCCTCTTCGGTTTTTTAGAGAACATGTTGCTAGATGCTGAAAAATCCTACATTTAGTTTATCTAGGTGACGAGGGGAACGAAAATAAAGACAGTCTGCTCCTTGGGACCACATTTCAGTCAGTTAGGCTCCTGCTATTCCGTTACTCAGATCTGAAATTTGCATACATTTGGTTGAAGTTTTGCTTCCACAGCTCCCTCTCACTGCTGTGCTTGACAATGATTGATGATCAGCTTCTTGTGAGACTTTCCACACAGAAAGGAGTAAGAAAATCACCACAGCCATTAAGTTTTGCTTAAAAATCCAGCTTTTTTGGTTGGGTACCTTCTTCTTCATGCTCGCACTTTTTTTGGTGCATTATTAAAATAGTGATATGCGTAAATGATTTATGATCACAAATGTTGTATAGTGCAGGACAGATGTTTAGGATCCCTAAACCTCTCATAAACAAGTTCCCAGCTTTTTTTTTTTCAGACCAGCCTTTTAATTCAATTCCAATTAAAAGTATGTTGTAGTAAACATCTCTTTGAAATACTGCGATTCTCTCCCACAAAAATAATACCAAAATACAATAATTGTGTTTTTGGTGAGCTCTGGCTTCTGTCCCTTTCAGTCTTGTCCTGAGTAATATGATGTGAAGGAGCCTCATTACTTTGTCCAAGACGCTAAATAGGACACTGCAAAGTGCAGACCTTGGATCCCTTGTCTTTCCAGCAGAAAAATAACTACTACTACCGTACTGATGATTAAAAACAGACATTGAAATGTGCAAAGATATATATGTCCTTTGTGTGCAAGTGTGAATAAAATTAGTTTGAGTTATTAGTGATTATGGTTAAGTGTTGCCTGAGGAAATAATGTGTCAAATGGCTGGCTAAGTGATACATTAGAGTTTAGCCTTTGAACTACAGGAAAAGAAAACACCTAAGGGATCATTATGTTCCTCCTATAAACTCTGGCAGAATGTTAGGTCTGACTGACTGTATGTATTATGATAATGCACATTACTGACTGGTTTGTTTCAGAGCAGCAAAACATCAACAACAGTTACAGACATCTGCAAAAACATTTTTATTATACAAAGCAGCAGATGGCTTCAAGACTTTACTTCTTTTTATTTCATGATTGCTTTGTTACCAAGGGACAGTGTTTCCATAGTGAATCTGAAACTACGGGTATGATATTACAGAAAAAAGCCTGAATAATATTTTAATAAAAGTGGGAACAGAAAGTACAAGAATGAGCCATTCAGCCACCAAGCCTCTTCCCCGTGTGCTGCATCAGGCTGCATTGTTACTGTTTGACCGTTTAAATCATAAGTTGGTGTACTCTGTACTCTATTACAAACAAAAATACATGTATCCAAAGAGTTCCTTGTGTAACCAAATTCTGATGTAGCTTGTTTATGTATATTGTGACACTGTCCTAATGCTTTAAATAAAATGCTGTAAACACTGAGTAAACTAAATATGGATTACGAGTTAAAAAAAATTCACAACAAATTACTTTTTAAAGCTTTTGAAGTAACATTAATGTATTCTAAAATATACAGGTGTTTCAAGAATTTAGATTTTTTAAAACATTTTAATCTTCACATTTTGACCACTTACATTTTGGATGGGTTAAAAGGAATTAAGGATGTGACGATCATTGGCTTGATTTTGGTCTCTTCATGGAATTGGCTCTCAACAAAGAATGTATTCAATATACGTGTCTTATTCTATAAATCTAAGACAAAAAGGAGAGTGCATTTAGCAAAGGGAACAAGGCTTAAATAAGGATGTTTTGCAAGTCTGTGTAAAAAATCCCAAATGTGACTGACACTCTGTGATTGAGATTAAGTACTCCAGGTTGCAAATAATACAAATAATGACACAGACAAGGATTTTCAGTGCTTCCAGCAAGACGTTAGTATGCAAAAGATTATCTTACACAAAATGCCAACTGCATATATATGGGTAGCACTTATAAAATGTCAAGCGGGCAAAACTTTGAGTGATGTGCTCACTGTTACAGAGAGTGCCCTGGATATTTTTGCATTAGCACAGAGCCAGGGGAGAAATTGGATCCGGGTTGTCCGGCTCTGGCACACAGGCTCCCAGACATCATCAAGCTCAAGTAGGCCCTGACATATCCTCCATCGACAGCGAAATTATTCATATCTACATTTGTACAGGGTAAACAAAATCGTATTGTTTGCTTGCTGGTCAAATGAGCTTACAATTGGTTTAAAGATTGACAGTCACCGCTAACCGCCCACTGTGTTCTGTGTCAGCATCGAGATGATTAATGTGTGTGGACGAGCAGCAACAATCAGTCACACAATGCCAGTCATGCAGCGGAGGAAAACTAGGACTTACAAGGCACACTTTTAGCCTTAAATAGTTCTCATATTCTGATTTGACAATATATATTTATATTGGCAGTTAACTGTTTTATGAATGAAATAATCAAAGTTTTAGTTCAATTGTTTATGTGAATTACTGATTCTGCAACCAGCGTGGTTACCCTATTCCTGCCTGCTAGTCAGCATGTCTCTCCTTGATTGCAAGACCAGTAGTAGGCAATTTTACAAGTATCGGCTTACTTGCATTGACTCTATATACAACATTAAGACATAAAATGGCAATTGTGGCAGGACTAGAAGGAGTCGCCTTGGAATCACAAAAATAAATGTACATCATCATTTATAAATATGTGACAGATCAAAAGCTATGTTTTACATGAGGTGTCAGTGTGTGGTTTGACCTGAGAAGAGCAATTGCTCCAAATATTTGTCAAAATCAGCCGTGCCTTCTTGCTTTCTTAAAACTCTAGGATGTATATATATATATATAATTCAAGCTTACTTTTTTCTAATTAACTTACGCTTATACTGAGTCAAACATTCTCAAAGGAAGGTGGGGGGAAAAAGACCCAGAGCCATCTCTACTTTTCCATTCAAACCGCCCTTTACCAAACTGGAAAGGCAGTGAGGGTCTCACTTGAGGTTATCTGCATAACCCTCAGTTCCCTATGTACACTCGCAACAACATCAGACAGGACTATATAGCATCTCGTCCCAGACATCCCTGCATATAGACAGAGAAGATCTACTTTTCTGCTTTGAGCACAGACCGGGAGACATTGTGAACTGTCACATCCAGGCAATAAAACTTTATGAATGTATGTGGAGTGAATGGGCATCTGTGCGACCTGACAAACATAAGCAACACCTTTATTGCCCAATGTCAAAGGCATTGTTAGTAGAAGTGTCCTTGAAGGAACTGTAGGGGTGATTTGGTTCGGGGAGAGTGAGTGTGGCGAGCAGACAGGGTCTCGGTCAGAAGACCCAAAGGGCAAGGATGCAATGAGGCAAGGAGAAGGCAGGGTTTAATGCAAGAACCAGTAGTTATTTTCCCTTTTGGTCTTGATTATTTTGTGTGCTGCATGAGAAAACAAAGAAACAATACAACTACAATTAAATAACGAAGTGGTCAATCAAACAGAGAAACCAACAATCATGTGCAAATACACAATTCAGAACTAAACAGCAAAGGCAACGAACAAGCAACAATCATGTGTGAATACGCAATCCACAACTAAACAGCAAAGTAACAAACAAGCAACAAACAATTCCCACATGGCTCCTAGCACATGTCTGAGAACAAAGGGATCAGCAAAACTACCACAAAGGCATACAAATGAAACAATAAACAATGAATTGACCACTCACGTTAACTTGAAGACGCACACTTCAGGATATGTGGAGGAAACTCAGGACACAGGGTTAAATTGGTGTGCTGGCAGGGAGTGCAAAGGATGAACTAAAGGGTGAGCAGGCTATTTATAGTCTCCGCCCCTTAGCTGGCAGGTGGAGTGGGATTCAGTTTGGCAGATTCACCATATTAGAAAGATAACTGGAAAAAAAGGACGAAAATCCAGGGAGTCTTTTCATAGCCGCCCCGGAATTGGGATCAATTCCTCCTGAAAGAAAGACTCACTCTTCTTCCAACTCTGGAAGCACCATCAGACGACACACTGGTCTGGTGTAGGTTTGACGGCCGACCTGGACGTCAACGGACCGAACACGTCCGTCTCTACCGGCCATGACAGCTGTTACTCGACCTGTTGGCCAAGAGGCCCGCGGCAGTTGGGGGTCAAGGATCAGAACAGTCTTCCCTACTTCCAGATTCTGGACTTCCCTCAGCCACTTTCCTCTGGGTTGTAGGTTAGGCAAGTAGTCACGAATGAACCGTGTCCAGAAATGGTCCGCCAACATCTGGCTATGACGCCACTTCCTTCGCCCAAGGAGCTTGCTGTTGGCAAAGATGGCTTGTGGCAGGGAGGCGTCCCGCCGCCCCATCAGCAGCAAGTTGGGAGTGACCGGATCAGGATCACTGGCAGAAGATGAAAGATAGCCTAAAGGCTTTGAATTCATAATGCCTTCTACCTCAACCAGGACAGTGTGAAGGACAGCTTCAGAAGTGGTCTGATTCCCGAGGATCACTCGTAGGGCGTTCTTGACTGATCTGATTTCGCGCTCCCAGACTCCTCCAAAGTGTGGAGAACATGGCGGATTGAAGTTGAAGGAAATCTGCTGATTGGCCAAGTGTTCCTGAAGCTTGGGTTCCATGGCCTGGAAACATTGATTCAACTCCCTGTCCCCAGCACGGAAGTTTGTTCCCCTGTCCGCCCAGATCTCAAAGGGCTTGCCACGACGGGAGATGAAACGACGGAGTGCTAGGAGAAAGGCATCGACATCCATGCTTCCAAGCAAATCCAGATGTAAGCAACGAGTGGTTAAGCATTTAAAGATAATTCCCCATCGCTTCTCTGTTCTACGGCCATGGTGAATGATAAAGGGTCCAAAACAGTCTACACCAGTGGACCAGAATGGTGGTTTGAAGAGACGCAGCCTTGCCGGGGGCAGATCAGCCATCTTGGGCACTTCAGGAGAGGATTTCCACCTCTGACACTCTCTGCAACTGTGCTGATGTTTACGGATGGCTGGTCTTCCTCCCAGGATCCAATACTTGCGTCTCAACTCTCCAAAGACCCTCTCTGGCCCCGGATGCAGCAGGGACTCGTCATAGTGCTTAATGATGAGCTGCGTAGTGGGATGCTTTGGGTCCAGAATGATTGGGTGGATGATGTCTGGGTCTAGGTCCTGGGACCTGCGTAGTCTTCCTCCTACCCGCATCAGCCCAACATCTGGATCAAGCTCAGGAGAGAGTTGAAGTAGACTACTTTGCCTAGAGAGAGGCTTTCCTTTACGGAGAGCGCTGAGTTCTTCAGGGAAGCATGACTCCTGGGCTTGTTGTAGAATGAAGGTTTCCGCTGCTGCACCTTCGGTCACTTTGTCGGATTGAGTCAATGTTTGGTCAGTAGCGGTGATGAGGTCACTCCAGCTTTGATGCTTAGAGGCATTCGGCAATACACTGGGGGCAGCAGAAACATTCAGGCACGTAGCAGCCTTCCTCAGTTCTGTGCTGTCTGTGAGGGATGAGGTGTGGGAAACACCTGGAGCAACAGGCCAGCAAGTCTCAGGGTGCTGAAGGAAGGCAGGTCCGTCCGTCCAGCAGCTAGGTTGCGCCAGGTCACGCAGTGTCTTGCCTCGGGTCAGGTCATCAGCTGGGTTGTTTGGACTGTCCACATACCTCCAGTCATCTGAGTCTGTGAGTTCTTGGATCTCTGCTATTCGAGTGCCAACAAAGACCTTGTAGTGGCACGACTCTGACTTCAACCAGGTCAGCACTGTGGTGGAGTCACTCCAAAGGATGGTTCGGGCCAATGACAAGGTAAGTTCAGACTTCAAGGTAGTGGCCAACTGCGCCCCTACCAAGGCCGCGCTCAGTTCAAGTCGAGGCATTGACAACTGTCTCTTTGGTGACACCCTGGAGCGGGCCATGACGAATGCCACATGAACATGATCTTGGCTGTCATGGACACGTAAGTAGACCACAGTGCCATAGGCCCTTTCTGAGGCATCACAGAAAACATGCAGCTCTCTGTGTACACCTGACTGGTCAGCACAAGAGGGCACATAGCAGCGAGGCAGTCTGATGCTTGAGAGGTCAGCCAGTTCCTGTTCCCACTTCAGCCATCGGTCAACCAGTTCAGATGGAATGATGGGGTCATCCCAGCCTCGTTTGGTCTTCCACAAGTCCTGAACCAGCACTTTGGCCCTGGTGGTATAAGGTAAGATATACCCTAAGGGGTCGTATTGACCGGCCAGAGTGCGATAGATTAGGCGGAGTGTGGGAATCTTGATGGGTGTCACACGGTGTTTGTATCCCAGGCTATCAGGAAGGCAGCTCCAGCGCAAACCTAAGGTGGATTCCTGGGGGTCAATGCCAGCTTGAGAGAGCCACAAGTCCGTGCTAGCAGATCTTGCCTCTGGAGGGAGATGTTCGACAACGCGGGAGTCATTACTCGCCCATTGGCGAATTTCGAATCCCCCGCGAGACAGTGTGGAACGAAGTTTGTCCAGAAGTGCTTTGGCTGTGGCCGAAGAAGGGAAGCTTTGCAGGCAGTTGTCGACATAGAATGCCCTCAACACTGAGTTCATCACTCCCTCATCACTCTCTGGGTGCTCTTTGGCTTGACGCTGCAGGGCATAAATGGCGCAACAAGGACTACAAGTTGTACCGAAAGGTAACACCTGCCACTCATAGGTCTTTGGGTAGGTATCTTGAGCCATAGCTCGCCAGAGGAATCTTAGCAGTGGCCTGTCAGCAGGGAGTAGATGAACTTGGTGGAACATAGATGTTATGTCACCACTGATGGCCACGCTGTGCTCACGGAAACGGAGGAGCACGCCAAGAAGAGAGGGACCCAGAGTTGGACCAGGAAGAAGGCTGCGATTCAGATTCAGGCCATGAAGCTGGAAAGAGCAGTTGAACACCAGCCGGTGTTTTCCACTCGCTTGTCTGATGATGTGATGTGGAACATACCAAGATTCTGAACCTGGCTGATCATCTTTGGGATCCACCTCCTTCACATACTCCATCTCGACCAGTTTCAGGATCTCCTGGTTGCAGATCTCAATGAGCTCAGGGTCCTTCTTCAACCTGCGTTCAGTTCCTCGCAGCCATGGCAACAAGTTATGGGTTGAAGAGGTTAGCCGTGGACTGTTCGGTGCTCTGAGCAATGGGGTAGCATATCGAGACACTCCACCTGCTTCTTTCACTGCAGTTTTCGTCTCGAGCAGCTCCAGGCAATAATGATCCTGCTTAGAGCGGGTTACTTCCTTCTCCTTACGGTGTGGAAAGGAATCGAGTCTCCACAGTCTCTCCACATTCTCCATCAACTCAGCAGTAGCTGGGCAGGATACAGTGTTGCAGAGTGTGAACAAGGCTTGTACATCAGAAGTCTGAAGTCGAGGTAAGGCATTGGCTGGGCCCTGAACAGCCCAACCCAAGGCAGTATGGACGGCGATGGGTCCCCCATAAGGTCCCATGTGGACAGGCTCTTTGGGCACCAACAAGTGGGAATGATCTGAGCCTATCAGGATCAGCGGCCGGGCTTGGACAAAGTCCGGTAAGGGTAGGCCTCGTAAGTGGGAATACTCCCTCTGCAGGTCAGAGGCGGGACAGGAATGCTCAGCCAAGTTGAGGACAGGAGCAGTAAAGGCATTGGCTATAAGGAATTTGATTTTCTTCTGGCTCACTGGGGAGATTGAACAGGAGATTGTCTCACCACTTATGGGAATCACCTCATGACGCACAGTTCTGAGATTCAGGACCTCTTCTGGTCCTTTTAGTTGCAGCTGGGACACTGCAGAGGTTAGGATGATCGTTCTTTCTGAACCATCGTCAAGTATGGCATATGTCTTCAGCCTCTGCCGGCCATTGATCAAGAAAATTGGGACTACCTTCAACATCACACGGGGAGATCTGTTTGGCTGATCCATGTACAGAGTGTCTGCAGAACAAGGTGCACGGACGAGCAGATTGAGGGTGTTTCCCGTTGCTGATTTCTCTGAGCCATGGGGGCCTTTAGATGTTGACGGTTGAGGTATGATGTTATGCAGGATGGTGAGATGCAACTCTTTGCAGACATTGCAAGGCTTTTTGAGGGTGCAATTATCTGGCTTATGACAGCGGGCACATCTGTAGCAACGATCATTCCTCTCTATCCAGGTTCTCAGTTGTGACGGGCTAAATTCTTTAACTTTCGGGCAAGTTCCCAGGAAGTGTTCCTTGTTGTTACAGTATGGACAAAAAGGTTGGAACTTGGGTTTCCCATGGATTGTCATCCCCCTTCCATGGCTTGGTTGAACATCAGGCTGGCTCTCCACAGTGGCGGTGTTGCTCAGGTACATCGTGGTCGGCGTCGCCCTTCTCCCCAGGTTCTTCTGGACTGGCTCTCGTCTCTCCACTGACGCAGGTCCCGAGACTTGTTGGGCAATACTCTTGGCCCGGGCTTTAACCTTGAGCCATGCTGAAAAATCTTCCAAGGTGTATGATTGTTCTGAACCCTCTTTCAAGATGCCACGAAGCAAACAGTGCTCAATGAAACTGTCTCGGTTTTGAATGGGGAGCTTGGCAAGAAGCCTGTCTACGTGAGAGCCACACCGTAACTCACTTCCGTCTGCACCTTCCACTGACCTCAGCATGCCAATCAATGAATGTACAGAAAGAGCGAAGTCCTGGAAAGCGTTGCTGTCACCAAGTCTGACAGGTGGTGAATTGAGGATGCTAGCTATTTCACTTTGGACCAACTGCCGTGGCTGGCCATACTTTGCCTTAAGGGCAGCAAGAGCGGAAGTGTAGGGAGTTGAGGCGTGCATATAGGACTTTGCCAGTTTGTATGCACTTGGCAGCCTCAAGTGTTCCATAAGGACCTGAAACTTGTACTGTTCAGAAAGGTGAGCGTGGATATCTAAGAGATTCTCCAACGCCATGGTAAGCAGAACAAAGTCACTTTCCTTTCCGCTCTCAAAATAAGGCAATCTTGGCTTCGGGATGCCAAAGGCAGTCGCTACTAAAAGCTCCATTATACTAGCGCCCTCTGATACCCTCTCAATGGGGTTAGGCAAGGAAAGAGGTGCAGGTTTCTCACGAACCGGATCTGAAGGCCTCTGACTCCTGGCCGGACGAGGTGCGGTCAGCGCTATGTGGTGAAACAAAGGAGGTGATGGAGCCGCATGCTCGGGACTGGAAGTCTGAAGTAATGTGTGACTCTCAGCAGTAGGATCAGAAGTTGCTGCTTGACTCACAGCATCTACAGGTAGACTCACAGCTGGAGGTAAGTGGTGGTACGAAAGAGATTGTTCACTCACTGGAACTTGATAGGAGACCGATGTCTGAGGAACCTCAGGGGGAGCCTGCTGCTCGGAGAACAGATCAACAGGTTCAGCTGAATCCAGGACTCTGGAGCTCAGGGAAAAAGGAGCAAGCACTTGAGGTGGGTCATTCACACTGGACATAGCTGGCGGAGCGGGTGGATGTTCTGTGGTCATTCCTACATCCCCAGTGAAGGATGTGATTAATCGAGCCTCTTCCAGTTCTCTTCGGACTTTCCGTAGTCGTCGCTGTAGAGTAAGAGACCGGGTCATCCTCTCTCTCTCCTTCAAAGCTTCTTGTGCTCGCCTATCCAGTTCTTGTGCCCGTTCATCTATAGCTTGTTCCTCCTCAATCTGACGCTGTATCTCCTGCAGTTCTCCAAGTTTCCTCCTCTCATCGACCATGGCCGCCTGTTGTGGGGTGAGCTCCACCTGTTGGCTCCTGCGTGAGCTTCGGGAGCTTCCACTAGCATAAGTGGAGCTAGAAGAGAAGGCCGTCTTCGACCTTGGTGGTGGCTCACGCTTGTCGCTCTTGCCCCTGGATCTGCCAGGTCTCACATCTCTCAGGTGGATCGGAGCAGATGCTGGCTGTGTAGCTGGCTGTGGAGCGGGCAGTGGAGCGGGCAGGGGAGCGGGCAGTGGAGCGGGCTGAAGAGCTGCTGATTCAAGCTGGACATAGTCGTGGGTAACTTCATAGTCCTCTTCTTCTTCCTCCTCGACTGTCGTCTCTTCCTCCTCCACTCCTCGTTCCTCAGCGGCTGTGTTCTCTCTCAGCGTCTGATCAGGGTTTTCATGGTCATCCGCCTGGACATCAACAGCACCTGGGGGTGGAGGCGGCAGTACGGCTGCTTGGCTGTGACGAGGGAGGCTTTTGGGCTGGCTGGAGAGTTTCCCATCAGGATCCAGGAAGCCATAGCGGTCAGGTGGACGTCTCTCTCGTGTAGGTCTGGATACCGTCCCCTCACTTCTGGTTCCAGCTTGGGGGGCCTTCTCTGGCAACGTCAACTCTCTTGACTCCTTACCGTTGCCTGCCATGGTATCACTCACTCAGTATCCGGCTCGAAGGACCATTGAAGGAACTGTAGGGGTGATTTGGTTCGGGGAGAGTGAGTGTGGCGAGCAGACAGGGTCTCGGTCAGAAGACCCAAAGGGCAAGGATGCAATGAGGCAAGGAGAAGGCAGGGTTTAATGCAAGAACCAGTAGTTATTTTCCCTTTTGGTCTTGATTATTTTGTGTGCTGCATGAGAAAACAAAGAAACAATACAACTACAATTAAATAACGAAGTGGTCAATCAAACAGAGAAACCAACAATCATGTGCAAATACACAATTCAGAACTAAACAGCAAAGGCAACGAACAAGCAACAATCATGTGTGAATACGCAATCCACAACTAAACAGCAAAGTAACAAACAAGCAACAAACAATTCCCACATGGCTCCTAGCACATGTCTGAGAACAAAGGGATCAGCAAAACTACCACAAAGGCATACAAATGAAACAATAAACAATGAATTGACCACTCACGTTAACTTGAAGACGCACACTTCAGGATATGTGGAGGAAACTCAGGACACAGGGTTAAATTGGTGTGCTGGCAGGGAGTGCAAAGGATGAACTAAAGGGTGAGCAGGCTATTTATAGTCTCCGCCCCTTAGCTGGCAGGTGGAGTGGGATTCAGTTTGGCAGATTCACCATATTAGAAAGATAACTGGAAAAAAAGGACGAAAATCCAGGGAGTCTTTTCAGTCCTCTCTTCATCAGGGATAGCAAACTACAAAAACAACATGCCCTATGTGCACATTTCCGACGTTCCATCAATATACATGCACAACGCCCACACTGGGAATAGACTATACATATCCAGTGGAAAATATATACAGTGTGTGCTTGGAGAATTCCCCAATGAACTTTCCTTTTTCTATAGGGCTGTTCAACTTCTGGAGATACCATGCCAAACAAGCTAGATTTGATTGAGCTTACAACAAACCGGTTTGCAGATTTGTTAAAAAAGCTAATCCATCTGTAATCTAAGCTAAGCGACAGGAAATGTGGCTGGAAGCTAAACAAGGACAGCAAAGAAACAAGCGTTGATAGCCCAACGGAGCTAGCTCACTTCCTGTTAGACAGTTACATAGCTAGAATTGTTCCTGCAAGACCAAGGTTAAGCTAGGTGGATATATTTCAAGGAGAGATGAGCGGGTTTTTTTTCCCTTATAGGAAGTTGGTGCTTACTGCTTGCTACAGTCTCATTGCCTTTGACAGATGTTTTTGAGAGAGGATTTTCAGCTAGGTCTGGTAAGTATGCAATCCCCATATAGATGTGATGTACTGAGTGTAGCTACTAATACAAATGAAAACACACACAGCTGTCACTTTGCCAGCATAAAATATTTCTTTAACACAAAAATGTTCTGCAACCAAGCCACTGGATGATTTACGTGCTAAATGAAAATGGCCATTCATGATGGTATGAGAAAGTAAAGATGATTACATGTAAGTTTTTGCCACAGAGAGAGACGTGCTGGAGGGGAAGGCAAAGGGGAAAGCTGTGTCACTAACTGAGCGGCCACAAATCCCTATTATCTCCGTAACAGCCTGATTTTAACAAGTAGAGAAAATGTCAAACAACCTAAAGCCAGTAATCTCTCTTGACGATGTCTCTGATGTTTCATGAATTTATATTGGAAGCCATACATTTTCCCTGCACTAGAAATAATATCAAGGAGAAGAGGAGACATTCTTGCTGCGGAACGCCTATCCAGTGTCATTTTTGGAATATTACAGAACAGGATGAAAGGATGTAGCAGCCTCTGCAGGAGATGGAGAACAGATAAATTGCAGGTCACTTCTATGATGGCTGTCACTGCATGTCCGACATCAAAAGAAGGAGCAAAGGGTGAGGAGGAGCTGCTCTCCTAAAGCCATGATGAATAAACCAAGTGAAAGAATCCATAATTTTCGCTGTATATGCCACAAAACACAAAATAAAACATGTAGTGAGGTGGAAAACAAGGTTTTGCAGTGCTCGGCTATCAGCTCATTGGGGTTGTTTTCAACAGAGTGCGCATCGTCTGCAAAACATTACAGTTAATAAAAGGAATTCCTAAACTTATTTTAGAATTTTAGTAAAATAATGTAAAACTCAAAGAGGACTAGTTACCTCACATTATCCATCAAGATCTGAGTTTGCTTACAGAACTGTCTTATTCTTTAAACAACGTCCTTAACCACATCGTCAAACTGCTACTGTTAAAAATACTTCTGGTTAAACGTCTTGTGAAGCAGATCAATGTTGGATTAAAGCAGCTGTAAAACCAAAGTTTGAGGGTTTGATTTGAAGTGAATGAAGCATGTAATTTACCAGGGTATACACTGTACTTTACAAATACAAATATTGGGAATTGAATGAAGCAAAAGCAAATTGTAATCTTTCAAATAAACCTTTAAGCTGCATTAACCTTACTACTGAAGGGTAGCAAGTAGCTTAACTACAGAAGCTACAGCTTTTCCAATACAAGATGCTACCTATGAAGCATGGTTCATGTCTCTCTAGACGTTCTGTGGTACACTTCCTGCTGCCAGTATTTGGTGATGCCATATGTCACATTGTCTGCCAGGCTTAAACGTGCAAGCTACAGTATTGTCTTGGTTCTACTTTTGTTTGTGTGCTTGTAAAAAAATCAATATGTTTTAATGCTGCTGGCTGTTTTATAATATTTTACCTGATCTGAATTTTGGGGGGGGGTTAGGGTTAGGGTTAGTCATTGCAAGTTATTAAGCATTTGTTATAGTTGCTATGCTTATTCTTCTCTTGTTGATTAGCAGTATGATTTGCTTTATGATGGTTTAACAATGTTTCAGGTTGAAATTATGAGATGGGCTGGAGAATCGGAGCAGCGGAAGCGGTACTGCAGTCGCTTTACCGCACCGTTGTGACGAAAAGAGAGCTGAGCCAGAAGGCAAAGCTCCTACCCTCCTACCCTCACCTATGGTCATGAAGGATGGATCATGGGAAAGGGGATTTCTCCACAGGGTGGCTGGCATCTCCCTTAGGGATAAGGTGAGAAGTTCAGTCATCCGGGAGGGACTCGGAGTAGAACCGCTGCTCCTTCACGTTGAAAGGAGCCAGTTGAGGTGGTTCGGGCACCTAGTGAGGATGCCACCAGGGCGCCTCCCTAGGGAGGTGTTCCAGGCACGTCCAGCTGGGAAGAGACCGAGGGGTAGACCTAGGACCAGGTAGAGGTATTATATCTCTTCGCTGGCCTGGGAGCACCTTGGAATCCCCCAGTCAGAGCTGGTTGATGTGGCCAGGGAAAGAGAAGTTTGGGGCTCTCTGCTGGAGCTGTTACCTCCACGACCCTGACGGATAAGCAGGAGAAGATGGATGGATGGATCTCCCAAAGTTTGTGGTGTTTTGGCCCACTGCACATGTCTTAGCAGATTAGAGTTATATTGTGTATTGTAGCTTTAGGATGTTTTTCTGAAGAGCCTGTTGTATGCTTGTGGGGTGTGAGGAGGTCAGAGCGTAAAAACCAAATATCTCTGTAGTCTGTACACATACTCTTCATTTGTTCTATGACGACTGACAGCGGTTTTCTAACTCAGCAATGTCAAATCAGAATAGTTTGCCATAGATTTACTGAGCTGAGCTGGACACAGTGAAAGAAAAGCTAGAGCAATTGTTTTTTTGACATTTGTATCCTCAAAATGAATTTTCAGAATGAGACATACAAAATGATCGAAAATAATTGCCTGATTTTTATTATTTTATTCTTATCCTTTTTATTATTTTTTGGAAGATAGTGATGTGCTTGGAACACATCCAAGTCAAGTTGACAAAGAAAACCCCCCCAAAGAGCCCAAAATACCCAAAATTGAGACAAAGGCTGATCAAATCTTTGAATCCACACCTGAATGCTGATGATGCAGCGGGCGCGGGGATGCAGAAAATTCAGCTGATCAGAGGTCGGTAGCCAGAGACAGCGCAAGCACTTGAATATACAGTGAATAAGGGCCAGACTTGTTGATATTGAGAGATTTGTTATGTGAGATAGGTCATGGCCATATATTATTGCACGGTAAATGTGACTATAAGTACGCTGCCATGCCTCCCCGGCAAGGCTCTGTTATATCGCCACACATTATGGTGTGCTAACAATGTTCATTATGTGACCACATTTAAGAAAAAGTTCCCTTATTTATCTTGTAAACATGAGTTAGGGCTGGCTAAAACACGCAGTTATATCAGGACCTATAACCTTAATAGATGAAATACTAGTCAGTTACACTTGTGTCAAGAGAAAGTAGGCAATGGTTGCAGAGTAAACAAGCGCTATAAGAATCCAAGCAATGGACATTCAGCTGTAAGGACAAAGACGCCCTCAAAGGACATTAAATATCAGTTATACAACAAAACCACATGTGAAGCACGTAGGGGCTGTTTGGGTAGTGGAGGGGAACTGGAAAGTGTCAGGTTAAAATGGCTGCACCATATACCTGCATGTATTTGATTGGATGGTATTAATAAGCTTGTAGACAATTAGCCAGTGACTGGGAAGCACTAATGAAACATCTGATACTTATCTGCTAATGCAAGCCCCACTTCAGTGCTCTTCCTGATCTGATCGTACATGGCGTTTCTTCTTAAATATCCGTTATAATAACATGTACCTCATCCCAACAGATGATACAACAGAATGTAAATCCTTAAAGTAATACTAGCGTCAAACCTTTTCAGCTTTACCTGACCAAAAGACATTTTCCTTTGGTTTATATAAACTTATAACTTAAGCTCGAGGTTAATTGCATAATATGGCATTCATACAAGGATTACTCCCCTTCAACTGCTCAACTGAGTTGGGGTGGTTATCTGTCCAGATGGCCGCAGAAATGCTGAGCGACCTGTATCATCTCAACTCAGGTGGCCAAAGGGACCATGTGCTTTTCATCTGTGTATGAAGAAAATGCCCGTACGCCAGCGTTCATATGGGACTATCAGCTACAGATCATCAACCCTGGAGCTATGATTCCGATAAACACTTCCACAAGGCAGATGCTTCCTGACATGGAGCATGAACCCAAGCTGTCCAGTTTCATCTGAAAGACAAATACACTGAAAGAAGAATCCACTTTAATGGAAAATTAAGTAAAAGACGGATGGTTGTGGATGCACAGAAATGGCTTCAGAATGTTGGAGCACAGTTTTTAGGCTGTAACACAGAATAATGGTATTTGTTTTATATATCAACATTGGGTCACAAAAAAAGTATATTCATTTTTCAAACAAATAATAAAACCAAACTGTGTATGTAAAGTATGGAAATGAGGAGGAGGTCCACCTACTGTCTTCTCAACTTTTAATATGATCTAGTTAAAACTTTTAGGAGAAAAAGGAACAACGAATCACAACAAAAAAACACACTGCCAACCCGAGCGAATCAGAGCAAAAAGCGCTTTCACAACGTTTCATCCCAATGGCCATCAGACTACTGGCAAAGCCCATTCAAGCTGCCGTAATTTACCCAACCTCTGCCAGTCGAAACTCCTCTGAACTGTGACAGCCCCACCACTCTCCTCCCTCCACACACACACACACACACACACACACACACACACACACACACACACACACACACACACACACACACACACACACACACACACACACACACACACACACACACACACACACACACACACACACACACACACACACACATTTTCTTTATAATATTAAAACCATACATTTAAATATTTTTTCAGCTGTCCAGTTCGTGTTTTTCTTTATATAATGTGAATGTTTTTACAAATTGCATTTTTATTAGTCCTGTTCCCTACATGTCCTGGAGCAGAAAAAGTTGAGCAATAGATACTGAACTTTGCTTGGCTGGTTGTTAATCAGGTTATTTTCTGATTGCTGATAGCTAAGTAGAAGGTCCTTTATTAAGTAGACCAAACACGCACATAATAAGGTTATCATCTCCAGGTTAAAATGGGTCTGTCAATGTGTGGTGTGTGAAGCAATGCATTGATGTATTGATAGAATAAACCCAGCTGTGGGACCTGCACATGACAGGAGGTAATTAATCGTCCATTACGCAGAGCTAGCTGTTCATCTTGGCGCAACATTAATGCACTCCAAAGATTTCCCTCTACTGCGCTCCAAATGCACGGTCACAGTTAATGTACGTAAATAGCCCAGCATGACCTTCCTGTCACCACAGCCTCTCCCCTATGTGATAACGTCAGCATTAACGATGAATCATTATGCAGGGGACTCTGGCAGTTTCCTCTCATTATCTGACAGGCTGCAGCTCCTCCAGCAAACCCCAAAGACACCTCTGTCTGAATCCTATTACCTCTCTGCTCCTTCTGCCCCGCGGCAATGTGAAGAGGATCGCCAAACCTTCTTATTAAGCACTACATGACACATGCTGCTGACCGGGTACAGCTGTGAAGGGCTGCACTTCTGTCAGACTACTGAACTAAAAGAAAAGCTGGATTTCATGTCACATTTTACTCCCACACATGCACATGCAGGCCTCAGTGAAGGGTTTTGTATTAAAAATATGCACCCACACACAAACACAATCACACAGCATGCAAAATCCAAGAGACACCTTTTTACTTTGTGATAACACTGTGGTCTCTGTACAGCCTTCAACAAGCACAGGTTCTCTTTGACTCATCGCCCTTCCCTCTCCCACACTTTTAAAGCTCTGTCATGAAATATGTTGGGAACAAGTCAACACACAGAATCTAAGAAACAGCCTGCCTCCTTTGCCAATCTCAATAAGACCTCCTACTTTTGGCCTCTAACCCCTTTCATCAGCACTATGGATAATTTATGATACGAGTTAAAGCTGTGAGGCAAACACAATTACAGCTGGCTGGCGTGAGTCACTCAGTCTCACCCTTTTGTCTCCATTGATCATTAAAATTAAAAATGGGACAATTTAAAGGTAAGTATCCAGCTTCTGAATGCAAGTATTTTAATATCATAACACAGTGAAAGTTGTATATACAGCTCTGGAAAAAATTAAAAGACCACTGTCACATTATCAGTTTCTCTGGTTTTACTATTTATACTGTAGGTCTGTGTTTGAGTCAAATGCAAAAATTACTCCATAAACAACTGACAACATTTCTCTGTGTTGGAATTCAACAGACACTGGAATGGAATGGCTGCCAAACATGTAAGGATTGGTTTCTTATTTTTTTTCCAGAACTGTATGTTATGCAACTGTCGTTTTATGCAACTTGGTTGTGTGTCTGGGAAAGCAGAGAGCCAGAGGAGCTGTTCGAGATACTCAGCAACTTTGAAAGCAGAGCACAGGAAACAGCTGTAGGGCTCCCTTTACAGGTGCAGGATATAGAACAATAGCACAAGACAAGTGTCTCCAGAGAAACAATGTCCAAAGAAGTTTAGCCTTCTCTGAAAATAGCTCATCTGTGCCATGTAGGAGAAAGAGAACATAGTAAAACACAAACTATATAAAAAGTAAAAGGATTTAGTTTGAATCAGGATATGGGAGCTGGAGCTTTTCGTATCTGCATTTTAACACAAACAAAAGCCATTGTCCAACATTGCAATTAAATGATGGTGCAGAATTCTCAACAAACACTTGTGGAAGCCAACAATAAAGAGAGGCTCAGAAACCTTATTAATAATTCTGTCAAGTCTGTCTTAATTAAAACATCTCTTCTCTTCAAGCAGATGGTGGAAGCCATCGAGACAGATATGCTAATTTCAGCCCTGCCCGAGAAATACATGTACTTCAAGCAGCTGGTCATGTGTCAACACAGCACCCGAAAGAGAAAGGACTATAATGGACATCCAACATTCAAATTCACAAGGGCATTCTGACAAATGACATATTCACTGACAAAATGTGTTTTATTTCCAGTAATCAATAAAATGCTTCATGTATCCCGCATCAAGAAAAAAGAAACATAGCAAGCTACACAATTTAAAGTAAAATCAATACTATCTTCATTTTCTGTGATGCAGCGACAAAGTGATTCATGTCCACATCATCAGAGAAAAAGCTTGCACCATCTGAAGTGTTTTTCAAGGCAATGTGTTCAGTTCAATGGGCACAGTCACCTGAGATGATGAATGAGAACAAAAGTGTAGTAAGGCATGGTAAATGTTGCACCAATTCCACGTGTTCTACTCTATTTTCTTTCACCTAAAACATCAAGGCACAATTGTGCACAAAGGCTTGGGGTTAAATTGAACGTGACATAACCCATGAATACATCTTGGTGGTTCGTGTGTGGATTATTTGTTTTTTCAACCTAGTAGAAATATATAAACCTTCTTCTGCTGCTATTTGGCCCTTTAGGCTGTGAAGGATTCTAGTTAATATGCGTCAAAAGTGCATATACAGTAATAATGTATGCCTTCACTAAACCTTTTTGGCTAGGAGCCTCAGTCTGCTAAGTGCTGTGCAAATAGAGAAAGTCAATTACCATAATGCCACGTTTCTGGTTGTGGTAAAAGGCACCAAGGACATAGCAACAAAAAATGCTCTTGTGTTGTTTTCAAATGCTATTCACTTAAAATTGGGACAAAGGCTTCCAAGGATGTGACCACTAGATGCCCTTTATTATGACTGCATGCTGACAAACCCAATTAGTGTTTGGTTTGAAGGAACTGTAATTTAGTTGAAAACTAATTCCTTATGAATGGCAAATACCTATTAAAGATATTAGAAATATAAATATTATCATTACCAAAAATGACACTTGAATGCAGCGCAAAGCAGAACAGTTTTATTTTGACATACTGTAAAAGAGTTGCAAACCCTGTGTGAAATCAGTGGAATTACAAATCTAAGATGATATTTAGTCTCATATCAAGATATGTATACAGTATCAATATATTGATAATCCCTAAATATTTGCTTAATTATTCTGTCTGTTGTTTAGTTCTTGACAGGTAGCTTACAGTGGGGTTTTAGGGGGTGCCTTCGTTGAAAACATCTTACTCCTGCAGCCACTGTGGCGCTAACTAAAGACATGTTGAGAAATGTGTAAGAGAATAAGTGAGAGTGAGATGAGAAGCTTCACCACTATCATAGCTTAGCCAAGGTAAGGTTAGCCAAGCATAAACACTGGAAGCACACAATTGCTAAAAGAAATATCTGCCCACCTCTTAAGTTCATGTTATGTCTTGTTTCTTGCCTACTGATTTTTCTAACCTTTGAATAGAATCAAGCTAGCGGTTTCCCCCTGTCCCCAGTCTTTATGCTGAGATAAATGAACCATCTAGCTGTAGCTTTATATTTAAGAGATGGACATTTGATGTCATCTAACTCTCAGTGAGAAAGCGAGTAAGTGTTCTTTCCGAAAGGTCAACTACTTCTTTTGAAGTGCATACCTTGTTCCATATAGGCTTAAGAAAATCTTTGAGATTTCAGTGAACTATTCAGAAACCTGGGTTTGATGGGTATCTGACTCGACAGGGAAAATCCATATCCATCACAGCAGGGCTAAAGAAAATCTAATACTTTTCAAAAGGGAGAGGCTGCAGATCTCATGCCAAGAGGAAGTATGCAGAGCACAACAACAGCCAGGCATTCATCATTGCTGCAGGTTCAGAGAAATATGGTTGTTTTTCAGGAATGAAAGGGAATGCTGCTGGTTTTCATTGCTTTAAGATGGAGCAAATAACAGGCACACTGCTGTGTCCTCTTTTCCTGTAGAAAGTCAAGTCCCAGAATGTTAACCATGAGAGGTTGGCATGTTTCCAAATTAGTTTATTCTCCACTCCACACTTTTTGTTCTCCTATTCAGCCTGCACAGCTTTGTGTTGTTTGTCCAGTGGAATTGAAACATCCTTGTTACTTTAAAATACAAGCTGCCATTTGTTTTCATTTGGCAATTTGGCTGCACATCTGAATTCACCCACAAGAACGACTCAAACGTACTTTTACCCAGCACGGACAATAAAACATCCTCTAGTGACATAATGCCTCAGGTGGCAGGCATATAGTGTATTCTTTAAGATTTATTCAACTAATAAATGTGTAGTGCACAATGTTATTAGTGTCTTTCAAATCAGGCTTCAAAATTGATGACTCTGCAAAGCCTAATTCAGAATCAACAGGAGCAAATTACGCAGACAACTAAGACAATTAAATGTCATCACTAAAGGAAATGAAAACAAACCTAAAAAAAATAACAATGCATTTATTCATCTGTATCATCAGTCTAGAATAAAAATGAAGACTAAACACAAACACAATATTGGGAAAACCTAATTTCCCATTTTTTAAATGAATATAGTCTTGAGAATAACTCCTATTATTAAACTGAGGGAAAAAAGGTTTGTCTCAAATTAGCAGTAAGAGGTTGTTTATCCTGTCACGATTGCAGAAGTAGCGACTAATGATCCTCTGAAAACAGCGAGAAAAGCAGGTTTCTATACCAATATAATTAGTGCTTATGTTTATTTGGTGTGTGTGCAGTATGGAAGGAAATGCCGCTGTGTTTCCGCCTTCGAGACAAAACAGACGCTGTCTTCCTGAGCATCTGGCTTCGTCTCCACATCAAGGCTGTGCTCTCTCAATTCAGGGTCAGTAATGACATACTGTATATGCTGTATATATTGCTGTGCTGGGTGTACAATGTATAATCACTGTTATTAAATATAAATGGGTATACACCGGTTTCAGCATGCCACAAAGTAGAGTTGTGTATGCATTATCTATTAAAATGTTTTATAGATGAGCCTCAAACTTTGCTTCTATCATAGATCATTCGGGTCCAGTCTGTGTTGGTAGGACACATTTAATCAGCATGCCCGCTTCTCTCTCATTTACCCTATGTATGATTATTCCTGTGAACATCTGGTTTCAGTTCTAATCAGCTTTTCTGGCTCTCTGTCTCGAGCTCAGCCACTGTTAAAGTCCCTGTTGTATAATGAAGCAGCAGGTCCAGAGCAGATTATCTTTACCAGTCACACTTGGTTGCTTGATCCAATACATACAACAACCTACAATATGTTTACATTTCTCTAACAAAAGGGTTGTGGTGGACGGATGCGCATTTAAAGCTCTTGATTTTGACTGTTAATGGAGGTTTAAGGCATGTGAGAGTACTTTTTTTTAGATCTGTGTGTATATACAGTATCTAGTATAGTGTCAATCAGTCTTTAAGTTAGGTGTCGGTTGAAATGCCATAATGTCCAAATATGGCTGATGTAATTCAAATGTGACAAAGTGTATCCCCCTATTGACAATATGTATTAACTTCATGAACATGGGGCAAATTGCATGAAAAGCCAATACTTACTATGCTGAATGTGTCCACCAAGGTTCCCAGATCCTGTATCAGACAATTTACCCTCTGCTTGCTTATTCCTGCCGCTGTGATCTTGTTCATGGCCGTCTGTTGCTCTACATGTCACGAACCTGTCTTGCCTACAGATAAACTTGAGAAAACAACTTCCCTTTTGTATTTCAGCAAATCTTGTGACTCAAACTCAATCTATAAACCCCAGTGCTCTACTTCGCCTATAGCAAACCCTGCTACCTGCTACAATCAAAGACAAGGTCTTCAACTTTGTCTACCTCAGACAGTAGGGCCCTCCCCCACAGCTGGATCAAGGTGTATCATCTCTGTTTGAAGCACTGTGAACAACCTAACAGGGAAGCAGTACATTGTTTCGTGGCAGCTTTTATAAATGAAAGGCCAATGTCCTTAAAAGTAAGAGGTCTGCCCCAAGCCACTGCTATTTGTGGACATCCCTGTCCAAAGAGATCTCTTACAGACTGCTACGACCCCCTTTCCATCAGATTGTATGAATGCAGGATTTTGACAGACCAGTTTCCAACACACATGTCCATTAGTTTTGAGGACAAGCCGATACTCGTTCAACTATTGTCTGCCAATACCAATAAAATAATCAGATAACAATTAGTGCTGACAGTCAATGATAAGTGTAATAGAACTGCAGCGCAATTACAGTAGTAGATTCATCAGAGTTACTGTCTGCAATTACTGTATGTCTTGGCAGTTTCATTGTAATTTAGTTTTCAGACGGATTGCAGTAGAGTGTGCTGCAGAAAGTCTTTAAAAAAAAAAATCCAACAGTATATGAAAACCGTTTGTGCATTGCTATGATGTAACTAGATCATATGTAACATAGAAAATATGAACAATAGATATATAGTGTCCTCTGTGTATGCTGCAATGTGTGAAGAGATTTATGACAACATTTTCTGGCTGGATCCCAAAGGGATAGTGTTTTCTTGTTTTTTTTAAAGGGTTAATTTGGATTCATATCAAGTCACACAAAATTCCTTCCACTTTCTTAAAATTACTTTTTTCATCAATTGAGTCTGATAGCTATAAAAAACAGCATATAATGGCTTAATTCCCCTGGAAGAGCTGTCAGAGTGCAGAGTAAAGTGGTGAGAATCTTCCAAAAATACTGTTCACTTAAACTGATTTGAATGTTTTAAGGAGGACTTTTTTTTTGTTGGTACACCTACCTTTCAAGTGGCTAAAATACATGTTTCTGCTGATCCCATCAAAAGTACATCACTTTGCTCTTGTCCTGTTACTCCTGTCTATTTCTTCAAAATGTTCACATGTCAACCTCCATCTACTGTAGGTTATACACTGACTTTATATTAACTGCCTCACTCAAAACCTCTCTAAAAGGTGAAATTAAACCAAGCCACATGTTGGTACAGTTCATTATGTGCATGTTCATTGTTGATAGTCTTTTAAAATAAACATCTGTCATTTTGCACCTTAAAAAAACACTTCAAATCTCCCTCAATGCTCTCACTGTTTTATTCATTCCTCTGCGACTGCAAAAAACAAAAGAAGAAAACATAGTTTGAACACCAGCATGGGGACAAACAAGTGAGCAGCTTATGTTTTGGGTGAATCTTTATTTCTTTCTTTAGTCTGTGTTCAGTTCAGGACGGTTTATTCCTACAAGGACAAAAAAAAAACAAATTCAAGACAAACACAGGCTGACAGAAAACAAATCCGTAAGCAAGAACGCTTCCAGAGTGCCTCAAATCTCACAAACACATTGTGTACTGTTCACTTCAGCTTTGTTTACCTAACTTCCTTTGTTAAAAGACAAGGTGTCGCAGCAAGTCACAGCCAGTCGATTTAATTAATCTATTCCCAAATCACAAGCTTTAGGAACTAATACTAAGTTAGGAAGATGAGGTAAAGCTCTGCATAAAATTATAAGAAAAAATGATAACAGAAATAATACATAACCAATCTGTGGCCCACCCCCAAGTTACAAAGTGTCTAATGGCACAGGGTGGTTCATCTCAACATCAGCCTGTTGTTTGGCTTGTTGCACAGTGATGTTACACTTTCTACACGCATGGAGATACAGGCCAGGGTATATTGACAAGCTTTTATCACCTCTGGCTTAAAAAAATGAAGTACAGCCAAACCTCAAAGGCACTTTATTAGTGCTGCTGAACCTGGGCTGACATGTGTGAAACTGTCAGTATTTTAACATGTTATAGTTGAATTATTGAAAAGGACAGCATTCACATAAATGATTGCAGGGAAATTAATGAATTTGCATTAGAAATGATTTGAAAAATGAGAGCAAAAGTCTTTCATGCTGAGGAAAGTACAAACATACACACAGAAAAAATCCTTTATCTATACTTTGTCCTGAAACATTGCCCTTCTACAAAGCAATTACACAGGGAAACAAGGAGCCCCAGGTACTCTTTTGGAATACAAAGGACGACACTGCAGAAAGGATTCACGTCTTTGAGCACTCGGACACAGAGTGATTAACCTTTATCTCTCATCCTGTCCCTGTCCGACATCATTAGTGAGAGGACGCTCACAAAAAAACGATGGCATGAAACAATGTGGCATGTTCCCCTTTCTGGAGTACTTATAACGCCACTTAAACATGCATTTTATAGTGTTTTGTTTGAGCCGTTTGATGAGTCGACTTATTGTTTTTCAATATTAAATTATAAACTGTCACTCTGACTGAAAGAAAAGCACAAAGCAGTTCAGGAAAGCTTTTATTTCCTCCCTGCTTTTCCTTTCCTAAATATTGACCTCAAGGACATCAAGCCAAGGCTTAAATCACACAATATCCTCACTGTCAGGCAAGGCAGCTGTGAGGAAACTGTAGCTTGTTCCCTCGAGCTGTGCTCATTATAGGAGAGTAACATCCGCAAAGTGGTCTATTGATTAGACCTATAGAGCATTCTACAACACCATGGTTATTGCATATGCAAAAAAAACGGTGTTTTACATAATCAGTACCGTTTCTGCTAAAAAGAAAGAATCCAAACTTTTCCGAATCAACATTACAGATGTAAAAAAGCCACAGTTCCAGGGATTTTAAATTAGCCTAGTGTATACAGAGTGCTGTGATGTAAGTGTCCATCATCTCATATAGATGTTTTTTCCGGTAACAGAAAAAGACTATTGAAACATTCAGATCGTCCTCTATGAACTGTACATATGAAAGTTCACCTTTATTGAAAATCAATATTCAATCTAACCATTCACTGCAGCTTCTCTTTTGAAACAAATATACAAAAGAAAAGCAGGTCAAAATGTCAGGGAAAATGTAGAAAGAAATGATATTTCAGTAAATCGAAATAATATATCACAAAAAAAAGCTCCCACACTAAATGGCAACAACATAATATCAACTCAGCTTTAGAAATAAAAGCCCGTAGTCTTTAACTAAGAGATCAATCTCAATTTTTTTGCAAACTAAGCATTATTCTTTTGCCGCCCTTAAGAGTTTAGATACATTGAACTAGTAACCTCTATAGTTGCTACCAAATGGAGAGCAAATTATTTGGTGTGTGATGCTGATCAAAACAAACTCACTGAGTCAGTTAAACCAGTGCTTTAAGATCACACTGGGACCTATTCAGGTTAATACGCCTGGCACAGGATAATGAAGAATACTTGATCCCCCGAATAAAAGTATTGCTCTCCCTGTTTCAATTAAACCACCAAAGGAGTATTTCTTCTTGAATGGTCTCAAACAATATTGGCCTGGCACAACATTTCTTAGTAAAAAAATGTTTGGCAAAAATAAGGAAAACCAAAACATAATCAGAGGGAAACAGCTTGTAGCTACGTATATCAAAGTAGTCCTTTAACATCTTAGAAACAAACATTGTGCTGATGGAGGGGGCCTCTTGTCAAACTGGAGCAAACGATGCACCCTCTAAAGCAGAGCTCTTAAATACAGGAAGTGGCCAATCAGATTGTACCAAGTGATGCAACATCATGGGGGTGTGAGGATTTATTTAAAAGTTAAGAGGGTAGATTTTGGGGGAATTGTTTTGGTTGTTTTATAACATATTTATACTAATAGAGTATTTGTCTAGTTAAGCTGTATGTGTAGTTGATGTGGTGTATTTTGTTTGTCTTTGTCATACTAATTTGTTTCCAAAAAACGTATCCACTATCTACAGTATGTTCCCGTGTCATGTACAGATCTTCAATTATAATGCGTTAACCTGATTGATTCTGAGAAGATTCACAACTTTGTCAGCTAAACTCTGCCGCACGCAGTTGCATTAGGCAGCTCTAACTTGCAATTTTATCAAACACTATTGTTAAATATTTAAAGCAAACATGTTCAAATGCTAGGGCATTCAATAATTAGCAGTGACCTTGAAATACTTTGATATTGAGGTGTTGTTCGTCAATGTTATTCATTGTGACCAATGATGTTTTCCTTGTAATTATGCGGACCATCCTCCCCCAAAACATGGCTGTATTTCTTGTGCAAGCAGCTATAAGAACTCATATACAGGCCTATTGTTAGACGGTAGTATAAAATATGAATAGGAATGATTTTTTATGATCTCTGTTAAATAGCTTCTAATGTAATTTACCTCAAGTGGCCTTGGACAGCATGCCTTTTTCTGACTAGTATTTATGAATATTTATTTGATCTGAATAAGTCATTTTTCTGCTGCCTGCATTAAGAGACTAGCCCATAGGAATGGTTTTTTACACAACACCCCATGGCTCGGCAAGCAATCGCAATTATAGCTGCAAAGCTGGATTTTTCTCCCAAAATATCCTTTTATTTTCATTGAACTATTGGACCCTCAAGCTAGAAAAAAAAAGCCTAACGCTCCCTTATTCTCATTGCTTCCATCCATTAAGTCCTGCCAAATGTACCCCAATACCGCTTTCAATAGCCTTCAAGACAAGCTCTTTAATCTTGTGTTGATATTAGCCCATTGCAAACAGACCGATTAAAACCATGTTCATTTATCTTCCCCTGTAAATTGCTACCATCACCTTTAGTTCAAATCTTGTTTGGTGCTTCTGTTTCTTTATCATAATTATTTAAAATAATAACTTGTTGACTGATGAATAAACCGCCAAGAAGTGAATACACAACATACCAGTTTCTATTAAACATACTGTGGTGCCTTTCACAGTGGAGCTTCAACAAAGGAGGAAATCATCATTTTTCTCAGACACATGACAATACTGTTCTGTATCCCCTGCACCAGATCAATAGCAACCCCTGTCTCAGTTGATTTCAATCACATTTTGTCATTAAGTGCATCTAAATGGAGATCTCTCCCCTCTTACATATCACTGAAAAGATGTTGCGTACCAAGTTGCAGTGGAGTCAACCTTTTTCTCTCCTCAGAGGGAGAAAAAGCCTACAGGAGATCAAATTATCATGTTCTTTAAGAACCAAAAGGTGTCATTGCATTGCTAAAAAGAAAAGCATCATGTACAATGAAGTTGATAATTAGAGAACATTTTTATGAAGAATGACAAGAGGTCCAATACCATCTTCCCTAGAGCTCTTTACAGGCACACCAGAATAACGAGTGAAAGAGTTCTGGATTTCCTTGATTCCTTCTGCAAAAACGTTTCTATTTAATTAATGATTCACTTTTCAAGGAGCCTTTGCACTTACAGCTCCAGAGCTTTAGGATATGGATTTAGGACCGTTACCTACTTGAAAACAAAATTCAGAATTGTGGCTCAGTGAGATTACAAAACGGCATCAACCAGAAGACAAGTCTGCCTTTAGCCTATAAGGGCTTGAGTTACGCAACGATAATGTACAATCCTAACAAACAACAATAATAACAAACACAAATTCAACAGTATCTGCAAGAGTTAAGCTTTTTCTGCTGTCTTCTTTATTTTATGAATTACTGTATACCTTGTACTTTTTCATTAAATCATAAGCCTCACACCCTTTTTATATTTATGCTGAGTGCTGCAGGAGTCCTAAAACATGGGAATGTGTTAACATTTCAGCTCTTCCGGTTCCCTTGTCTCAAAATCTCCATGGGTTGTTGGTTAGTTTGATTTAGATTAGGCTCCACTCCAGTGAGGGGCTAGGGCTATCAGGTATATCAATTCCAGGCGGGCTGTGCATTTCTTTTTGTATGGGGGCTGAACAGTGTCACCTTCACAGGCTGTCCTGAGGCTCGCTGCCCCAGAGACAGAGGAACAGTGCTGAGATCACAGGCATCAATCTCCATACTTTCTGTGATAACAGCCCAGGATCAAGTGCAGGACACTTAATCAAGGCTTGGCTTGATGAAAATTCGTATTCCCCTCTGACTCGCTCTCCTCTGTGTTCTTATGGTCTGACTTGTTTCCTATTTGGTCCTGGATGACACATCTATAAAGATATATTTAGAAAATGCTTGCTCTCACAAAATGCCAATGCATGTTTTTTTAAACACATTGTTTCTTGAAACTCAAGGCCAAGAAAAAGAACCCAACAGATATTTGTCACCTCAAATAAAGTACAATATGCTGAGAAGTGCATGTTCCACTACCTCAAACCGTTATCTTTATGTGTAGTTATATAACACATTTTGCTGTTGTTGTGTCATGTCTGCATAATGCAGGACATGCTGCTACAATTAGTTTTTGCTCTCCATTGTGCAACTTGCCTATAAATATGCACAGGTTTTACATTGGAAGCACCTGTGATTCTCACATTTTAGATGTTAACACTTTTTGTCTTCCCAGGTGGCCAGTCTCAAATTTGCCTTATAGTAGCAGGAATAAAGAAAGGTAAACATTTTATTGTCTTCTCTCCAGTGTAAAGCCCCACATTATGTTATGCAAGAGGCACAGCTCATATGGTGTCTGTCCTCATAAATTAAAAAATAATAATGTGCAATTAGCTTGTTTGTGTTTGCCCTTTGGCGACAGGACAAAGCTGTAACAGTGTGATTCTGTTGAATTTCTTAAAAGAATGGTACATTAAATTCTGTTCATCAAACTATTCAAATACAATGAAGTTAATAAGAGGGACCGAGGGGCGGTGTTCCTGTGCGGGAACAGAAAGAAATCCTCCTGCAGGTATATTTATGTGGACATTTCTTAGTAAAATGATTTTATGTTCTCTGGTAAATTCAACTCTATACTTTGGTATATATATATATATATATATATTTGAGAATCTGGCATTTGCCATTCGCCAATGAAACAGTTGTCTGTAAATGTATTATTTGGCTATAATTGTTTTAGGTTCTGCTCTATAAAATCGACCAGGCTAAGTCAAAACTATTGGGATCAGGATGAACACTGACTATGTAATAACAAAAAGTACTTAACTGGCTGGCTGACCATAGTGCACCATATTGCATACTCAGCAGTGGAGTGCATGAGAGTGTGCATTTTGGCCTCAGTGGGCGTTTAAATGAGGGGACCCTCAACGCCTCAGAGTGACTAGGTCCTGCTGGCAAAAAATATAAGCTACTGCCTTAACAAATCACATACTGCATCAGATGAGGTGTTGCCTCTAAAGCTCTCGGATAAAACTGATAGAAACCAACTGGTAATACACACCCACAGTGTTGAACCGACCCAGCACAACAAGCTTAACCAAGGTACAAACGTATTCAGAAATTATTATTAGCACATACCTACTGCAAACACTGATGTCAAAATGTAGATGAAAATAAATAGTTGATATACAGTATATGTATATTTAGGATGGAAACCCCCTACAAGAAGGTTGATATTTTTTTGCAAAACCTAGGGTTACATTCAATGCCAGCTTTTTACCTTCAGAGACACTTTTTTTAAACCTTACACCATCTGTGCGTGACAACTAGAGTATGATGAATGGTCCCTGCCAGGCATGTTTAAAAAATCTCTCCGTTGAACAACAATTTGTCTGACATGTATTTTTTCTAGAAAATAAATTACCTACTTAAAAGAACGGATATGCAAATACTGATTCCTTTTTTTGTTTTAAATGTGTCCTACTTTACTGCAAAGTCCATTCTCAATGTGTCTGCACTTGATGTTTCAGGTTTCAACATCAAACTTGTGTAAGATGCATTTTGTATTTAAACAGCTTTAAAGTTGTGAAGTTTCTGTCCCATTTTTCCCAAGAGAGCCATTTGTAACCTTAAGATGTAGAAGTCGGTTTGGGAGACATTCAGAATCGTAGGAGCGTGGGAAAATAAATAAGATTTGGGCTGAGCTCTGAGATTAAAGAAGTTGCTCAGCTGACTGAGACTGACTGTCAGTCAAAGAGAATATATGTTAACGGATTACAACACTGCTCCGTTACGGTAGACTACAGAGTATTTCACTATACCAGCTCTACTGGAAACAGACATAAGTAAATTATATGAGCCAAAGCAGCAGATGCAAAGTCGAAAATCATTAATGATTGAATGGCTTCTTAAATGAAAATGATACGTTTTACTGTGTTAGTTGTATTGTATGGTGCTCTGTCTTCTTGAATAACAAACGATGCTTGCTACACATTTCCATTTGAGTCACATGAGACAAGACGTTAGCTCGTTCCAGGAGCGGAACAAAAAGTTGCTTTAGCATCTGAGGATCACAGCTCCTGCACAAGCTGTCCAGGGCCTTTTTTGTCCCCGCAATAAAACTGGTTTGGTCCGCTGGTCACTGGGGAAATAAAGTCAAACTTCAACATGCCATAGTTCAGACTCATTCCTCTAATAAGGTACGTAAAAACCAGTCATGGGCTGGAATTGCTCCTGAATGCCTCGCAGTGAAATGCATTTTCTACTGCCTCACAATCCATGGAATAGAAAAAACTCCTACCACTGATCATGATGTTTTATTTCTTCAACTAATCTGTCGATTATAGCTGTATGCTTAACAAGACAATACACAGATATGGGAACAACATTACCAAGCCAATGTTTCACTCTGCTTATTCCAAAGTGCAGCTTCAGTTCAAATAATGTTCATTACATGGAAGAACAAAGAAAAATGTCATTAAAGACAAAATGCAATTAGCAGAATATATTTTAAAAATGCTATTCGAGATTGTAATAGTACTCACTGCATTCCCATAAGTAAGGGGAGTCTAATTAATAAGAAAAAAAGACTACTTAACACAGCTTGAAAGCTGCTCCAGAGTCTCATTAAAAGATTGAATACAAAAAGTAATTACAGTGTGTGTGTAGGAGGATCAGACTGATTAAAGCTGGGACATAGGCTACAGTATGTGGTTTCAAACAGGTGAATGCTACATGTCATACAGGAAATACCATTGTAGGGGAGGTAAGTAACTTGGAATTATTTAAGTTTTGTTTTTAGGTGCAGTGCATTTAATTGTTTGGCCAATGATTTCTCAAATGAAAGATAGCTTTTCTGTAACAGTATGGCTGTTTGGGTGAAAATGTTATGGGAACCGCTGAGTAAAAATGAGACACAAACATTGGGTATGTTGTAGGTCTTGATTTAACGATAAAATGAACATTCAAGTCCTTTCTGATACAATTTAAATAACTTAATTTATGTTACTGGACATTAAAAATGTTGTATTGCTGGAAAGCCTGTTTGAATGAGTCCTGTGAACAGCTGGGGTTCTCCTAGACAGCATTACAGTTGTAATGCTAATAATTAGAGGCTAAAGTGGTCTAATCATCACTCATGAACCATAGAGGAAATCTGCCTCGTGGGGAAAGCTATTAGGATGTTCCTGAGTGTAAGAGAAAGTGGCCTGTAGTACACAACATCTAATCTGAGTCATTCTTCATCTAGATAGTATCAAAAACTGCATCCAACAGTATCCCTTCTCACGTCCATTCATCCTCTCATCCCTCCTTCCTCTGCCCACATCTTACCTCTTCCTTCTCCTTTCCCCACGTGATGCCAACTACCATACAAGGGAAATTCAATTTTGACTTTGTCTGATAGGTTCATGAGAAAAAAAATACTAACTATGCAGAGGCTTTATGGGCCTTTGCACATTGCCCTATGCTAACTATCGGGAAGTCAATATGAACAGCTACTTCCCTACATGTCTCTGATTACTGATCATTTTGCCCTGTTGTCCTGTGATAATTACAATTGTGATCAATTTATGTAAAACAGTGTTCCATCCAATCATTGTTTTAGTATTTTTTCCCCCTGTTAGCGTATCTGTATCTGTAACATTTAAGGTTTTGGACAATTGTTCTAAAATTTCAAAATGTCTCCCTGGGCTTTAAGAACAACTTTAACACCATCCCCTAACATTACGGAGGAAACGGAAAGCTTTTTAACTTTCCTTGACTTAGTGTTTAGAGTTAAACACAACACAGGACTCACAATTATAACAAATGTTTTCTCTGTTCATTTTCATAAAGAGAAGATCAATCTAAAGTTCACATATTCTCAAAAACAGTTGGTCCAAAGTTAGAAACAACTAAAGATTCCTACTTTGAATTACAAAACCCTAAACCGACTGCTATAATAAAGGCAAAAATACAAACATCCAGTAATATTAATAACCTCTTAGCAGCATGCTCAGTGACGCAGTGTATGTCTTTTGCTTCTTTCTTGTGAAAGAGCTTGCAACCTCGGGGGACATAATTGCAGAATGAAAGCAAGGCTTAGGGAACCAATCTAAATGCTGATGGGGTCATTATTTTAAAGCCATTACATTCTGCAATCAACATTTAGGTCATAATGATAGGTAAAAGCACAAATGTTATCTAGTTCCACATTGAATACAAAATAATATAAATTAATCAATAAAGAAAATGATTGATTCGTGCAAGAAGATGATGAGCAGCTATATTGAAGATTATGTAACCGTCTACAACTGAGTATCACCAAACAAAATCATAAAACGAGCATATTCGTACTGCATTATACAATATGAATCATAACATCCTGATGGGAAAAGTCATAACCAACACTTGAGTCATATATAACCAGATCTGCCACTCACTGGGCATCAGGCAGGAAGTTATAGTATGTAAACATGTACTTTGTGTTATTTTGGCAGTTTAGACATTGTTATCAAGACTATGGGGGTGTGGCAAGTTCTGCCTGAGAAGTCAAAACAAGCATAGTCCATTATAAATGTACCTTAATGTTGGGATGTCTATACTATTTACTGTACTGTAGTTCTTTCTAAAGACTTTTTTTGAAAACCAAATAATTTGTTGATATTAAAGGTGTACATTAAAATCTGAAATTCTTGATGTGTTTGAGTTTTTCATAGTTTCAATAGATTATGCAATTAATATTTGAACGCAACTCAATTTGCACATTAAAACATTTGTATTTATTTATATATAAACCATTTGGTTTAAACCTCATTTCCCGTTGTAAGGAGAAGGCCAGTCATAATCAAGCATTGTCATATAACTCTGTAGTTCCTTCTAATGGGTCTCTGCTCTGATTATTTACTTTAATGGAGAGGCCTCTACATGTGAATGTGAGGGAGGAGAGGAGAAGTTACATTAAAGTTGTTGCCATAAGTACTGGCATATTCCCATTCTCAAATAGGTCAGGGGATAAACATATGTAAGTAAAGACAGTTTCAAGCTGTGCTTTTAAAGAGGAGAAAGGGCTGCCATAAAAAGAAGAAGCATGTGAACTTATTACGAGCAAGCTTATATCCAGGCAGTGTTAGGACCAGATAATTAATGTTTGCTACTGTTGACTTCATATATCCACGTTTGTTTTAAAATGGACAGGATGCATATTGTAACATCAGGCCAAGAATATAATACATTTAACCTTATGCTTTCACAACAGTTGTGTATACCAAACAAGCTACATCCAAAATACATAGATATGCAGTACATCATCTTAATAAATGGTGATTCTAAGCTCAGTGTGAAAAAGGAAAGGAACATAAAACCTGGGATTAAAGTTTTAGACTGCCTAGACTAATTACCCCTTGCAGAAATTATATTGCATGGTACATTAAGTTGTAGTATGAGGCCAAGGTAAAACAAAATAAACAAAGAGAAACCTCTGATCACACAGGCAGTCTGACACTGAACGTGACTTCCTGTCCGAGCAGATGGACATGTAATGGAAACCATCACATGGTTGAAAGAGAAGGGGATTAGCATCTGATCCAGATATTGATCAAAAATGCTCAAGTAAGAGCAGCAAGAAAAAAAACAAAAAAAAACAACAGCTCCACCAGAGAGAGCTCGATCCTTTTACACTTTAAACTTTAAAAGCTATACTGATTATTTCCATCACATTGTTTTCTATAAAATACATCTTTTTTGTAGTGGACATACCATAATATAGATTTAAAATATATATTTTCACTGCTTTTTTGAATTAAAACATCATGTGATTTAAATGTATTTTTAAAAATATGATTTAATAGGGAAATAAAAGTAAAGGTTGACAATAGGGAATGATCATCAGGAATTTATTTTAAATATTATGTTATCATTAATCGATCCAATCCAATCCAAGGCTACGTTTTATATTAAAGAATACAAATAAACACTCACACACACACACACACACACACACACACACACACACACACACACACACACACACACACACACACACACACACACACACACACACACACCTTAAAACATTAAACGGGTGAACATGTTGTCTTAATCTGCAAAAGAGGGAGGTTGAATAAAAAAAATTGAACATCTACGTATGTTTAAAGTTTCATATGCTACTGTGTAACTTGGCCAAGCTGCACCATCCATCGTCCTGGACAACCTGCGCATTTCCAACCGTAAGTGCCGAGGTGAAAGCCCTTGCAAATAGGATGGGGATCATGCGCTCAACGGGGATTGAGACAAAGTAGCTGCATTACTAAAGACCCAAAGCGTGTAACCGCGAGGCAGGGATCCAAGACCTACCATAACCGGGACAGCCGAAAACATGCGGATGAGCGCACGGAAACGAAGAAGGACATTATTTATCCTTGGAAAGGCATGTATAATATTAGCAGACACAAAAAAGTAGAAGCACCACAATGCACTGCATTCCGCAATATAAGTGAAGCTCAACCTGCATAACACACGCCATTAAGACAATAAAGCATCCTTCTTCTGCCTACCTCTCTCAGTGCATCCATCCCACTCAGACTTCTGGTCCTGATTATACGCTACCGCTTTGCTCCAGCATCCTAAAGCACTGTTATTCGACCAGGGGGGAGAAAACATGATGGTTAGCGCAACTGGGCTGACGTAGCGCCTGACTGGCCAAAGCCGACCAATCAGATTGTAATTCGATGGATCCTTAACCAATCCGCTTAAAGAAAGAAAGTGAGGACTGCAGAGAGTAGTAGCAAGCTAGGTTGACGCTGTGCGAGAATTTCCAGTCAACTCCTACCTGTTTCACACCAGACACACATTTCGATCATATGTCCAATCCATCTGGCGAGGCATCCACACGCAGAGTGGGCCAAGTCTGGAGTGGTGATTTGTATTATCTTTATCCTAGAGAAAAGGGCCTCTTCAGGCTGTTAGGCCTGTGTTCCATGTTTGGTGGCATACACTTAAGCATGTGCCAAAAAGCTTCTTTCTAATAATAATAATATGATAAGGGACTCACTTTTATTTTTAATTTAATTACTTAAATGTTAAGTTATTTTTGTGGACTTGTGTATTTTGTTTATTCTGCTTTATGTTATTTACTGTTGTAGAGTGTGATTTTATATGTTCTATACGATTGTTCTCCTGCTTTCTTGTATTTTTTGTATTCAAGCTCTTTGCAAGAGCAGCTTTGAACGAAGCTATACTACTACTACTACTACTACTACTACTACTACTACTACTACTACTACTAATACTAATAATAATAATAATAATAATAATAATAATAATAATAATAATAATAATAATAATAATAATAATATTAGAGCCAAAGGATGAGTAACCACATTTGGAAATAAGACGTATTTTATAACTGGCTGTAGAATTCAATTAATGATTTCTGTGTATCCAATGCTGCTGTATTACACGGCTTGTTTTCAAACTGTCCCTAATTAGCATTTTTTTGTTTATTTTCTGGCAAATTTAAAAAAATGTCCCTACTTGGAAATGGTCTCCTATCTGATGCAGGCACACCAGTGCTTTGAACTTGGAAATCCCCTCCAAGGTAGGAACAGCTTCTAAAGGAGATTACATTGATGGTGTTAAAGGGATCTGCTGTCTTGCTCCTGTCTCCATGTAGTCTAATTCAACCTGACACACACCTGTGAAAGAACATCCTCTTTGTGTCTGGTTTGTATGACTGAGTAATAGACTTTCAAAGACACACATGAAACAATTAAAATCAATATTTTTATTGCCCTTGGATCAGCAATAAAGTGAGTGAACCAGCCTGACAGTATGACAGAATCAGGACATTTCTTGTACAAAGCAAGGTATAACTGTCTAATCTAAAAAATAAAATTCTTCATTGCAAAATATTTGTCGTTCAATATAGGATACAAATGTCCAAAACAAACATGATTATCACCAATTCACTTGTTTATATTATATACTTTCAATATTATAAATAAAATAATTCCAAGATGCTTTTAGTAGTCTGCACACCAGGTGCTAAAAAAATGCAAATGCAAACATGTTGATATGTTGAAAGATAAAAGACCTGACAGAATAATATAACAGAGATGATCTCCATGAACCGGCATACAGAGCAAAAAAAATGGAGTGCATTGAACAATAAACCAATTATTTTAGGGAACACGGTTGAAAAGGAAACAGAGCTGATTGAAATTGTACAACTTGGTTGATTAAAGGGCCAACACTCGGGCTTAATTCCACACAGTAATTAGATATAAAGCAACAATAAAATGTATTTTATTTGATCTAGATTTCAAATGTGTCTTAAAGCTGCTCCTAGCTATAATGTGATCAACTGGTCCATCTACAAGTAACATGACAGTTGTTATAGCAGTTTTACCTGTTTTCATTAATTAGATTGTTTTTGTGTCAAATACCCAATGTCACATCAGACTGTCAGGAAAAAGAACAACAAAGGTCAAGGCACACTTTTTCATCTCTACACCCACTTTCAATACTTTCTCCGTTTACCTCAATAGTACTTACTATTCCAGTTACAACCTGCTATTCCTTACACTTCCCATTTAAAAGTATTTACAGTTTCCTTCTCTATCCTCACTTTTCATGTTCCTTTCTTAAAATCACCTGCATAACCTTCAAAAAACACTTCCTTAATCGAACCAACAGGACCTCATAGCATCTTGTGTACTAATTATTTGTGCTTCTTTGAGTTTATTTGACTAAATTGTTGAGTGATTTTATTTCAAAGGAGACTTTTGGGAACAGCCTTTCTATGTTGTTGTTTGGGTAACGTGGGGGAGTTGTCAGAAGGGGGCCAATGTGGTTTATTTAGCTGAATTTCATCTTCTATTTTAAAGGATTTCTTTTGGAGATTGGCCTGTGGGGGCCAAACTACAGATATTTTGTTGCAGTGTGGTTTGGCTTCATCGTACAATTTTGTGATTGTGTTTTCACCGCTCAGTGTTTTGTCTATTGAAGTTACACTGCTCACAGAATATCTCCATTCGAGATTCTCATCTGAGGGGATAGGTCCACTACTTCCTGTGGGAGGTTTCTGCCCGAGTCCATTATCGTAGTTCCCTTTGGATTTGAGGAGCTGTTTGTAGTGGTGTAGACAGTAGTAGTGTCCATGGAGAGGGACATAGTTCCCTAAGCTTCAAGAGAAAAGAACAATGTTTCTTTTAGATAAGTAATTATAACCTCTATTATTTTAAACAATGATACTGTCATTTAAATCACTTGTTCATTTACTGATTAATATTTCAATGTTTAATTGTAATTATGGTGACAATGTGTTTGAATGAATGCAATATTTACCTTAATTTATTTCGGCAGTGCTCACAGCAGAAACATGATTTATGGTACTTTTTTTTGTCCACTATCAGAGCATCCATCGGATAAGCTCTCCTCCGACATACTGTGCAGAGCTCTGACTTCGGAACTTGAACCTGTTTGAAAGAGATAAAATGCAAAACGTTTTTTTTCTCATTAATCCCATTTGATTGGCTTTCCTTTGGGCTGCCTCACAATGCAACAACTATGGCTTCCCTTTTATCGAAAAATATTTAATGACATATTAAGCAGTGATATATATTGAGCTCCGAAATTAAGAGACCACTCCACATTTTTCTTGAATCTCAATCTCTATATGTATGGCAGCCATTCCAGTGTCTGTTAAATTCCAACACAGAGAAATGTTGTCAGTAGTTTATAGAATACAATCAAAAAATGTAACATATAAAATGTAACTCAAAGACATACCTAGAAATAGTAAAACCAGAAAAACTGATAATGCTGCAGTGGTCTCTTAATTTTTTTCGGAGCTGTATATATAAGTGTATCTTCTTCCGAATGTTATTCTTTCCACACATGCTTGTAAAGATTTCACTGTTAGTGAGGAACACATAACAGCTGTCATCGGGTGCAGTCAGTGCAAGCCTTCAGCCAGCATATACTGTAATTTTCCTGTTAAAAAGGTACATTACATTCAGTCTTTACTCTGGTAAGGTAATGGTAAGCATGCTAATGTAACCTAAAAGCAGAACTGAACTGAATCCCCAGAGCTTCCGGCATAGCTGCAGACTCTTATTCTTGTTACCAACTTTTTTTGTTTTATAGAAAAACCTTCACAATTCATACAATGCAGTAATTAGAAATTATTTTGTAACACACCACAAGCAGACATTCAACGAAAACTTGTCCGTCCATAGTCAATGCCATTAGTTTCAGTTTTTTCATGCTTGATAGGTCTTTACCAGATGAGACGTTTTTCGAATGATGTGATACAACTTGGGATGTTGTCTCCTCAGAAATAGTATAGCCAAGACTCTTGAAAACAGATTCACTCTCCGTCCATGTTTTGTGGAAATTACTCAACAAATTGTCAGTAGCATCGTCACTGAAGGTTTCTGCTAGCTTCGCTGCTGCAGCTTTTTTTTTAACTGCATCAGCGTAGGAAAAAGCAGCTTGTTGGGTTGACACACTCTCAGACTGCTCAGTGACAGTTGTCCTTGTTCCGGTGACCTTGTTACCCAGCTCATCAACATTTGAGAAATGTTCTGTGATGGATTTGGTTTCAGAGAAGCCTGATGGTTTTGCTGGCACAGTTTCTATCCCAGTTTTCTGAGAAGGGAGGGGGGTGCTCTGCCGTGAGCCTCTCTTTGTCTCTAGAGGAACTTCCCGCTTTGAAGTGTCTGCTGTTGTTTCAATCAGGCTTGACAAAGTCTCCTCCTGATCCTTTTTCTCCTCTCTGAATGAGGAACTTTTCTCACCCAGTTCAAAAACATTTTTGATAGTCTGGATGTCAAAAGTTGGCATTTCCTGTTCCAGAATGTCTACTCTCTCTTTGTCACAATCTGTGCTTTCAGTTTCATTGTGAAGCCACTCTGTGAGTGGGATAAGCTCTTTTCTGAGAAATAATTTATCTTCTGGTGTGTTGTATGTGTTTACAAGACCGTACAAGTCTGCCCTGACAAGCTCATTTTTTTCTTTATTTTTATTTTCTGCCTCACAGTCTTCCATGTCTGGGCCCAGTCTTTCAGGGATGGCAATGGGCTCCTTTCGCGTATAGGTCTTATTAATTTCAGCCTTTTGAGCTTCTTCAAAAAACTCTTTCTTGTCTTTGACAGATACAGACAACTCTGACATATCCGAAGCATCAATAAGAATTGGGTCATTTTGACACAACGCCATGTGGGACTCAGACTTTCTTTCTATTTTCTTCGCATTTGAACCCTCTGAAATATTAGCTTCATATTCTACATATGTAGAATATACATCAGTCTGCTGAGCCTCACCAGATAAACTCTTTTTAGAAATTTCTGTTGCATTTGACAATCGTGAAGCCTCCACAAGTTGTGAATCAATTTTGATTTGTCGATGAAACGAGGCAGGGGATTCCACAATTTCAGACTTCATTTCTGAGATTTGTTGGGGAAGTAGCGGAGGTGGGGTAACCCCACGTGACAGTTTGGCTGTTGTGTCTTTGAGTCGTGCCAAATGTTCTGCTCTGTCAAAAGTCGGAGATGGTGTGATTCTTGTAAGGCGTGATGTCGGCGTGTCAGACCTACGTGGCGGAGGTGTGGGAGGTGTGGGTGGCCTATGCAGCATGTTAGGGGATGGACTGACTCTCAGGGGTGAGTCAGTTCTTCGTGTGGATTCGATGGTGATAAACGTTGGTGAGGGAGAGCGCATCCTGAGTAATGGCGAGGGAGCCCGAAGGTCAACAGACTTACACTGACTTGTTTCCTCTTTCCGTCTTTCAGTGGACTTTTTCTTCTTTGTTTGTTTCTCAATTTTGGCAGAACCAATACTGATCTTGGATATTCTTGTTGTTGCCCCACCAGAAACTGATTTCTCAGAAACTGGCTCACACTCATGTTTCTCCATTGTCTCATTGTCTTCTAGCTGCATAAGTTTGGCCTCTGCTAATTTCCTCAGATGTGAAAGAGTTTCTTTGCTTTGTTGCACATCACCTTCCACCACAGATCCCTCCAATTCAAGCTTTGCTTCCCAACTCATGAGCCAATCTGGAACTGTATTGAGCAGAATCTTCACAGATTCAGAATCAGTCATTTTTGAAACTCTTTGTATCTCTGTGATGAGAGAGATTAATGCTTGGACCTCCAGCCTCTGGGATTCCTCAGTTTTCCCTGCTTCAGACTTCACCAGTTCCTTTTGCTCGCCTGTCACAGTAATTGGGAGATCCCTACTTTCTTCTTCCACTGTGCTCTGCTGAATAACTATCACTTCTTTCTTCTTTTGAGATCCCTTCACTTGCTTTTGAACTGCTTTCTGTTGCTTGGAATTCTGAATGTCTTTACTTTCTGCACTAATGACTTGTCTCTTGATTTGAATCTGCTCTTCTTTTACAATGTTATGAGTTTGGGAAACTGAAACCGTTTCCTGAGTTTGGTGGGATTTCACAGTGCTGGTTTCTACAATAGCTGCATTTGTTTCGGTGGAAATCTCTTTACCTTGATTTGTCTGTGCACTGCTTTTAGACTTTTTGGACTTCTTCTTCTTTTTAGCTGGAGTTGGAGTTTCTGGTTTGCTGTCTGTTAAGCTTACAGTAACAGCAGGCATGGAGGAAGCTGCTGGCATCGAGGCAGCAGCAGGAGGGGAAGTACCTTTCTTAGTTGCTTGCTTTAACTCTATCTTTACTTCCTTAGGTTCACTGATCACTTTCACCTCAGTAGCTTTCTTCAATTCTACCTTGACATCTTGTGAAACACTCCTTTTCTCACTCTCACTGGACTTTCTTGTCTCTACTTGCTTTTCTTGCTTGTTCTTTTTAACCTTTTGGTTTGCTTTTCCTGCTTTTCCATTTGTATTGGGAGCTGCCTTTTCTGTTTGCTTTGGTTCATCAGAAACATTGTCTTGGCTCATGATAGGAGAATGATCAGATTTCTTCTTGTTGTCCCTTGGTGGCGATTTAGATTCCTTTTCAATTTTGACTTTTTTCTCAGATAGGGATTTGCTTAGATTTTCGTTCTCCTTTGTTCCAATTTTGTCAGAATGCAATACATCTTCATTTTGATCTTCTGAACTTTTGGAGCTTTTTGTTTTCAGATTTTTAGAATCGTTCCTTCTATCAGCCACCATGTTTTCAGTTGTTGCAAAATTAGTGACCGAGGCCTGGACTGTGCCAGCCATGACAGATTGAATAGACTGTGTGGAGGAAACAGTTTTCTGTGTAGTAGTACGCATCTGTTGTCTAACAGCTGAGACAGATGAGGTCTTTTGAACAGAAACAACATTAGACGACTCATTAGAGACCATTTTCTGTGTGGCAGAGGATACAACTGTTGAATCTGAGATCATTTTCTCATGGCTAGCACTGACATTGCACTGGGTGGTATTTTTGTCTACGATGTGCTTGGGCACACCACATGATTGTCCTGAATGAACACTCAATGCAACACTTTCAGCTTTCTCCTGTGTGACCTCTGATGTATTTTTATTTGACTGTTCCTTATCGCTTGAGGAAAGCATTTCAAGAGCAGCAGTAACTGAGTCATGTATGTAAGTAGGTGTTGGAGTGGTTGGAGGGGTGTTTTCATCCACCGTCTTACGGTACTTTCCTTCTGCTTTTATTAATGGAGTGTGAAATTTACTAATTTTCCCTTTCATGGAAGGTGGGGGGGAGGGTGGAGGGGTGAATTTCACAGGAGATATGTAAACCTTCTTCAGTGGTTGTGGTGACTCAGGCAATGAAGGGATTTCACATGAACTTGTTTTTGAAGTTTGTGTTGTTGTTTCAGATGTAATTTTCTCTACCTGTTTCGTTTTACTGAATTCCACTTTTGATTCCACCTTCTGGACTTGGTGTAAAACAGGAGCTTTCACTTTTTTGACCGTCATCTTTTTTGCTTTTGCTGGTGAAGGATACATTTCCTGTGCTGGGATGCTCTCCAGTTCTTGTTGAGATGGAGGTGGTGGGAGAAAGTCATACTCACTGGTGACTGGTGGTGGTGGAGGAGGAAGGTGATCAATGTCAGAATCCACTGAGGGGGGAGGAGGGGGAGGAAGGTCTGTGTCTGCCACTGGTGGAGGTGGAGGTGGGAGAGACAGATCAGGCTCTGGCAATTCTGCCTTTAGGGTGTAATCTGCAGTCTTAACATTGGTTTTTTCTTGTTTTTTCATTCCTTTTCCCTTCGACTTTAGATTACGGAACTCTGTCTTTAATGTTTTTATGCCGTGGTTTTGGGTGATAGTTTTATGCTCCACCACAGTAGAGGATTGCTGAGCAGACTGCTCCACTGTTGTTGACGTTGTTTTTACGATTTGAGTTTCATGAGAGATGGATTGATTTTCCATTGATGTCTCAACTGAATTAGCGGTTTTGATCTTTTGTATGTTCCTCTGTGCTTCAGCATTTAGATTTTTAACTGGAGGGCTCTGTTTTACTCGAACTCTCCTATATGATCCAAGTCTGACTTTGGGAGATTCTCGCTGTGCTGATTCCATCAGAGACCTAATAGTGCCTTTAACATCACCCTTTATCACTTCTTCTTTCTCAAACTGGGATTGCTCCTGCGTCTCATATAATGACTTAATGGACATCTTCACATCACCCTTTAAGTCACGCTCAAGGCTTGGGCTCCTTTCCATTCTTGGCTCCAATAAGAGCTGGATTGTTCCTCTGACGTCTCCCTGAACATCTATTCCTTGTTGACACATCTTTTTCTCACTGGAGGCATTATGCAGACTTTGCATTGTTGTGCGAATATCGCCCCTCACTATTTCTTCCTTTTCAACTTCCTTCACAGCTTTATTTGCCAACTCTAGAGATTTCAGTGTGGCCCTCACATCTCCAGGAACTAAATCCTCAACAACAGCTTCAACTCTTGTTGTCGATGATTTCTCAAGAGATCTTAAAGCCCCTCTGATATTTCCTGGTATGATATCTGGCTTCTCTACCTCCTTGTTCCTTGTTTGAGCCTTCTTCAGGCATTGCATGGTTTTAGGTATGTTGCCTTTCACCACCTCCTCTTTTTCTACAACAACTGTCTGATTAGCCGATTGAGACAATGAATTCAAAGCAGCTCTTAAATCTCCTTTGACTATCTCCTCCCTTTGGACTTTCTCCAATGATAGGGTTGGCTCTGACATAAAAACTTTTACTGTGTTGTGAACATCACCAGGTACAACATCCTCTACCGTACGTTCAATTTGCATTTGATTACGGCCGAGGATGAGTTTAGTACCTTTTATGTCACCTCCAAGGATCTCCTCTTTTTGTGCTCCGTCAGACAGAGTCTCATCAGCTTCAAAGTGGAGCTGTTTAAGATAGTCAAGAGCCCCAGATTCAATGCATGTGGAGAAAAAGTTGACATTTCCCTTTTCAGCTTCATCTACCTTTATCTTCACTGCCTGATCTGTCTTGTCTGAGCTGGACAGGTTTTGAAGGGCACTCTTTATATCCCCTCTTACAATGTCCTCTTTTTCAACATTAACATTTTCTTGTTTGTTAAGAAGGGAGTATAATGTCATCTGCACATCTCCTTTCTCGTCCTCCTGGATGAGTATTCCATGTTTTGCTGTACCGTTCTCATCAAAAAGGTTTTTTATGGCTTCCCGGATGTCACCTCGTAATATCTCCTCTCTTTCAATTCTGCTGTCTCTCTCTTGGTTGAATAGTTGATGCACTGTAGAACTGATATTACCCTTCTCTTCTGAATCTATGGTTATCTGCTGCTCCTGTCTTTCTTGTTTGTTCAGCAAGTTCATCATAATAGTCTGCAGATCTCCCCTGATTATATCCTCTCGTTGAATTTCAGGGGCCTGCTTATTCATTAGATGGTATTTTGCCATCCTAACGTCACCTATTTCATCAGCTTCAATAAGTACTCCCTTCGACCTCACCATTTTCTGACTATAAAGTTCCTCAAGAGTTCCCTTGACACTCTTGCCCAGGATTTCACTCTTCTCCATTTTTGTCTCATTGAAGTCATCAAATGGTGTTGTTTCAAAAAGCCATGTTGTTGTCTTTACATCCGCTTTGGAAATCTCCTCTTGTGATACAGTGGTTGTAGCTTCGTTCTCATCTACCTCTTTAATGTGGTCAAGAGGATTTTTCTCAAAAAGCCAGACTGAACTTTTTACATCTCCCTTTTCAAACTCCTCTTTTTTAACAGTTTCAATCAGATTTTCAGAGCTCACGCTTCTTATTTTATCTATTGACTGTGTTTCAAATCTCCATTTCGCAGAACTGACGTCACCTTTATTAATTTCACTCACATTAACTGTTCTTACAGATTCCTGGGTCAGTGCATCGGACTCAAAACGATCTTTGTTCATCCTAACATTGCCTCCCTGAATATCCTCCACGGTCTTGATAAAAGCCTTTTTTTCTTCAGCAATCATGTCAAGAGGTTGTGTCTCAAATTTCCACTTTGCAGAAGTGACATCACCTTTTTGCACATCCTGATGTGTGACAGATTTAATGAGATAAACCGCATCTGTGTCTTTGATAGCATCAAGGGGCTTGGTTTCAAACTTCCAGCGGGTTCCGACGACATCTCCTCGCATTACCTCCTCACTTGTGACAGTCGTGACCTCGTGGTAAAGTCCCTCTTTGTCCTGAATGGCATAAAGGGGCTGATTTTCGAACATCATTGTGTAATTTCGCACATCGCCCTTTTCATCTTTATCACGGACAATTTTTCGCATTTTCGTCAGCTCTGTGTCTGTCTCCTGAATTTCATCTAAGGAGTAAGTCTCAAAAACAAAACGACCCTTATCTACATCACCACCTTGTACATCATTAACTGTGCGACTGCTCATAAATTCCTCTTGGCTATCATGTATTGTATCTATTGACTGGTTTTCAAAGAGCCATTTGCAGTTCACCACGTTTCCTTTTTGAATGTCTTCAGTCTGAACTCTCTTGAGTTTTTGCAATTCTTCTTCAGATGTAGAAGTCATGATATCTGATGTTTGGTTTTCAAAAATGTACTTCATCCCAGACACATCTCCAGATGCAATGTCTATCTCTGTAACACGTTTAAAAGATCCTGTCTCTTCCCCAGTGAGGTTATCCAGTTTCTCTGTCTCGAAGAGGAAACAAGCAGTTCTTACATCCTTTCCTGTAATGTCCTCTTGATTGACAGTGCATGTTTTCAAAATGGTTTGTGTTTCATCATGGATAGAATCAAGTGCTTGTGTCTCAAAAAGCCACGTGCATGTTTTGACATCACCTTTTTGCATTTGTTCAGATTCATATTCACCCTTTAACTCCGCTTTTTCATACAGGATGTCCATTGGTTTTGTCTCAAATAACCACTTGCAGGTTTTCACATCACCCTTCATGACATCAAGATTCCTACTTGTCTCCACCACTTCTTCATCTTCAACATTGCTGAAATACTTAATAGCATCGAGAGGCTGTGTTTCAAACAACCACTTTGCCGTTTTCACATCGCCAGTCTCTATTTCTTGTTTGGATATGCCCTTTATAACTTGGTATTTTTCAATGCTTTCACTAAACTGGTCAATTGGTCTGGTCTCAAACATCCACTTGCACGTTGTTACATCTCCTTTAACAACCTCTTCACGTCGTACTGTTTTCACCTCGTGGAAGTGCCCTGTGCTGTCTTGCATGGCATACAGCGAATTGGACTCAAACAGGTTCTTATTTGATTTCACAGAACCAGATGTTACACCTTCGATAAGAATCTTTTGAGACATATCACTCCAGGTTAAATCTGTGCTCTCAAAGATTTGTTTGTAGTTTGATACGTCAACTCTGTCAATTTCTTCCAGGTCAATTGTTCGGGTGACATCCTTCTTTTCCTGTCTGATCTGCTCAAGAGGTTGGCTTTCAAATCGCCATTTCTGATGTCTGACATCACCCCTCTCTTCCATTTGTGCCACTGTCTTTTGTAGTTTGCCCACCTCTGCAAGCTCCTTCAACTCCTCAGCTGGATTTGTTTCAAAATAATTTCTAGCTGATCTCACGTTTCCTGCAATAATGTCCTCTTTTGTCAGGGGCTGACTATTAGAGTCGTCTTTTAAAGTATCCATTGGCTGGGTCTCAAATACCCAGCAGTTCTTGCGGACATCTGCCCTGCAGTTTGTACCATCCTCCTGTGTGAGTTCATCTTTAACATTTACTGTGCGAGTAACCTCTTTCTTCCCCTCTCTTATGTGCTCAAGAGGTTGACTCTCAAAGCGCCACTTTTGGTGTCTCACATCCCCTTTAAGTTCTTCATTTACTCTTGTCTTTTGAAGTCTTCCTACCTCAGCGAGAGCTTTCCTCTCTGCTCTAGGGCTTTCAAAAAAGTGCCTTGCAGATTTAACATTTCCCCCGATAATGTCTTCAATAGATTGTGGTCTTGCGTTGGAGTCATCTTTCAGAGAATCCATTGGCTGGGTTTCAAACACTAAGCAGTGTTTGCGCACATCCGCTCCAGTTACCTCTTTATTTTCTATTTTTGAGCTTTCCCAATCATTGAGTGAATCTAATGTCTTTATCTCAAACAACCACCTGCCCCAGTCTCCCTTATTACTGTCCTCCATGGAAAGACTACACACAAGTTTCAAAGATGTATATTCTCCATTTGTCATGTCCAGCGGTTGGGTATCAAAAAGCCAACGTGAGGCAATTGAGTTCTCCAATTCACTTTCGATTTTACGCACAGACTTGATCTCCAGCATTTGGCTTGATTGTCCCATAATGATGCATTTGAACTGAGTGTCAAAAGTGCTAGTGATTGTTTTCACTTCTTCATGAATTTCCTCCAAGACTGACCTCAGACTCAACAGGTGGCTCTCGTCAATGGTCTCAGTATGGCCAAGGCTTTCCATGTGCTTATTGTCAATCATGTAAATGGTAGCGTTTCCATCCTCCTCTGTAAATACAACCTCTTTCGTTAAATCCTCCTCTTTATGCATTTTATTTAGAGTGTCCATTTTCTGGGTTTCAAACAACCATGCTGCAGCACGGACATCTCCTTTTTCACATTTATTGAATTTGTTTTTATGTTCGCCAGAGTTTATATTGGGTATACTTAGTTCATCCATCGGCTTTGTTTCAAACATCCAAGCTGTATGTCTCACATCTTTTCCAAGAATCATTTCCTGTTCAGTTATTTTGTTGATGTCCTCGACCTCATCAGGAATTTCATCTTTAATTGTGTCAAGTGGCCTATTTTCAAACTTCCATCGCATCGCCTGTACCTCCCCGGGGAGAATCTCTTCCCAGTCGGTGTATTCTTCATCGTAGATGTCATCGGGACTACCATCTTCATCTTCGTACATGTACTCTTGGTTCTCTGACCGTTTGTACTCAGTTTCATTGTAATCGCTGTTAAATTCCATCTCTATATTCTTACGAACCTCAGGATGAATGTGTTTGTAAAGACGTTTCAGCTCATAATTACTCCTCTGCTTGTAATAAGCCTCTTTGTTGACTGGGTATTTGGAAAGGTTTGCTGGTTCTTGAGGCTCAGGTGAGTAGTTGCACGCTGGAATATCATCATTGTCTGATGGCATTTCTAAAAAGTCTGGAGGTGGGGGTGGAAGATAGTCAGAATCCTCAGCAGGTGGGGGCGGAAAGTCCTCATAGTCCATCACTTCAGCTGATGTGTCTTCTGCTGCTTCAGCAGCAGATGCTCCATACACTTCACTAGTCATGGTGTTGTTTTGAATCACATTTGAGGACCACTTAGATCGATTGATATCACGTCCAATCTTTTTAAAGAACAGAAATGGTATTTGAGAATGAATAACTTAGCAAATCAATCCAATTACCCCATAAAAGGGTTACATGTGCTTTAAATGTGAAATTGTTGTAATCATTTTGAGATAAAGTGTAAAAATGAGATCATAAAACATGTATAATCCTACCTAGGTTAATGGTACTGTGTTAAGAACACATAAAAAATGTCATGTGTTTATATACCTATATAGAAATGTCATTGTTAGTGGTGAAGTGCCATTTGCAACTCAAACTCGAATCAAATTCACCTTCGCCAAAAACCACGCATGTATGTGATCCTGCAATATATGTTTTATTTTTTAGGAGAGCAATGTATGCAAGTTGTTCTTCTGTTACTCTAAACAAGATAATTCTTAAGGGGTCTTTCCGGTACTGTTTAAAGACAGAGTCCGCAATTTAAATCCAATATACCCTGGCTGGACAGTATATCTTGCGTTCTGTAGGAGCACTGATGGGATGGGTGTATTTTTTTGGGTGTTGAGTTCTTACACTAATATTCTGAGCTTTTAGCCTAATTCAAATGAAATGGAAATGCTTACCTTAATTTGTTTTTGTGACGCAGCCTCTTCAATTGATTTCTCAAAGTGCTCCCTCAGTTCTTTAGTTGTGTACCTGGGAAACTCTTCTTCTAAAAGTCAGAACAGTCACAAGAATATAGGCAGGGCTTAAATTAGTCCGGCAATGACAGTGTATATGGAAGAGAATAACAATACCAAAACAGCATCTTACCTGTTTCATCTTGATGGTTTTCAAAACTGGATGCCAAGTTAGTGTCGTTGTAAGACACCTGAACATTTTAAAAGAGAAATGTGAGAAAATGTATTGATCCTCATAAACCAGCAATTCCACTCATCGTTTGCCTATAAATAACTATACATTTTCCCCATTTCATGTAATGTTTTAGCTCAGCTCAAACTGAGTGAGACTACCAAACAAACACTAATTACACACAAGTGATTGATTGCAATCAGTCACAGTTTTTACCCATCAAGGCAATTCAATTGTTAAGCTCATTAGCCCTCTGGCCTGCCTGCAGAAACACAATGACAGAGAACGTTCAATACCATGGCTCCTTGGTTGAAATTTAGCTGCTGGCTGCCTTGGACGACATGCCTGCTGCTGCTTGACATTGTCACCTCAGAGTTGGACATTTCCTGTGAAGATGAGGAAAGTGGTTGTCAAACACAGAAAAAATGTGTGCATACTACACAAACACAGGAATAAATTGTTCAGTCTTGCGTCAACATATTGCCCCCCTTGTGACAGATGTGTTTACTCCACTCCAATTTACTCCATTAGCCAAAGCTTAATAGTACACAACTCAATACCATGCAGAGAAGATGCTAGACCAGATTGCTCACTGCAGTTGGAAATGAATTATCACAGATGGAGGCAAAATAGCAAAGACTGTGTCAAGCCGTTCACTCACACTACCATAGCAAAATAAGAAATACGATTACTTTCTACAGCCTAGTAAAGTTTCTATCTGCCAAAGTAAGCTACATTATAAGTGTAATTGAAGAGCCCTGAACATTTCAGTAAAGCTTTTATGAACGTTTTGGAAGAGGTGCAATAAGATGTAATGAGGGCCTCAGTGTTAACATTCAAGCTCCCTATGCATTCATACAATTCTAATGCTAATGGCAACATGCTCAATTCACTGTCATATGACCGCCACATAATCTCTCTCATGCTCTCAGCCTCATTACTGGATATACTGTGTTCAACATGTGTACCTGCACAGTTCTGTGATGAAAATGGAACTGGGTTACATTGTGTGATGTTGCAGTTTCCTGGGTCTCAAATTGTTTCCTCACACTGGCAAGTCCCCCAGGCAGAGAACAGACCTCCGACTCTTCCATGACCTAATGAAGCAGGAAATATCATTAGCTGCCTCCACTTCAACATGAGCTGAAATCAAACTGGTGCTTAATAGGACTGTTCTGCAGTGCAGTCCCACCGCCTTCAAACACGGTGTAGCTGATGCTAATGTGTGCGGCTTGTGCTCTCAGTCACAAACTCACATTATAAGCTGTTAGCTTGTAATAGTTTCAAGGAATTGTGTGAATTATTTAAAAGTTAAGCCAACTATAATTCATGTTTTAGACAACCTTCCCCTATATACATTCCCCATCTTATGTTTCCTCTCTATTTATAGTATACTGACCCCTTTCCCCAGCTGCAAAACTGTCATCACCAACAATACTAGTGACAATTGCTCCTGTGCAAAGCTGAATGCTCCAAAGCAGCTAAATACTAAACTATAAAGTAAACAACAGGATAGCGAGCAGGCCCATATGACTGACCATATAAAGTTTGCTTCTCATTTCACTAATGTTATTTTAATGCAGGCAGTTCGGTCAGGTCCTGTTTTAGTAGAACAATACATGACCATGCACAAACTAAAGTACCCTGCTGGGAATGGTGATGTCTGCTTGCTTGGAAACAGCTGGCTGGTACATGGCCTCTCAGTTGGTCAGTGGGATGACCTGAGCCCACAGAGTGAATCCGGTTCCTCTGGTTTGTATCTCTTTCAGGTCCTGCCCTGGTTCAACCTGCGCTGCCAGCAGCTATGGCACAAAGAACCGATAAACTGTTCAGTAAAATGCTTCTCTCATGTAGCGTGAAGTATCAACTAGTGATTGAGGTAGCACCCTACTTTGTGCTGAAATGACAGGCAATCATTGTGTGTCACTAGATTAGTGGCAAGTAGATAGAAGAAACTGTGCTGTTTTAATATGCTCCAGGATATTATACATTTAAAATGGTTCATATTTTGGAGGAAATGTGTGATATTTTTTAAACTGGTAAATATATTGACCAGGACAACCATATAGGGGCTACAATAATGCTTTAAAGGTGCTACAATAATGCAGGAAAGGCTCTTGTGAAAGATGCTTTGTACTGTAAGTCATTCCAAATAATCTCCAGGGAAATTAGACACACACTCTGGCTTTAAATCACTGTGGTCATAACTCATATTTAACAATAAGGACATAGTGTGATAAAACACTCAATATAAACATTTATTATCAGGGTTAGGCGATTATACAGGAAGTAGTAGTAGTAGTCATTCACATTTCTCACATGTCTGGAATTGCATCAGTCAACACTTCTGAACCAAAGGAATATTACTGCTAACCTGCAGTGTATTGTAATCTGCTGAAAAGTCAGTGTGATCATTTATTTAACTTCCATCGACTCCATATCCGACCAGTTCCTGACAAAATATGTTTTGTCTATGTTTGCAAATTTAAAGTATTCACGCCTCAGTTCACTTGAGGATATAAATGAGCTGATGCAAATAAGAAAATGAAATATGAATACAAACTACTTGAAAAAAGTACAGCATCAAAATAAGACTATCCATTACTCTGAAGGCTAACAGCATATAGAAACATCTCCGCTCTGCTCTGTGTTGAAATTGCATGAATTGAAGCCACGTGTATATGTAACTCATTGTAATATCAATAATATTGTCGGCAAAAGCTACCAGACTGGCAACACAAGATGATATTTCACATCTTTAATATCATTTCTGGCAGCAAGGGACATATTTAATCACTACATATCATTTGTCTATGTATTGGAAACCTAATAAATTACACACACAATGAAAGAAATCAAATCAAAACATCAACATGTTTGATCACTTCTTTGAGTTAAAGATAAAAGTGTTAAACTATTTAAATTGAAGCTGAATAGTGGGCTCATGGATCTGAGATTGAAAAAAAGCATTGCCAGTTGTTAGCTGCTTCCCATTGGTATATTTATTTTGCTATTTGATTTGTAGCTACCAGTCCCTTGTGATCTATTTTAGCCTTGTTGGAATGGTAGGTATGTTTGTAAACCAATCAGCCAGATGAAACAGATAAGGGAAATATTTCACAACTCTTAAAGTTAGAGAATTACATTTACTTAGATGCAGTGTGTATTTGAATTAAAATCTTAACTAGAGCAATCAAACTTAAGGAGTGGAAAACGCTGCCCAGTAGCAAGTTTAAGGTCTTAAGGGTATAGACTTATTGTAGTAGGAACTAAAAATTGCATCCCAAAAAATGTTTCAACAGTCTGAAGATATCTCATGACACCTTAGGTCGGGGTAAGAGCTCACATAACAAGAAAGTGAAGTAATCTAGGCGCCATGTCCTTGCAAAAATAAATCAAGCCTATTTTAAACTTAACCATGAAGGGTCGTGTTTCTCAGTGAAATATATAGGAAGCTGGTAGTTCAAAGCTTTACTTTCCAAAAGCATTTAGATAGCTTGCACCAATAACCTCAAGTCTGCGTCTTTTGTGTAAAAACTCATTTGTAGGCTTGCCTCAAGATGAAGGAAGTACAGCAACATGACAGCCCAGAAGTCCATCTATTTTAGAATTGGTTATAATAAATGTTATCTCTCCTCAAGTTTGAATACATTTAGTATTTTAGTTCTGGCACAAGATTTGTCTATTATATCTGTCAGTTATTGTGAGTGGAATTGCACTCAACATGAGCAGAATGTTAATGAATTTGAGTACTGTCAAGAATTCAGAGCCCGTTTTTCAGGTTTTTTTGCAAAAATCAAAAAAGGTGACTTTATAATGCATTTCCAATTTTTGCATGCAGAGTTATTAACATAAGAACATAATTTAAAAGCCATTAACTTATTTTTTCCAATATCCCACCCAACCCCCTACACATCTCTCGTAGTGCTCATCACCTACCAGGTAAGGAGGTTATCGAAATATAAAAATACGTGCTCAGTGCGTACAAATCCCAATTGAAGGCCACTGCACCCCGGCCTGCAGGGTCGTTCCAAGCCAAAAAGCAAATCCCAGTCAGTGTTGGAGACCAGCTCCAGTACTATGTTTTCACCTCTGTCCAGAAAGCAGACAGTGACAGCTGATTTTATTTTAGACCCTCCGCCCCCTTGCAAAAAATGGGCCTGGGGTGTGTTTTTTTTTAGAGAGGGTGGCCTCCATGCCTCCCAAGTCAAGTCCCCAGAAAATCATACGGAAATACTTCCTGTGACTCTTCAGCAGACGCTTGCGTACTAATAAATCAGGTCACTCTGGGTTTCATCATCAAGGCTTCTAGTGCACTGCATGGTCCTGCAGCTGTTACCGCCCATCATTTTATGCTAAATTATGCACATACAAATCCACAGCAAATACTCTGAACCTCAAAGTTTTCACTGCTTCTGTACAATGTAAAGTGAAAGTCGGGAAAGTGCAGATTCAACACATTTCAAATTGAGGTGAACTGTTTGGGCTGTTCTCGTTTCTTTGATGTTGGTCTGTCAAAGAGCCAGATATGTAATGGTATTTGTTGAAGAGAAGAAGGTTAAACGGTTGCTGATTATGAGAAGAGACAACTCAGAGTGAGGCAAGGCTAGCCAGCTCTTCATGTTTGGCCCAGCTGGAGACAGTGGCGCCAGCCTGACTCTGGTAGTGTCAGTGTTTGGAGACTAGACATGTCTGCAAGGCATCTTGACAACGGCGTTCATCCTCAGCATGTGTAACTCATACCTGCATTTACATTGACCACCTGTTTTTAAAGAGATACTCCAAGATTCCTGCTACCGCCAAACCTCAGTACACTCAAATGCTAATTATCCCCTTCACCTGTTCTCCTGATCATTTAAAATGTGGATTAATAGGATTCTGGCATAACTCTAGCAGGATTAGAGTAATGGAATTCAAAATCATTTTAATCTTAATAAAAGTCAAGAGCAAGAAAGGATTGTAAAAAAAAAAGTCTGAACATTTTAGTTAGTGTTTCGAGGTCTCATGTTCTTTTCATGATGACCCTGCTTTATTCAACTTGAATCCAGTCCTCTGTGATCCATAGCAGAGTTAAGTCATGCAGGGAGGGTTAAAGGAAGAGAAAGATATTGAATTCCCCCTCGCTCTCTCACACACACTTACACATCCACACACACGTACGTGCACACACTTATGCATATTAGCCAATGAGAGAAGTCCAGTGTGAGGGAGCATTAAGTTAAATATTTTAGTGACATCATCTTTTGCCACTGCTTTTGCTCTCCTGATCTGCTTTCAAAATGAATATGTCAATTAGTATTTCCACTGGTTTTTTGCCGATTATCTATGTATATGGACAGTCTAGTCCATAATAGAGTATACATACCAGACAACAGAGTCAAAACAAAAAAATGTGTATAACTACTTCCAAACCTGTAATTACTGAATATTACAGTTAATGTTGGTAAATTCTGGCTGTAACCTAGCTGAATGTCTCCTTAAGCGTTTGTAATTTAAAACAACATCAAACAACGTGTAATGATGATACTCTGGAAATTGAAAGAACAAGAAAATAATGATAATTTGCAGTGAATAATGGAAAATAATTAATAGTACATAAAAGCTGGGTGATTAAATTATCTTTGCTCTCTTCATTCCTTCTTTAAACATGCCCTTAAGCAGCTCACTAAACACCTGGCTGCTCCCCCCTGAGAAATGGCCCAATGCCAACCAACCAAGTGTTTGGTGGTGAGCCTTATAGTGTCAATTTGTAAACCTCACTCTTTAAACTACTCACCCAGTGTGGTTGTAAATATCTATGAGCTCTTTGTCACGGTTCCTGATTAAATAACAATAAAGCCTGGAGGAGAAGCCTCTGAGCTGTTTACATTACAATGTTGAATTTGTTTCTTGAGGAAACAAAAAAGGGAAGTGAAACTCGCAAAGGCTGAAAACACATTTTGACACAAATAATTTGGGATGCCTTTACTAAAACCAAAAATGTTTTTGATGTCACAGACAATCTCGAGATTATAATGGAATAATGTCAACGGTTAATAATAGCTCTATTTATCAACAGTAGAAAAAATACATAGTAAACACACACATATGTTATATCAATGTCTTAATGTAATGGTTGCTGAATTAGAATTTAAAACACAGCAATATTTTCACATGATTCGTTGCTTGACTAATGTAAACAAATAACTATTGTTTCTAATGTAATGCTAATATTCTCATCAGATTAATTGTAGGGCAAATGTTTGCCTCTGTAGTGCGTTAGTCATCTTAACAATTTGCAGAAATGAGCCACTCAAAATTAACAGCTCTGAAATCACTATCAATAATTCACAACCCTAACAATTCTTATTAGGCTACATATTCAATAAAGGTGAATTATGAAGGTCGCTGAACTGACCTGTGGATTTCATCCATAACTTGGATGGCCCAATATTTCACAGTTTTGTGTGCTGTTGAAATATTGCCAACAGCATTTTCATTTTGATCCTCTCCCCAGTAGAGGCTTGGTGTAGCTCACATCAGTGAGCACTGCATGCGGACCACAGGCAGATAGCACCATGGCTTGCATGACAATGAACCAAATCTCTGCCAGATGCCATTGGAAGTGAAGCAATGAATCACAAGGAATCTTAGATCCAGACACTTGCAAAGGTATTTTTACACTTTAGAGCAGATTTTGTTATTTTCTTTATACTGATTTATTGTATTTAGAGTGTTGGATAAGGATACATCAAAACTGATTAAATAGGGGATAACTTGCCGTTTTTACTGCCACTGCCTAGGTAAAAGTACACATTATAGCACTCCACTTTTCTTTGATTTATTTCAACTAAGATATTTCTGAAGTGAAAAGAATTTCTTATGACTTTTGCTTTTGGTACCCTTATGTAAAAGAATAGTGTTGGGCATGAAATGAGGATCTATCATAAAGTTCAACATGCCTAACAGATGATGTCAGGTGTGAGAGGCGAGTGATACGCTGTATTTTAAGAAGTGGTATGAGGCAGCTCCAAAGTGTCTGTACACTGTGGCGTCATGTAGAGAAGCAGCAGCTTCTTTAGGCTCCACACAGTCACTGCTCTGTGTATGGTGGTCTCTGCTATACACAGAAAGTATCACTTTGTGCTTTTGACCACAGGCCACCTGGTAGCTCTAGAGAGTTACTCACATCCCCAGCCATCACCAAACATCTGACAAGATAAGAAAAGTTGAGAAAATTGTTTGCATAGAGAGACTTTTGAAATAAAATGAACTAAGGAATATGAGACTATGTCTGTGTTGGACAAATTGAATTAGAAGAGTGCAATTTTAGAGCACAGCGTGATGCAATGGTGTATGACGCCGATTAGTACTAACGCTGTTACTGTAGAAAGTAGGATATGAGAGGAATCTATTTGTTCATTATCAGGAACACCATTATCTTTGATGAGCTGGATCTCCTGCGGTCCAGGGAAACATTACCTCATTTACACCAGACAGGCGCATAGTACACCCACAAACCTCCTAGCCTGATAATGACAATTCTGTCTGTCCTCAGAGATACAATGAATAACACAAATTGACAAATTGATTTTTTTTTTGGTGGGAAATGACATGTTTTCAAAACCGGTTATCTTCTTTGTCCCCTTTCACTAAGTCAAACTATGAATGTACAGCCACACTTTCAGCTCTGGAGGCTGTACGTAGACACAGCAGTGCTTTGAGTTGTATGTTGACGTCAGCATGCTTACATTCTTACAATGACTTGGCTGACATGCCAAAGTTTAGCAGGTATAATGTTTACCTTCCTAGTCTAGTATGTCAGTATGCTTTCACAGCTGAGACTGATTGGAATGTAACTGGTGCCTGTAATTGATCATGGTTTTGACCTTATATGCTTCCAGATGAAGAGTCAGGGGGTAACCAAAGTCATTATACCTTATCTATAATATTGGCAAATGATTAAAACTGATATTTGGCTAACATTCACAAATGGTGGCACAAAAAGAAAAGTTAATTAGGGTTCATCCCCTGGGAGCAATGATCTAAGATGTTGTGTTCATTTATTTAGTAGATGATGAGATATTTCACATGACCGGTGACAACTTTCATCTGCTGGTGGCCGTAGTCATCCTCATGGCACCATGGATATGTTTAGCACATGTCATGGCTGTAGCCCAGTTCACACATTTCATTATTTAAAACCAAATATTTCTCCTAATGATGGCACAGGATGTAAAGAAAGGGGATTGCAAAAGTCAGTAGAATGAATCTTCTGGGCACCATACATTTCTGTACAAAATGTCATAATAATAGCTTTTAATGTATAATAGAATAAGGGGTGGATTAACAGGATTTAATCAGGTGAACATTAAATCAATTTATGTGAACAAATCTATGATATTTATGACAAACTTTTGGCTGCAATGTTATCAATTAGTAAACTACTAATGGTTTTCAAGAACACGTACACCTAAAGCTTTCATTTGGTAGTATTACATGTTCAATGAATTAATCAGCAGTCATAAATTAAATGTACATAAACTGCATTAAGTCTCAAAAGCTATCTTTATAAATTACCCTTCCGATAAACAGTGCAAAGTAATCTTGGGTAGTTGAATCACACATAAATGTGTAACTTCCATAGATGCAGTTTTGTCTAGAGTAATCACAGAGACAGTCAGATAATGTACAATGGATATAAAGATGTCTTTTTATCATCTGCATTTTCATAAAGCTCGTCCCAAACCGACAAAAGAGATCAATGATAAGCAACCTACCAGCCAGGGACACGTTAATCAGACCGTATCAAAGATAATAATATAAACACATCTTTATCTTTATATATGTCAATGCTCTCAGGGGGAAGCAGAGGGAAGCGCTGAGGATATACCACTGAGCTGCTAATCGGCCCCACAGGGCTCAAATATACCTCTTTTTTGGTTTTCAAATAGTTTTCAAATCAAAAAAGCCACTGGAGTTGCTTCTTATGCTGCCTTTTGGGCATTTGAGACAGTGCACCTCTGGAGCCTGCAGAGGGGATCCTTCTTTAAAAAAGTCCAGCCATCACATCAAAACATGTTATGGGCTGAAATCCAAGCATTGCAAGAGAGAAAATGCTACAAAGGTATATGAGGGACAGGAACCTAAATTGAAAGCAGAGATCCTCGAGAGGGGATCTATATAGAGAACATGTTTGGTAACTGTCATTTAATTTGTGACATTTTATTGCTGCTGTGCAAAGATTAGATTTTCATTATAGACATAAAGACGTTAACAGTATTTAGAAGGCAGTTAAAGTGCCCCAGACTCTATGTTTGTCCCTGATATATTTAGTGTGGTGTAGGGTCACTGGCTGCTGTAGAAAGGTGGTTTCCAGCAGGATCACTGACTCACTGAATACGTCGCACAGACAGAGTAAAAATGAAAAACTGAACAATTTAACCAACCTATACATTTAATTGGGTTCTTCCTTGGCCTTCCACAAAGTTTTATGAAAATCGTGCCAGCTGTTTTTCTGTAATGTTGCTTCCAACGTCACAAACAGGTAATGGTTCAACATTATGGCAAAAAAGCACATTTGCTTCTCTCTGAGAGTTGGTGTGAGTATGGGGGCTGTCTCATCTCTGTGCGGTTGCTAGGCTTATCTTCTAGCAGGAGCAATAACATAGATGGATAGATACTTTATTGAGTATCAAAAAGGCTAACTTGCTTGAAGAGGGAACATTTCAATAGTCAGTATGTGAATACCATGCTTCACCAACATTGAACACAATGCTTGAAAAGTTTACAAATCTGTCCCAACAACTTGCAGCTGACATCGTTTAATGCACAGCCACTCTGAGCAGTGAGGTTTGCGCCTCATAAGAGTCTGAAGACAGAGGGATTTCTGTGAAAGCCCCAATCTCTCAGTACCAGCTGTCCAAACCTGTCCTTTTGGAGAAATCTTATTGGGCAAAATGGAAGCAACTCATGTGTGTATCCCTTGGAATGAAGATTTATATTCGCAGGTCTCTTTCCTCTTTCTCATCATTTCATGTGTGATTAGCTCTCTGTGTGTTTCTTTTCTTAAATGTTCTAGTGTCTATTTTAATGCCTAGAGAATATGTACTGACAAAAGGAAGGAAACAAATAATAAACACTGAGCTAACCCTAAAATGTGTACTAACACATGAACTGCATGAGGCAGATTTCCCACTTCATCACTCTGTCAACATGACACCAGAGATTCACAAATGCATTAGAAAGCACTGAGAAAACAGAGGAATGTATATAAAATAAACAGACACACTTTATTAGAGCGAGGTCTTGGATCCACAGAGGCAAGTGTCCTCTGAAGCAAATAATCAATTCTCTCTAGCACGGCTGAGCCACACATACACACACAAACAGGTACTTTGTGCTTTCAAGCCTCCAGCCAGCTTTCAGAGCTCCCACCACGGAGAACAAAAAGCAGGCAGCACTCTGTTTCTTACGCTCAGCGGTGGGGGGCCGGACTCTGCCCACCACACATTGGTTGTCAATGTGTGAGTGTTTCTGCATCCATAGCTGTGTGATGGTGAGTGGATATATGCTAATAAAGCTGAGGTTGATTTCTCCTTAAACTTGAGTGAATAATAAATGCAGCACAGGGAAATCTTTTGAGTTGGTTGACTACATTTTCTCACACACACAGCAACTGTTCAAGATTTACTTTGGGGATTGTCAATCAATATCAACCTTACTTTGGAAAAAGACATTTCCATTAACAGTGTAGTACACCACTGAGAATCACTCAGTTGCACGGCTGGGTCGGTGTCCAACCTACACTAAAATCAAGAGGTCTTCAGTGCTGCACAGATTTCAGGTCAGCATTAAAATATAGCCCGTGTTCTACTCTTGTACTGTACTTCATCCATCTCTTACTGATTTATTCTTAAAGAACCATTATCATTATTTCACATGTAAGGAGAAAAATGGTTCGCTTTAAGTGTTTGAATGAAAAAAAAAGGAAAAAATATCAACTGAAATTCATTAAATTGACATTAGCATGATTTATTATTTCATTTTATGAACATTATATATTGTCTGGATGAATTCACTTTTTGAAAACTTACCTATTGCTATGGCTACCAAATATTACTGAAAAGAACAAGTTATTTGAGGTATATACACACACACACACACACCCAAAACTGTATCAGCGTTAAAGTGATGGTCCTTCCTGCCTCCCTCGCCGGCTGCTGAAGGTTAACACGTGACTGGAATGCATCAAGGCATTTTAAATATTTCAACATGTTTGCTGAACCGGGGCAGTGGGACAGTGAATGCGACTGTTCACCAGCTTCTCTTTTCCAAGGAAATGCAGCTGTGTTCACAAATGGTTATTACACATAACTATCGATCAATTATACAAAGTAATCAGACTTTACAGATAGAAAACCTTTAATTCAGATGGCAAATATCTGGCACCACATCAGAAAGGGATAAATCAAGCAAGCATTCACAATTAAGTGACACAATTTCTTTGAAGAATTACACTTTACAATTCTTGAAATGATACAACATTACAGTGACTCTAAAGAGGTGCTGTGCTGTGCTGTGCTGTCCTGCTCGACACTTTGATCCATCTCACCTCAATGTTGAAAACCCCTTGACAGAAACACATTTGACAACTTCCTTGAATCTTGGCTATTTTTGCAGAGGAGGAAAACAATCATAGACTTTGTTTCTCAAAGTCTGAGGTTTTGTAGAAGCTGAGAAAAGCGGTCACGGTTAAACATTGATATATCCAATTCATCTCTAAATTTCGAGATGCCTTTTACAAATCACGTGTGGAATAAGCTGTTTGGGGCGGCAGTGGCTCAGTCAGTAGGGACTTGGTCTTGGGACCGAAGGGTCGCCGGTTCACGTCCCAATCGGACCAAAAAAATATGGAGTGAGCTGGTAGCTGGAGAGGTGCCAGTTCTCCTCCTAGGCCACTGCCGAGGTGCCCTTGAGCAAGGCACCTAACCTCTATCTGCTCCCTTGGCGCCGGGTACCTGGCTGCCTCTCTGCTCTGCCACCTCTCCTCTGAATGTGGTTGTGCATGTATTTCCTCTGTGTTTGTGCATGTATATCCTCTGTGTGTTTAATGTGTGTCAACACAACAGAGTAGAGAAAGCAATTTCCCTGTAAGGGATTAATAAAGTATGTCTTCTTCTTCTTTTCCTCTTGAGACAATTACATAATTTGCAGTAAAAAAACACAACGTCAGCAACATTCATAGCAACAGGGTGTATATTTAGTGCCTGCTTGTCCTATGACATAGCCATGCCTGACATCCAATCTCAACACCAAAAGCCACGACGGAAAATCAAAAAGAGCCTAAAAATAACTGTCTCAAGTGACAAAAGACTAAGCGCCATGACTCAAAGATGGGTGACCTATATTACCGTCAATAAAATGTTCAGCATTGTCAAATGCATCCTAATGACAGTTCAAGCCAAATCTATGAATCTGAATAAGGGTAGGATCTATTGGTGAGTAATGTGAAACTTGAACAGGCTGAAAGGTATTTGAAAAGCGAAACTTTTACCTTTAACAATCAATGTTAATTTGAGCCTACAAATCACCCCATAACATCTTAACTTCATATTGATTGATTTTTGACTGTAAATGAATATTAAGTGATGCTTACTTAAAATTAAGCATCACTTAAAATAAATTTACAGTCTCCTCTGGCTATCAAGTTTAGAGATGACGTTAGATGAGGTTAGCTTTCAGAGTTTAACATTATTTATCTTCCTTTTTGCAACAGTCCGCCTTGACACTCATCAGTCAAAAGTCTATTTCCAAACAATGTTCCATTACATTCTGGTCATTTCTCTACAAGCTGTTGCAAGGCCGAGCAGATTTACCCCATGTTTACTTAGTGTATATATTCAGCTGCACTTCAGCCGACTCTGTTGGTCATCCTCCGACATAGTATGTTGACCTTTACTTATATTTAAGGGCAGACAGACATGGAAACTTTGTATGGAAGTATAATGACTACCGATGGCAGTAAAGCCAAGCATTACCAAAGGATGTATAATTCCTCTTTCACAGTGATTGTGTGATAAAAGGTGTTACATTTAGTTCATAGCTAGGTTGCTTTGTGACACATACAGATATAGAGAGCATTTTTTTTATTTGTCTTTCCTTTAATGAATACCGCCTAATTACTATTATTGCATAGAAAAATGAGATAATTTCAGTTATAACACATTTTGAAATCTCAAGATTTATAGTTGCTTTGACAAATGACTATAGGGCTTTAATGGTTCTTACAATCAATACTTTCACATTACAATTAATTCAAATTTTCAAAAGAGAAAAAGCATGTGCCTTAATTCATCGTTAAAACGAGCGTTAAAATAATCTAGATAATCTTTAAATAATATTCCTATATTCAGGGAAATTCCTGAATAGACCTTTAAAAGATGGAAATCAAACAATGAAGTGTATATTGTTCGGTATAGTACACCAATGTTACAATATAATAACATTTTGAGACAATCTTGTGTCAACCATACGGCTATATATGCCGTAGTGGCATTTGTTTTGAGTTATACATTGTCCTGTGGTCATGCTAGAAAAAGTCAAATCACATGTGAAACGCACATAAAAAAAACCACTCAATTAAGTGCATTTTTAAATTAAATGTGCCATCATGTAAGACTTTGCACACCTCATTAAATTGTGGTAAACTTGAGGTCCATATAACATTCAATTTCATAAATGCATTACAAATGACTTGGCCTCACAATAATTCAATTTGGAAGTCATGAGACACTCATATTTAATGTAGCATTAAACTGTATTATTATACAAATGAGCAACAGAGGCGGTACATGGCGTTACAGTAGAAACCCAGCAGACTGTGGAGAAGCTTTATTCTGCTCTGCAGTGGTTGAGGAACACCACAGATTTGTATCCATACATCAAATACCAAAGTACCCATGTTGATTAATGTTTACTGAAAACTGTTTACTAGACACAACGCCAATTATGCAAAATGTATCACACTTAATTAATATTTGCTGAAGTGAGTGTCTTGCAGTGTAAGCAATTAAATCACGTATCATATCAACTAGACCTAAAGTAGAAACATATCACCGTCACAATGGTTTTGGCTCATGAGAGTAACCAATCCGAATATTTGCAATAGGGTTTTATTTTCCATTCATCTAGTTCTGGTTAGTAGTAGGTCCACTTTTCTAAATCAAGTAATAATACTTCAGAAGTAAACACATATCCATCCTGGGAGAGGACCATGTCAATAATTTGACAACATGCTTTACAGTAATTAAAGAATAGCAAGTATAAACAGGCTGTTTATGTCTAGATGTATGTCAAATTCAACCTGCTTTGCTTAGAGAATGAGTCTTGTAAGAACAAACTCAGCGCGCTAGTCAACACTATACCCTTGTCTGTTTGTACCTAGCAGCCATCTTGTGGGAAAATAGAGTTACTACAACATTAAGGGTTGGTGAACATTATGGCAGACAATGAATTACAAGGGATTCATTAAAGTCTTCAATTTCCTGCTCAATTCTTTCCAAGGTGATGGGGTGTTGAATTATTTCCTGCATACGCTGTACTGAACGCAAAGAGACAAACCATTATGAACGTTTTTAACAAGAGAGACATGAACTCTCTTTCTTCTTGCTGTGTCATAATCACTCTGACAGTGACACCATTGCCCTAAACATAAAGACCCTTTTGTTCACGCAACATAACACCGACCAATAAGATGCAGGTTTTAGGCGAGCTGTAATGTTTTTCTTTCAGTTGCAGCAGGAAAATCTGCATATATATCAACTGTAATATTTCATGCCTGTTGCTCCTGCACTACGATGCAAATTAAAGCCGACTAGCCTGCTGAAACAGTAATGCACTGCGCTATAAGCCCCACAGAGTGTAATGTTCCTCCAATTCCCTAATGATGTAAAAGATATACTGGCAGCATGCTCTGATAAGGGTTATGAGATTTGAAAAACGCCATTCAAGGAAGAAAAAATGGTTTAGGGCTCATTTGACATACAGTACATGTTGGTGTATTTTAAAACCAAATGAAGATTTACTACCGTGCCCACACTAATTTGTTACAGTTGTCATGGATACCATGTCAAATTCGTTAGCGGTTCAGAGTGCTGGAATACGACATGATGATTGGCTCGCACACACTGCTAATCATGCCTTTTCCCAGATTGTTCAACTCTAGTAAAATTACAGTGTTGTACTGACTATGCTAACTGTTCTTGTCACAGAGAACTGAGAACAATAGCAACCAATGACATGTTCAAAATTCCAGGCAGGAGCACATCTTTAAAACACAATGCTTTGTTAGGGCCTGGAATCTGAATCAGTGCTGACGTAACAGACCTCAACTACCCTAACACTTATTATCAAATGCTATTAAATAACGAAGCAGTACAAAAACTGTGAAACTTGGCACCTGATTAATGACAGTCCAATTGTTATTCTGCTTTTCACTCTATTTTGGCTTCCAATGACACCTGACACACATATTTTACTATAAGTTTGCTAAATACCACTACATTCATAACCTTGACACCAATTCTGCCTGTCTGCAGTTTGATGCTTGGCGGGTTAAAAAGCTGCTGGTAACAGAGTTCTTTAAAGTGGTACATGCATCAAAACAGTAAAACAGGGAAGTGAAACTTCTCTGTGGGTTAAACACCAGGTGCAACCCCCTTTCACATTAAACATGTCCTCAATAAAAAGGATTAACTGCAGATGGAAATAAAGAATGCACCATTTATTTTGAATAGGCTGCTTCTGAGGAAATTCAGAGGCAAACTGCATGTGATACAGTGCCATAGATCAGTATCCATTGTGATGGATGTTTCCTCCAAATGGTGAATGAGTTTCTTTTCATTTATACTCTTCCAGTAAAGTCGTGAAAAGCTTTCTAAGATGTAAACAATGTGTCTTTCTGTAACAAACAGTTGGTTCTACAAGTTACTCTGTATTGCTTTTTAGCTGATTTCTTTGAGCTGAATAAGTGCTGAATAAGTTGCCTTTTTGCTTCCAACGCCAGCCAATCTGTCAGTTAAATATCATTTAGCCAGCAGATTTTTCAACAGTCGGATGGTGATGTCTCTGACATTGTTATAGTGCATACCACAACGAAGCATGGACCGTTATGTTTTACCATTTCTCTATCAAACAAGCCTTATGTCTCATGGTGTCAGTGATGTCTTATAGCAACCAATCCTCAGAAACATGTCACTCTTTGCACAACCATGATGAACTGCTTAGTATTGAATGTTTAACTATATAAAGCCTTACCTGCAAGTGACAACTATAACACACCTTCAAAATGATCCGATATAGTATACTGTAATGGCATAATTGTACTTACAGTTGGTGAAAGTGAAGTGTCTTGTCCAGTTCAAAATTCCTCCGCAATTGTATCACCAGGTAGTCAAACTACAGGAGGGAGAAGACACGGGTCACCACACTCGACAGGGTTCCACTTTCTTTGCAGCCTGAGGGGCCTCTATCAGCAGCAGAACATTGACAGGCTGTGCACAAAAGCTCTCTAAGCTCCCCAAAGAGCAACACACTTAATGGTCCTGGTGCTGTACAGCAGGAACTGTTCACACACAGGTAGACACCACAACTCACACAGTGTTTTTACTTCTTAAATTGATTATGTGTACAACTTAATTGATATGACAAAGAGAAGTTACCTTTTTCTTAAAACAGTCCAAAGTGTTTCCTTTTGTGGCTTGGGAGGAAAAATACTCATGATAGATCCGTCCACTGCGCTGTGCTGAATGAAGGACACCGGATAGCCACTGTTAACTTGAGTGGGATGCATAATTCAGAAAGGCCAGAGAAGAGTGTCACATGAAGCCTGATCTTTACAGCAGTCAGGTTACACTGATGACAATTTTCCTGAAATTTACCTCAAGAGAAATTAATGAACACATTTTTCATTATTATTTTTAGGTATTAGTTGAATTGTATACATTTGTATTATTTTTTTTTACATCTCTGCTCACCTTTCCTAATAACTATTCACTAGATTCAATGCAGTTCTTTGTGTGTGCAAAAATACATTTTCTTCATGCACTAGATAGGTGCTAACAGGCTTCATGGGAACACTGAATTCTCCTTAGCACTAATGAGGACTCTAAAACAGAATCATGCTGAAGTGAAATAGCACTATAAAAGCATTAAAATGTTTCTGGATCTTGAAATGAAGACACTTAATCGGACAACAGTTGGTTTGCTGTCAAATTCCAGAATCCAATTTACTTACAGTGTTTACTCATTTTTTTGCCCTGTAATGTAATAAATGATACACGCAAATACATCGGAAACAAATGCAGTTTGGGTGTACCTCTGTAATATCTATTTAAGCATGTGGTCCCTCTGAGCTCGGCTTAATTCCAGGCCTTCTTCAATGATTTAATAGTTATTGGAACAATTATTTCATTTGACATGAGACAAATAAAAAAAAAAATGCATCAGCTTGTGTTGATGCAATGTGGATAATCCTCACTGATTTTAGTGTGGTATTCTTTAGAATGTGTTATTATAGGGACATACATGTAAAGAGTTGTTTGTTTATGTCTACATGACATAGAAATGTAAACTATTTAGTAACATGATGACACAACAAAACATTCGGACATTTTTAAATCCATTTAAGTGTTTCTGTTTTAGTCCGAACGTTTAAGAGAATGTCTACACATTATCACCACCAAGACAGTGAAGCAGGGCTACACTAGTGTTTAATTGCAAGTTACAGCTAAGCTATCACTGATAGAGATATACAAATGTGTTCAATATAACCCTGTAAAGATACATCTTACAATGTCATAGTAACAAAAACCTTTTAAGTGCATACATAACAATATGAACATCTTACGCTCACCAATAGGCTACACTCAATATTTAAATGTTTTATTAAAGAACAGCACTTATTAATATACCAGTTTCATTCAACTATAACTACAGAGAGGAGCCTAAATAAAAACACCGTGTGAAGGAATAAATCCTTAATCCTGGAGGCTTGCCTTTAAGACTATATTCAGGTAAAATGAACATCTACATTTTCGGTGCAGCGACCAAACATTAAGCTGCCTGCAAGACAATACTCAGGTGAAACAAATGAGACCTTTGCGAAATATCAACGTTTCTAAAATTCAACAGAAGTGTTCAACACGAAATCAAACAATGTCTTTGACACTCGTCCAAATAAAGCTCAGACATGAAGTTGACATCGTTTTTTATGTTTATTGTTTTACCATTAACTACTCACCTGTAAAATACAGATGCATTCAGCAGCAATGAAGACAGATCTGAGGAGTGGGCGGAAGTTTCCCCCTCAACAATCCGGGTCGCAAATAGACCCATTTCCTCCAAGTTCCACCTTTGCTGCCTACAATTAATATGTGTTTTAAACATACATACTTGTGAAAAAAAGGACGTGATTATCAACTGGAATATTAGGCCCTTGAAAAACAATCAAATTAACTGTTCAATTGTTTTCAATTTGATAAACACAAAAAGTTGATGCACAATTAATGGTGTGTACCACATCTTATGTACACATTTGTAAATCAGGAAGGGAACCTTTTTAATAGCATTGGATTACTTCGTTTAAAGAACAAACAATGGAATTACCTTGATTTTGAAGTTAAATTAAACGTTTGACTATTGCAAATGTTTCTTTGTTGTTTTATAACCCAATATAAGTTGGATACTTTGCATAATGACCCAATAATAAAGTCATTATTCAAAATCAATCAATCACTACACATGTAGTCAAGAGAAACTAGTTTTTTCATGCTCCTACATGGAAGCTGGAATTGGCTTATACCCCACCTTGTTACGGAGGTAAACACTTAAAGTTCTCCTCAAAATCAGTAATGTAAACAGCACATCTCAGTTCAGACATAATTTGACCCCCATGCTTCAGAGAGCAGCTGTATCTTTGCATGGCTGACACAGTTAGCTGTTACTGTTTACCTTGCCTTGGTTTGTGGTTGGACTAAAATTGTTGGTGTAACTGAAAGAATGCTTTTTCAGAATGAGTTCTTTAGCGTCATCTACTGCTCTTTTTGAGATGCACAGGCAGCCTTCATGGTGGATATTCAACCTCCTCATATAAACATAACAAAAACAAATGTAGATACCTAACTGAGAAGTGACTATGTGTGTTTGTTCTGTGTGGCTATTGTTTATGCTGGCTCAGTCACACTGTCATTACTGTGACTCTTGAATAGAACATAGCCATTATTAGTAGGTAGTTGTATGGAGAAGAATATGTGTGTTGAGTGCACTTTTATGGCTGAATACAGATACTTTTATTCTGAACATACAACATTCACTTCCCATCTTCATGAATGTAGTTAACAAGAAGGCTAAAGTATATCACATTGAAAATGAGGGAAGAACATAATTCTCTCTCCTCTGATCTCAGTAGACTCAGAACCAGTCATAAACCCACCCACACTTTTGGCTCTTTTTGGAAATAAACTCGAACAGAGATTTCTTTTTTTTCTTCTTTTTATCATTTTTGGGCCTGCAGCACATGTATAGCCTAGTTTAACACTGTGGCCACAAGATGGCAGTGTGTGCGTCAGGGATTTATTATGAACCTTGAACCCCCGAGAATTTATGTGTTGGGGACTGGATGTTGAATATTTTATTTCCACAAAAAGAAAAGCTCTCATGTTGCATTGTGCTCTAACCTAGCAGAGACCCCTTACTTCTGGCTGATCTGACTCAAGTAACCCAGCAGGGACTAATTAAATTTGATATAGTGGGACTACGGGTGCCAAGGCAGCTGTTTCTTTTTATAAGCCTCTCCATGAGTTTCATTACCATATGTGGCTTGTTTAAAAAATACAACTAATAGAAAGACCAATATAAAAGGCTACTATACATTTTGAGGGCTGTTGTACAAATGTTGAAGCAGTGGTGCAAAGTTCAGCTTCTAAAATAACTAATAGCCTCGTAGAGACAAACAATTAGAAAAAGATAAACCCCTGTGGAAATCAAAGTCACCTGGATTTTCTGATTTAGTCTATTTAAATGAAAAAGAAAATGAACCCTCTATACTTTTAGCCCTTTTGACTGAAAGGACTTTTCATTGACAAACAAAAAAATCAGGTGATATAAAAAATAAAAAATAAAAATGTGCTTATAAAACATTAAACATCGCTTTTTACATGTTTTGATGTCCTGGTTAAGTTCACCTTCTTTGGCAGCAGTCATCGCGCATGATGGGATGTGCGTTGAAGCCTACAGTGGGCAGCAGCAGCGCTCTGCGGCTGATTCCTGGTTTGTAAATCCATGATTGGACAGACTAAGTCACGTTGTCCGTGAAGCTGTCAGTCCGATGCTGCACCATTGTTCCCTCAGCAGCCGGAAGGAGTGCTTGTCAAAGCACACTTTTATATGCGACAATTGTGCCGGTTAGTCCAATACTAAGCGTCCTCGGGAAATCCGGCACCGGCTTTTAATGATCTGACAGCGGTGGAGGATTTCCGCAGAGGAAAAACTGGTTTGGGGGGAAATTGTGAAGTCCATTGAGAGAGGGGCGTCATTGACTGGTTGGAAACTGGTGATTTAACGAAATGAATGGTGAGTATGAGAGATCAGAAATCTTAGGTAATAGCCCTGCCCCTTTGGGCTATTTGAACGCATTGATTAGATGGGGAAAGTATTAGCCTGCTTTTTTTTTTTTTTTTCCACCTATTTTCTCTGTTGCATAAAAGTCATCATACATGTTATGTGTTTGCCTGCGGTAGTGTTACCCTCAATATATTTGGACCTATCCCATAATGATTTGTCAAACTCTTCTGTGCATCACACTTGGTGTGCTCGGGACTTGTGCTTCTAATAAATAGTCATTCTATTTTAGGAATTGTATGACTAATTCAAGACCACTTTCTCTTTGTTGCATACACCACCTCGACCATTTCATTGTCCAAACACTAAAAGGTTCACTGCTGCTCATGTAATAGACACAGAGCCCAAAGGGAACCTGCATGTTAGAGCTCCTGTCCCTTTGTGTAAAATGTTGAGGTTTCACATGTGTGGCACATAGTCTAATACTTGGACAGGCTGACTGGTATATAGCAAACTGGCTCATAGCCTGTCATGCAGACCACAGGGAGGGGTGAATCTGGTTCCCTGCAGAGCCTCCTGCAGAACAGGCAGAGGTGTCATAGATCTTGTTCCGCTCTTGCCTCCCTGGGGATGCCCCCAGCCTTCCCAGCTCTAAAAGTGGATCACAAAGAGATTTGGGTAACACTCTGTCAATCATCTATACATGAATGTCCAAATTGCAAAGTTTCCATGACACAACCTGTGTACTTCAGCATATCCAATACAAAATACTGACTTTGTGACAAACAACTTACAACATTAGAGATCAGACAGTGACTTGTACGTTGGTTGCAGACTAATTATTTATTTTGTCTCTTCTTCACAGAACAGAGGCGGGTCGCTGCAGTGTAATAGATTTTGCTTAAGGTAAGACCACATCTCTTTCTCATTGTCTTAAAATATTATTCTGCAGGCCGTCACAACTTATTAACATATTGCATTTACTGTATAGCTGCAAGATAGATATCACTCAAAGCTCGCACAACTGTTGCTACGCTGCCACAAAAGACCCTCTGATAACAAGATATGTTGTGATTTTGATGCAGACAACAGTGTTTAGTTATTACAGACAGCCACGCTATTCTCCTTGGATTATATTGCGTGTGATGTCAAAATGTTAAAAAGAGGACATATTCTTTCTAGGGTGTGCTGTATTAGGTGCTTGATATTTATTTCTTACATTAAATCAACCATCAATGCTGCCAAAATATGAAAACCAGCCTTTGACATGGTTCCTAGGCAGTAAAGACAAGTTGTTTTTACTGTTTCCTTTGAAGCCATGTAGTGTTTATGTGTTTACAATAATGTCATCAAATGATGCAGTTATGGGATCTTCCTGTTTTTACGTATTACAAATGGCACAGCTTTATTCCTCCATGCCTTATTTATTGATCCTCCACCAGCCTCTTTTGTCAGAAAAAAAGACAGCACAGACAGTCGAAAGCATGCACAACATCCGACCATGCACATGGAAAATCACACAACCATTCCCATCTTGTGATTGAGATCTGAAAGGTGAGGGGGGGGTGGGCAATATGTGCGGGCCCTCTTTTCTTGTGACTGTGTATTCTTCCTCCTCAATCCATCTGTCTCCTCAATCTATCAGCACCCAATCCTCAGAGGAGCAGAATTTAATTGGTACACGTGGCACTGAGTTAAAGGACATTGCAACATTAAGTAGATGTATTTACTTATGAAAAGCTGCATCATTAAGCTGGCTTATTTGAATAAGAGTTCCAGTCATGCTGCTATTACATACTGTAGCACAGATGGCTAAAGCTTGATAACAGTCAATGTGGTCCATTAAAGATTCACAGGAAAGGTGTTATGGCTTAATAACGCTAAGGACAGTTCCCTGCAGGAGTCTGGTGTGGGTGAATTGCCTACATACAAAGCTTCTACATACATGCATAGCAACAACCCTTTTGTTTTCTCTTATGAGGAAAAAAACAAACAATCTGCAGCTTTATGCTCCACCTTGTAGTCAAGGGATTAACTGTGAGTGAGGTCAAAGGGCAGATGTAAATTAATAAGGGGAATTGGATTGCTATTTGGATTAAGCAAGACAATTAAAACAATACTTTGGAGTTTAAAATCCAAAGGGTTGTTTACATCAACTACTTGAATACATTGAGATGTGAGTTGTAAGTCATCACTCTTTGTGCCTCAAACACAACATATTATTTTAAATTGCAAAATAATAAACCATAGGAGTAGGAATTACAGCATGAATGGATTATGTATCAATATGTTGATACAGCTGATTCATAATTCTTATATTCCTGCACACAAAAGGCATAATTTGTCAACCCTACTATTTGCTCATGCTACATTTCATTTGTTGTAATTTTAAATGAAACATGGCATCTATTTTATCTACATATTTATTCTAATCTGTTCTAAGGATTTATTCCAAATAATTTGAATAAACAACAAGTTTACAGGCAGTTAAATACAGCAACATTTCTGCAGACCATAAAGTGTCTGATTTTATATGAATATATTTGTTTTTGATCATTGTGGATGTTCTGTGTAATATCCAATTTATGTTAACAGTTGGCGCTCTCAGTAATATAACATTCATTCTGTTGTTCACTAATGGCCAATGTTCATGTTTTATTTCTCCCCCCATGCAACGAAGTAAAATTGCAGCATCAATGATGAACAGGGATGTAGTGTGAACTAATATCAACCTTTCAGATTAGAGAGCAGCTTTGTGCGTCTCAGCAGCGTTCATGGTTTCAATTTAGATGCTTTTGATGTGACTGTGGCTCCTTCCTGACTAAGCTCAGGGCTTTCACGGTTCAGGATTGTGCTCTCTTGAGATGTTGCCATGACACCTATTTCCAATCTTTTGTCCACTGCCAGCTTATTAAACGTTGGGAAAAAGATACGCATTTCTGGACCTTAATTACTTTTGTTTGTCAGTGCCTGTTAAGCCAAATAAATGCTATAATACCGTATATATCCAGACAATCAACATCTGAAGTTATTCGGTAATATTTTGTCCTATATTTAATTTACCAATTAATATTCTTATTCAGTAATGCCACAGCATTGGAACACACATTTTTTTTATGATCAAACTAAGGAAATCTCTCTTTTAAGATCTTTAAGATATGTCCATATATTTCATTTTCTCAACAAATACTATACACCCTGGGCTTGTAAGAATTTACAAGCCAAACTCTATTTGTACTTCAAATTAGACATAGACACACCCCATTTATAAAATATTTAATTAGATTCTTAATATTTCACTTTTTCTTTGATTGGTTGTGCTACATGTTAATTGATTATTTAACCACTGTGCCATTATGAGCAGGTTTCTTATATATCACAGCCCTTCAAAAAGTAATGCAAACTGTTCGGTTTGTGTTGGCCCAGTTAGACAGGTCTCTTGCTTTGACAAAGGTCTTTGTGATCAAAAGCTTGGATAATATGTGTGTGCAGAGGTTTTTAACCAAGTGTCCCATTATTTAACCTTTCAAAGGCCTAATCAACAAAAAGGTATGTAGGAAAAAGTACTCAGTTCTTCATAAAATAATTAAGAAGAAGAAATGGGTGATTGCTTTAATTACAAATACCAGCCCTCATTTTCAATATCATGACATAAATTGCAAATCAAAACTCAAATATAACTACATGTTTATTTTTTATAGTGTATATTTTGACTATAAGTAACAAAAAATATGTTCTACCCATCAAGAATGTTTCCATGATATATAGATAAAAATAAACCCAAAAGTGTGGGAAACTCAGTTAAAATCTTAACCAACAACACATTAAATAGCACCTTTTAAATAGGTGTCTACCCTGAGAACAATTCGTATGGATTTCTCAGGAAGTATGTTTTTTTTTATCACTATAATTCTACATACACTCTAATCACATGCAGAGCTGGCCTACTTCACAGATTTTCTAAGATAACAGCACAAATGTTTAGCATATAAAAATTATTCAAGATCTCAACATGATACTACCAGCTATATATAAATGATAAGGCTTGTCTGCAGAATATGAACTCCACATCCCACTGCTTTCCCAGCCTGTGTGAGAGATGAAAGCAGCCCCGTCTCTCTGAAATGCTTTGGCAGGTCTATCTCTGACAGCAAAACCGACTTTTGCGAACTTTCAGGTGGCATGGGAAAATATAGTCATAAATAAAATATAGAGCAATGAATAATTTAAGCGAGCTTTGTGATTGACATGAGGGTGAGGGTATCTGATTATGCTTCTTCACTGTGTGACTTGAATTACAGCAAATCAAAACATTCGTCTGAATGTGGAGCTTGTTCCTTGGCGCTTGTCTGCTTCGGCATATTTTGATCACTGCTTGTAACAACAAAGACGTTTGAGATGCTCGATGTAATGCCTTCTCAGAGATTACACTTCAATTTAAGCATCTAGCTGTATTTCATTAGAACAGTGCTAATGCTGCTTGGTGTGAAAGAGGAAACCTTGCCAGGAGTCAAATGAGTTCACAAGCCTTCAACAAGTTCCTGCCAGAATATTCTCATTTACAGTCCTACACTGCTTTATCCAACTCTTTCTGATTATATTCAATAATACAGTCAGGCTTGTGTAGATGGGTATGTAGCATTAGGCATCGGAGTCACCCTTTGCTCTACACCCATGTGGTTAATGAGAAGCCGCCGTGCTTTCTCTATTGTTCTGTTTGGAGGAAGAACAGATCAATGATTCCCAGCACTGGGCTGTACTGTAGCTGCAGGAGGGAGCTGCAGCAGGCATCATCAGGCTGCAGCTCCTCCGTGTGCTGAGTGCTGAGCAGTGGGCTGCACTCACCACCCCCCCCCCCCCCCTCCCTTTCATGTGTGTGGAGCAGATCTGTCTGCAGCCTCAGGCAAGTGCAAGTTAACAAATGTACAGAGTGTATTTGAAGTCTCATTTGCATAAATCTGTAGATGTCGCTTCATTTCCTTAAATGGATTCCTTTATGTTTAATTGCTGAATGCTTTTTTCCCCATGTGTGTCAGGCATTCTTTAAAGGCTGCCTAAGAATAACGATGACTGTATTTGTCAATGAATGTTATTTATTTGTCCATCTGACCTGTATTGCAGTACAATGGAAAAACAGTCTGTGCAAATGTTTATTGTCACTGAACAACTTAGCAGGTGTTTTTCTGTGCTCTCCATCTAACAGACGTAATTTGTAGATACATCTGTAGCCTTACTGCAGCATTTGCACATAGATTTTTTGAAAATAACTGGATAATCTATTAGAGTTTTCTGCTACTACATTATTGGTTTTCACACACAAAATACTACACCAACCCTTTCTCCAGGGACAGGATGCAAATGACTAGGTGTTCTTTGTGTTAGTCCCCAAGATGATGCTAGCACATACAGATTAAGGCAGATGCCCCCTTGACCTTTCACAAAACACTTTCTACCATGGCCTTTTCATGTATAATTTAAGAATCTATCTCAGCCCCAAAACAGTGTCAATGAATATATGAGCAGTGTGTTTGTGTTCTCTCTGAGGCGGGGATCCTCCACTGACATCATCTGTAGCATAATCATCCAGGCCACAGCCTCTCCTCGGGGGAGTCCAGCTGAGACCTAGCCTCTCTCTCTCTCTCTCTCTCTCTCTCTCTCTCTCTCTCTCTCTCTCTCTCTCTCTCTCTCTTTAAATATATCTAGTTATCCCTCTCCCCCTTTCTGCCTAGCTTTCTCTCTCTTTTTCAAGGTTGCTGTGTACGGCTGAGGGTGTCACCAGTGATGGATGATTTTGAGCACAAACTCAGACTGGCTGCATGGACAGGATCTTTGGTTGTTTCAGTATTTCTCTTTACTCTGTGAACCCACCAATGGGTTCGACTGGAGTGCTCACTCAGTCTGTCAGACTACTACAGTGAACAAAAAAAAACATTAAAAAAGGAAGAAGAAAGAATTGATAAAAAGATATGCCAAGCCATCTGGGCTGTATAATGTGTGCTTCATCACTGTAGAAACACTGGTAGTCTGCAATGCGACCAGCCATATTGAATGGTATTGGCATTTGGCACACTCAGATGCAGAGCAAGGAAGGAAATCTGCAATCCATTTCAATCTGAACCCCCCCCCACAACCCCACTTTAATCCCACAGTATATACCCATTCAGCAGTCACTCAAAGAGGAGTCTGATGGCCCTCCTGGAGGAACGGCATCTCCTAAAAACAATGAAAAAATTAGTGATATTAAACAGACTAATTAGAGATTAGAACTAGTCATCCAATTTTTCAAAGCAATGCTATGCATGGTTCATGGAGGGCAGGAAAGGTGAGTGCATGGCACTTAAATGACGCAGACTTTGGATGTTTAGGAGGAAGCTCTGGTATGATTTTTGCTTTACTCTAGGATGTCTGTACTGTAAGTGTTCCAGGCCCCTGCACCTTAAAGCGATACGGAAACTGGGTTTGTTAAAAGTCTGCTTGTGTAGCTGGCGGAAAGTGTATTCCTGTGTCAAACTGCCAATAAAGATAAAATGATCTATGGTACATGTGGGGATGTGGCACAGTCCATAAGAACTTCTATCCACTTAATGTTTATGACCAGCCCAAGTATCGTTTATGCCTTTGGAAATGCACCATGGGTGCACTGCAGTTCTGAATGATGGCAGATGGCTTTATGATCTTTATACCGCAGCTTCATAGTAGAGCCGAAATATGCAGCTGATGGCGACCTGATTGAGCCCATTGACCTTGGACTTGATTATATAGGTTGAAGAATCTGCAATCTGTTCTGTACGGTGTTTTAACATACCGTGAGATAGCCGTGTTGATTGTTGAGATGTCTGTGATAAAGGTGATAAGTAGTGTGGGTGCAATGAATCATCCCTGCTTCATTCCAGTTTTGCCATTAAAGTTTTGATTTGTGGCCACTGCTGCTAAACAGTTGCTGATGTGATGACATGAAGCCAGTTCAAAGTCAAATGATTTGGTGAGATCACTGAAGGGTTCATGTAATGATTGCTTTTACAATTTGCATTTTAATTCAACACATGAATACCCTCGGAAGGTCCTCTATCAATAATGTGATGCAAAGGACCCAGGAAATAGATATTGCAGGAATACTTTACCTTTCAGTTAATACAGATACGAGGCAATCAGTCTCCTATTTATCTAGTTTAGTAATACAGAAAGCAAACAAACAGGTTGCTAATAAGCACTCCTCTATTTTGCAACAATAGGACACTGTTATGAGATATCATTAAAAACATATTTTTCAATTTACCTTTCATCTTATAAAGTGGGAGTAGGGCAGAATTTTTGGATATGACCTCAATTACCGTATGCATACCAACTGATTTATTCGGCACCTTTTCTTTGTTTATTTTTTTGCATGCTGTCTTTAATTTCCTCCTTTGAAATAAGAAACCCTATTGAAAGTCAGAGCAAATATAGGTCATCATCACTGGCGCAATGGTGTAACAAATGCCTTCTCCCGTATGTTGTGCATCTTTATGTAACAGGGCAGCATATATCTGTGATGTTGGTGGATGAATCAAAAAATCAATCAAAAACACATTCCATCAAGGTAATTATTACATTACATGTTACTCGTGAGAAGCTTTTATCCAAAGCGACTTACATACACTCATTATAAGAACAACCAGGGTGAGAAACACAGATGAATATATTGTATGATATGTATTGTCATAATACACCTTCCTTGTAGTTATTCTTTCTTCGATTATAGCATTTATGTTTAGTTGAGCACGGTCCAAAACAATCCAAACCATTTCAGAGTTTTGCATTATGTTATCTTTCTGTATTAGACTGAACAACAGGTGTTCCTTGCATTGCGTCCACCCCCTGTTGTGCGTGTATCCTGTTGCTGCCGCTATTCTTTTGTGACGCTTTATTGTTCTTTGCTCCTTCTGACTCAGATATAATTGCCAACCGTAATCTTTAAGTGCTCTGCAGAGTGTGTCAGTAAACTTCCACTAGCATCCTTTGTGCTGAACGCATGTTTGAAACTGCAAAAGGGGTATAAACCATTCAATTGTATATTAATCCCACTGCTGCTACTACTACTCCTACCTCTTGTAACGTCATCATTGCGGCGTGTTCTGTGGAAACACAGCTTGGACTACTTTACATAAGTGTTGCAACTTAAATAAATAAATAAAATGTTTCCTTATGAAATGCTTCACAGTACAGGTAAACTGAATCTATGATGATTCAAGGTAAAGGGCAAATGGACTTACCGATACCTGCTAATTTGTCTGCGTCTGACTCATCATATAGTATACGAGAGAGAGCTGGTATGTGCATTGTAAACACGAGGCGGTGATAGAGGAGGAGCAGAGTGCTATCGAGGTGAGGTTCAGTGAGGACACTGGTTAGGATGCAAAACATTGCAGAGTCGGATGACAGTTGTTTTTCTTGCCTCAAGGAAACTACACATATCCTTTATATATAAGAATATCAATACAAGTTGACATTTTGTAAACTATTACTTTCTAATAGATTTAAATCATGCAGATGGGAGGTTGGAGAATGTCAATAACTACAGTATTACTTACTTTTGCGATGTAGGCTCTTTTTGGGCTCAGAAACAATCCTCTGACTGTAAAAAAAAAGCCTATAAGCTTAGATCTATCCTGTATAAGGAAGTGCAGGACCTTTTAAACAAATGGTCGGATTGAGTGTGAGGATGATAATCTTTATTGTTGTTATTGTTAATATTCTTCTCTCTTTTTACACTATTTTATTTATCTTATTTGCACCATGTATGTTGAGTTGTTGGAGGAGCATGGGATATAAGATTTCATTGCCAACATATACGTTGTATATATGCATATGACAAATAAAACCTTGAAACCTTGAAACCTTGATAATGGCTGTCTGGCTGCCCAAAGCTGAGGCACCACTAACTCTTCTGCAGAACTTCCTGGCATAGGAAGTGCTGGGATCCCATTCGCTACAGTGCTGAGATATCGTGTTTCTTCATGGATATTTTCTTAAATTCTTTTCAGATTTACACCACTTTGTGTAGTTTGATGCTAAATTTGCCGTTGTTTACAATAACAGTTCATTTAAATTGAATCATCCTTTGATTTATTGGATATTTCCAAGGCATTTAAGCTTTTATTTTGTAGTTTTTTGATTGCGTTGCTAGCATCAGATATTTCCTGTTTCCTTTTCTTTGCCCCTTTCTCTACCCTTTCCACCTCCCCACTCTATCTCACTCCCCCTCTTCCTCATTCTCCCAACCGCTTTACTATTCCCCCCTGAATCCCCTACTCTCTGCCTCGTTGAAACACCCCCCACCTCCCCCGCCAACACTGTTCCCAACTGCCCTGAATCTCCCCCCCCCCCTTTATCCATTTCTCCAACATTCTGTCTTTCTCCCTCTTTCTGACCCACCCCCCTATTCCTCTGCCTCCTCCTCCCCCCTCTACTCGCCCCCTCCCCTTCCCCAGCTCATGTTGGTAAAAATATCTGCAGACAGCAGGAGCAGAGGCACGCCTGACACTCTCTCTCTCTCTCTCTCTCTCTCTCTCTCTCTCTCTCTCTCTCTCTCTCTCTCTCTCTCTCTCTCACTCTCTCTCTCTCACTCTCTCTATCAGACATCCCACCCATGTGATCTCACAGGCTGCCTCTGCTTTGCTCCACTCTGCTCCAGTCAGTCTTCTGCCTTTCCGCCGGCTGCAGCTAATGAGCCTTTGTGTGGCCAGCCAGAAAGCGACAGAGACAGAGGAGCACAGTGACAGACAGAGAGTTTAAGTGAGAAAGGCTGTCCTCTTGCAATAATAAAGCATACGGTACCAACAGTGCAGTCAGAGCTGGAAAATTACAAGTCTCTCCAACACTCCTGCACCCTTTTTTTCTTATGCCCGTGGAGCTCAGGGGGTTAGCTGCAAGTCAGTGGACTGAAACAAAATGGGAACCTCTTCAATCATCATGTTTCACCTTTTTTCCTTTTGAATAGCCACATTTATGATTGTTGGCTGTGCTGCTCTGAGAAGAGGTGAAAGGAGTCACAGTCTGCCAGTGGATACAGGTCAGTTGTTCCTGTGAGGGCCACAGAGGAGTGTGATCTGGTCATCGTAGGACTGATGTGTCATGACTTGCTCCAGATGCCATAGGCTTGTTGGCATCACTTGGGATAAGGGTTTTGAGCCTCATAGTGTCACATTGGTTTTATTGTCACTGTGGGAGTACTGTGAATGACGAGGGGGAAAATAAATTTTATTCAGAGTGCAAGTGTGCTACAGTGCCGTGAGCGCTGTTGATTAAGGACAGGAGTTGGTTTCCATAGTTAATGTGTGTGCTCAGAGAGGCACACACAGGGAGGGGCTTTCCAAGCTGGCTTTTGCTGCAATATTTTCTCTGAGATGTTCTTCCTTTTATCACAGCGTATGCTGGCCAGCCATGATTAGTGGTAAGGCAACAGGGAAGACAAAGAAAGAGCGGTTCAGAGAGGAGCAACACTCTTTTGTTTTTCATTGAGCCATGATGAAAGAGGTTCACCCAAGATTACCCACAGCGCTGTGGCTCATGATGTCATGCCCATCCAGTGTCAAGGCTTTAAATCTGATTTCATGCTGTCATAACATCATGCAAATGAGCTAGCAATGCGTTAATCTGAGTAAGTAACTGTGATCTTTTTTTAAATATTAATTAACCTCGGTGGTATAGTATGAAGAACCCTTATACACCGTATGTATCACTGGAAACTCTGCCAAATGGGAAAGCACTATTTGTGTGAGTACATTAGAATCTCCATGGAAACCACTTTTGGTATCAGAGCCTAGTGCAGCATCAGCAGAGGGCTAAGCATACGAATAGATTCCCAACAAAGCTTTCTAATTAGGACCCTCACTAGGAAATGGACTGAAATTAAACAGGTCATTTCTGGTGGAAATTTCCTGTTTTGGATGTTTGATGAGTAGCTTTAACACTGTATATACTACAAGACTCATTCAATATATTTCAGGATTAGTTCATTAATTAATGTCATTATGTCTTGTCATAATCACTCAGTAGAAAAAGTGGATTGATGCTTTATTGTCAGCCAGTTCAGTTATTGGCTTTAGAGAATCTAAGAGATGGTTAACTCTTAAGCTTGGCTTAATCAGTCGACAGACCACTGACCATTTTAATGACATTAAATGTTCAAGTACTGTTTTATGCTAAAATGAAATGCTGGTTTTGCCTCTCAGTGAATGAGATGTGTTGTGTTTTTTTCTATTAAATAAAATCAGATTGGGTGAAGAACTAAAATAAATTTAAAGACATCATTTTAGAACAATCAGATGGATATTCATCAATATTTTCTGAAATGTAATCATCAGATTAATCGATGATTAACATTATCATTATTTGCAGTCGCAGAAAACCCCTGCTCAGGACGACCTCTTTAGGATTTGAAATACAAATTAATCACATTTCTTTCTGAAATGAAATATCGGACTTCTCTCTTCTACACTCCCTCCCAGATGGAGGATGCCTCCCATTCCTTAGTTCTGCTTAGAGTTGTTGACTCTGTATGTTCTCCAAATGCTGGCAGTACCATGTCACTGCGCTGAAAAACCCCAGCCTCCTGGGAACAATGACCCTCTTGCTGGCAGCGCTAGTCCTCTCTTCGTTGCACCTCTTTTCTCTCAGGCAGCGTTTGCATCTGTAATGACTCGATAGCAGAGCCCAGATGAAACACTGTGAATGGAACTCCCCCACAAGCTGCTCTGGCAGAAAGACAGAGCGGGACTGGGTGAAGATGCATGCTGTCTTTACTGATTCCAGTTTCAGAGAGAGAAAGCATTGAGGGGAAAGCTGCCAGTCATATCAACCCCTGCTGGGCTACAGCAGCACTGTGGTGCTATTGGGTTTATTTTAAAATGTGCCATGACGTTCTAGCTACTGTTGTTATAAAAAGGAAGAGATGACTCTCCATCTCAGCTAGAGTGACTAAATATGTCCTGTAATATCACAGCCATTACACATTGAATTCTAATGGCACTATATTATTCAAGGGGGTAAAAAGCTGTTTTTAAAATGATAAATAGTTTGACAGTCGAAATGCAGTAATTCCAGTGTACTGGTGATTAGTTTTAGTAAAGTTGACTGATGAGCTTGTTCTTGTTTATTTATATAATTGCATCGTCAGTCAGAGGGAGGCAAGTGGCCTTTAGCAATCCTGTGAAAGTACTGTAACCACAATTTACATGCACCTAAAAAGCCATACAAAGACAGTTTGATTTATTTATTTTGCTCTAAATGTGCATAACACCACTCTGCCCGATTTACCAATAAAATACGTATACATATTATTATAATGACATCTTTTAATAGTATTTATAAGTAAAGGTTCAGTGGCTAGGATAATATATTTTGGTTCACTTTCGATATTATTTTGGAATGATGGACTTAAGTGTAGATTAAGGTAAATTAGAGCCATTTTTTCTTTCACTCCGCTTTTCAGTGTCTGTAGCTGCCTTCGCTTTTTTTTCCTGTAGGAACCATCTGACACAACAGAAGCTCGTTACAGATATACAGGATGTCACTCATTATCTTGTCAACAACGGTTTCACCTGTTCTCCTCTCGGGCTGCATGATGTGGAATACTGTATATGTACAAATCTCTTTGTGTTGCACAGATTGTTGCCATGCTCAATAGCTACAGGGAATAGCAAGCAATGTATACATGGACATAAATATCAAACCTATCCTAAAGATGCACCGTTAAGTAGTGTTGCATTATAAAGTCAGTGGATATTTTTGTTTATGAGATGTAAAGTAATCTTATAGTATTCTACACAATACTGTAATTAATGCAAATACAGTATACTGTTCAGAATTTCACAGAGACTAGGAGCACTGTATTCCATGTTCATCCTGTGTCTTATTTTTCTCAGCCTCTCACTCAAAGACAGTTGAATGAACTTCCTGTTAGGCAGCCGTAGTATGTAATTAGCAGCTTTCTCCTTCCATCTCAGCTCCTTTGTGCCAAGGTGATCATTCGCCCAGGGAACGCCTGGGAGCTGGGATAGCGGCAGGAGAGATTTTCTGTGTGTGTGTTTGTGTGAAGGGGGAGGGTAATGGGAGTCTGGGTCTCATTTCTAATTGAGTGTGTTGAGGATTATGAAGGCCCTAAACTGGATATTAAATAATGTGTGCCCCTCTGCTGTCTTTTGGTTTCAGGTGCAGCGGGCCATGAGTGGAATACTGAAAAGGAAATTTGAGGAGGTGGAAGCCTCCTCCTCCCCGTGCTCTTCCTTGCGGGAGTCTGATGATGAGGTCTCCTGCAGTGAGAGTGGGGATAGCAGTGACAGTGTCAACCCCTCTGCCTCGGGCCCTTTCACCCGTGAGTGCCTCTGTCTTTTAAATTCATTCAGGGAGCTCAGTGCACTATTGACAGTAAAAAATAATGTCATCATTTCATCCTGAGGTAAAAAAAACAAACAAACAAAGCACTGAAATTATATTCAAGAATTGATTAACACTCTGATTGTGTGTCTCACGATCAACACAGGAAGCAGAGAAAGTAGATCCACATGATTGTCGATAAGGAAGTGTAATGAGAATTTAAAGTCGTAAAGGAGAGGAGATTAGACAAGAAGAGGCTGAGTGATGCTGAGAGTCCAGTGGCTGTAATAAAAGGAAGGATGCACAGGCAGCCTCCCTCATTAGGAACAGCATCAGTTTACAGGCCCAGTCAGATGAATACGCCGATGCAGTCTCAAGCTGTGCAACACTGGTCCTACCGTACATTTAAATAGTCCACATTCTAAGAACACAAAAATCCTTGTTATCTTTTTATGTAAATCATATTTTGATATGAAATCTTTTTATTTGTTTGTTTTACTTGTTGCATCAATAATAAGCTCAGCAAATACACACCAATATATTAAAAAAGCTCAGGGTTTCTTTATTCATCTCTTTTGTTCTATAAAACTTAGTGATGAAAAAGGTCTGTCAATATTTGCTCAAGCCTATTCTGTCAATTTCAAATAACTAGTTTTGGCCAACCAAAAAACAAACAGAGAAATTCAGTAGACATTACTTAAAACTATTTAATGCATTCGGCTTGAAAAGTGACTTAGATGATTAGTGAAATATAACAAAATATATAAAAAATATACATAAAAAAGTGTTGTGATTAATTTACTGACAATCAAATATTAGATTAAAAAGATTTAAGCTGCAGCTAAGATTACAAAATATTAACAAGGTCTTATCACCTGCAGATCTACAAAGCCTGTTTTGATTTCCTTCGAAAAGGTCACGATTAATAGTCTGTGAATTTCCAACAGAGCCCTGCTACTGAGAGATTTCATTAATTGAAGGCTTGAACTGATTTGTAAAAACTGCAGTCCTAATTGTAGATAAACCAACCACAATGACATGCCCCCTATTCAGTTTTAAAAGGACACTAAAGACTTGTAATTCTTAATGTCTGAAAGGTGAGATAACATATGTAATTAGATAATAATGCTGTAGTTTGTTATTTTGTTTGGGGAATACTGAAAGCATCCATAAACGCTGGTTTTAAACAAACCTTAATAAGGTTATTCTTAAAGAACAAAAGAAAGGATTTTTGTTTGGTTAGGATATGTGTTTATTTGCACAGTTTGCCAAGGGATTGTTTGCATTTGTCTTAAACTTTAATTAAAGTCAACACAACATTAATTTGTTTTATGATGCAACATTTAAAAAAATGTGTGTAAATGACATGCAGCCGGGTGACTGGGCCCCCTTCCTGTAGCGAGACATAAGTAGGGTGCTGCGTCCCCAGAGGCTGGGCTTAGCCTCTGTCAGCTGCAGCTGCTGGTAGCCAGGTAGAAGGTCATGTGACAGAAACAAGGAAGCTGTGCACTAAGACACCTGTGAAGTGACACAGGTATACTGTATGTGCATATACAGAGATTTACTGTCTTGGCAGACAGATGAAACAATACATTCTAAGTGGTTTTACAACCCCATGCTGTTGTTTATCGGATTAGAGGAAAACATATCCATAATTATTTTTTCACATTGTCTGTAGAGAAACACTTGATGATTATCTTGAACAAGATACAAAATAGCAGAATGAAAAATAACTGTGAGATGTTGTTTTTTTCCTATGTTTTTATGTAAATATCCTTCAAAAAAGGTTGATTATAAAGACCTTAACATTATGTCTATACCCCTTAAACAAACTGGTAGCTTATTGCATTTCTCTTTGTAGATAATGAAACTCGTCTCTGCTCAGTCTGACAGCTCTACATCTCTAATGATATGCATTGTCCCTCTTGTGTGTGTGCGTGCAGGGGGGGGGGGCTGTTGGAACCAGATGGTTTCTATTTGTCCTGTCTGTCTAATATGGGGTAAACGCTGGGAACACTGCTTTTGTGAACCAGCACTCTTCATTTCTGGGCCAGGCAGGGGATTATTTATGCTCCACCGTTGCCCTCCTTCCCTCTCGTAGAGCTCTCCTTAAAAAGACACGCTGAGGACTCACATGCCAAGCGGAAGCACGGAGATGTGATGAAATCCTTACCTACCAAGCTGTGCTAAGATACTTAAATCTAGAAGCTGGCTGTAAAGCTGGCAAGAAAGAATTCTTCACATTTCTAAGGACAATAAACTCAGCATTTGTGTCCCAGATTTTGCCTGAAAAACATCACTTGTTTTAACAGGCAATAAAACTGTTCTACTCATTTTAGCAAATAGTGTTCAGACACATTGTAGACATTTAATTCTTTACAAATTGGATTAATGAAAGGTCAAAAACTGTTTAACACACAATGACAACCTACCTCTTTTTAACATTCCCATCTTCATTGGCAGCTAACTCGATATTGAAGAGAGAGAAGCGCCTGCGGACGAGGAGGGTGCATTTCGAGAATGTGACAGTGTATTACTTCAGCCGACGGCAGGGCTTCACCAGCGTGCCCAGCCAGGGAGGCAGCACACTGGGTATGTCCAACAGACACAGCTGGATCAGGCAGTACTCTCTTGGAGAATTTGCCGTGGAGCAGGAGAGGATCCACAGAGACATGCTAAGAGATCACCTGAAGGAGGAAAAACTCAATTCAATCAAACTCAGGGTAAATGCTTTGTAATCTATATCTGAAACTGAGCAAGATTTCTGTACAAAGGATTTCACAAGTATCATTCAGCAGATATCAGCATCAAAGAGCTTACAATTAGTCTTTGCTTAAAACAGAAACTGTGTTTTTGTTCTTTTGCTTTGATAAATTGGCTTGAATGTGCTTCATTCTTCTTTTTCAGTTGACTAAGAATGGCACGGTGGAGTCTGAAGAGGCCAACACGCTCACAGCAGACGACATTTCTGACGACGACATCGATCTGGACAACACAGAGGTTGACGAGTACTTCTTCCTGCAGCCTCTTACCACTAAAAAGCGCCGGGCCCTGCTGCGATCCTCTGGGGTCAAGAAGATTGATGTGGAAGAGAAACATGAACTGCGGGCCATCCGGATGTCCAGAGAGGACTGCGGCTGTGATTGCAGAGTCTTCTGTGACCCAGAAACCTGCGCCTGCAGCCTCGCCGGGATCAAGTGCCAGGTAAATCCCATGACACGCATGTCTTCACAATTAAACAGAAAAACATACTCTACATTCAAAGGGAAGGGGCAGATATGAATGACTGATTTTACATTAAAGAAGATTAATTATTTGGTACACTCGTGTTATTATTGTATGACACCGGTCGTCTGTTGAAAAATAAATGAAAAGCCCAGTAAATGTTATGTTTATCATAGGTGGACCGCATGTCATTTCCATGTGGCTGCACAAAAGAGGGCTGCACCAACTCAACTGGGAGAGTGGAGTTTAATCCCATCCGTGTTCGGACCCACTTCCTGCACACCATAATGAAGCTGGAGCTGGAGAAGAGCCGTGAGCAGCAACAGGCGTCCCCCAACAACGGTTACCGTAGCGAAACCAACGACCTGGGAGCTGGAAACCCTCTGGTTCAGTCCCAGCCAAGGTTGGAGTACTCTCTGTCGGACACCATTCCACAGACTCCCACCATGCACCTGCCAGCCGTAGACGGGATGGAAGAGCAGCAAGATGACGAGGACGAGGAAGAAGATGAAGATGAAGAGGAAGAGGATGAGATTGAGGACGACGATGAGGACGAGGACGATAGTAGCAGTGTTTGCAGCGCACTGTCTGACTCCAGCACCCAGAGCTTGGCCAACAGCGACTCTGAAGACGAGGAGGAAGATGAAGACGATGAAGAGAAGTCTCAGAAGTTTCAGGGCGACATGGTGACCCCGTCACTGTCCCACACTGAGGTCGTCCCCTTGTCGTCTGTGCTTTGTTACAGCGATGGCCCTGTGACTCATGACAACCACTTGAACGGAAACAATTACTTAATGAACTCCTCTACGGCTGAGTACTATCAGCTGGGGAGCTCCGCTGAGGTCTCTCACGGACAAACCAGCCAACCCAGTGAACCCTATGGGGAGTCCTTAGCATTCCAACAGCCAGTCGGCACGACCAACGGGAGCCCGGCCAAAGGACTATTTAAAATGCCTGCCGAGAAGTACAGAGACTACTCTAATCAGGCTGGGGAAAAATTCACAGCTAATCACCATCTCACGCAGACCAACGGTGCTGCTGCTTCTGCTGCTGCTGCCCCCTTGACCTGCTACACAGCTGATCCGGAGAAGAAGCCGTCATCCAAAGCAGCGTTTGTGGAGCAGCCTGACAGCCAGACACAGTTTCAAAACTACCTGAACAATAACACCCAAGGTTCCTACAGCAGCTCATGTGTGACAGCTGATCAGTCGCAGCAGGAGTCAGCTGTTAATGGCCATTCTGACCTGACCTTACTAGCAAACAACACTAACAACCTCCCTTTACCAGACCATTGCCCCGAGGTCACAGCCATGTAATGGGCCTCACCTTTTAAAGTGTTCTTTCATTATAACAGCTGCCTGACCAAGTGGTGTTTTAAGGGAAACATAATCATGACCTTATTTTGCATTATTTGACCTTAAAATTAAAAGCAATTGACAGCACCATAATACATGTTCATCTGTAACTGCTGTTTAAAGCCATAGGGGTTGTGATAGAAAGGTTTTAAATATTTCACTCCTGAAGGTTTCTCCGCTATAGCGTGTGCTTAAATTGCAAGATGGAACAGATAAAAAAACATTTGAAAGCATCAGTTATGTCATGCCGTGCAATGTATCTTGTAATTTCCGATGTAAAGTTCTAGTTTTAAGCAGATATTGTACCGTAGATGGAACTTTTTTATGTCTACTGTATGTGTCAAATGTGCAAAAAAAGTTTATTGTCTGTTTATTTATTGTTTCTGAATTATGTGTATACTTAAATATTGTAAATGTTTTGATAACAATACGCATGCTGATTTGGGGATCTCAGTGAATTTAGTGGATTGGGGATCTCTTTTGTTTTATATGAAAATGTGTTGTGTACATTATGTACATTTCTCTTATTCTTTTTGTCACTATTATATGCTTTTCTATGGTTTTGAAAAGCATGAAAAAGCTTGAACTGTATTTTTATCTTTGGAATACAATATCAATAGCATAAAACGTCAACAGCCTTTTGCACTTATGTGTACTGATCATGTGGCATGCAGTTGGAAAATAATGCCCCCTAATTTGTTTCTTTCTCCACTGTTCCCTCTTAGAAAAAAACCAAATTGCAGGTGCCTCTACAAAAGATGTTTTCTTCGAAGCATTTCGTTAATACAGGGATATTAATAAAGTATCACTTTGACATTTCTCCCAAAATATGAAAAGACACATATTGACCTGAGATAATGCGTCACTATTTCATAAATTAACTGCTTATTGGATTTTTGCTTTTGAACATCGTATAAGCCACATTCTAATGTCTAATTACTAAGATGTTTATTCATGTGGATCCAATAATGATGTTGATTTGCTCTATTGAAGTGTTAAGTGCAATTGTTTGAGGGTTCCCTTTAAGTGAAGATCTTCAGTAAAGCAGACAGAGATTTATTATAATTGGCTGTCACGGCACTTGATATTGTAGGTAAAAAGCCATTAGTTCAATAATAAATATGCCACAGTTTTGATAATTGTGTACAGGGGAAGCAAATGTTCAAGGTTGACAATCAAAGCTCATTATCAGACATGACTCATATCATTAATTAACAGCTTCACAATATGACTCACTGGTAAAAAGGAAATTGGATTGACTGCTCAACAAAGGGGAGGTGGACTGCAATAATAAAGTGAATAGTACTACTGTTACATGATGCTGTAGAGCTTTACCTTGAGTGCCCTGCTCCTGTATGAATACAGAAATATTTGTCTCTTATCCAAGTTTGCAAATATCTGCCCGTAACTCATGATCAGAAGGGTCAGTGCCGGGGTTTTGTTGTTTCCGTATGACTGATGAGTAGCTGAGACCTCTCCTGCCACCAGGGTGGTAAAATTAAGTACACAGACTGCTTTCTGGCAATCAGTGGCATTAACATGGCCTATGGTACAGATGAATGGTGCCAAAGCATAGAGTGAGAAGGCTAAATGACACTGCATCCAGTTAGAGATCCTGTGTTGTCATTTCTTTTCCAGTATTTATTATGAATGATATATATTGAAATGTGTATTTATTGTGGTTTACTAAAAGTCTGTATTGAGTAAATTGCTTCACTATCTTAAAATGGTCTTTTGTTTAACGCTGGTTGTGAGTTGTAAAGCTTCATGTGCCTGATTTGAGTATATTTCTTATTCTGTGAAATGCAAACATTTTGCACAAAATGGTACTGTTTCGTTTTATGTGTTTGGTTTTCGAACTGTACATAGTCAACTTCATTTTCAGTTGCTTCATTTAATACATGGAAATACATTGAATTAAAATTGCTAGCCAACAGTGTACAGTTCAGTGATTTCTTAGTGCAAAGCGCCCTCTGCAGATCATAGTGGGAATGAAAACAAAGTGGCTCTCTGTTCTAACCAAATGAATTTATTGACCTAAAAATAAGAGCTCTTAATACCAGGGCCACAAATAGACTGTTTCCATACAAGGTAAACACACACATTCAATCTGTTCTTCACCCAGTCTCTTGGTTATTTACAATATTTCATAGCCATCTAAACACTAGTGCCTGCACCAGAAATTCATTATTGGACTCCAATGGAGATGAAGAGGGAGAGTATCAGACATGTTATCAACAAACGGAAATCCTTTGGTGTATTCCTTTCACATGAAAACAAAATTGGAATGAAGTCTTTTTTTTAACACCAACATTTAAAAAAAAAACAATACAGCTAAACAAGCTAACATTAAATATATGCTAATCTGCATTAGCATATATTTAATAAAGCATTGATGCATGTCAAACAGAAATAGATTTCAATCACCAATAATGACGTACATTTCTTTTTAGTTATGGAGCACTTAAAATCAACAATCATGTTTAAGGGTCAGCTTTGACTTTTTCTCACAATAAAGGTCCATTCACGTGATAATTCTTCATTCTTTATATCTTTACATATGGATGTCAGTTTTTCCAGGCACACTTAGCTAAAACAAATGCAGTCTGCAATTTAGATTTATTAGGACCCTTTTATAAACTTGGTGAAGGGTAGATTCATTACAAGTTTTATTTGTTTTAGCTTAACTAAGAGAAACAAATGTAATGTAAGAAACTATAAAATCTTCATCCTGCAAACGTTTCTGGTCTTCTAACAATCCAATCTTGATCTGAAGACCCCACATTATCACATGAGAATAGAAAAACATCATTCAACCCCCACCCCTACACCACCACCCATCCCTCCACCCACCCAGTATAGAGTTCAATTTAAGGCACTGGATGGTAGCAAATAAGAGGTGTTGCGTTACTAAAAAAGTTAAAAAGAGAACAATGCACTTTTGTGTGTCTCAGGGTTTTTGGTGCAAAACATGATGGGATTTTTGTTTGTCCAACTTTAACTCTTCGTTTATAATACTCATTTACTGTATTTTTGTACGATTGTTTTTAGATTCATGTGCATCACTAGACATTTTTCAGTGTTGGCCTTAAGTACCGCATAATGCATGTATTCGTTGCAAAGACATGAAGTAGTGAATACATCCTAAACCCAAAGAAGGCACTTGTCAGCACAGTGCATCTTCCTCCTTGCAAGAATATCAGTTCACAGTCTGATGGGAGCATTTCAATGCTTCCTTCCAGCAGTGGTAAAAGGACGTTTCTGCCAGAGTTCAAACTTCCCAGCAGCAGCAGTTCAGTTATTCTATGTATAAAAATAAATTAAACTCAATACCATTAATCTAGTGAAAACTGACTGTTAACCACAGACAGTATAGTATGCTCATGTCCTAGTAGGTCTATTTGCAAGTGGTAGTTTGTACACTCAGACAAACGTCCAGAGCTGGTATCTGTCTGAAGGGTTGCAGAGGGCCAGAGAGGGATGCTCATGACGGGCACTCAGACACATATTCGTTCCTGGCATGTAGAGTAACTGGTTCTACACAAAGAGATGACAAATGATTATTTTCCTAAAACAGATCCCAATCAGTATGAGTGAGAAAATGTAAAACTCACCTCCTTTAGTTCCCATTTTTGCTCTGCTCCCACTAATGTTTTACCGCCTTTATATTGGCAGTCCTCCAGTTTCACAGTCCCCTCGGCCCCGTGCAAACACAGCTCCTTTTGAATGTTGTGCCTAATCTCATGACGTGTGGAAAACTCAAAATACTAGAGTAAAGGAAATATATAAAGTTAATTATATTTTTGTCAATCAGAGATCAAAAGGTACAGTGGGGCAAAAAAGTATTTAGTCAGCCACCAATTGTGCAAGTTCTCCCATTTAAAAAGATGAGAGAGGCCTGTAATTTTTATCACAGGTATACCTCAACTATGAGAGACAGAATGAGAAAAGAAAATCCAGGAAATCACATTGTAGGATTTTTAATGAATTAATTGGTAAATTCCTCTGTAAAATAAGTATTTGGTCACCTACAAACAAGCAAGATTTCTGGCTCTCACAGACCTGTAACTTCTTCTTTAAGAGGCTCCTCTGTCCTCCACTCGTTACCTGTATTAATGGCACCTTTTTGAACTCGTTATCAGTATAAAAGACACCTGTCCACAACCTCAAACAGTCATACTCCAAACTCCACTATGGCCAAGACCAAAGAGCTGTCAAAGGAGACCAGAGACAAAATTGTAGACCTGCACCAGGCTGGGAAAATTGAATCTGCAATAGGTAAGCAGCTTGGTGTGAAGAAATCAACTGTGGGAGCAATTATTAGAAAATGGAAGACATACAAGACCACTGCTAATCTCCCTCGATCTGGGGCTCCACACAAGATCTCACCCCGTGGGGTCAAAATGATCACAAGAACGGTGAGCAAAAATCCCAGAACCACACGGGGGGACCTAGTGAATGACCTGCAGAGAGCTGGGACCAAAGTAACAGAGGCTACCATCAGTAACACACTACGCCGCCAGGGACTTAAATCCTGCAGTTCCAGACGTGTCCCCCTGCTTAAGCCAGTACATGTCCAGGCCCGTCGGAAGTTTGCTAGAGGGCATTTGGATGATCCAGAAGAGGATTGGGAGAATGTCATATGGTCAGATGAAACCAAAATAGAACTTTTTGGTAAAAACTCAACTCGTCGTGTTTGGAGGAGAAAGAATGCAGAGTTGCATCCAAAGAACACCATACCTACTGTGAAGCATGGGGGTGGAAACATCATGCTTTGGGGCTGTTTTTCTGCAAAGGGACCAGGACGACTGATCCGTGTAAAGGAAAGAATGAATGGGGCCATGTATCGTGAGATTTTGAGTGAAAACCTCCTTCCATCAGCAAGGGCACTGAAGCTGAAGCGTGGCTGGGTCTTTCAGCATGACAATGATCCCAAACACACCGCCAGGGCAACGAAGGAGTGGCTCCGTAAGAAGCATTTCAAGGTCCTGGAGTGGCCTAGCCAGTCTCCAGATCTCAACCCCATAGAAAATCTTTGGAGGGAGTTGAAAGTCCGTGTTGCCCAGTGACAGCCCCAAAACATCACTGCTTTAGAGGAGATCTGCATGGAGGAATGGGCCAAAATACCAGCAACAGTGTGGAAACCTTGTGAAGACTTACAGAAAACGTTTGACCTCTGTCATTGCCAACAAAGGGTATGTAACAAAGTATTGAGATGAACGTTTGTTATTGACCAAATACTTATTTTCCACAATAATTTGAAATAAATTCTTTAAAAATCCTACAATGTGATTTCCTGGATTGTTTTTTCTCATTCTGTCTCTCATAGTTGAGGTATACCTATGATAAAAATTACAGGCCTCTCTCATCTTTTTAAATGGGAGAACTTGCACAATTGGTGGCTGACTAAATACTTTTTTGCCCCACTGTATGTTCTTTCACTGACCTGGTTTCCTCCTAGTCCATGACATGGGTACATGATCAGCTGTTTACCACCCTCATTGTTCTCTCCAACATCCAGACATGAGTCCTTGCCTACATTTTTCACCTAAAGAGAAAGACGAGGGAGGGAAGGAGAGCAGTGAGAGGAAACAAAATGAAAAACTAACATCCAGTGCAAGCTGTTCAAACAACTTCAGCCTCTGGAGTGCTTTCAGTGGTGTCAAATTGGAACTGCTCAGGACCCTCTGGAGATCCCAAGTGGAAACCCACAGTGGCTAGACAGAGCTCTGAGGTTTGGAAAGAGCCGAGCTGGTGGTGAGGTGTGTTATCTTACTGAGCCAAAGCGGAGTGGGTTGAGATCAGGCATGAAGACTTCTGGATAAACGTTCTTCAAATACCACGAGAAGCTCTTGCACTGCAGCCGTGCACGGAGGTCCAGTCGTTTGGAGATCCCTCCAAAAGCTTTCTGTTAACACATTAGCAGACAGGAGAACAAAGCATTACCTTCACATTGATTGTCAACACACTGCAGGCTTTGAACTACACATAATAATCCTTTACCTAGACTTCACATTAGCCAATGTTCATTTTACCCTTTATAAATATTCTGACATCCCTGTCAAAAATGTCCGCTAGATCTAAAGCCAAAGACTGTGAGGTGTTTTGTTTCATGTTAAACAATCAATGTTTCCACAAATCTTCCTTGAAGGGTTGCCATCCACAATGAATAAAGTTTTATGGACAGCTAACATGCAAAACAACACAAAATAAGACTTCCAATAGTAATGTGCTTTGTAAATCACTATAAGACCAACAAGAAGAAGAGTCCAGAGTCACATTTTCCATGTTTTGGGGGAAATGCTAATGTTAGCATGTGCTCACAGGTTTTACAGGTTTAAAGTTTATCATGCTCAATCATCATCTTAGCTTATCACAAGTGCTAAGGACTCATTCTCTGGCACCTTTGGCGATCTGTTATGCTATTAAATGTTGCAGTATGTGGTGAATAAACTGACAAAATAAAAGTGACTCCATTGCAAAAATAGATATTATACTTAAAAGCAAAAATAATATTCTACTTTTGATTGTTTTTTTAATATTCTCAATCTCACAATCCCTTTACTTTGCTAAAGTCAACAACTGTGTTCCAGTGCTCTAATCACTCCATTGTTGAACAAATTAACTCCAGACAAGTATTTGATCACTGCTCTTTTTTTCTTCTCAAAAGGGAAGCGTAGCAGCATATTTAAAAGGATTTGCAGGCACCTCATGCTCTTGAATAATGAGAGCACTTACTATAATGACGAGGATACTTCTCACACTAGTGCACACTGAAAGCTACTACAGTGGATTCCTTGAAGCTGTTGATGACGGCGTGTCTGTTTGAAGCCAGCAGGAGAGGGCTGGCTCGCTCTGTGAGGTACAGCCCTGAGGGAGCACTTTATGGCACCTCCGGGGGGACCGCATGTTGGGAAACGCTGAGAGCCTGTGTCATTTACCAGAGATGACTTCCTTCGGGCCCTTTCTCTTCTGACAGTTAACCGCTTACAGCCCCTAATAGCTTATCTAAGTCTCCCCATTTCAGAGTATGCGTTTCATCTCTAAAGAATGCATGCATTAAGAATGAGAAAAGTGAAACGGTAGGGTGTGTAATCCTATGCTTTCCCTGCAGTATAGTTATGATCAATGTGAGACAGGAGTTGGATTTGCTTGAACTTGTTTCATGGGGCGAGGGAGCGGGATAATGACTGGTCTGAAAAGACACCTACATATGACCCAGGGACGTGAAAGATAATGCTTCAGAGTGATTTTCTGCATTTGAAAAGAGGCAGAAAGAAAGGGGTTTAAGGGCGCATTTGTGTCAGAAGCACTACATACATCTTTTGCCATCTGCGCAGCTTGCTGGTTACGGCGGTAAAAGATGTCCTTGTAGTCGTCCATCCAGACCTCAGCCAGTCGGACCTGGTTACGTGCAATCACTTGTGTGCCCTTTGGGAATGTGTGGGGGCTCTTGGTACGGAAAACATGGCCGACAATGGAGCAAGGAATTATCTCCAGCTGTCCGCCACACTGCCACACCTGCAGGCAGCACAAACAGACGTACAATGCAGTCAGACACGTCTATGCAGGAGTTGTGCACTGGAATTACTCAACAGGTAACAACAACAAACCTGCTGCAAAACCTGAATGACTTACTCTAAATGACATTTCAATATTCTCGCCACCCCAGATTTCCATCTCTTCATCGTAGCTCCCAATATGGTAGAAATATTCTTTTGAGATTGAGAAGAGCCCTCCTGCAAATGTGGGAGTCCTAAAGAGAAATGTGGTTAATGATTTCCAACAACAAACAAAAGTTTACACCAGATTTATTGATAGTGATTTTTTGCTTACTTGATAGGGTATGTTTCATCCTTCCTCCTTTGTCTCTCGTGATCCGGTAGACTCTCCCAGCCAAAAGAAAGGCTCCAGTCAAAGTTGCCCCGGTTGTGATTCTGCCCATATGGGGACGGTTTGATGAACTCAAAAGTGTTGAGGTCAATGGTGGTTATATCTGGACTCACTACTGCAGTGTTGTTCTCAGCTATCCTGGCGAGGAGGGGCTCCAGCCATCCATTAAAGCATTCACCTGTTAACACACACAAATCAAACAGTAATCACTGAATGGCTAATTTTGGAATGTAAAGGCATGGCGGCCACGCACATGATTTTTTAAAAGCGTAATCATTGGGTTGCTAAGCCGTGGGATCATAAGGGAGTGTCTGGCATGCAATTGGCTTTGTGAGTAATAACAGTGGTGCTGACTCACAGTGGGCATCAAGAAAGGTAAGAGTGTCACCGGAGGCCACGGAGGCACCAAGCAGGCGAGCGGTGATGAGTCCTTTTCTTTCACGCTGGCGGACAACCCGAACAATGCTCAGGCGCTTCAAATACTCATCCAGCCCGTCCTTCAACACATCTGAAAGTATATAGTATATCCATTAGACAGAGAATTATGTTAAACACTGGTGAAAAACTGATGAAAAATTACGAGTAAACCTCGTCCACAGTTTTGTATAAACAGTCTCAACTATTGTGTAACTGATAATAGATAAGTTCACGGCCTTCAGCCTGGAAGGTAAAACAGATGAAAAAGGACGGAGCTGTCTTCCTTTCATCTTTCATATAGCTGGCTTTCAGGTGATCTGCTGTACATCTGTGGCCTGATTCCTACAACTAACTGAGCTTAGAAAGTCAGATGGATTGCATTCCCTCAGACCGCTCTCCTCTTAGCATTTTGTTTCCTTCCTACATTAGACCTGTTTACAAGTTAATGCTGACTCATTTCTAAGCACAACCACTGCTAATGCCTCTTAGGAAAGTATTCACTAGCAGCTCCTCGCTTCCTGTTGTAACCCAGTTCATGGGGCACAGAAGGAGTAGGGAGCTCCTTTTGCACGTTTTGTAGCTCACCAAACAGCTGCCCACCCAACATGCTGCATGTAATCAATCCCAAAAAAGAGAGCAATGCGGTCCTGAAGGACCCTATTGAGTTTTACCATCCACACTGGCGTCATCAACCAGGATAATCTCCTTGAGAAGAATTGCAGGGGAGGTGTGGAGGACACTGTATACTGTCCTTAGCAGGGTACTCCAACCTTCATTGTGAAACACAATTATCACACTGGTGGTCGGCAAGGGGGGGCATCGCTTGAAGGTTTGCTCAATACATCTGCAGTGAAGAAGGAGAAAGAGCACAAAGATCTGACTGTCCTGTACAGTTCCTGAGTGGCACAATAGGGTAGTTATTACATCTGCAGACTCTCCCCTGTGGGGTGTCCATTTCAGCTTGTACACTGCATGTGTGGTAGCCTTTGAAATACCTGCAGAGATTTTATAATACTCTCTGTTAAGATAGCAGCACATGGTTCGGCTTTATGTCTGTGTCATGTACTGGCTATCTACTGACATACACTTGGACTGACATGCAATTGGATGTACTGTAATTTGCCAAACACAACTGTGCTTCTCTCTGAACTGGCCACAGTAACTGGGCAGGCGTGCTGAAACAAAGTCCCAGTCAGAGCAATTATCTCTATGGTTTCTGCCTGAGATTTTTCCCTGTTGCAAGAAAGCAAATAATGATGAATGTGTTTGGGTTAGACCACGTCCATATTACACTGATCAATATGAGTGTTTCTCAATGGGCAAAGTAACATTCTTGCCCAGTGCATAAATTAGTCCGAGTGCATTTTGTACAGCACCAAATTTGCTTTTAAACCCACTAACTTGTGCGATTACACATTGTTTCTAAAAACAAAAACAAAGCAACACTATTTGGTCTGCTATGGTCACTAACACGATGATGTTGGTGAGTTTTCTTGCCTATTGATAATAAAAACAGAAGCGTAAAGATTGTACAAAGTGACATACTCTGGTGGTCTCGTGTCTGCGCCCAGGTCTCTGCTCAAGGAGATGCGGTCGCTGGCATACAGGTTAAAGCAGTGTTTCTCTTCACCCTTCTCTTTCTCCTTCTGTTCCTCAGGGCTCAGTGAGTCTGTGGGAAAAGGTTTTCCAGCAGCTCCAGGGCCCATAGGATCCTGAGGTGGCCTCTCCAGAGCTGGCCTGAGCTCAGCAGCAGTGTAGTGACCCTGCAGACATGACACCCTCTCTGCACTGTCCTGCTGACGTACAGGGGCTTTGATCTGCATCTTTGGCATGGCATCCTTGAAGTTATTAACAGCTCCCATCACCATCCCCAGCATGGCATCCCGCTTCACTGCCATCCCCTTTAGCCATGGGTCCTCCTGTTGGTTTTGGCTAGCAACTTCCCATTGTATGAAAAAAAATAATGTAACGAAGACAAGGCCCACTACCACAAGTTTTAGTGGGTGCAGTCGCCTTCGTAGCACTCTGCGGAGAACTGTCATTTTTCTTGAATGGAGAGCAGTCAGGCTTTGGACTGACATCCAGCTGTAATACATATATTGATGTTTAATAATGATTAACCAGCATTATGTAATCCCCAAATTAAAGACATTTGGCTTTAAGGAAAATACCACGTATAGACACATTACTTGCAATTCCACTACCTTTACATCTTAGTATTTAAAGCCTTTTTTTGTTTTACTTATTGTCTGTGAAATAAAACAAATCAAGTATGCAGCAGGTCCTAGAGAAGCTTAAAGTAGTTTAATGCCATCTATAAATCACTTTTTTAATCTGCTGCTCAGCATAGCTTCAGAAAAAAAGATCACTTACCATGAGTCGAACTACAATTGTATGATGGAAAATCTCTTAAATTGTTTATTAAAGATGTCCACCAACGACATCCTGCTTCGATTGGAGATCCTGTATTTGTTGATTGAACTTTCAAAGAAACTTTCCGCCGAGACGAAAAGATTTGCTCAGTGTTTCTGTCCTCTCAAAACTTCCGTCTCGGTGGATCCAGGTGCTCTGCTCTCAGGTAGAGGGAGGAGACAGTCTGGCACGCTTGCGCAGAGAGAAATTCTGCGTGTCACAATCCATACCTGGAACACACATGAGAACATATCCCGTTAAACAAGCTTGGCAGTGTAGCTTGGCGTTTGTGCTGTAAAACAAAAGCCTAGTAGCCTATTTGACAAAATCACTTCTGATGTATGGTTGAAAACCCTCCTGGTAGATGCGTTAAAGTGGACTGCAGTCACTTTGACTTCAGGAGTATTGCAGACTGTTCACGGAGATCCTCAGAATCAATAACGGTGCCATTAATAGGATTTGTTCAACTGGTCATTCACTGGGACAGTTGCTGGGTTACACATAAAGCAGGAACGCGCTATACCCCACACACATCCCACCGCATCCAATCAGGCTCTCTGAGAAAACAGCACATCTTGCACACAGCTTAAATATATGAACGTGAACACAAACTATAAACGCACATGGTCCAGCGCGCATTAAGAAAAGTTACGGGTCCTTTTGCATGGAAGCGAATCTGACTACATTATTAATCACATCTAGGATACCGTGAATACAAGTTTGCAAAAGCTGACACTCACCAGCTGTTCATCTAATCCTTTGATTTCCCAGGTTCGCCGCAGCGGATGGTCTTCATAAAGAGTTGGATGCTTGACGGTGTAGAGACGCGGATCCAGCCGCAGGGAGCCTGCTCCGCTACCCACTTTGAGTTCTTTCTGCCTTTGACTTGCACAGTGACTCCATCTGTAGTGACTGTGTTCCCCAGCACTTCCTATTCACGCCAGGCATCCACTTTATTATCCATTAAAATGTTCACCGTGTCCTGCTTTATTCCCACTCACGCTTGTAAATGTTTGTCTATGTGGCAGTTGTTTGATGATGTAAATTGTCCATTCAGGATGTGCCTTAAATAAAACGGTTCATGCCCTTCTTAATGCATCAGTCGGATCTTTAGTAGAAAAGAGACACATAAAAGCCTACGTCATGTATCCAAATCATTTTATTATTTAACTATATGCTTATTTTACAAATATCCACACCTATCTGCATACTAATCATATTATGAAATAGATGTACAGATTAACTGTTAAAAGTAAAATCATTAAGTCCTGTATCAAATTGAGAAAATAGGTTGTCTTAATATAGGGGAACACACCATTTAAAAAAAAAAAAAAGATCTTAAATGTCGTCCTCCACAACTTTTTCATAAAGGCATTGTAAGGAAAGAAAGAATGATGCTTTCAACTGAACACTAGGACACACTAGGATGGGTCAAATGCAGAAAGTACATTTCCACTCTGTGGGATGATCAAGGGTTCCTTCATCTCCTACTCTCTAAACCCTAAAATTACATTTACATTGCAATGTGTTTTAGCCAGGATTAATACAGATAACCAACATTTTTTTGATCTGACAGTTGAAGCTAAACCATAAAAGAGGATTCAATCAAAGTAACTAATTTTATTGCAGAAACACTTTCTCCATAATTCACTCTCTCACACACACACAGTTCCAACACTAAGATCTCAGGGCCACTCGAGCTTTGTCCAGGATGTCTTTTCTCATTCTCGGATAATTTGGATGAGCAGCCAGAACCTGTGGACAGAAGCAAAGATTATTAGCAGTGTAAATACAGATCTTATCTGTCAAACTGTAAACACCCAGGTATCTCACCTTATGACATACATCTATGGCATCAACATGCCTCTTTGCCTTTAGGTAATTGAAAGCAAGCTTGTATCCTGAAATGAAAATGACATGACATGCATGTTAGAAATATAGTTTCTGAAATTGCTTTGGTCCTTTTAAATATAGCTGTATTTGTGTGCACAAACCAATAGTTGGGTTTGTCCTATTTCCATATTTCCAAGCCAGTTCATAGTTGAGTGCTGCATCACGGAACGCCTGCTCTTTTTCCATTATGTAGCCAAGATATTCATAGGCTTTACAGCATGACTGTGAAAAAAAATGTGCAATTGTGATCATAAGACATTTACATAAAATACAGCCTCTGCATTACAAAGTCAGGCAAATCTCCAAACTAAGGGGTAGATGTTCTGTGTGTATTGGAATGATTTTCAAACAGACCTTGTTATGATTATGGCATCTTTTTAGGAGGTCCCCGGCCATGTCATACTTTCCTGAATGGATGTAGATGTCTGCCAAGAGCAGCCAGCTCTTCTCAAACTCATCGGCGTCAACGATGTTCCAGTTCATCTTAGCTATGCGTTTGAGCTGGTTCCTGGCTCTTGGGGTTTGCTTCAGCATCATATAAGCTGTCGCCATGGCCAACAGTGCTGGCACGTGGTCTTTCTGAATTGAACCAGAAAATCCTGGTTAGAGAGGATGAACCGGATAACAAATCCCCCACACTGCCTTCTTTCCATTTGTTTACACTGAAACCATAGTGATTTCCCTTCAGTACACTTAAATGTTATTATAACATTTCAATAAAAACGACAACCGTACAACATAAACCATACGGATGACATTCAAATTCAGCTTGATGCATGTGCAGTTAACCAAACCTTTGACTGACATTAAGAGGGAATTTAAATGAATGCACAGCTCCTGGTTTGCATATATTTACACAGGGGAGAGTGATGTAACTCATGTGCATAGTCTGGGGCATTTTTTTCTTACCTCATTGTTTGCAATCTCTGTGAAAACACCGAGGGCTTTCTCTATATTAGCCTTCTGTTTAGTGGCCAAAAAGCAGTAGTTCTCCAGGATGCGTAGCTGTGTGTGTCCTCCTGGAGTCTGAGGCTTTAACTCCTTCAGCAGCTTTTCGGCTGTTCTCACAGAAAGCTGTTCCGACTCCTGCTTCTCTGTGGAATTCCTGGTAAGAGACAAAGGCGAGATGTTAGGTGAGAGTCTGTGTGTTTATTTAGGTACAGTATATAGTATGCTCTTACTGCCACTCACCCAATGTCACCATCTAAGTTCTCAAATACTTCTCCTCCCATGGTGTCATTGTCAGGGTTTAGGTAGATTTCAATCATGTTATAAACAGCATTTTGACCCCAATCATTGTCTTTCCGTGCTTTGTTGAAGTGCCACAGGGCCTCATTAGGTTCTCCGGTAAACCTGAGCAGCAAGCACAAGTTAAGTCACTAATCTTAAAACTGATGTTGCCATATAATTCAAGGAAACGCTCCCCCAAAAACTTACCAAAGACAGAGTCCTTTGCAGTAGTTGAACCCAGGGTCAAACTTAGTTCTGGAAGAGTGTTTTTCTGCCATATCAAGAAATCTGGGAACTTCTTCCAACTTCCCGGCCCTCCTTAACAATTCAATGAGACGTGACAGTGTTGGGTAGTTGTCTGAAAGAGACAGGTGTGACTTATTATGCTTTCCATTTAGAAAAGATCAAATCATCTATTCACATTCACCACAAATGTTTTGAAATGGGTCTCTAACGCACCGGGTTTTCGCTCCAGGAGTTGTTGAAAGTGGAAAACTGCCTGTTCATAGTCCTGCTTCCTAAACATAATGTCAGCCATCATCTAACAAAAAAAATATGTAAGGAAAAATGTTAATGATTTTGTAACAAAAAAAGGTGATGATCAAAACTGTGGGAAAAGACAGGGAGAACAAACCAGAGTTGCATCTTCATTCAACTGATCGTTCTTCAAAATGATGCTGCATTGATCGTGGCACGCATCAACATCATCTAGAGTGAGGTACAACCGTGCCAGCTCCAGCATCACCTAGGAGCAGGAAGCGGATTCACTTGACAACATTCTTGGTTAGGTTAGATATCTCCGAGCTTTCTCATAGATTAAGCAATCAACCATGATCAGAAAATGTCACAAACACAAGCACCAGATTCTAAAAGACGCCAGTGCTTGTAAACCGCAGCTGCAGTGAGTACACAGGACGTTTTTGATTCAGCTGCACTGACCTTGCGATCAGTCTCACAATACACAAGAGCTTCTTTGTAGAATTTGACCGCTCTCTCATAGCCCCTCTGACTTGTGTAGTGTTTAGCGATCTCAGCACAGATCTCGGCAGCAAGCTGCTTCTGCATGGGGATGGCGTCAGGTTGCTCCAACTGCACCCGCTTCAGCACCTTGGCTTGTACATCTCTGGCCTATAAAGAGCAAAAAGACAACCTTGTTTATTTCAAAAATAACTATATAAAATATATATATAACATCCTGCTTATCATGTTAATCTTGGGCTAAGATCAATACGTTTTGACTGGAAATAATCACACAAAATAATGTAATACTAAATGTGAAAACATGAAAAAATCTCAGAAACGCCACGTAGCTGAAACCACGTACTTTCTGTAGGGAGAGCAAAGCTTCCTCATTCTTGTCAACCTTGTTTTGGATCTTTGCCAACAGGACCAGATAACGGCAATTATCTGAGAGTGCCTGCAGTTCATTCACTGGGTAAACAGGGAAGAAATGAAAAAAGGCGACAAAAGATATTAAACAACTGAAAACAGGAACATTTGGTTATATTTTCTTTTCATCTTTGCATCAGGTTGTTAATATTCAGGGCATCATCCTGACTGGATGCATTTGGTTTGTGTTTGACGTCAGGAGTTTGCTGTGTGTGAAATGCTCTGACATCTTAAGTACCTGACTCATTAACCAGAGCTTCAAGCAGGACGGTCTCACAGCGCTGGTATTGCTTCATCTTCATCAGCAGCTCGGCCAGGTCGTAGCGCAGGAAGTTCTGCTGCTCCGTCTTCAGGGCTGCTTCATAGTAATTTATTGCCTGTGTGAAATCAGCCTTGTGTCAACACTTGTGTTCCTTTTGCGAGTGGATCCTGTTTATTTTTTCTGTATAAAACATACCTTGACGTAGTTATGAGTCTTGACCAGGGCTTTTCCAATCTTGCTGGCTAGAGCACCTGCTTTTGGGTTTTTCTTCAGAGCTTGCTCATAAACCTCAATGGCTTTCTCAGGCTGAGGACAAACAATCCCACGGTGAAAGGAGTCACAATTCGCTGTTGTTTATTCTGGTAGCTTGATATATTTCCGTATTTACAAATTGTTGTGAACATGGGGTAAACCCCTTCAGGCTAAGGATAAGATGTTGGGAACACTTGATAAGGTTTCAGATGTTTGAATTGGGAAGATCTTTTTTAGCCTTGAATGACGTCATCTTATCTACCATCACAACCGGAGTATGTGTCAACAGGCCTAAGAATGTTGTCTGGCCTGCCATAAAATCAGGCAGGTGAACAAACCTCGTTGATTCACTAGGATGAAGGCACAATGTGTCCTTTTCCATTGTAAACATTGGTTTTTTTTACAAGTATTAGGGACGAGACAACTCAATAGTAATGTAGTTCCTATATTAACTAAAAGTATTTCCCCCTAATATTCTGGGTTGGTGTATGAATGAGATAATCATTTTTCAAAAAATATTTCTTGAGTATTGTCAAGTAGCAATTATTCCTGTTTCCTCTTTTATATAGCCCAAAGTAAATGAATTACTGTCATAATCTATTGTAGTTCCCTTCATTACTTTTCTGTTAAGCTTCTGTTTATAGGTGGATTGCTGCTAATGAGCCCTTGTGAAATTCAATGCAGTGAGTCATACTTGACTCTCATCAAGTCAGATTTAACAGTTAGCCCCCCTCTTCACTGTCTACACATTACTTCTTCTCTCATTTTTGAGAAATCAACTTCAAAACTAGTGAATAATTTCCCATGTTTACACTAACAAATCATCGATAAAACTTTACTTAAACACTGCCAAGAGGGACAGTAGATTTGTTTAATGTGTGTCAGTCCTGGGAGAGGGATCACTTCCCTGTTGCTCTACCCGAGGCTTCTGCCATTTTTTCCCAATTAACTGTTGGTTTTCTTTGTAACTTTTTCATTGTCCGATGTGCTGCTCTAAGCACAGAGGGCTGAACAACTGTAAAGCACCCTGAGACAAATGTAAAATTTGGATTTTGGGTTATATAAATAAACTTTGATTGATTGAAAAGCATCCTCATAATTATTCAGTTTTATCATACCGCTTTCGACTACAGAACATGGTTTGTAAAAGGAAAATCTGTTTTGAAAAAAGTAATCTTCTAAGGCAAGACCTTGGTGCTAAACCTCAATACAGTTCCAACACAGCACAGGACAGCACAGCACAGTACAGGGGAAAAGGTCCAACATTGCAAGGCTCCTTTACATTCATTTTAAAAACAGGAATGTAGAAGTATAATGGAAATCAAAACATTCCTGCTTACTTTACAGAGGCTACACATTTGTAAAATTCCTCTATTAATAATCTCTCAATGAAGGACAGCTTTTCATTACACCTTTGAGTTTTTGGAAGAAGTATAAAAGGCTTGACCAAAATGAAACTGGGATGAGAGAACACATCACAGGAATATGATTATTTGAAACACCATTAAAGCCATTTGATGTAAGCCAATATCCATACAAATATGTTTTTACAGAACTAAAAAGTATCTCATAGGATACAGATGAATCACATTCCCCACTTACTTCTTGAATGTTCATGTAGGCATCACCTAGCAAAAGGTACGTGTGAGGGCTGGGCAGCTTCTCCACTATTTCTCTGGAGAAAAGAAAGAGATATCACATCACACATGGTCTACCTCATTATCAAGTAACCAGTATCTGCTGCTTCGGGTAAGTCATGCTTAACTACTGTACATCTCAGCTGCTGATTCATGTACCATCACAGAGCAGCAGAAGACTGGAGGAAACTGCACATTTCATCCCTACTGGATGAATGGCTTCAGTACATTTTTATCAAAGTCCACTTTATTGTCAAAGTTTCCACATGTGTTATACATACAGTCCCACAGTGCAAATGTAAAAGAACATATAACATAAAAAGGTAAGAGCCTAGAAAAAAAAGGGTGGGTAAAAAAGGGTATACAAAACAAAAACTAAGTAATATATACATACAGTGGGGCAAAAAAGTATTTAGTCAGCCACCAATTGTGCAAGTTCTCCCATTTAAAAAGATGAGAGAGGCCTGTAATTGTTAACATAGGTATACCTCAACTATGAGAGACAAAATGAAAAAATCCAGAAAATCACATTGTAGGATTTTTAATGAATTTATTTTCAAATGATTGTGGAAAATAAGTATTTGGTCAATAACAAAAGTTCATCTCAATACTTTGTTATATACCCTTTGTTGGTAATGACAGAGGTCAAACGTTTTCTGTAAGTCTTCACGAGGTTTCCACACACTGTTGCTGGTATTTTGGCCCATTCCTCCATGCAGATCTCCTCTAAAGCAGTGATGTTTTGGGGCTGTCGCTGGGCAACACGGACTTTCAACTCCCTCCAAAGATTTTCTATGGGGTTGAGATCTGGAGATTGGCTAGGCCACTCCAGGACCTTGAAATGCTTCTTACGAAGCCACTCCTTCGTTGCCCTGGCGGTGCGTTTGGGATCATTGTCATGCTGAAAGACCCAGCCACGCTTCAGCTTCAGTGCCCTTGCTGATGGAAGGAGGTTTTCACTCAAAATCTCACGATACATGGCCCCATTCATTCTTTCCTTTACACGGATCAGCCGTCCTGGTCCCTTTGCAGAAAAACAGCCCCAAAGCATGATGTTTCCACCCCCATGCTTCACAGTAGGTATGGTGTTCTTTGGATGCAACTCTGCATTCTTTTTCCTCCAAACACAACGAGTTGAGTTTTTACCAAAAAGTTCTATTTTGGTTTCATCTGACCATATGACATTCTCCCAATCCTTTTCTGGATCATCCAAATGCCCTCTAAGCAAACTTCAGACGGGCCTGGACATGTACTGGCTTAAGCAGGGGGACACGTCTGGAACTGCAGGATTTAAGTCCCTGGCGGCGTAGTGTGTTACTGATGGTAGCCTCTGTTACTTTGGTCCCAGCTCTCTGCAGGTCATTCACTAGGTCCCCCCGTGTGGTTCTGGGATTTTTGCGATCATCTTGTGATCATTTTGACCCCACGGGGTGAGATTTTGCGTGGAGCCCCAGATCGAGGGAGATTAGCAGTGGTCTTGTATGTCTTCCATTTTCTAATAATTGCTCCCACAGTTGATTTCTTCACACCAAGCTGCTTACCTATTGCAGATTCAGTTTTCCCAGCCTGGTGCAGGTCTACAATTTTGTCTCTGGTCTCCTTTGACAGCTCTTTGGTCTTTGCCATAGTGGAGTTTGGAGTATGACTGTTTGAGGTTGTGGACAGGTGTCTTTTATACTGATAACGAGTTCAAAAAGGTGCCATTAATACAGGTAACGAGTGGAGGACAGAGGAGCCTCTTAAAGAAGAAGTTACAGGTCTGTGAGAGCCAGAAATCTTGCTTGTTTGTAGGTGACCAAATACTTATTTTACAGAGGAATTTACCAATTAATTCATTAAAAATCCTACAATGTGATTTCCTGGATTTTTTTTTCTCATTTTGTCTCTCATAGTTGAGGTATACCTATGATAAAAATTACAGGCCTCTCTCATCTTTTTAAATGGGAGAACTTGCACAATTGGTGGCTGACTAAATACTTTTTTGCCCCACTGTATGTTAGACACAATCAACACAGTTTGACGGTAGTGAAAGTAGTTCTTTAGTGCAATTTGATTTGATTTGTTTTATGCTTGTGGTCTTCTAAAACCCTACTTTAGACAGAGCTGGATGAAAAAACTATGTCTGAATGTCCTAGTATCGTGTATTTAATCAAGTTTCAGCCACTACTGCTTGGACAAACATTTACAATGCATTAGGTTTCAGATGGAGTACAGCCTCTCATATGTTCAGCCACTATCTGACATATAGATGTGCTGCTCACCTGTAACAGCTTGCATACAGACGTTTCTCTTTTCTGTGGTTCAGATATATGTCTGCCATTTTCTCCTTGGCTTGGATGTAGTAAGGCTGCTCGGGGGTAATGTTTCTGAGCATATTCAGTGCCAGCTCAGTGTCCCCACGCAGCAAGGCCAGGTCCGCATTGGCAATAGTCACACGCAGCTCCTCCGTGGTTCCCGAGAAATCATTGATGGCATCCTGCATCACCTTAGCTGCTTCATGCTGAAAAATCCAAATTATTTCATAAGTGTAAACTGTAATGTTGTCGTTAGGAAATCTTTAAGATTTACCCCCCTCTCAGGTCTAATGTTTTTTTTTTTTTAAAGCCAACCTTTTTCTAAAAATATAAATCTGTGCTCTTGGATTAATATCTGATTGGGAATTGGATGGACCCAGTTTGCAAATATTTGTATGCACAGAGTCACACAGCAATTGTTTTGCTCCACCATGTAACCCCAGGGGGACTCCGTAGCGTCACCTCTACCATAAAGAATACAGTAAAATGTTACCTGTTCTCCATTGAGCCACAGGGCCTCAGCTAACTCCAAGAAGACAGAGAGACAGTCAGCAGGACTCAGCTCAATCTTCTTGTTCTTGGACTTTGACGAGGATCCAGCTCTGCGGACACCTGGAAGACTCATGGCCATCTGCAGTGTCTGAATAGCCTCCGTCAGCTCGCCCATTTTCTTCTTAGCCTGAGCCCTGATCAGATGGTACAACGGATGTTCGCGAATCTGGAATGGACAAGGAGTCACAACACATTTGGAAATGCAATCGTAATAAATCTGTGGTTGAGATCCTGATTATAGTAAGAAATAACATTCACCACAGAAGACATTTTGATCATCCAAACCCCAGCTCAACTGTCTGACTACCTAACTGAGGATAAGCTTACATGCTTCTAAATGTTACAGACAAAGGCACAGAACTTCAATATATTTGCACTTTTCCCATGGGTTGAATAGACCTGAACACACACAGCAGCCAATCATAGTATTCATGTTTATGGGGATCTTACCTCAAAGTTATGGCTGAGGCAGAGCTCAAGAGACTGGGAACACAACGAGAAGTTTCCCTGCAGTAGATGAATCTGTGCCATGAGCAGATGAGCGTCTGCATGAGAAGGACACTGGTCCAGACAATGTTCTAGACTGCTCGAGGCAGCGTCACTGTCACCTGAATAACAGAAAAAGTAACAGAGTTTAGAATAGCACATGCAGAACATGAATCTAAATATATTCAAAATGCAGTGCTCACCAGACTGATACCTGACTTTGGCAAGCAGGAAGACCCCTTGAGGGAGACCTGGAACAATCTTGACCACAGTATCCAACAATGTGGCACAGTGCTGGAGCTGAGGAGCAGGAGGCTGGCCCTGGGCTGGAGGCTGAAGCAAAAACAGTAAACGTTTATTTAATGCAGGGATTTGCACTATAACAGGATGCATCACTTCATCATCCTATGATGACAGCAAAAATCTTTGAGGGGGTAAATGTACAAGAAAAAGCTTGACAAGCAACCTTTGCTTTGGATCAACAAATTGGATCAACCTCATCACATCATAGACCTCTCGCAAATGTATGATAATATTATTTTATAAAATAAGTGTAGCTTTTAATTCTTTGAAACACATGTTAGGTTCTATTGCACTGCCCAAATGTATACGACATTTTAATGACAACTTAAACCGTGTCATTGATGAGTGTCACAGTCGTACCTTGGGAGGACACAGTGCAAGATACTCTTTAACAATCTCTAACAGGAAGTCAGGATTCAGCTTCTCAAAGTACTCCACTCCCAGAGGCAGACCCTGCAGGGTGGAGAAGTGTGTGTCCACTGCATCATTCAACAGATTGGTAACCTCCTCCTGGGGCCGGCGCTTTTTCACTGCGAGAACAGCGCGTAGGTAGAGCAGCTCCTGAGGAGGAAAACGAAAAAATATACTTCAATCAGAAGATATGTAAAAATTGTTAGACACAAGAAAAAACAAAAACAAAAAAACTCATGATAACTAACAGGAAGAAACAGCACTTTAAAAAGATATTAAACCAAGATAAGCCTCTGTCTTAAGATACTGTTACTAAACTAAAGAAATGTTGTTTAGTCAGCATTCAAAAAAAAGCATCACCCCTGATTTTCCAATTGATTGTTGAATCTCTGTTAGAAATTCCAACTGCTGTTCTGCATCATCAATGTGGCCTTCTATCAGCTGGCAGCGAATTATACCTGCGGTGCAAAAATAATGTTAAATATTCAAATATAACAACCTGAGTGTTGAGTAGACAACAGGTTAAACAGTGTAACAACTTACCAGTCAAAGCAGAAACACTTGTCTCATCCAAAGTCATGGCAGTCTTATACCACTTCATAGCCTCCTTGATTTTGCCCTGAAGCACCATCTGGTACCCAAGCTCTGTGGCTAAATCTGAGTCTCCTGATGCCACAGAGAAGGCCCGTTCCACCATCCTGAACGTCTGCTCAATCACTTTCTCATTTCGTCCACACTGTGAGAAAAAAGAAAAACTGTTAATGTTTCATAAAAATAAATCAACCCTTTATAATCAATAATGACCAGACACAAGAAAATTTGAAATAATAATACAAATTGTCTTACAACACGGGTGAAGGCTAGAGACATCCTGTAGAAAAGCTCTGGGTTGTGTGGTTCCAGAATCTCCAAGCTGCTGAGGAGGTTTGAAAGCTGCTTTACCGACTGCCAAGGAGGATACAAAAACAGTTTCTGTAAATTGATCAGTACTGTGCTACAGCTCTATTGTTAATGCCAGTACTTACAGTATTATTAATATTTCCTGCTGATGTGCACCCCAACAAGACAAAAGTATGACCAAGTGAAACATTACCTCAGAAATATCTCCATCTCTACATAAAGAATGTAGAGCCAGCATCCGCAGTGCCTCCAGGTTATTTGTATCCTTCTGTAAAAGCCTGGAATATGACATATAGTGAATGAAGTACATTTCCTACACTTCTCAAGTTGGGATTTATTTGATTATAAGTAGTGGAATATATGATACAGCTGCAGTAGTGTGTTCCACGATGAATAACATTAAAACTAAAAGTGACTGTGAAGTCGCCAAAGGATGTACTGTACTGCATGCGTCCTCTCAACATCCCAGTGAGGGCAACACAGCAGCTTGCTGCAACTTGAGTTATTACTCTCTAGAGGTCCAGAGGGGTCCAGAGGGGCGAGCACAAACAATAGCTTAATCAGTAAGCACTGGTTTGAGGCATCTCGCTAGTGTTTCAGTTGCACTTGAATGCTGAGCCATTTGTAAAGGCAGTCTGTGTTTTCTCCTACGTCCCTGGCTGTGATTACGGATGTTTTTGCAAGCTTGTACTAAGAAAGTGCTGACCTGTGTTTTATCTGGGAACCTTGTAAATCAGTATAATTTACCTGTGTGCTGCATCTATGGTTTGTTCCCAGTCTTGAAGGCTGAGCAACAGCTTCATCTTCTTGATGAGGGCAGGCGAGAACCCAGGGAAACTAACAATGACCTGGTTAACCATCTCCAAAGCCCCGGAGTAGTTCTGACGATATTCATAGTACTGTGCCTGGGGAAGACAAAATGTCACATAGGGATGTTTTGTACACCCAGGCTAGTAGAAAGTACATGAAGTCGAAATATTAAAAAAGTTACATATTAATAATTCAAACAATAAAGATAACCTAAATATATTCGTTATGGTGTATAAAACAGCTGAACTCAACAGTATAAATACATTATCACAGTATTGGCAAGGGACACATAATAATAAGCTATTAGATCATAAATCAATAAGAAACACTAAAAAATAGACAGAAAATATGAGACATGATAGCATTGTAACATATTCAGATTTGGCTGAGGATGACTTTTTGGATATGGATTTGTAATTCCCATCTCACCTTTCCCATCATGGCAAAAACATCTGCTTTTTCTTTCAGTCCCTCATCAAAGTACTTTCCAGCTTTTCGGGCGTAGGCGTCTTTACCAGATGTCACATCTATCCAAGCTTTTAGGATTATACCCTGAACAAAAAAACATTTCACAAGAGTATCAGCGGAAAAGCCAAAATGCCCTACTTGTCGTTACATACACACTAAGACATTGCATTGCAATATTTTAGTTATAATGATGCATTAGACAAACCTCTCTAGAGCCACTGGAGAGTTTGATCATTCTCTCTGTGTACTCCCTTGCTTTATCATTTCGTCCTAATAGCCAAAGAAACATCCCGGCATAGTACAAGCTTTTGGGAGATGCACTTTTCCGATCATCTTTGACCTTAGCATCAAGTTCTTGAATAACTTCTCTGTCTGTGAACAAAAAGACACTTATTAGGATATTAGCAACAAGTGTGACCAATAGTGTTGACCAAATCTGAAATTAATACAAAAAAGGACTGTTCGGGCCTACCAGGATTAGTCTTTTTTTTCTCAGCAAAGACAAGGGCCATTAATGTGCAGAGAGACACATCTCGACTTTCTCTTATTGTGTCCAACTCTATTGAGGCTTCTTGAATTTGATCTGTAGTTAAATATATCATAGCGTAAAGAATGAAATACTGCAACAGAAACACTTGTCCAACCAGAAATAGATCATGATTTTATCTTTACAATACATTTACAAGCTTACCTTGCATAAGGTTGCCGTATGCGTGGAAGAACATGTAGATAGGATCATTGCTGAATTTCCTCTGCGCAGCTGCTGCAGCGTTTACAGCGTGATTGAAATATTTTTCATAGCAATAGCATCTGATCAAAGCCTGTGAAAATACAGAAAGAAGACCCTGTGTTATGACTTTTAATCCAATGTTGTTTCATAGCAGAACAAAGTGGAGCAATATGTAGTATGTAGTTAGCTTCAGAATCCCATCACATAAGTTACTTTCTAACGTTTTAAAAGTACGGGCGAAAAAAGCCACCTATCGTTTATGTCAAACAAGGTTACTTTCTGTATACATTTTGCAGCAATCCGAACTGATTTAGCGTTAGCATGTTGTTTCGAGCCTTGGGATGCTATGATACGTTGGCTTACCAGTGTTGTCTCTTCATCCTCCATCTTGGCTGTGACGTTTAGTGTGTTAACAGTAGCTGACGTTAAGTAACAGCCAATTTAACCCGTGTGCATTGAAGTTTCAAGCATAAAAAGAGTATAACTGCTGTTTTCGTTCTGTTCTCGCCATCTTGCACCCACTCCTTTAGCGTTGCCCGGTAACTTAGTAACGACTACGTTTCATGGAGTATTTATTCTCTGAGATTTGTCTTTCAGGCACAACTTCCTCGCCAGCCGCTTGTATGCCCGCATCTTTAAATACTTTTGCCACATCCAAACGCAAACTATAGTTCATTTTCCTTTAAAATATATCATTCGAAGTATACTTAAAACATTTTGGGACGACTTTTGATGAACAGTTTTGGTCTCTAAGCCTGGTAGTAAGCCTGAGAGACTAAATCCAGGAAATGTATTACCGCAATCCTTTCACGTGAGTCAAGCCAATGTGGCCTTCAAAGCTGCAGGTGGCGCTGTCATCCTTTAACTACTACTACTACTACTACTACTACTACTACTACTACTACTACTACTACTACTACTAATACTAATACTAATACTAATACTAATAATAATAATAATAATAATAATAATGATGATATAATAATAATAATAATAATAATAATAATGGTGACGATAATAATAATAATAATGATATAATAATAATAATGATAATAATAATAATGATAATAATAATAATAATAATAATAATAATAATAATAATAATAATAATAATAATAATAATAATATAATGAAAAAATACAGGACAGACAAACAACCTCTCAGGATCTAAAGAAACAAGCTGAAAAGGTATCTATATCGTGTCATGGTAGATTAAATCTATTTTGAATATATGGAAATGACTTCAGGGAGCACTTTGGTTACACTCACCGAGTGAGGATTATTGTGATCAGTAGGTTTGTAGTTGGAATGGCCTTCCGTTTGACCTACACCCTTTAACATCCTGAGGATATACATTTTTAGATAATAACAACATCTTATCTAATTCTTCTTATTGTGTTACATAAACTATGTTATTCTTCAACCTATAAAAACAAGAAATAGCAGCGTTTTGACACCTATTAACATATCTTTACATAGTTTATCACGTGCAGTGGAAATCATCCAGCCAGTGGTAATTGGAGGCCAGTGTTATGCAACACCATGCATTGACTGTCACGTTATGAACTCTTGATGTTTGCAGTGGTAAGTCCATGACAGGATCAGCCAGTGTCCAGCATGGGTGCAACTGTTCCGAGGGGGAACCTTTCCATGCCTTGTCAAATACTATTTAGCACTAACCCTGGCACATAATCATTACTCTCTGCAGCACACATCAATGGAAGAGTAAACCAGGTTGATATCGAGCTCTGAGCATGAACATCAATGGGAAAATCTGTGTAGGCCTACTGTTCCCATAGCTTTGAATGCATATTGTGAGAGATTATATTAACAGAACAAATATATAATAGAAACATATAATAGATTATATTTATCAATTTAATATCTTAACTTTTTTTGCGTCAATTAATACTTAAACCCAAATTAAATTGATCATATTTTACATAATACACAAAGTATATGGTAGATTTTATACTCAATGTGTTGTACTTAGCAAAGAACAATAAATAGGCTAGTGCATGTGTTGTAGCTCTTAAAAAGAAATGCATTTGAAAACCAATTAGAGGAAATACTGTGGAATATTTATCCCCTGGGGTATTGTGCTATAGCATTCTAATGGCTACATCTATTGAAGTTTGTACAGACCGTTATTGATCAAAGAGCCATGTCCTATAATACAAGCAGCTAACTTCTGCAAACTAATTCTTTTATTGTTTAGCTTTCTATATGTGCTGCTTGAAATTTGATTGCCATGCACTTTTTACACATACATGCATGTATTAATTTACCCGTGTAAATACACAACAGGTTTGTTGATGGTTGAGGATTGCTTTAATCTTACACATGTGCAGTACATGTTTGCAATATCATGACACAGAGAGAGTCTTTGTACAAACCTCTGTTGTATCTCACAAGGTCTTTCTCTAAACTGCTCCATTTGTATTTGTGTGTGTTTTGAGTTACTGAGGGAGTGGTTCACTTGAAACCGTGAGTGTTTATGAGTGTGTATGATTTAGCGGTTGAGATGAAAATGAGTGTGTGAGTGTCTGTATGTGAGTCTGTGTGTCTGTCTATTAGCAAATAGGGAAGGCAGGGGGTACTCCACACCACCTAATCTAATGGGTTTTTCCTCCCATCTATCTGCAGCAAATTAAATTACAGAGCTGTTATGGGTAGCATTCTCAGATTTCTCTTTGAATTGTTTTTTCCTCTGCTCCCCTCCATGCATTCCAGTGTCCCAAGCCAAATAGAAATCCTTTCATATAACATGTCCACATATTATTTTCCAGCTTGCGAGACTGCCAGGGTGGGGACAGTAGACCAACTTCCGACCTTCCACCCTAATGCAGTCTAACACAGGAGCTTGATGTCATGTTGCTGGGCAACCGGAAAGGAGAATCTGCCGAATCATTCTTGATTTACTGGTTATTAAAATAGGCAATCTGTAACCCCACCTGTTGTAATCAGTGGAGCTGTGTTCTGGTTGTAGTCCTACATACAGATAAAGGCTATTTTAATTTTCTCTAAACAGTTACATTTGGTCATGATGTTTCGAGATCTGTTGGCAAACATTTATTCAGAAACAGCTCAATTGTATTGTATGTGAGCCATGCAGTACTGTGAGTGGGTGTGGCACAAACTGATAATCACATCATTGTGAGACAGTATGGCAGGAATAATCAGCACTTTACCATCATCTTCTTGTTTACTGCCTTCAGTATTCAGCAGCCACAATAGGCAAAAGGGATATTGGACAGTAATGAATATTTCGACTGTTATTAATAATTAATAAATATGTTCCACCCACTTAAAATGCTAATAGTTTCCGGCAGTAGCCACAAGGCGCACTCAGAAACCAGATTGTAGCTTCTTGCAAAGATGACTGCTAAAACATAGTGCAGAGTGAAATGATAATATCAGAAACCTGTTCATATTTTCAGATCTGAAGCTTCCTTTTTGGCCTGGATCTCCTAAAATGTTTGAAAGCTATGTTTTACATATATGGTGTTGTCCTGTCATTTACAATGATTTGCTTAAAGTCAAACATTCATAAGTGCTTTGGATATCCCAAGAGATTCAAAGGATCAATGTAAGTTGAATCATTTAGAGTTTGAGTGCTCATTACACATGAAATAGACACTGATAACTCGAACATTTTACAGCTTCTGAAATGAGCTAATGCTGATTGAGGTTTTGTAGTTATCAGCATTGTCATTAAGTTTATAAATGTAATAGTATTATACATATACATAAAAAATCACAATGAAAATCTCAACATAGGAAAATACGTTTTTGTAAAAAATATTTTAAAGAAATAAACTGATGAGCGCTGATTTCTACTGAGACCTATGAAAGATTGCAGCATAACATGAAATTGAACTAAAAAATTTGGGCTTTGAAAAAAAAACTCTCAGAGAAATGACCAGACACATTTTCATTCATACACAGGGTGGGAGAGTAGTTTTAAGCAGTACATTTTGTATGCAGGTACATGTTTCTCAGCTGAATTGGAATCAATCAGAATTGTTGCACTAAGCTAGACAGGCAAAATCATGTTTGCGTAGAATATTTATAGGCAAAGTAAGCTATGCAGAAATGAAGATGTTATGTTACACCAGCTCAATTGGTTTTCTGCATGTGTATAAAATTGTGCATAGTTATGACTTTGAGAATATTTTTCCGTAAATCCAACTCCAACACCTCAACAGTCAGATCAAAAAGACAGAAACAGTAATCAAAATGAAATGTCTTGCATACATACAACAATATATAAATGTCTTTTATAAAAAGGAAGTTATGGAATGTTTTGGCATACTTGAGGTACATGTAATCTTTATTATTTTGGCATTTCGGTGAAATGGGTTATAGCAATGTCTTGCATGCATTTATTTATACACTACAAACATTATGCATATGCATGATAGGAGATGGTAAATTTGATCTAATCAAAACATTCTTTCGTTATGCATAAAGTATATATTAAGTATTCAATGTTTTAATAACATGCAAAATATACTAACATCAATGGAAATATGCTTTTACAACAATGAACAACAGATGAAGTTGTGATACAGTCCAGGGTGGTTGTCATGGCCTGGGAAGAACTGAAAAAAGTAACACAACTGCAACTATAAAATGTAAACAGAAGTATGAAACATGAGATGTGTGATGCCATGTCCTTGAGACAATCATTCAGAACATTCTGTGAAGTCTTTCATCCAACTGATATTTATCATGATAACGATTGAGAGGTAAACTGTGAATAAACAGTTTAAAAATAGTACAAAAACATAACATATGAATAAATAATACAATTAAGTTAAAGGTTGAAAAATAAAGTTAAGCTTAAACAGCAAAGTTATAGAACATCCACAAGATTTAAAAACATGGCTTTGTAATTATTTGACGAATAATTACTGTTCATTTAACAGTTTCCAGTTTTCCCCTGCTAAATGTGCAGCTTCCCTGTCTGCTAAAATACAGCAGATCATGGAGAATATTTGGTTTCATATCACAGGTGATAAATAGTAATTCTTCCATAAATTCCACACATAATATAATCATTACATCAAGGTCCATTATAAAAAAACAACAAGGAAAGAAAGGAGACATGAGGAAATGCAAGACACATGAAAAGAGACCTGTATCTGAAGTCAGAATATTTGAAATGATACAGCTGTCCTCTAAATAGACATGATCACAGATAAACTCCTCATGGAGCAAACTATGAGATTTGTGGTTCAGCAAGGTCATTTATAACAGGGTCATTTGGATTGTGTGAACAGCAAATGCTTTTTATAAGCAACCTTGTTTTTTGATAAAATCTGTTCATAACTAGTAAAATGTTAGATGGTACATCGCTAGCATATAGCCGGCTGAGATTAAGTATTTGATGGTGATTAAATAAATATGAATGTGCAAAATATTCCTGCCATGCATTATGGCTTGGACACTGATAAACACAATCGATGCACAGGGCTGGATTTGTTTGGACTGTAGGCTTAACTCACAAATAAAAAAAACAGCCTTGTTGTTGACTGTTTACTTTGCATCAAACATATTTGACGCGGACAGAACAGGATAAAAATAGTGTACTAAAGCATGCACACTGATGGAGAAACATTCATGCAGGTCTACATTTCTAGTAAACTGCAGCGATTCTGACGTGGTCTCTTGGATTTGTCCAATAGCGGTATCAGCAAGCAAGATTAGCGTTATTGTCCGTGAAAGAACAAGCCTTTTGAAAAGTAAAAAAAACGTATAAAAAGTCAACAAAGCAAACCATTAAATTAAAAAAATAATAAGAGCAGAATAACAGGTTTTTCTGCTTGAAAAAAAAGGTAGTTAAGTAATACAACTTTCAATGATATAACAATAATTCAAGACACTGGATAGCAGAACTGCCATATAATAAAGTTAAAGCATTAACTAATGTGTCTTTCTGAACACTTAGCCAAAAGGCATCCTTGCACCTAGAACACAGCCAGTTGGTCCCACTAAAGCCTAAATGACCCACCCAACTTTAGACTCAAGTAGGCATGGTCAGTTTAGCATATATATATATATATATATATATATATATATATATATATATATATATATTTTAAAAGAGGGAGTCCAGTGGATGTCTTTCAAAGGTTGTAAACATTTTCATTATTTAAAATGTCTTAGTTGCATCTCCAGAATTCCTTCAGTATTGCTCTCTGACATCTTTGCCCTCCATTTCCTTTTCACTTTTGTCTTTTTCATATTTGTTTTTTCCATTTGTAGTCACACTGTTGCATAAAGGTTGAAGGGCCGCTGAAGGTGTCAGTTCACTTTTATCGGCACTAGAAATATCTTGGAGTTTGTCTGTGACAACGTCCTCTTTGTCAATGTGTGGTCCATCCCTTTGAATGTTAACACCAGATGTGTCTGAGGTCTTCATGAAAACACGTTTCCTTGCATAATTTCTGTATGCTCTCTGAATGACAGCGGCTGATGTGTCCTCCTGTTTGCGACGGAGGGTGGTTGTGATTGGTTCATAGGAAACTTTGGAAGGATTGGAGGCCATGAAACGCTCCTCCATCTGCCCCCTTAGGATGTCCATCTCCCCACCCTCACCAAGAACGCGTTTTGTGAATGCAAACAGAATGTCCAGGCAGTGAATGCGTTCACCATTCACCATGGGTAGATCCATAGAGATCAGTTCCATCTTGTTAGGCTTGGGTATACGTAACGGTGGGTCCAGAGCATCTGCAAATTCTGAAAGCTTATTGTACTCCATGAACTGTGTTGCATGAGGATCAAACCTTTCCCAGACCTCATAAAATGTTTCAAAATCATCCTCACTTAGTGGGTCAGCGCTCTCCTCAGTGGCCACACTGAAGTTTTCCAGGATAACAGCAATGTACATATTTATCACAATCAGGAAACAGATGATGATGTAGCTTACAAAGAAGGCAATCCCCACAGGGGGATTTCCACAGTCTCCCTTAATATGACTGCCAGGATGCTCCATTGAATTGTTACAATCATCTTCATGTTTGTTGAGAATGGGTTCAAGAAGGCCATCCCACCCTGCTGAGGTGGTGATCTGGAACAAACAGATCATGCTGTTGCCAAATGTCTCAAAATTGAAAAGGTCATCAATGCCTGATTCCTTCTTGACGTAAGCAAAGTTTGACATGCCAAAGATAGCATAGATAAACATCACCAAAAAGAGCAAGAGACCAATGTTGAACAAGGCAGGAAGTGACATCATCAAGGCAAACAAGAGTGTACGAATTCCTTTGGCACTCTTAATAAGGCGGAGCACACGGCCAATCCGAGCCAATCGGATGACTCTGAACAAGGTTGGCGAAACAAAATACTTCTCTATCAGTTTCGAGAGACACATGCCTGGGGAAAGAGAGCAAAACATATTAAAACAACTGTAAACAATACACATTAAACTGAACAAAAATAATGGTTTTAATTTATTTTAGCAGTGCTGTGAACAGAGGTGATTCATACCGATGATTGACAGGACGACAACGATGAAATCAAATACATTCCAACCATTTGTGAAGTAGTAATGGCGAAGCGCGATCATCTTCAACAAACACTCTCCAGTAAAGATGATAACGAATATTAGATTTATCCAGTAGAGAACGTTTGCCTTTCCATCTGACTGTTCATCAGTTTCTACCATCATGGTTACCATATTAAGCCATATTAGAACCATTATTAATATATCAAATGCTTGTTTTGTGGTGAAGTCAAAGATAAATCCTTGAATTTTGTTCTGAAATAGACATAAAGCAGAGAAAAATAAAATGTAAGTGCCATGAAACAAAGATCACAATTGCAATACAGATTAGATGCAGGCTGAATTACAGATACGTACTGATGGTCTGGGAATAGGTTTTTGTGGTTTCTTTGACCCTAGCTTTTTCATGGCATTGTAGTATTTTTTCTGTTCTTCAGTCATGAAGATGTCTTGACCTCCAAAGTAAACAAAGAGTACGAGGCATATTAAATCCCAGCAAAGGTGATAAGGAGACACATAGATGAATGCTTTTTACATTTTTGAATGTCCAACAGTATATCAAGGGAAAATATCCACATTTGTTTAGAAACTTATCTTTTTCTTTTGCTGATTGAAGTTGTCTATGATGACACCAATAAAGAGATTGAGAGCGAAGAAGGCTCCAAATATTATGAAAACAACAAAATACCAGTACATGTTCAGGTTGATCTCATAATCTGGTTGTTCTTCTATCTATAAAAGGAACAGGAAATTGAGACATTAATACCTTATAATTATAATCCTTAAAATTGTGATACTGGTTCTTTTAAAAACTGGTGCTAGCAGTAAATGCAATGTAATACTACAGCTAACACTCCTTGAGAAGACCTTTAAAGTACTTGTTTACAGTGAATCCAAACAAACTCATGTTGTTATAGTAATAAAGACTAAAGTCAAGGATACCCGCAACTGTTTGATTGAATACGGCACACGTCTCAAGTCGTTTTCAATTGAAATGTGTGCTCCCAATTTCATGGATGGATTTTTGGAACATTAAAAAAAAAACAACACCATGGTACATGTGGACAAGCCAAAATACTTTTTTGAGATCCAGCAACTTGTTATGTAGTTTACGGAGAGAGAGAGAGAGAGATGATCACAGGGTTTGATTTCATACGCTTTTTAAGGATTATAACCTTAAATGTTGTGATATTGGGTGGGACAAATGATCAGTGAGATTATATAATGGAACAAAGAGTGTGCAACATTAAAATGTGATTACCTTGCTTTGAGAGTCCACAGCAGCATACATGATAGTCATCCAGCCCTTGAATGTAGCCTTTATAGAAATGAACAATTTCCAAACAAATGTAGTTCTCACCCTACAAATCACTTCTTGATATCCAACAAACAGCAAATAAGACATTGGCTTACATCAACTAAAATATTTGTTCTATGATCAGTTACTTACCACTTGCAGCAATGCAAGGTATCCCATACCAACATTGTCGAAGTTCACTTTGATGTTCTTCCAACGAGTAATGTTTTGGTCAATGTTACATTGTGTCTTGTTTTTCACCACTGATATAGACATATCTAAATTTGTGGTTCTGTTGATACATTTGCCAAACTTCCCCGCGAATAAGTTTACTCCCATGATGCTGAAGATGAGCCAGAAGATGAGACAAACCAGCAGCACATTGAAGATGGAAGGAATCGCTCCAAGTAGGGCATTGACCACCACCTGCACACAAAAACATCAACCATCATAAGGCCATCATAGGATAGGATGTACTGTAGAAATAATGAACATCTTAAAAACACTGAAACTGCATGGTCAAGGTGGGAACATAATAGGCAGGAGATTGATGTTGCGTAATGTATCTAAAGGTTGTTTTAGTGCATTACCACTACATTTTAGACACAATATTAGCCCACTAACAGTAACATGTAAAAACATGTGAATATATCATATTAAAAAACCCAACACTATCCACCATAATGAAATTGTAATAAAATCGTTTGACACATGAATAGCTGCTCTTGCCAATAAGGAAAGCTACAATGGAGAAAATATAATCTCAACAGTACTTTAAAGAACTAGAACAATACAATATGTAAGCAACTAATCAATAAATCCTACATTGATTTTAGCAGTTGTCAACCCTCCCCCTTTGGTTACATAAGTGGTCCACCCCTGTTTAGACTAGGTTTGCATTGCACAGCAAAATATTGTAAGGGCCTGAGATGTCACAGCAGACAGGTCCTCACACAACAGAAAAATCTGACATTTAGCTTAGCATTGTTATCTTATCTTAGAATAAAGACTTAAAAAAGGGTGATACAGTTAGTCTTGCTCAATCCAAAGGCAAAAATCCACCTACAAGCAACTCAAAGCTAAATCATTAACACGCTGTATGTGTATCGATTGTTTACTATAAGTTTTGAGTGTTTATGTGCATGACAATTTTTAGCCTTGGAGCTGTTTTTTAGCCCAAAAAGAGTACCATGAGTCCCTAGCAAACATCAACTTCTTGATTTTACACCTTTGTGTTACTTAGCGAGGTGCTGGTAGGCAAATTTGATTTACCTTTGGATCAAGACAGGCTGGCAGTTTAGCCTTGTTACCACATTTTATGATTAGTTAAGATAACCTAACCATCACGGCTCATAACATCCATTTTAAAAACAGAAAAGAGAGTGGTATCAATCTAGCTTTATAACACATTCTTGGACATGCCTAAATATTTCTTTAATCACTTTAGTCACCCTGAGGACAAATAACAGCCAGAGAAAGATTAAAGGAATAAGGAAATAAGGGAAGTCTTAATTAATATGCAACATAAGCGGTATGTGATCTTCAGGTTTTGCATAAAATGGTGGATCTTTATGCTACTCTCCTCCACTGCCGGTGCAGTAAGATGGTGACAGATGCATTATGACTACAGAAATCAAGTGAATCTTACCCTCATGCCTTCAAACCGAGACAGGGCTCTCAGTGGCCTCAGAGCTCGAAGGGTTCTCAGAGATTTGATGGTACCAAGTTCAGAATATCCCAGGGCATTGGCTACCATACTGATCAGTGAGACCTAAAACACATACAGATGTTAATAAAAAGAAGATAAGAAATTGTTTAAAGTAAGTAAGTGAATGTGTCATTCTGTGTTATCAGATATGTTTCAACCTACATCGACAATGAGGAAGTCTAGCCAGCACCAGGCATTTGTAAAATACTTGGCATATCCATAGGCCACCCACTTCAGTAACATCTCCAGAATGAAGATGTAGGTGAAGATTTTGTCCGCAAACTCTAACATAGTTTTAATGGTCTTCCTCTTCTCAATGTAGATGTCCTCAAATGCCTGATCAAGAAAATGTTAGTAAGTAATTCATTCTTAAAAGGAATACACAACATAAATACATCTTAAAAATCTAATCCTTACGTTAGATTTATGTTCAATTTTCCAAAGTTAAACAAAATGCTCTTAACCTCAGCACTTTGAAAATCTACGGCCCGACGTGATGCCAAACATAAAATGTTAATACATAAACTGCAGATATTTTTTTCCCCACACATGCTCTTACCAGGGCTCCACTGCTGAGCAGGATCATGAAAATGATGAAGCTCTCAAACCAGTTGTGCTCCACGATCCGGAAACAAGTCTTTCTAAGCGTCCACCACACCTTCCACCAGCCCACTTCCACTTTTACTTGACAACACTGGTACTTTTGCACACACCCTGAGTACGGAGAAAGAGAAGATGGCAAATATCCTGTTTAATATTGTGTATAATCACAACACCATAGTGCTGGGTTAAGTGATAGTTGTAGTAGAATTTACCATCAGTAAAGCAGGCGTCAGGTTCAATAAATTCTTCCAGTTCAAAGTTCACAGAATCTATTCCCTCCCCGCCTGGCAAACCGTCTATCGTACTCCCCTCAGAGGAGCTGACCTGGTCATCATCTTCCACAATCTGCGGATGAAGCAGAATAAAACCAGTGTTGGATAAGCAAACATAACAGAGCCATAAAGGGACTGACACACTGGAAACCTGTCTCTCTACACACTTGATGCACTCCATAGCTCTTCAAAATTAAGATATTTTCATACACAAAAACCAATACAATTCAGAGAGGCGTGATTAGTACATGGTGATTTTATGTCATGCATGATGATTTTTGGCATATTTTCTTATCTAGTGTCTGTTGTTTTGTTTAGATTAGGAGTAAGAAGCCCATTCTGACTTGTTTCTCCCATTAAATGTTTGCTAAGCCAAGAGGCGAACAAAATATTTTTTCAATGAAATAGGAAAATTATATATAAAGTACATTTCCTAAGGAATATAACAAACAAAACAACATGTAAGAGTGGCAACCTTTTGGTGTTGTACAGTAGCATGGTCATTCAGCCTGCTGTTATATGGCTTTCTACAGGGTGTGTCTCTTAATAGCTGGTAGATGAGAACAGCTTAAATGCCTTCCTGGAGAACGCAGGAGCACTGGCTATTCTGGGACCAGCTAATGCAGTACAGGCAATGATGTAAGCATGTTATGGAGATAGATTGTGAGTATTAAAGTGAATGTGTTGATGCTTTGTGCTTTGATGCATACATTCTGGTGCTGTCAAAGAGCTTCAGCTAAATTACGAGAAACCCGGTAAACATTTTAAAGTAAAATTGCCATTTTTAAATATCTATTGAACGCACGTCAGCAGAAAGTCTTTGTATGTATGTCCTGAAACCACATATCCTGGTTTGGTAATTGTATTTGATGTCATGATTCAAAGTCTATTTAAAATGTTGGCAAAACCCCAATTAACAAATAAAGTAAAAAAGCAAACCCTAGAATCAAGAAAAAAGGAGGATAAATTCTTCTGCAGATTTGTATTAATACAAATTTGAGACCAGAGAGTAAATAAAGTAATGTCAAAGAAAGATGTGTAGTATGTCAAAAATGTTACTGGATGATTAATGTAAATTATCTCCATAATGATTGCAACAAAGTCTTTTTTAACCGTTGGAGCATCCGTTAAGCAGCAAGTAGTAGCAACTCAAATGATTGCAAGCTCAAACCCATAAAATAGACAGTGTATTTCTTTTGCACTGCGATATTTCTTTCCATGCAAAGCACATAGCACTCTTAAAAGGAGGATTCGGCTTCCAAGCACTCAGGCTCAAATGGCACATAATGCAATCTACACACTGGTATTTTCCTGTCTATATGGCCTCTCCCCATTAAAGGGCCAAGGGATTTAGTATCTTCAGGGGAAACACCACATCATGTGCACGTACCTTATTGCCATGGACTTGGGGCAAAGTGCTTCAACGTGACTACTGTGATGGATCAAACTACAACCAATAGTGAAATACTCTGTCGTCCATTACACATCCTAAACATTATTTATATAGGCTTGGTGTAAGAAGTAACTTATTTTTGAACAATAAAGGCACCTTGAAATACCAATCGCACCAATCCACAAGAGCATCCTTACCACAGGGCAGCCTACTATATCAGACGAGAGACTGCTGAAGTCCTCCGTGTTGAGGTTTTCAAAGTCAGATTCTCCCAAAGCAATAGGAACAGTGACAGTCAGACTAGGATTGTGAATGAAAGACATAATGGAATCATCACTCTTGCTACTGACTATGTACTTGTCTCCATTTTTGTCCACTCCGGTCACATCCCCATTTCCATTCTTAGAAAAGTCTTTGATGGTATGATTGGGGACACCATTTGGCCCTAAAGGCTTGTGGAGCTCATCCAGGGATTTGTCTTGACCCTTCCTTTTCTTCTTTCTCCTGAGACAGGCACTATTGCAGCTGCTTCGAACCAGGGACTTGACAAAGGAAATGCCATTGTGAATCCTTCCAATAGCAACCTGCAAATTGTTCATGTCGCTGTCATCCTCCGTTGCTGCCAGGTTATCAGCACTGAATGAACTCAGCAGCAGAGCCAGAAACAGATTCAGCACCTAACAAATAATGACATAACTTCATGTAAGATTGGATTTCATGTTTTAGGCATTGTACTTTATGATAACAACAGAACTTGAGTATTTATAAAATAGTTGATTTTTAAGTTGGGCTCATTAATTGACCATAGGAGATGAAAATGTACCACAAGGTTTCCAATAACCAAGACCATCATGTAGACAGTGATGCACATGTGTGTCCCAGCCACCTCCATACAGTCCCACATGGTTTCTATCCACTCTCCACAAAGCACTCGGAACACAATGAGGAATGAATGGAAGAAGTCGTTCATGTGCCAACGGGGCAGAGTGCAGTCTTCAGAGATTTTACACACACAGTCCTTGTAGTATTTTCCAAACAGTTGCATGCCCACAACTGCAAAGATGAAGACGATAATGGCCAGCACCAGCGTCAGGTTGCCCAAAGCCCCCACTGAATTGCCAATTATTTTGATCAGTGTGTTAAGAGTGGGCCACGATTTAGCCAACTTGAATACTCTCAGCTGCAAAAAGAAAAGAAAGAAACAGTTTTTTGTATCTTTCAGCGAACAACTGCTACTGAACATTGACTTTGGCAACTATACATTATATTTATACTCACCAATCTAAATGATCTCAGAACAGACATGCCATTAACGTTTTCCAAGCCCAGCTCCATCAAGCTCAAACTGACAATGATTGAATCGAAAATATTCCATCTCTCCTGGAAGTAAAAGTATGGGTCCATAGCAATGATCTTGAAAACCATTTCTGCCGTGAAGATGCTAGTAAAAATCTTTATTAAAGCAAGAAGCAGAAATGCTGACCATTAATAAACATGAAACCCATTTCGCAAAAAAAAACATGTTTTGTACAATTCACACTCACCAAATTTCCCACATACAGCATATCGGCGAAACCACCAGTCATTGGATAATGTTCCATGGCCATAAACAATGTGTTGAGCACAATGCAGATGGTGATGGCAAGGTCCGTGAAGGGGTCCATCACAACTACTTTAACCTTTCCCTTGATCCTCAACCATCTCGGACAACACCCCCAGATGAGGAAAGTGTGGGCAAAATTGTACCAGCAAGGAGGACACTTCTGCCTCGACTCTTCAAGCTCTGATGCAAACAAGTAATGGTTAAACCCAAAATGTATCTGATGTCATCATTGTTATTTCTGATATCCAAGACAAAATCAAGATAGGACACTTATGCCATTGAATACAATGCTTACCTTCCACTGTGCTAGTTATGACACTAGCTGTACTGAGAGCTCTTTGTCTAGCCTCTGGGCCCTCGAGGAAGTCAATACATTCCTGGTCTGTTCCTCCACCGGCCTGTCTGTACTCTGTGTCAGTGGTGTCAGCCTGAGAATAGAAACAATTGTTACAGATGCAACTGTGTTAAGGAACTGTGTTAAAAAGCATATAAAGTGGCTGCAAAAATATTATAGAAATTAAACATTAAAAAAATGTCCAAGTTATGCTAGCCAATCATAGTGGATAGAGAAACAAAAGCGTATCAGTAGGAACACTGTAATTGTCATTCCTGACCACAGAAAATGGCATAGGCAGTTGAAAGTGAGTCTAGCATTCACAAAAGCTTTTGAGTCTAACAAGGCTATTGGGAAGCCTTGTGAAAAGTTACCCCTCCTTTTCATCCAATCAAGATTTTCGGCCACGGTTTCACAGATACCAATGCTCGCAGAGTGAAATTTTCCTTTTAGTAAGTAAAACAACAATTGCTTGAATGATCATGAACTGTGGTACTTTTGAATGATGTTCTACTGAAACAGCATCTTACACATGAGGGTATTTGATTCAGACAGTAAAGGGTAACAACAACAAAAAGATTGAGCTATGGGCTATAGTCTATAGGCAAATGAAATAGGGCAATCTGGGCTAGACAACCCTTTCTTACATTGTCTCCTGTGAAGGCCATATCTACCGTCACTTTGGGCAGAAGAAGCTCCACAGGTGACAGTGGGTGTGAATTCCCACCCACCAGAGAGACAACACCATTGCAGTCTACAGAGCTGTGCTTGATCCCATTTGGTGGAAGAAGGAGATGAGACAAGAAGCTGCACTGGCTCATATTGCTGCTGCGTCGATCACTAGTCCGGGGAAAAAACAAAGAGCCCCTTCGACTTAGGGTGTCCTCAAAAATGCTGTTCTCATCATCAGCAAATTCGTTTTCTGAGCTCACGTCCTGCGCTTGGCTTCGGAAACTGAAAATGCTGGTCCTACTATTCCGTCTGGATGAGAACATGGGTCCACGAAAACTCAGAAAGGACTAGAAGAGAAAGATATTCTTATCATCTTATCATAATAAGATCAACTCTGATCATAAAAAAGGAAAGATGACATCGCAATGACCACAATGTCAGAAGTGCAAATGAAAAAGCCTTATGATAATGAGAAGGTTGACGATGCTCTACATTATGCTTCGAGGACTTAAAGGAAACTGCAAAAATTAAAAATACATGTTGGTGATGGGTAAAGTAAGAATGGTAAGGGTCATGATGATGAAGAGATGAAAATGAATTTCATCATGATATTGATGATGATTTTGACGGTGATGACGATGATGATGATGATGATGATGATGATGATGATGATGATTGAAAAATCACCATGTTTGAAAAAAATGACTGAATTTTCAAAAAAAGGCAGCATTATGATGATGAAAATGACGATGCCAAAAGTGATGATGGGAAAAAATATGTCATTGTGAAAGCAGTAAATGGATCGTTGCATTGGGCTCACATACATGAGCATGAAAGTAATCACAAATGTATTAGAAACTAAAAGAAGATCGGTAAAGGTTGACAACATACTGTAAGTAACACATTCTTAATATTGTAAAAATCCCACACTTGGTATGACATTAGAATTGCTCACAACTATCTGCGGCTGTAATGAAAGTTTGGCAATCTCATTATCAATCCATTAGCTTGTACTGCCTGTCATTCATTTTGAGCTCTGCAAAGAGCCTGACAAAAGCCAGCAAATCTCCCTATTGACAAAGTTAGACATATCTGCCATTTAATTAGATTTTCTTCTTTTATAGCAGACTGGCGTCTTATCACTTCTGATGAATATTCTTTCCAAATATTGTGACCACTGGAGCACTGCAATTTTCTGAAAGGCTCTGTTAGTGAGTCAGTATTTCATACTGAAATAAACATGTTTTTGTTATTGAATAGAACTATTCATGCCACTGTAATTTGGTAGGCCTGAAAAATATGAAACATTTCTGACATATCTTGAATTTGTATTATTATTGATTAATGCAGAATAACCGCAATGATGATACATGTAGAAATAAAATTAATGGAAAGAACAATGCATTAATCGGGCTTTAGGGTTCAGAAAGGACATAATGACTTGAAAGCGGGTCAACATTTCACAACACATACTGTAGGTAGTAGAATATCACTGTTTTCAAAGACAATCTTACTGGCAGATCATACTGAACCTGATGTGTGGGTGAGCATTTCATGTCATAGTTGAGCAGGTTTGCATCCACAGAGAAGTGGCAGCAAGTTTTCTTAATACTGTCCTGTGACTCGGATTTAGAGACCTTCTTGTCATCCCCTTTTACCTCCTCCTGCCTTTTTTTCCTTCTGTTGCGTCTCTCTTTGGCGCTTTTGGAGCTTAGCTTAGAGTTGTCAGAAGAGCTCTCCGGGCCACTAGGTTTATCACTGGCCTCACCACTCTCTGCAGCCGCTGCAGTTGCTGCTGCCTAGAAAAGAAAAGTGAGGACATTTTGGATAAACACATGGAATAGATCTTTCAGACTGATGTTGTTCAGTTATTAATGACAATGTGTCATAAAAAGTGTTCAACTGCATGTAAAAGTTTGCCATTGTAAGTGAGAACTGTGGTGGAAACTTCTGAAGCAATGGAGAAGAAACTCACAGAGCAGGAACTTGATGGCAAAACACTGTTGGGTTTATTCGGAGTTACGGCCGGAGAATTGACAAGACATTTACTGCAGACACGAGTTGCCACAGTGGTTGCCTAACCAATTCTGATGATCTCAGGGATAGGAAGAGTTTGAACTAGTTCCGAATGGGTAATCAACATTCTCAGAGCAGCAGACTAAACAATCTAGGACAATACGTCTAACTTAAACTGTCATCTAGGTCACAATAAACAATAAAGCCAATCTTAGGTCAGCATGAGCTTGTACCCACTGTGGGAACTATAAGGCTTCGGAAGCCCAGGCTGCCCCTCCTAAATGAAGATAATAGCACCTGCAAGGCTGTTAGCCTATGCCAGAGGAGGACAGAGAGGAAGGACACAACAGGCTAACTTGAAAACAAGCAGTACACAAGCAGCTGTGAGGAGACCAATGGTCACGTGTGTGAAGAGGTCACAGGCTTGAGCGAAAGGTTACTAGCTTACACAAAATATTCACTAACAAGAACCAAACATATTCACAGAAATGCACTATCTATACTAACTATACTATAAAGGGTTGCAGCTTTTTTTCACGTAAACATCGAAGAGAAGACTCATAACCAATACCAGTAAATGTTAACCACAATAGAAACATGGGCTATAAAACAACTTTGACCCCTCAGCGGTTTTTCGTAAAAACAATGAAATATCTAGTGATAAAAGTGAGATGCATTCCTGAAATCAGTCTTTTGACATTAATATTTGGGATATTCAATTTCCCTTACCTGAGCATCCTCTTGCTGCCGTTTCAGCTGCTCTATCATGGCCTGAAACTCTTCCTCCTTCTCCTTTGCCTCCTTCATGGTGGCTTGGCTCTGCTCCTCGTAGGCCATAGCTACTACAGCCAAGATCAGGTTGATCAGATAAAAGGAACCGAGGAAAATCACCAGCACAAAAAAAATCATATAGGGCTTCCCGGCTGCTCGCAACGTCTGGAAGAAAAAATAAACAATGTTGTGGTACACTCATATAATATTGTTATTATAATTAATTTACCTTATCTTGAATTTCTTAATTCAACATGTTGCTGCTCTCTGCTATATGCCGTCAGTTTTCATATGATTATCAATATGATGTTTTGTGGATAGGTCCAAGCAGCAGATGTTATGTAAATGCCTCTATCCCTCGTACTTGTCTGACCAATATCATTTGAAATAATTAAAATGATCATAAAAACATAACTTTAACCACATTCTCAAGAGTAACAGACCTGATTTGTGTTGATAAATTATACAAATTAGGTTGGATACTCTGTAAAACGTGCTAAAGTGAAGCCAAAGGATTAAAAAAGACAAAATAAGTCTTCCATATTATGACCAAGAGAAACTGCCATAAAAAAGCTTTTTGAAAGTACCATGCTGGTCATGTCAATCAATTACACATAGTGCAGTGTTGTATTACTGTTTGCTTTACTTGCTGATACTACAATGTTAAGCCCATTCAGTGGATACCTGTTTACCTTCAGTCCCATTGAAGTTTTGTTTGCCTGAGTCACAGTAGGCTCATCTTTGTTCCTTCTGACCAAGATGCACCTGCACTATTGACTATTATGTAATGTGAGAATACTTTGTCTTTTTACAGAGCCATCCCACAGCAAGCATTGTCATTTTTTTTTGTATTTGAAGAGGCATTTGGTAAAAATACAGCATCCTCCAACACACAAACATATCAACAACCTGCCACCAAACCAGCCGTGTGTTACTCATAGTTACTGAGCAACCAAAGGACCAAGGGAAACCATATTGGCATTTAAGATAATGTAATTACCTTCATACAGAGCTACAACACAGGACAATCTAGGTTACATTAGAAGTTAACCTGCATGTTGTCATTGACTTTAAGTGATTCAACGCAGCTGTTAAACATTTTTTTGTTTAATATATACTTTTGTCCACTAAAAGTATTGGATGGGCACCTCTTAACAAATATAAACTGACCTTTCTTTGACATTTGCCTTGGCCAAATTCTACACGGTTATCTTTATACAAGCTGCGGCGATTGGGCCAAAATATAATGTATGTGGACACAGTATCTACATTTTTTCTGCAGATGACACGCAGCCTTATTTATCCAAATCAAATATTGAATTATCCTGCAATAACCTTTTATAAATCTGGAGGGGTCAGTTTTTGACTGTCTGAAGAACTAACAAACATATATGTAAATTCATAAGCGATTCTGAGGTGATTCTGGAGAAAGATTGTTCACATTTCAACTCAATTCCTTTACAAATTATCCCCTCATATCTGCACTTCTTCAGAACTTTTGCTCAGACTGCCTTATCTTTATACATCCATTGCACTTCCCTTCACCCGGCTGGAATAATGATGTGGGACTACTGAGTCGCTCTGTTTGTTTCCTATTGTCAGAGCCAGGGTTGTGGATGAACACCAGAATGAACACCAGATTGTTTTTCAGTGTATAAACAGAAAGGACAGCTAAACCAAGAGAAGATGTTTACTGAATTTGACTAAATGTTTTGAAGTGAAAATCATAGATACATGCATGATTTATGTATTATAAATAATCCAGTTGTTATTTTTTAAAGGGCCTACCTGCTGGTAAAGATTCTCCCAGTAATCCTGCGTCATCAGTCTAAACAGGGAGAGAAAGGCCCAGCCAAAGGAGTCAAAACTGGTGTAATTATAGTCTGGATTTCTTCCTGCTTTTTCACATCGGAACCCCTCTGGACAATGCCTGCAATAAAAGAAAGAGTCCATTAAGCTTTGAAGGAATGCACAAACAGATGCATCAAACTGTACAGAGCTATTTTGTTTGGGTATAAACTTACCCAGCTTCAATGCTTAATCCACAAAGCAATGGATCTCGTTTGCCTGGAAGGAAATAGTAAAAACCTGATGGGGAAAGAAGAAGATCACACTTTTTGGGGAGAATTGGTTAGAAAGCAGCCCAAATGGAGTAATATATTGTTTTAATGAGTACACCTCTGCAATCTGCAATTAATAATCTTAGTGTTTTTTTTGTCAACATTGAGGTGTCAGTTAGAGTCTATGGCCTATTCTGAGGCTGTAAATTGGTGGCATTATTCGCAATGGCCCTCTTTGATGTTTTCATTGAGTGAGACTAAATATTACTTATCTTGTTAATGATGTCTTATACTGTAAAACAACAACATTAAATATGGCCTCATAAGGAACAATGCACAGTATCCTGACACTATGTCAAGACAAACCCATATGAAAAGCCACACATACTGTAATTTGAAGTGGGGCTTCAAATTACAGTATGTGTGGCTTCTCATATATGTTGTATGTAATTGCATATATTGAAAACGTGTAGCTAAATAGGTGTTGACTATTGAAACAAGTGGTAATTTTTGTATAAACACTGATTTATACTTTACATGAAGTGAAGTACTCACGTTTATCTTGCAGGTAGTCTGACAAGTTGAGAGTGCCATATTCCGTTTCAACGAAACTGACGTTATTTTGTGACGTAGTGGTATAATTCCGGACACACTTATTTTTTAAATTGCCCATAAACAGTTGGAGTCCTATCAGGGCGAAGACGCTCAAGCAGAAGACGGTCAGGATCATCACATCTGCAAGCTTCTTCACTGACTGGAACAATGCACCAACAATGGTTTTCAGGCCTGCCAGATACAGTATCACTTGTTATTTTAGGTCGTCAATTAAAAAGCACTGTGAAAATTAGAAGCAGGCATGTGCAAACAAAGAGGGATCTCTCATGTCAAAACCTAGCACCTAATCTGTTGTCTAGGAGATAAAGGTTTGTTATGCTAGTAGCAGCTAATGTAGGCTCAAACCAAATCCCAGACAGATACCCATTAAACTCCCTTCTTGTAAATTCCACACCCAATCCTTTTAAATGTATTTTCCAAGGATGGTCATCAGCTCCAATGCTGATCCATTAACATGAGGTAGTTTCTGTAGTCACAAAAGGCTTTTCAATTTTCTTTTCACATTTCTTGTAGTACTCTGTAAATTCGGTTCATATTAAAGTATACATATATTCTTCCCTTTGCTTCTACTATCATTTAAGCATCATCTATAATGAGATAAAGATCATTAATTGCATATATATAGTATGTTTAAATAGCAAACACTATAAATAATTAAGCAGCTCCTTTTGAATTCATTTTCTCCTACTATGGTTTCTCATGCAGTGTTTATGCATCAAGACTCAATGTGGCAATCAGAGGATCATGCATGTTAGTGATAATGTGCATGCAACAATCAGGGGAAACACTCACACATATAACATGACATCATGTGCTAACCACAAGCAAAGAGGAGCAAATGGCTGTCAATCAATAATGCAAGAAACATAGGAAGCAGCTTGTTCATAAAACATAAGTAAATGGCACAGATCTCATAGAGTAACCATAAGATCTACATCCACACTAGATCTTTAGGTGGGAAAACACACAGGAACATTAAATATTTCATTTTGCTGCTTAAGATTCCTGACTTAAGTGGTAAGTTACACTGAGAATGAGAATCAAACAGCTGAGTCTAGAAAGTGATCAACCAGAGATCTGAAGCATTTTATCTTGCTCTCCCATGGGATAACTGAAATAGTTTTTAGGATTGTGGATGTTCAGATTGCTTAAACAATTCTGTGAAAAGGAGGTGGTCTCAGGGAGCATCCGGCATAAACATGTCATAAGAGTAGCAGGAGAGGAGGTTATTGGAGGATAGCTGGAGAAAATCATGCAAGAAGCTAATTTAAATGCACTTGCTCCTACCGCTTACCTGGGATTACTGAAATAGCTTTGAATGCTCTCAGCACTCTGAATGTGCGAAGAGCTGAAAAGTTGCCTAGGGGTACAAACTCTGTTACATACCTGCAGAGAAACATACAATTACTATGGAACATTGACTGAAACAACAACACATACAGTATAACATTGAAGCCTACAATGCTAAATACACTACATGATTAGATTTAAATACATGATGAGGTGAAGCAGTCAAACAGTATAAACTGTGGCTATACTGAGGCATGCACAATAGTGAAGGTATAATGATAATGAGGTCACGGTGATGATGAATAAAGGGAAAGCCTGATGATATTCTATATTGTTTATCATTGTCAACTAATCACAGAAAAAGTCCAAAACGAACAATGTCTTTAGTGCCTCCCCTGTTCTACTAACACATAAATGAGCCACATTGTTGCAATCTGGAATACTCCATGACCATGCTGACCTTAATAATGCACCCGACATGTATTATTTCACTTTTGTAAATAGTGCAAGAGACAGGGTAGTACAATCTGAAGATATTAAAATATTGCTATAGTTTGCGTTTTGTTGGCCATATAAAAATATTGAATAAAACTATTTTTCCCTTTAAGACACAACATTTTTTTTTTAGGAACCAGTTAAACATAAAACTACTCACGCCAAGACAATGACACTAAAATCCAGCCAGTTCCAGGGATCTCTTAGAAACGTGAACTTCCCAATACAGAACCCTCGGGCTAAAATTTTAATGAGGGATTCAAGTGTATAGATTGCAGTAAATGTGTATCTGTTGAAACAAAATGTGGTTGTTAATGTAAACTGCATTTTCATATTTATATACACCAGTATTTGATTCAAATAGTAGTTAATTGGGAACTTACTCTACAGGCTTTGCCCAGTCAAGCGGTCCATTTAGTGTCATAAATGCACAGTTGGCGAGGATAGTGCACATAATCACCATACTAAACAACTTGCGGGCATGTTGTCAAGGAAATTACTTATTTTATTGGGAAATTAACACATTTTCTCATCATAATCTCATGCAAGGCGCAAATGGTTCAGGGATATAGCTTATTAACCACAGACTAGTGAGGGCTCAACATAAAAATCATTTGTCTAGAATTACATCTTGATGAAAGGATATGAATGTACCAAAATCCAAATTGATATTCTTCTTATGAGGTTGAAGGGACTCAGGAGGTACAAGGCAGGATCGGCGTTGAAGCGGAAGAGGACATTTCCTTTGTTTAACACTATGAAAGACTGACAGGAAAAGAAAAGTATGTATTAAAAAAACAATAATGACTTAAGGTTGGTATCATCATATGGTTACTTACAAGTACAACAACACTGAATGCAATGATAGATTTAAGAATCCTATTTTTTGGGTAACTATCTTTCAAAGTATTAAACCAACAAGAAAACTCCACATGTTGACACAATTAATACAAAATTGAAACGAGTGTCCTTAGGTTTAACTTTGAAATTAAGCCAACCTACTTTCTGATTAGTGTAGTATGGATCCAGGTCCTCCAGCGGTGTCGACACCATGCCTTTAGGAGTGTCCCCATACAAAAGAGGGAGTGATTTGCCCGCTTCCAGGTCACGGCTGGGCTTGAGCTCATTCTCATCATTGCGTTTTTTCTTCTCTTTCTTTGGTTTCTTGGCGTTCTCCTCTGTGATACGTTTCTCGATAACTTTGAGGGACTCAGGACTAAAGGGGCGGAAGCTGTCTGGACCTGGTGGTACAAGCAGCTGTGCCATCTTTTCATCCTGCGCCTTCAGAGAGAACAGCTAGCCTCCAGCATGAGAAAGGCCTAAGGGGTCTGGATAGAAAGGGAGATCTGATTAGAGCTCGACAACCAAGTAATATCTGATATGAAACGGTACATAATTGGAAACAAACAGTTTGAAGTATTTTTGGCATCACATTTCTATTGTCAGGTCAGAACTGCTTTAAATGGCGAGCACAGGAAAGTGTGTGTCTCTAATCCTTGTCCAGAAATCATCAGTTCAGGAAGTGGAAGGCTATAATGAGCCTAGAGATGGCTGACATACACATAAATTCCTGCCAGCTATGGTAAAATTAGATCTAATTATCTGCTCCTCAGTAGATAAAATTAAGATTTGACATGACAATGATCAATTCCAGGTGAGGTTCTTGCTCCTCTCCTTCATCGCTCAAATTGAAAAGAATCCACTTTTTCCCAGAGCACTGTGATAGAGAGGGGGGAGGAATAGATCCATCGTACTAATAGGCCTGACTGCTATGATGTGTTAGGCAGACCTATATGCAATATAAAATATGAATGCATTACAGACTGCAATGCATCTCTCTGTGCCCTGCCATGGACAGTTTTGTGTCCGATCTTAACGTAATAGTTAAATAGAATACTTCCAAACGTTGAGTCTGTGATGCAAAAAAATCAATCCCAAACACACAGGTCAATCAACCGCCCACAGCACTAGTTTGTACAGTATGTGTGATATAATTGCAACAACAACAGGAAGTCTACTGTAACTACTAAAAAAAATTCTGATTGACAGTATATGATTGTGCACATTTTTATCAGGTTTATTCCAAGACATATAGAACAGACACAGTTGGATATATTCACAAAAGATGAAACAGATAAGGAAAAGGATTGGAAAAGGAATTTGGTATTGAACAAGATAGGCATCTTTTGCGCAAATCATAACATATCAACACAATTAACACTGCCATTTTTTGTTGAAAGATACGTTTGCATTTATCACAGATAGATGTTAGTATTGGCATCAGTTATGCTGCCATCTTTGGATAGAAAGACCAAACTGCTAGGTTAAATGCAGTACAAAGGCCTTTGCAAGTTCAAACTGTTTGTGACACTTATATATAACTACTCTTATTATTTATATCATACATAACTTGTCATTGTGACCATCCACAATTTATCTTGTGGAATTACTTTTAAAATGTACTCATTGTCATTATGGACAAATGCCTAGACTTGGTTTCTGTTTTTTTATACACAAAATCACCTCTCCTGTATAGTAACGTTAAATGATATACATTATATAAAAACAAACACAAAGCAATAAAGAGCTGGACTTTGCTTCCTGGCATTTTACAGACCAAACAATTCTGAATCAAGTGCACTTAACCTTCCTCTGTTGATCTTAAAAAGACAACACACTGCTATATAACTATAACTAAGCATGTAAATATTAAGAGGAATACAATATAGTCTTGGTAAAATTAAATGAATGAAAAATAAGAAGACAAACTTCTTGTTACTTCTCATAAAATAAAGCTTGTTCTGATGTTCAACCAACAAGGTCAACCTGCATCGACTAACCTCTAGAGAGGTATGCATCCTTCTGTCAATCGGCTCCCAACTCATTACACACAATTGGCGATATGAGCTGCCACTTTGAAGCTTCAAATAGGCCCACTTCAATTTATCTGCAACTTGTCAGCATCTTGACCCTGTGGCGGCTATCCTAAAATGGATACATTAGATTCCCTCAACTCTCACTGGAACATAATGTCATCACATTGGTTTGGTGTTGCTATTCATCATACCTTAAACTCTGTCCTACTGATGAGCTTTAAGTGATGACTGACTTTGGCCCCGGATAGAATAGCTCAGCTTAAATATTGAATGTACATGATCCTTTAGAAAAAATTTACTTAATTGACCTCAAAATGCTTCATAACACTACACTCAGTAACACGACTGTAGGTGTCTGACAGGGATATCAAGGCGATATTTTTATTGCCATTACATTTACTTAAAAAGTTACTTAGGGCTGTACCGTTCCAAAACCTGAAAGTGCCTCTACCTTCAGACTTTTGACAGCATCTTTTAATTGATGATTGAAAGCAGAGTCTATACCAGCCCGTGAGCTACAAGCACGAGAAAACACAGACAAGCAGACCTTTACAAAGGTCAAAAAAGAGACCTACAGCCGATGTAATGCAATATTCCAGGGGACTTAAGTATTTTAGCATTTTCCAATAGCTTAGTCATAGTTACTGTTAGCTTGAATGTGGCTGGGGATTGGGGACCTAGGGTTAAATAATAGCTTCACATGTTCTCTTTTAAGACAAAACACACGTGTCAAAATGTCTATAGAATGACTGGTGATGTCATTTTCGATCCTCTGAATACTGGCTGTGTAAGGATCCTATTATTGCTGGACTGCAGTTGAATATTCTATCATAATACAATCTCTTTAATGTGTATATCACTATAATAGGACCATAACTTTGGAGTATATGCATTTTTTACACAAACAATCATGGTTGATTTTGAATCATAAACAAGGGATTGCTACATGGTCTCAACTTTTTCACAAGTTGTGTGGAAATGTGAGTGTCAATCTCTTTAGACAATTGTATGCTTATACACATTTCACTTGTTTTGGTCATCCTCAGCTGCTGTACTGCTGACCACCGGAACAAGCCTACAACTAAGCTGAGGAGCTGCAACAAATACTTGCAAGATTTGAGTGACTTAAAGAGCATTATGATGCCTAACCTGCAACATGCCTGTATACTGAGTGATCACAGTTCAGTATCTGTGGGATCCCAAGGGACCAACACACTCGCATATCTTAAGTGCTCACAACTAATGCTTGCTGTTATTTCTTACAGACTATCAGGCATTACATCTCGTTCCTTCAGGGCGTTGGCAAAATTGCTGATGATGGGGAGTCCTCTACATTTTTTGTTGGAATAAAATTACATTTTTTAGATACAGACAGGCTACAGTAAGTGTGTGTACGGTCTGGATAGCAAGAAAACAGGACAGTCCAATCTCTAATTGACAGGAATCTAATCTAATGATGTTGACAGTCATGCAAGCAGGAAGTCGTCTAAGATGGAGTGTGTGGGCTAATAGTTGCTGCCATACCCATTAACTTCTGTAACATATTGTAGCACACCATTTGCACTCGAGCTTTTGTCCATGAAGTAGAAGGGATCAATCACTGTTTGCCCCATAAAGGCCTTCAACACATCATAACATAATTTGATAGAACGTGATATGCCGAGGTTGCATCACATTGTCAATACTGAAACCTCCTAGACTTATCTTTAAATATTAAGACATTAAAACATGTTTTCTTAATTATTTTATAATTATTTTGTATGTATTTTTTTAATCCATGTGCTGCGTGTAAAAGATAGATAGATAGATAGATAGATAGATAGATAGATAGATAGATAGATAGATAGATAGATAGATAGATAGATAGATAGATAGATAGATAGATAGATAGATAGACAGACTTTTAGTATAGTTTAACCCCATCTGCAGACTTCCATAACTAATTTACAGCAATAAACTTTTCACAGTGTATTTACATGAAGAGAAACGCACTTTAAAACCACTGTTGAGATTATGTTAACTTACCATCAGTTTGCCATCCTCGATAGGTGAACAATAAAAACAGCGTGGAAAAGCTTCAAAGTAAAACAACGTTGTTTAAAATAAACCTCCCGTCCGTTCAAAGTAGTTCTCCTAGCGTTAATTTCCACTAAAACTCTGAGAGAGAGAAAGAGAGAGAGTCTGTTTTATACGCCCCTCCGTGCGGCAGTCAGAGTATATTGGACTGGTGCTTCCGGATGTTCCTGGGTACCAAGTGAGGCCAGAGCTGACTGAATGGTAATGGGATGATATTGTGGTGGACATTATCATGCGTAATTGTCAGGAATAGAGATGTGTGTAATACATCGGAAGCTTAAAGCAAAACCACACAACTATAATGCTGTAAAACATTCTGTGTGCATGTATGTGTGTGTGGAGGAGGGAGTCAGAAGTAGGAGTCTACAGTATTTAGGCAAGTATTAAATCATAAACCAAGTGTTTGAGTTATAACTCTTTTTCTTTTTTTGTTAGAGATGGATGGTTGACGTTACTATGAGTATGTTGCCACCTGGCGGACACATAAAGCATTGTCAGAACTTTGAATTGTTGTAACAGTATACCTGAAATATGATGCGAACCTATATGCAGTCTACTGTATATGTGGCCTAAACAATATACATGTTTACAATTAAAAAAATAAAAGCAGAAAGGAAATTCATATTCATAATTCCGTAAAAGATTATGTAAACTGGTACCATAAATTAAAACAACAAAAACAGAATCAGAAGCACACTTAAATAGCTGTAAATCTGTAATAAAGGATATGTAATGAGCACTTTTTATATCATTAGCCTGTAAACAGTGTGTGTAAACAGAGGTATCTTGCTTATTCTGTTATGTTCATGTTTGGAAAATAATTATAAAAATATATATATTTATATATTTTATTCCAGCACTTTCTCTGCCAAGTTAGGGTCACAAAAAGAACCTCGAAACTCAATTGATTTGATCTTCCAACAAAAATGTACCGCTCTCTACATTAAAGACTGTTTTTTCCCGTACGTTTTATTTAAAATTCCTCACTTATTCTTTAATTGTTTCCGTCACTGAACAAAGGGTTCTTTTCAACAGTCAGCTTCACAGTAAAATCCTTAAATCCTTTAATTCCCAATTTCCATGCTCGTGTCAATACGTATTTTGGCATCAAGTGTCAAAGTGCAAACCGTTTTTCAGCATTTCGTTGAATTAACACCTGTCTGCTGCAGGGTTGTAAGCCTTTGTCTCAAAAGTCAATATTAACCCAGCACTGATTTGCATTACATTGCAACATGCTCAAAGGTTTCACTCAGCCAGGGGTTAAATTATGAGTTGTGAGGAGGGGGTTTAGGTATAGTTGGGGTGGTTTTTGTACGTGGATGAGGGCCGAAATTTCTGAAAATATATGTTAAATAAGTAATAAAGTCTTACAATTGCCAGCTACCACTAAGAGGAAAGAGGAAGATTTAATTGTGTGTACTTGTACCTTATTATCTTAGAATCTGGCTGAAGCAAATATTTGAATACATTCGATGGAGGGGGGAAGTTAACCTTCGTAAATTACTGGGAAGTACCTAAATAAAATCATACGACTCCCCAAATAATTACACGAGTAGCCTATAGTAGTAGCAAATATTTGTTGTGTTGTTTCACAGTGAAATTATTGCATACACATAAACACATCGTTGTGTTTTCATTAATGGGGCTTTTATCTGTTTCCTAGATGATCACATATGTGTGTGTTTGAAGTGTGTGGCTGAGGCCCAATTTCACCCCCAAAGAGTCAATGTCCACCAGGGGCGCTGTAGACAAGATTTAAAACTTTCTTGGACGAGGTTAGTTAAGTACAATTGTCAGACTTTATTTTGTATTTTAACTACACCTCGGTCAGCCGCAAACAAATATGTGATAGTGACATACGGAGGAGACTTTGACAGAGAGTAATTAAACTACATCAGCGACCAACAGTTGCTCAAGATGACTCAGCAGGTAAGAGATGCTAGTGTTGACGGACACGAGCAACAGTTTGTTTATGTTGTCGGTGACCATGATTTACTGCTCTGCTCTTTGTTGAACTTTTCTAGCTCAACAATGAAGAAGGGACCACATTGATAACTTCTCAAAAGGCAGCCGGAGAGCCAAGAAGTTCAATGATATCTGCGTCTTTTAATTTCATCAATTCCATTATAGGATCTGGAATAATTGGTAAATACTCACCCCATAATTCAAGTAGCCTGTTTTGCCTAACAAAACCTAATAACGTAATTATATGCAATCGACTATATGGATTATAAAGTAGCTTTCACACTTTAAATACTGATACGATTCAATTAACTAGTTCAATAACATTTGTTTTCACACATTCGAGCCCTGCAGTGGTAAACCCACGTATCATATGACTGGCGCCCTGTTCAACCCCCCTCTTCTCCCCTTTAACTCTTTCATCCTCAAAAAAATCCTTAGTCACGATGCAGTATTGCAAAGAAACACACATGATCTGCATGACATGTTTGATTGTAACACTTTTTGTTTAAACTATTTGATTCAAGCTATTCAGCTGCAACCTGTCCATACATTACACTTTAATTGTTGTTTTTAACAGGTTTACCATATGCATTGAACCAGGCAGGGCTCCCCCTTGGCCTGCTGCTGCTGGTAGTTGTGGCATTTATCACAGGTGGATATATATTAAATTGCTCTTGATAGAGACATACATTTATCAAATGAGCATACTACTTCTAACATTATGCTCGCATTTCATGGCAGACTATTCAATCATCTTGCTGATTAAAGGAGGCAACCTGTCAGGGACAAACAGTTATCAGTCACTAGTGCAAAGCACCTTTGGTTTCCCAGGATTTGTGATTTTATCTGGCCTGCAGTTCCTGTATCCTTTCATTGGTGAGTTGCTTGTAATTTTAAGTGGTCTATATTAAATGTATTATTTATTTATTATTTTTCTTTGGACTTTTGGTTCAGTTGAAATAATAATGCAAATATGAACAACAGAATGATGCTCCACATTTGTTACTTCCTCAGCAATGGTTAGCTACAACATCACAACTGGAGACACACTGACCAAAGTATTTCAGAGGATACCAGGAGGTATGCTGCATACATTTTATTCCAACTACTTTGAAGCATCTACAGTGAATTTGAAAACATCATGTCTATATTTGTATATGTTGTGTTTGCAGTTGGTCCAGATCACATACTTGCAGAGCGTCACTTTGCGATCTTGCTATCAACCATTGCTTTTACACTGCCTCTGTCGCTTTATCGAAACATTGAGAAACTGGGAAAGGTAAATCTGAGTATCACACAGCTGTCAGTGTCATGGAGTGATTACAGCTGCCTGTAAAATATTCATGTGTGTTACCAGGTGTCCTTCATGTCAATGGTTCTGACATTTACCATCCTCATCATTGTAATCATCAGAGCAGCTACCCTGGGACCCCAAATGTATGAATGAATATTCTGCAAATTGCTTAACCATAGTTATTTCTAATTGACATGTTGTGTGAGCCATGGGGTTATTTTTTTAATGAGTTCGAACATAATCATGTTTTAATGCGTTCTTTGATTACAAAATATGAATATCACTCTTTAGCCCCCCTACAGAGAATGCATGGTCATTTGCAAGGTGGAATGCAGTTCAGGCAGTTGGTGTGATGTCCTTTGGTGAGTTTGTCTGAGAATTACCCTTGAACAACCCATACATACAATTTAGGATTATAATCTTGTTCCCAGCTGTTTTAGAGATAAGAACTTTCCAATGTCTACAGCCAGCACCAAAGGCCTGACAAAGACCCTGATGAATCAAGTGAAACATCTAGCAGGCTAAAATGCATTTTTCTAAGGAATTGTTGGAGACTGAAACAGAGCTAAACAAACACGACACTATTGGATTTCTATTTATTAGAAGGTTGAAAACCTGATTCCAAGAAGACAATTGTTTGCTAACATGTTAGCCATAACAACTGAGAAGATTGTACAGCTGTTTCAGTTAGCTTGTTTCCGAGTTTTTCTGCACCCTAATGCAAATACATAGTTCAAAGGAGCTTTAATTGACAAAGCCGTCAACTTTAATGTATCATTTTGCCAAAACTGTGGTAATCAGCTATACTTTTTCAGTGTTTTTATTCTGTGTGTTAATGGTGTTCTGATGTTCTGCCTGTGTGTGTCTTTAGCCTTTATATGCCACCACAACAGCTTTCTTATCTACGGTTCTCTGGAGCAGCCCACGCTAGCTAACTGGTCCCGGATCACTCACATGTCTGTAGGCTCCGCACTAATAATCAGTGCTGCATTTGCTGTTGCTGGCTATACCACCTTTACCGGCTACACACAAGGTATCAATATATGATCAATAATAATTGTGATAATTACAAGCCAGTAATTTAATTTGAACATCACATCAAATGTACTTTTCAGCTCATTCCTCCACCTCTTTTCAGGAGACATATTTGAGAACTACTGCAGAAATGATAACCTGGCAACATTTGGTCGCTTCTGTTTTGGCTTCAGCATAATAACCACATTTCCACTGGAGTGTTTTGTTACACGAGAGGTAAGTGATACTTTCTCATATGGCAACCTTAGAATTTAACAGTTAAATGTTTACATATGTGAGGGAAAGTGGTATTCTGAGGGTTTGCGCCAACGACGTGGCTTTGTGACTAAGTCACTAAAAGAAAGGTATGACCAGCACACAATATCTGAGTGCTTAAAAGAACATCTGCTGAAAAGACATGTAACTAGGTGTTTCTCAACAGCAAAATAATTTATGAAATACATGACATTTGTTTACTTTAGAACCTTCTCTCTCTCTTGTTTGTCATTTCAGGTGTTATCCAATGCCATTTTCAGAAGGGATCTGTCCAAATTAGAACATGTGGCAATAACAGTGCTCATAGTTGGAGCCTGTGCATGTCTATCTTTGGCTTTTGACTGTCTGGGATTTGTTTTGGAGCTGAATGTAAGTGATATCAACTTCATCAGTCTGCACCAATCTTTGTTTCATGGATGAGTGTTTTTTTTTTTTTTTACATTAACAGTGTTCTCTTCTACCATCCAGGGTGTTCTGAGCGCCACGCCTCTGATCTTCATCATACCATCTGCGTGCTTCCTCAAACTTTCCCCTGGCCGCTGGTTCCAGGGGGAAAACTTGATACCCACCATCATGATAGCAATTGGCTTGTTTGTAATGATCACAGGTTTGACCATGACAGGCCTCTACCCTCAAACATGTTCACACGGCGTGGAAATGTTCTACTGTGCAGACGCAAATGTCTCTGTCACGGCACCACCTGTGTAAATCTACCTAATGTACCTAAAACATTTTGTTGATAAAAAATATATGTATCTTTATGTATTTGATCTGGAGTGCTTTTTCATGATTTGGGCACATTTTCCTTAATTCTACTCAAGGGAATAAAGCGGCATGCAATTTCATTTATTTGCTTATTTCATATTTTAGCAGTTTATCAGGATTTTGGATGGAGATGTTCAACATTCAAATAATGGGTGTAATGTTGAGATGTCCATATACTTTGGTCATATTTTATACTTGATCTGTTTAGTCTTTCACTTTTGAATTATAGTCTCTGTTTTGATGTTTATGATTCAGGATTTTTTGGTTCACTCAGAAGTAGAAGTGGTCGTTACCATATCCAGCCACACGATGTCACTGTGGACAAATAAAGCATACATTTGCAGGAAGTACAAAACAACAACGCTGATGTGTTTTCATGCATTTAATGTGAAAATAAAGACTTGTGTTGTTTTGGAAGTCACGGTTATGTTGGGTTGTTGATGTGTGTGTTATTGCCGATATGTCAACTTGGACACGATACTGTTATGCCAAACATCTGAATCCTGGAGTGAAGGTAAACTGGATCTGAGAGACGCCCCATATTTGCAGCTCAATATTGCGATGCAGGCTTTTGGATGTGCGGGGAAAAGTTGGCAGAGTGGTCTACGGTGGGAAAATGATTTAAACATGCCAGACTTTGTAATTTAAAAGGAGGGGGAAACACATTTTACTACACTGGAATGGTTTGCCTAAAAGGCGCAAAACACGGAACTTCAGAGCCGAATAATGGATAATTTTCCCCAGCAAAATCAGTTTGGAGCAGTCTACAACTAACTTTACCTTTTTGAAGACTGATGGAAGTTGACTACTGCCTCCAAAGCCAAGTATATTCATGGTAAGACATGCTTATTGGGCTGCATGTGTTGAATCGTTTGCAATCTTTCCAGTAGAAAATAAGTAAAAACGGACTGAAAAGCTGATGACCTCATGTGGGATTCGCCCATATTTTAGTATTTGCCAGTTTGCATCACTTGAAAGCAGAAGGTTAGACCAGCCTTTTTAACATATTATGTAAGCCTTTGCTAAAAAGATGAATTGTGCCTTTTGTTTGTGTTTGACTAGTCCGAGGGATTTCGTTAAACCAATGAGTTTAGTCATGGATGATCATGGATCCCAGTCCCATCCACGGAACTCTAGTCTAAGGTAAGTTGAAATGTCATTTGCCAGCTGTCATCTGTGTTTATTTCCTTCATAAAATCTAAGAGGATCATGAGTGTCCAGTAGGCTTTTTTACTTAACATTTTAGAAATATTATTCAGCATTTATCTTTAACTGAGAAAACCCTGAATGAAACTGACATTATTATTTGGAATATATAAGTATCAAAAAGATACATTTTGAATTATGTCATTATGCACAAATACCATCAAAATCCTCCCATGACTCCCTATGCTAATTGATAGCAGGCACCCAGCTGTTTTAAAATAGGAGTCTGTTCAAAGTGTGCATGTGTTTTCACCTAAATCATGCAAATTATAACTAACATTCCTTTAATGCAGTACATCTAGGGGAAGTCACAGTTTTTGCAGACGTTTCAACCTTTGAACTCTCCTCATTTCCTGCTCTCAGGGTTTTACTGAGAAATTGCCTTGACCACATGTAGAGGTCATGGGAAGTATTTAAGCAGGCAAACATTCTGCCTCTTCTGTCTCTGTGATGAGCCTGATTATTGCTCTCCTTGTGAAAATCATGCGTTCCTTGAGTTTGAAATTGATACTCTATAAAATACCGATAGGTCAACTACAATTGTCAGGGAAAATCACAGTAGAAGGGCGCTGTGCATTATGACATGATGGAAATCAGTTTTGGTTCGGGGAGATGATGTCAGCTGCTTATATGGAGTCATTAAAAAAAGGGGGAGTGAGTTTCCAGAGCTCTTTCACAGAGTCAACACTTTGGCACTCCTTTGGCATTTAGCTGAGTTTTTGAGATTTAAATTAGAGGTGGAATGGAGAATTTGACATATTATTTATAATCCAGTATTCCATGCTATGCAAAGTTTCCAGTCCTGCCTTGCTGTCGTTTCCCGTTCGTAAAAATAGCATTGAGACAATCTTATGCAGTTTACAAAGAAAAAAAGTTTCATGATGTGACCTATAATCATATTTCATAAGCATTGTGTAATCTGGGAGCACAGCCACACTCCCTGGCAGTAGAGAGCAGCAGACAACGTAAATCTTTCTGTGGTTTGACTGTTATTTGGAAAAGTAAACCGCACTCTGCTATAAGGTGGGGTGTGGGAGGGAGACGCACATGTTCTCTGTCTTATTTGAAGCTTCTCATATTTGGAGCCAATAAACTTGCTGCCTCAAATGCAGTCATATGTGACGATTTCATGTGACCCTGAATTCTATGCTACATGTTTTAATCCAAATACTGAATCTGCCAGAATCAGTAGGCTGGCTGATGAAGAGGGGGCGCCAGTGCATAAAATACATTTGTATTTACAATAAGATGGCCTTAACAACATCAGAGAGCTTTTTTTCTTTACTATGGTGATTGGAAAAGTAATAATTTCAATGCAAAAGTCAAAATATTCACTTAAATATAACCTGTGTATTTTATTATCATTAATATGTATATGAATAAATTCAACTCAAACTAAATGTGTGCTGCTTGGAGCTGGCCCTGCTAATTGGACACACCTTAAACCATGATTTCACATGGCTGGCTTTCCTTGGGGCAGAATGTGGAATTAGTTAAGGTATCGTGAATCCTCACAGCTGTTTCTCGATATGCAGGCAGCCCAAGGGCACAGCTGCTCACATGAGTCTACAGCTGAAAATGATGGCTGGCGGAACGTAGACACTTTAAGCAAGTGGGCATGGCGAGTTGAAACATAGTCACAGCTTTTTCTGTGTGATCAACTTTAAGGCTCCCCATCTGTCTATAAAAAAGACAAAATAGACAAAGCTCAAGGCTTCTGAGAACACTGACGCATAACACAGTGTTTTCCACTCAAAACAATCCCCAAGAGACAACAAGGCTTTCTTCATTCAGGAAAATGTATAATTTGGTCTACAGCATGCTGCCCTCAGAGAGCCCACTCAGATCTTCTGTACTCGAAAGGCAAGATAAAGGATGTCATTCAAAGACATCCCCCCACTAGATGTAATAAAGCAATAGGAAAATCAGCATTATTGCCCTGCAAGCTTGTCCTGGCAATGAGCTAGTGTGCCTTTTGTTTTATCTCTTGGATGCCTTCTGCCTCACAGGGCTAACAGACAGAATGGCTAACGTCCAGCGGACAGGGAATAATGGGCTGCCTTTGTTACCACTCTGAAGCCACAGCATTGACCATAAACACAAGTGAAACCTTCTCACTGGACAGTTATGAGCATAATGAAACACAGTTTGCTGGTTATTAACGCTTATTTTGCTTTTATCTCTAAAGTAGACATGATTATGTACTTGTATAATATTGATGTTGTGCACAGTGGTCTGTGTGAAGAGATTTGCTGCCTGACCTGGAGTCTTGGGCCCTCTTTGTTTCTGTTATGCGCTCGTCCAGGGCATAACAGTTGGATGCCTCCCACTCTCGGCCTGTGTAACATTCAGAATGACCTAGCATGAAGCAGTCCTTTGTGTGCTCTCAATAGAAACTTTTACTTATCTCCAATAACATTTAAACATTGTATGCGACAGAGGAACAAATAGATTTGATTTGCATGACCTCCATTATCAGTGTTTGTCTTGTGTACATGAGATATTAATCATAAAAGCCTAGCCAGTCATGAATGGCATTTCTTGAGTTTACTACCGGTGTGTTTAACAAACTGTCTAGCGCTTATTCAATTAATGACAAATAATAAATCCCAGTTTAAACCTATATTAAGATAACAATGGCCAGGTATAAAATGAAAATATAAAAACTGCACACCTTGAAATGGTTCTCAAGATGGCAGTATAACTATGGACATTTTTATTCTGTTGTATCCACCCAGATATTTGTGGGTATGGGTATGATAGCAGTAGTTTCTGTGGTGAATTTTGCATACTATCAGATTGGGAATGAACTGACATACTGAACATCATCATTTCCTGACACACTGCAGCAAGCTAATGGAACACGGCATGACACAAACAAACATCATCCAGCTGTTACAGTGAGGATATTCAGACTAGCATCAGTAAGTAAGCAGCAGAGCTACTTTTTATTAAAAATCCAGTCACTTTGTTTCTATTACAGCTGTTTTTCATTATGCCTCTGAGGGGCTGCTTTTTGTTCAAGTTGCAATTTAACGTCAGATTTAGATCATGCTATTTACAGGGGAACACAAGTACATATGTTAACAAGTTAATGTAGGCCACTCAGTTATTCTCAGTGTGAAAGTTGCAGTAAAGAAGCAAAAGTTTCTCTTCTGAATGTGACATTGAAATGTCGCTGTTGTGTCGTGCTTGCTTTGAGATTGCATGCGAGATAGGGTGTAACCCTGCTAACATCAAAATGAAATGAAATCGAGGTTATGTGCTGCACTGAACATTCTGTTTACACTATTAGCATTGCAATAGGATACTGAATGTTTATTGATGCAACATTACTGCATGCATTGTGACATTATAAACCTCAGTTCATGTGATGTGTGAGAGGGGGAAAGCATGCTACTGTGCCTTTTGAAAGATGCCCCACTGCAGACAACGCTGCATTGTTTCACATGAAAGGATGCAGTGTGATAGTTATAATCATGGCTCAAGGGGGAACTTTCTCTCCCAGCAAGTTATGGTGTTATTTCCTAAATGTTGATCTTAAACAACAACTGTTATTTGGTCAAGTCATCACAAGTTGTTTATTTTCTTTGAAGAAACATAGGTTTGTTTCAGCACAGTCTTAAAGGAAAAATATCTGATCTGCTCTGAGATAAGGTGGGGGTAATGTACCGTAGCAGACCCCAGTTCACTGAGCAGAATGACATCTGCTGTTTGGGGTCATTGTATGAGGAACTGAGAGATGATGTATAACAGGGGTGTCCATACTTTTTTCACAGAGGGTCACATACAGAAAAATATACGGAGAGCTGGGCCACTTATAGAGGTGAATATTGCCTCAAAAGTTAAGTTATAAGTTAGCAAAACAGATAAAATGTAGGTGAATAATGTGCGATACCTGAAAATGCTTTCAGAACAAATTAGGTTTTGTTTTTATCAACTAAGATTTGTGAGAAAATGTTTTAAATTTTAAATGACTGAATTTTTTTGAAAATTGGGCTCATTAATATATTTTAACATGTATTTGAAAAGTAAAATATAAGCCAAGCAAAAGTTTAATTTGTGGGCCATATTCCATTATACTTTTAGAATTTGCTGAGGGCCGATTCAAAATTGCCTGCGGGCCGCATTTGGCCCCCGGGCCGTAGTTTGGACACCCCTGTCGTATAATCTCAAATATCATTACTTAAATGGCTGTCAGACCTTCTAGTTTACCCTTAGTCTACTTCAGTCTGATGCACTGTACTACACGTAGTGCACAAGTGAGCACCATGGGAGTCATAATACTAAGTGAAAATGAAGCGGATCATGACCGACGGATATTACACGCTGCATAGAAAAGCTAATAATGTCACAAGGTGGGGCCTTACATATTTCAGTCAGAATTATACATGATGGTGTTCAGGATGCCCTGAGAGTTTGAGTGTTACCAGGCCTGTGCTGTGGGAAAATATTTGTTTTGTTTTTCCAACAATCATAAACGATACGCATAGGAAGTGGGAAGTTCTCATAGGGTCCATGTACTCTTTCCCCCCCTAATCTCCTTCCATCCTACACTGCTTAGGAAGTAATGGCCTTTCCAGACCCTCTGTAAAAAGCTTGTGTTTACTGTGAGTGACCTCTCACCAAATTACCAGCTGTGGCTCTGGCTCTGTGTTTTGTCTTTCCTCAGGGACTTCCCCCCCCCCCACCCCCCTTCCTCTTTCTATAAGACATGAGACTCCTTAACTCCACCCCGCTCCTTAACTCCTGCCGACTTCTACACACTTACGTCTCCATTCACCTTCTTATCATCTGATGATGTTTCTTTGGGGGGGAGTGTTTGTACATTTGGTTGCACATGCTTAGTTGAAAGTGTAAGGCTAGTGATAACGCACTGGCAATGACTTCTTATTTCACAATGGAAAGTCAGATTTATTGCTTCTGTACCAGGGGGTGTACAGACTTTGCTTTTTAAGTTTGAAAGCTTTTTAATTTGAATGTATTTTCAAGTGTTGATTCATTTTGCAATGACAACATCAGAAAATAACTTCGAAAGGCTGTTCATTCTCTGGCTGGTTTGGCTAAGTGCAAGGTGCTGACAGCTTCTTTTGACAGTTTACAATTGTACCCGGATGCTTCTTAGCGCAGTGTAGAATATTGTGCAAGTCACCCCTTCTCGTGTTTAGGTTTTACGTCAAAGCAGGTTTTACGATTATTCAATCAATACTTTTTTTGTGGGAGTTTTATAACAGAGGAAACATTCAACACAATACAACTGTTAGGATCCTGAGGGTTTTACATATAGCTACCGAATATGCTGTATTTAGTTTCACGCCTTGTTTGTCTTTAACGCTCTACTAACAACTGTTCTAGCATAATTTACAGATGAGTCAGTTCTGCAAAAGTAAGGTGTGTTTTTGAAAAGTTGCCAGTGTTTTTGTAATGAAAAGCAAACACTGGAAAAGTACCTGATTAAATTATAGAGTGGAGAGGATTCACAGTTCCTTCAGTAGTTCTCACTCCTCTTGATTTAGTATGATCACTTCTTCACCATCATGATTAGAAGTATCATTCATGATTAAAACACATCATGTACGTTTATTTCCTCTAGTCTTTGTCTTGGTTCCTGCGCTATTAAAGTGAACATATATGCTGCAGTGAGTTTCAGTGTTTCAGTGCATTGGCCCCACCCACAGGTTCATGTCTGCACAGGGAGGCAAAGCTGCTTACCTTTCCGCTCATGACTGCGGGGGGAGTGCCACTGTGAGCTTGAGCTTGCAGAGACACAGTCAGGGGGTAGACACAGATTTCTGATGTCACAGCTTGGGTGTGGCATTAAGGTGGGCCTTTTGATGTCATGATAATATAGTTCAGTCTGTCCAACTACTCATGGGACATACACAACAGGATGGGAATTATTTGAGCAGAGATAATCTCAGGCAAAGAGGTAAGCGCGTGGAATAAAATGTTGGCACTGTTAGAGGAAAAGCAGGTCTGTAACACCTGCTCTCCCAATTCCTGGATCTTTCTCATGTAATGCCTGTTGTGCTATCAGCAGTCCTGTCACTGACTTCTCAAGGTGTTGGATAGGACCTTGACATTTTTGTGTACTAAATGTTTTTATTCGGAGGTTAGCAGTCTATCTGTTGTGACTTGAAGTGGAGGGTGTGTTGGACATGTTTGAGCCTGTGTATCTGACTGTACTGCTAGTTTCTGGTAATGTGTTTTGGTCACCCGAGCATTACATTGTTGCTGTTGTTTCTTAAAATAATTTGGGTGTTGTCTGAAAGTGTGAATGAGCAGCAGAAGGGTTAACCAAATGTGTTTGTTTCTTTGTACATGAACCCACCATTTCCTAAGGGGCCATCCTTCTACCCAGCAGCTGCGAACATACCACAGTAGGCCTTTTTGCTAATCCTCCACCTTCTTAGAACCTCAAAAGAAAGTAACATTTTAACCAATGTTTGGGTCCAGTTTCATCTCCGAGCTGCTCCCACCTGCTCATTGCTGCATTCGATCCCGGATTTGCCTGAAGGGTTTTTAATTGATTTGGTTGGAAAAAATACCATGGAAATGACTGGCATTTTTCTTGGAAAAGTCATGCCGGCTGGAACAAAGTATAATGGAATGTGGGGAATTTGGATTTTCCTTTGTTCAGCTGCTTGACTGCTGCTGATATTAAGATTATTTTTTCATTTTTCTGTTACACTGTTACTTTATTACTCTAGTGCAGATCTGTATTTTTACCATTATTCAAACTTCCTCTCTGGTGCCTCTCTCTCTCATTCCATCTTTTCACACATACGGTAAGCACAAAAGTATTTTGAGTATTTTTACTCAAGGAGCAGCATCTGGATATTATACTAGTCTATCGCTTCTTTTATCACCACGAGGATTGTCAGTTTAAGTTCTACTTGAAAATAATCAAGCTCATTTTGATCTTTTTCCCCACTGTGTCAAGTAATCTTGCATATCCCTCTAAGGCATTTAACACATTCACATCAGAAATCAATTAATGGTTGCAGTTAAACCAAGCCAGTTCATCCAACAGCAAATCTAAAAAATATTTCATGGTACATATTGGTTTCAGGGTTCATTTGTTTACACTATTGAACCTCAGGAGATCGGTGTGTGATCAAACTAAACAAATGGCACAATGACAACAGGCCTATCATTTCTAGGTAGTGTGTGATCACCTCTCTAAAGCATCTCCTCTGGTTTTGAATGGGCTTATTTGTGAGTGTCAGACCGTCAGACCTCCCAGGGAAGTCCTGTGAATGAGGCTTCGGCGCATTCAAGCTTCAACACGTCTCCCCTTATTCAGCAACACATCCTGGGCTTCTGAAAAAGCACAGGCCTGGATGGCACAAACAAACTGGCCTGTGTGTCCGTGTCTGTCACCTGCTCGAGGTGTCTTGACAAAATCACTGATGACACTGTATAAACTATGCTGACCCTGACACTGAACCCGAGGCATGGCTAGTTAGCATTTCACCCATACAAATGTATTGAAATATCACATGGCATGTTTTTTCTTTTAAAAAGCACATGAGTCATGACGGCTGTATCATTTAAATCAATACGGCTCAGTTTTACAGCATTTGTGAAATGTGTGGAAAAAGAGAAGTTTAGTAACAGTGCTTCTAAACGATTATAATCCCATTGCCAAATAAACAGCCTGTGCCATGAAATCAGGACTTTGTACCCAGTACAGGCCACAGTGTGAATACCTGTTTTAGCTAGTCTCTCTGTTGTGCAGAGATTTCATGGTCATATTTAGTGGATTCACACACCTACCATGTGTAGTCTGTGAAGGAATATTCATCAAACACTCCTTTCCTATCTTCGCTATACCTTTCTAAGTGTTTTATATATATATATGTAAATGTGTATAGGGTTGAGAAGGGTCACACTTCAAAACCTCAACACAGAACCTCTGCTGATCCCGGATGTTGCCTATCGTACAATCACAGTGTTAGAGTAACATGCATACTGTTTATGCCATACCAAAAGTTTCCTCTACTGGGGACAATAAATAATGGCAGCAAACGTCATGGCAACATGGCATGAGTAAGTTACTTAGTATTAAACAAGGTTGATCTCACTGAAAGCAACATTCAGGTTGAACATAAAACAAAATTCACAGCATGCTATGAATGACACAAACAGATAGATATTACTGTAGATTTGCTCAAGGTGGTACAGGAAGAGTCTCATTCTGTACAAGCACTTACACACAATGAGAAATGTGCACGGCAATTTTTTTCAGAAACATATTTATCATGACTAAAAATTGTCAGCCATCAACAGAGTATAACTGCAATACTTTGGACTGCAATGATTTGCTAAAGGCCAAAACATGAATGATTTAAAATGGTAAAGAGACACTTGGCTATAACAGATTGTAATACGAGTAAAGTGGCTGCCTGTAAACAGAACTGTAGGAGTAATTATTGTTTTGTTCTTCAGGTTATCCAGGTGTGTTTTGACCAGAAGGGGACTCGGGAAATCCCTTTGTTGCACATTTGAGCTATTATTTTCTCAAACAAGAGACATACAGTCTTTACATGTGGCTGTATAGTTACTGCACACTGATTTAAAGGAAAGGATGGCAGGCAGATTGAGCTGTTTACTTTTCATTTCAGTCATCTGGATCTGTCAAATTGACAATCAAGTGCAGTGAGAATGGTCGATCAGGAGACCTTACCTTTTTATAATAATTGTATGTCTAATGTGTCTGCTTTCAGTTGCCTTGAACTTCAGTTGGTCTACAGCAACCCTTTAGAAAAATGTCTTACATTTGCTCTTTAGATGTTTGTCTGTCTTCACCAGCTGGTTGTGAGCTTTGTCTGCTGTCTGATCTGCAGTGGATTTATTTTGCCTTGTTTGCTAAAAGAGGCTGCCGTTAGAAACCAAGCTGATGAGAGGGGGCAAGACTAAACCATATAAATGTGTTGGTTTTACAAACAGAACAATGATACTTCTGTTTTATAAGTAGGTGGTAGTCTTGGTCGCTCTACCCAAGTCTTTCCCAATTATTTAATTGATGAATGGAGATTTAAGTTTATTTCATACCTTATACAAAGCAGATCTCAAACCTAAAAAAGGACACATCAAACAAAGTTGCTGTTGGCAATTTAACCTCTGTGCTAAGTAACTGCAAGAGGGACTTGCTAAATATTGTAACCATGGAAACAATACTACTTAAATTGCAAACCAATGCTGTTAGACTAAATGCTCAAGGTCAGCAAGCTTGATTATCAAATACACTACCGACACTTTTCTCCATGGTTGTGGATACAGAGAAATAACATACGTTTGCAAAAGATTGTCAGTTCACCTTAACATATATTCTGGCCTCAATTTGAACATACTGTACATCATGTGATGCTTCCTGCTACAGAAGTGTCCAGGCTACAAAATAAACATCCCCTAAGTCTTTCTAACATTTTCTAAGTTGTATTGGTGTAACCTGATTTAGTACATCAGTAATAGCTCTTTAAGGGATCTGCAAACACACTAATGGGTTACATATCAGATTTTGGAATAGCTGGCATAACCAAATCCAGGGGTCCCCTGGAGAGAGGTCTGCAGTTGGACCATGAACAAAGGTGTTACTTTCAAAAACACAGTTTCAGAGTCAACAAAATGAGTATTCAGGATTTCATTTGGGTTTGTTCATTATTGTCAGTGCAAGATTTTATGATGTTATCATCCTTGCTACTGGAGCTGTTTGCTTAAAGATGAACAGATAAACAGTCTGTGTTCTGTCCTGTGTTTTTTTCCGTTGTTGCTGCTTCAGGTCCTAGTTTTCTCAAGTGATTGTACTGCCTGTGTGTTTGTCTGACCTATGGTCGAGGGAAGCAGTAGTGATTCCTCAGAAACACCATTGGATTTAAAATCTTGACAAGTACATGGTTCAACAAAGGCAGACACTAAAGCATGACAAAAATAATTCCGACATTGTGGCTGTGTCTGAAATTGTGAAACTTGTACAACATTAACGAGAAAGCCATGTGATGTATTGTCAGTTGCTAGAAAACAACACTGGTCATATCAGGACATGAACAGTGTGATGGAGGATGTTAGTGATAGTAACTTGTTCATTATTTTTTACATTGATTTGTGGCACATTGTGTTATACTGTAGTTAGCGATTTCAAAAACATCTTCAACTTGCAATAGCATGCTAAGATATTAGCTGGTATTGTTGGTGCAGCCAATTGCAACACTTTCAATCTCCACAAAATTCAGAAGAGGTTTGTGTTGACTTTTCCTTTTGAAAGTGTAGTCTGTATTGTAATCCTAGTACCGTCACTCAATAGATGTTTAACAGCAGTAACCACTGAATGATCAAATGTGTGGGCCTGTGTTTTCATATACATGTATGGCATAGCCTTAGTATTTAAGGACATCAGCCCCCATAGCAAGACTAGTAATCCTTTGCTAGACGTGCCTCAGTGGAGCCTGTGACCTTGCATTGCTCGGATTCCTCTGTTTGAATAAGCAGTGCCCCCACCAGAGACATTACAGGCTATAATTCAAGGCATTGGGTCTGCAAATGACTGTTTTATCTATGTGCAGATTGAATGAGGTGACACTTGAATGTCTCTAAGGTTATTGATTCCTTGACCCACTGAACAACTTGATAACATTGCAGTACCACAGTGTTACTTTATGTATTGGTATGTTTCACACAATACAATCCATAGCTTTTCATTTAAAGCGAATAATAACGCCAAACATCATGCATTACGTGTTAAAACCATGGACTGAATATAATAAATGAACATTTGTTTGTCATGTTGGCCATTACCATCTTTGTTTTTTAGAAAATAAAGTGGTACGCAAGGTTGAAGAATAGTACAATCTAATGCAAATAAAAAATTCAGGCAACAAAAATGTGGAGCATACATTACAAAATGTAACACTGTAATGAAGTTCAGACAGCAAATGAGACTATAACGTTATTAGGAAAAACATTTTTTGAGGTAACAAGTTAATTAAGAAGGAAGTGTAAGACTCTTCCGCATTGGCTTTATTTACTTTACATTAATTGCCATGGAGGTAAAAACCATATTATAATGACCTGGTTTAAGTCACATTTTTTCACAATTTTTTTGTTTACAGACAGCAGGTTTTCATTGTTCACAACCTCTAGGGGAGCATTAGAAGAATGGTGTAATTATCTGAAATACGTCATAGAATTACTATGTATGACTCTCTAACAGATGGCCAGCTGACAGAAAACCTTGGGAAGAATGAATTAGTTGTACAGTATATGAAATATATTGGCCTGGGCCTTACTGGGTCAGTCTGTATCTCTCACATGACTGCTCTCTCCTACACTGTGTTGACACCTTTTCCGTAACGTTAAACAAAGACAAACACTAAAAAAAACATGCCCTTCAAAACTGAAATGTGTTCCTAGCACACCAAGTGATGTCCGCTAGTGAATTTGGTGTTGCCCCTCTTTACAGAACAACACACACTACACTTTAAATGTAATTAAACCACAACATTCACTATAAAACACAGTTACAGAAACTGTGGTCTCCATCTTGTGTCTTATTATCTCTCACATGTCTGTCCATTCACAGCCATTTCTTCAGGCTCAATGAGTAAATCTGTCCACTTGGTTGTCTTGTGACTTGTTTGCAAAGTGGACTTGAGCTCTTTTATGTAATAGCCTCACTGCTTTTTAAAACCTGAGGAAGAAAGGATTCCTTTCATGCTGTCTGCTGCACTTTGATTTTCAATCAGATTATTGTGTAGGATAGCAGAAACTGTTTTAATGACTTAAAAAAATACACACACATGCACATTAAGTGGAGAACCATTCGTAGTCACCTGTAAAGTAATAACATGTGTGTCCTGTGTTAAAGCAAAGCAGACTTTTCACAATCGCTAAAGCAACTCTGAAAATAATTTATCTTTTTTAATTACAGGGTGTCGACCAAGAGCAGAGCACCATCCCCGCCAGGACTAAAGAAGCTGGATTCCCCAGGTTACTCCCAGTGGTACCCAGGAAACCTTCATTTAGCCATGGACCAGAAGGAGAACCTCATTGATAAAGATCTCTCTCTGGTCGTGGTTCTGCCTGACGGAGTGGAAGAAATGACCACGGTCCATGGAAGGTATAGTTTGACCACTGCAATGCAATTTGAGCAGGATCATTGTGTTTTAGCTCATACTGAACATTGTAATTCTACATTTAAACAGTAGATTATGATGTCACTTTCAGTCATTACAAACAGTTCCAGTCAGACTGAGTCAGATAGGTGGAGTAATGCAGAGGTTAAAGTTCATATTTGTACTTGGCAATTTGTACAAATGTTATTTCTATTCTCTCAACAAATGATACAAGCTAGGATTAAAGAGCTTTTGCATCTCAAACTCAAAAGATTATCTCATGATTACATGCTATGTCGCAATAAGGACACAGATAATAGTCTTGAAATCATCAGCTAGGTCCGCACCAACTATAGACTTACATGTGTCAACACATCTCTGTGTCAAGCTGTCCTTCAATTAGTCTACTCATTCACACAGCTCATACTTTCCATTAACAGAGTATACTTTAGATATCATTATCTCTCTCACAATGCACACAGTTTACAAACAATCTCTCCCGGGTGTTTTTTGCACCTTGGCCTCTTGAGAAACAACTAACACCAAACCAATATGAAAGGATTAAGCACATAATTATTTTCTTTCTCTAAACCCTTTCTAAGTGCCTACACAACAGAGTTAAGGCTTTATTTGGAGGGTAATGGCATTATACTGATAAACTGTTATCAGTGTTGCAAAAGCCCCATGTGACTTTCTTGCTACTGTAATTTACTGTAACTTACTGCTTTTTATTGTTTCCACACGAGTCAATTAATTTACTAAAACTGTCAAATAGACATATTTTTCCTTTGTTTTCAAAATTGCTTTCATCATAATGTTTTATTTTGCATGTGTCACTGGCACTTTACCAGATTTCATTGCAAGTGTCCCCTCATGCTGTACAAATTATTGGTTTCTGTTTTGTCGTGTCCTTCATGTCTTTCAGCAAACCTATAATGGATCTCTTGGTGACACTTTGTGCAAAGTACCACCTGAACCCATCAAGCCACACCCTAGAACTGGTCACTGCCAAGAAGAACAACAGCAAACTCAAGCCAAATGCTCTCGTAGGAACTTTGGATGCAGAGAAGATCATACTTAAGCCTAAAGGGGCGGATAAAAACAAGAAGACAGGTCCCCAGATGCCTGAGGTACACTCAACGCATGACACAATTCATTATTTGCATGTTGAGTTAGCTTTTATCAAATAAGGTGGTATCTTTTGTATTCTTTAGGCAACTGTTCGGATGGTGATAAACTACAAAAAGACCCAGAAGACTATATTACGAGTCAGTCCTCGAGTTCCCCTTTCTGATCACTTACCCGCAATCTGTGAGAAATGTGAATTTGACATAGAGACTACAGTTCTGTTGAGAGATGTCGAATCACTGGCCCCTTTGGACTTGTCCAACTCTCTTAATGATTATGCAATAAGGGAGGTTTATGCAAGAGATATGCACGGTAAGTACTTATTTTTGCTTTGCTTCGTATGGCACAAGATTTTATCATACTAATAATTTACTTCATCAGCTCACTTTGCATGTTATGTTGTTTATATCGCTTGTTCTGAGATAAATTGTATGCTTGATGGATCTGCAGGACAATCTGCTTCTCCTGTGTTTCCAGCCTCACCCGTGCATGCAGGTATTTGTTTGTAAACTGTTTGACTGTTTTATCAGAGCAGTCATCATTCTCACCAATGTTATCTCTCAACTGTTTTTTGCAGGAGCAGTCATGCCGGGCAAAGATAAAAATCAAAAAGAGAAAGAAAATAAAGGCCTCTTTAGCAAATTTAGAAAAAGCAAGAAAAAATCTGACCAGGTAATGCAGCTTCTTCTTTTATGTACTGATTATGCAAATATACAGCTGTATCAGAGAGTTACTCAAAATGTTCAGAGGGAGGTTTGTTTACTTTGGCTTGCCATTGGTTGACGTGCTCAATGTTGTTTGGGAACAGGCCTCTTATCATATTCTGATTGGATGTTTGTTCTTTAAAGGCAACGACAGCCAGTGCCCCAGCTTCTCCTGTGCTTGTGATCAAGCCTCGACCTCTCAGCATGGCCTTACCTAGCTCCAATTCGTCCTTGTTTAGCTCCCCTACACTACCCTCCGATGTGCCAAAGAAGAGACGTGCCCCCCAACCCCCAATTGTGGTGTCTCAGAGCTGCCCGTCCGATTTCAGCATTCGCCGAAGACTCAACTCTGAACCTTATGCCCAGGTGGACGGTGACCAAGTGAGTGAATATTTAGAAATGTCAGCATAGCCCTGAACAATTATGTTAATGAGAGCCATTTGGTACATTGGTTGTAATATTTAAATCTTGTTGTGTACCATAGATGTGTGGCTTGAGTCGGGGCTCCTCGGCAGAGTCGTCGCTTAAGAGAACCAAACGCAAAGCTCCTCCGCCCCCCACGTCCCCAAGCACCGTTCTAGAAAAACTTCCTCTGGATGAAAATTTGCAAGGTTCGTTTTTTTTTTTTAATGTGTGTACATTTTTTATTGTTTCATCACTGAGTTGAATATTGCCAGTCCTGTTCATCCATGATTTGTCATGTGTACTTTGGCCTTAAGGACAGGTATTTAAAAACGTTGTAGCCTGAGTCTAGTTTTTATCTTATATGACTCTTCTGCCTCCTAGTGGCTTATTTTAAAAACCCTTTTCAGCCCTGTCAGGATACATAGAAACCTTAGTTTAGGGTGGAAAGAGCATACCAAATTATCAATCTATTATCAGTTCTGCTTAATTTTTGTTTTTGGGCTTCATCTAAGAAAATGACGCTGCACTAGTTCTGCTTGCTTGTTCTCCGTACTGCCTTAGTCGTTCTTTCAGTGTTTTCATTTGTCTGCCTCTTTTTCTGGTTTCTAGAGTCTTTTACCTATAAACTCAAGGAATACTTTTTAGTATTATCCATTCTTTTTTTTGTTAGGTTAACTTACTTTATAACTCCAGTTGAATATTCAGGTACCTTTTTGAAATATAGTTGTAAACATCAAAACCATGAACATACATAGTCGTTTTTTTTGTACATTCAAGATTATTGTAGGTTTTTAATTCCCTGGTGTTTTCCTTTGTTGAGTATAATTAACTTTCTTTGAAATACTTTCCTGTGATTGTGTAGACAAATCTTCCCCTCACTGTATTGTCCTGCGAGGGAAGCTCCACCCGTCCTGTATACAAAGCAAATTCAATCAAAAACAAAAAATATTTCCCAAAAACTAAAGTAAACTGAGGTCTGATCAACAAACCGGCAATTTCGTTTGGCTTGCATTGCAACAACTACAAAGCTAAAATCACTTCACTCCATCCAGTGTGATAAACTATTGTCCTGTTTTTTACACACTCCATAGTTTTATTTCTTGCCTACTGATTTGAACCACTGTCTCCTCTTTATCTTTATTTACTCCTTTGTAACTGTTTTTGTTACATGTGAGTATATGTGTCCCAGAGCTCATTATAAGAAAGTGTAATCCCAGACTTTTTATGACTGTTGTCTACATAAACCATTTCTTAACTGTCGTTACTTTCATATTTCAAACACTAAAGTTCACATCACTTCCTCTGCTGTTTCCCCAGCAGCCCAGTGCCTCTCAGTAGATAAATAGATCAGAAACTGAGAACAGTGTGAAGCTGCAGTTTTGTTTAAGTAGCCTTGAAATTCCTTTTGCTTTCTGGTCCTCTGTGATGCACTTCCTTACAGTGCTAAGTTAAGAACTACACAGGGGAGACTGTGATGTTAAAGATTGTTTTTTTGGAACTCATTCACCAAAGCAACCTCTTTTTGGGAAGCATGAATACATCTACATGTGAATACTAAGACAAATCAAATGACAGATTTTTTTTTATTCATATGGTGGGAAAACACAACAACCAAAATACTTTTTTTTTCAAAACTGCGACGCATTTAAGATATTATAAAATATTTGCAAATTGTGTGAAAGATTTTCATAGCATTTCCAAGTCTTACAGCCAACACATGTGCTTGAAATAATAGATTTCATCTGATGTAGAATGCTCCACTGACCATCATTGCAACCTTTGACTTTAATAGCAGGTATGGTAAATGTTAATGATTTTACATGACTATTTTATGATGTTGTATCACAGGGGGGGCTGCTGCTAACACACTGGAGGAGATTATGGAGCAAGAGGAGACCACTGCCTCTCTAATGTCTGCAACTGCTAGTGATACCCAGGGAGAGGACAGCAGCCTCAGCCTCAGCATGTCTGCTGACGCTTCACTGCATTTCCCGTCCCCAGATACTGAGATGCTGAGCACAATGTCCACAGAGGCAAATGGGGAAGATCAGTCTTATGATCTGTCCTCAGATGGCAAGTACGAACTCTAATATGATTCTCCAACCTCAGCTTTGTTTTAACACTTGCACCGGCAATACTTTTAATTCATTCTCTTTGCTTTACTTTTACAGTCAACTGCAGAGCACAGTGAATGAGTCTGCCGTTGTGAGTGATGTGGCGACAACTGAAGGCACAGACTCTTCTGAAATGGCAGATAATAGTGGGTTTGCTCTTTATTATAGTGCTATTTTCTATATCTGTGCTGCAGATGTATTGCTCCTAGTCTTTACTACACCAAAGTGAAGCAATGAAAGTGTACACAACTGTCACATTACACATTTTCATTTTTTTTGTACAGATAATGGTCCATGTCCAGTTGAAAATGTAAGCCAACAGGAGATCTGTGAAACGTCTGCACCTCAAAGTGTCGAAACAGATTGCAGCACTGTAACCAGCAGCCTCCCTCCGCCTCCTGTGATGCAAGATGTAGAAGCACTTGCCTCTGTTCAGACACACACTGAAACCCTCCGGGAGCAGTCTGACAGACTGGAGAGCCCAGTGGCCACCATCATATCACGCCCCATTGGAGAGGCTGCTCAAGTGCAAACAGATTTAGCACCACTACCTGTGCCTCCACAACAACACATGGAAGAAGTCCCTTCCTCAGCTAATTCGCCTGCCTTTGAAACAGCCGGTAAAAACGATATTGCCACTGGAATGGAGGAACTGGACAAGACTGATCTCAAATATGCCTTACCCCACACCTCAGAGACCTCAACGTGCCAAGATTCAACCCCAAGTGGTCACGCCACAACAAAGGCACCATCTATTTATGCCACGGACTCTGAGCCAAAGCCCAAGCCTTCCAATGAGTTGACAAGAGACTACATCCCTAAGATGGGGATGACAACTTACACTATCGTGCCTCAGAAATCTCTTGAAAAACTGAGGTATTTTGAAGTTGCATTGACACTGGAGTCTCCTCCTGATGCTCCTGAAGAGAGACTCGATATCGGTGCTCTTCAGTTGGAAGAGATCACAGTGCCGATGGATCAAACCAAGGACTCTAAGGAAAAAAGTGAGCTGCACTCTACTATACCCAGGGAAGACTTAATGACTAGCACTACTACTACAGAAGACACTGTTAATGGAAGTATACCTGAATCAATTCATTCCTCACCCCCAACAAGTTTACCTATAGCAGATGAAAACATATCATCCTCGGCTAACGGGGCATTTGAAGCAGGTTCACCAGCTGAGGTCAAGGAGATGAAAATTCCGCCCGCAACTAAACCTAAGCCTGGTTCTTTCCGCTTGGCACAGCACAAAAAAACACCTGGGTATTATGTCACCTCAGCTGCAGAAAAGAAACTTAATGCCAGTCCTGGCTCTGCTCAAGGAAGTGCAGAGAGAGCAAAGTTACCACCCCCTCCTCTTCCACCTCCCTTGCAGTGTCAAGAGGAGACAACAGGGAGCGCTAATGTTGAGCTGAGCCCTAAGGGGGATAACAAGAATGTTGCCTTCATGCGAATGACTAGGCAAAGTAGTTTGCCATCTAAAGAGCCAACCACAGGTTTAAGCTTGGAAAAATTAAGGAGCTTTGCAGCCCCTAGGCCTTATTCTCCTGCAACCCCATCCCGCTTTGCCCAGGCCGTGTCCTCTGCTGTAAAAAGGAGCCAGTCCATATCCTATGGGCCAAAGTCGCCACAGTCGCCTCAGTCGCCTGTTTCACCGTCCTTCTCCCCAACCCAAAATCGCTCATCCATCATAGAGTCCAAAGGATTATCTGAGCTTAAGGTGAGTTTTGATAGCATATTCTTACATCTTAAAATCTAAATAAAGATGAAAGAAGCAAAGGACTACTTTCTAACCATTAGTCAAAAACACCAGCTAAGCCTTTTTGAATCATAAACTAATGCAGTATTGCTCTGTTAGAAGGGCACTTCTAACAGAGCAATACTGCTTCTTGACTGTACAATAAGGATAAAGACATAAAGACAAGATAGACAAATGGCCATTAGTAATTAATGATAGAGCAACATGCATTCCTGCTCTAATGAGATACTCCTCCTTTCACTGGAGGCGTCATGCTCATTAATGCTTGTTGTGCAGGGAAAACCTCTTTACTGCATCTACTGGTAGTACTCAATAAAGTTGTTTTATAGGCTTGTAAAAACATATAAAAATATAATGCAGACTATTTTTCACCTTTTATGTAGTCCGGGAGACATAAATTGTGTCCCTTTTTTAACATCACAGGATGGTGAAAAAAGAGACGTGGAAGGGGATAAAGACTCCACTCTTAAGGTGGCAGAGGGTGAACCACCATCGTTTGGTGGGGTTGTTCAAATGGAAGGAGAGAGCAATCCCTAGCAGTGCCTTCATTCTTTTGACAATACATCATCTACTGTAAGCAAATTCAAACACAGCCATTGCAATATGATAGCCAAATGTTTTCACAACACATGCCTGAACCATTGTATTTATTTTCTTCCAGGAGGAGCTTGAGTTTTCCTGAACCCTTTAATGATCAGGAAGCAGTCCGAACTGTCTGTTTTACCTCTTGGCAGTCTCCAGCATTGTACATTTATGTATTTTGATAATTAATAATTACTGTATCTGTTTTTTCCTCTCACATTAAGTAATTTCCTGGCACAGGCCTGCATATTTCTAAAGCTTCTCTTTTATTTTGTGTGATGTCTATCTTGCATTTAATGCATTACTGTTGTGAGTACATAAGAACGTTAAATGAAAACAATTCTATAAATTATTAAAACGCGTATTATCGAAATAATACTGGATGTGTAGGACAGACGAGGTCTTTCCTATGGTACTTAAATGCTCCTTATATTATACAACAGATATATATTTAAGTATTGCAGAGTTTTGATTAAACTATTTGCATTAAAATACACAGAGTTTGTTGTTTCAAGCTGTGTTATGAATAAAGCTTCTATCATTTTGGTTGCCTTCAGTGACTGCGTAAATGATGTGTTTTGTTTGTGTTTTGTGCGTAAACTGTTGAACTCCCGTTGAATAGCCTACGGTCTGTTATCCACAACAGGTAAAACATGCTCAGTGTGGGACGTCCTGCAGGGCAAGTTACAGTAGAGCACCTGGGCCACACTGTGAGATTCATTCACCACAGGAGCAGTGGACTAGCTTTCAAGATTTAAACTGGAGAAAGAGGCTCCAGGTAAGTACAGCTGTAAAAAAGGACAGGAAGAAAATCCACGTTTCCACCGGGGGTTATTTATTCGGGTAGCTGGTGTAGGAAGCAGCAGTAGCCTCACTGCGACGGATTTGCTGCTCACTCTGCATTGTTATGCTTTGTTGAACTTTCTTGTTGCATTGCTGGTTATGGTTTGAATTATGAAAACATTCATGTAGTAAATAATTTTGTTACGTTAACTTACTGCCCAAAAATTGTAAATGTTTCGAAAATAGACACCATGACAGAACCTTTCCCTGACTTTTTTCAGCTGTTAGTACTAAAAACATTACAGTTCACATCAAGGTTGTGCTTTCTCCGACACCTCAATAAAATATACGAACAGTCCTCGAATGTTAACAATGCTATTATCAAAGAATTTGGGTTTCAAAACAAACGGTAATTATAACATTGTCCAACTGTTCTCTATTATTCCTAATGAAATAAATGGTATGTATTAGAATACAAATTCACTGTCTATGCAATAACATAGCATGGTAACGTATCAATTTGTGTCGCAACGTTTAATTAAAAAAAAAGGAATAATGCAAGCAACGTTTAAAGCTTGACTTTCCACCTTTCAATGCACGACCCCTATCATTTACTTCTAATTGCAGACAATTAGAAGTAAAGAAGTACATAAATATAACATACATTTAAAACATTTTTATGATTCATTTATCTCAGGTCCTAAAAGGTTCTAATTATTGTTTTAAAATGTAAATAAAAATGATATTGACTGAAGCTATTCATTTGAATGAAATCGTTTAGCAGCCAATGCTGTGTTACTGTGACAAGAGAACATTGTGACCTGAGACAGTCTTGGAAAAAACACAAATATTTGATTTTCAAACTAGATGCCATGTCAACAAGAGGCCTGCATCAAAACTACTTCTGTTCTCAAAACACGGGGAGAAACACTGTTTCTGTATCGCAATGTGTTGCACAGGCCTACTGTCTAAGTTCAAAATAAGTTCTCCTTTCACATTTTCAGCAGATTTTAAAACAGCACGTAACCTTTTGGAAACCAGTCGGTTGTCCTTTTTTCCCCACAACTTCTCAGAAACGCTTACATGATGCAATTAATATAAGTGACAAGTAGACAGCATTAACAGCAACTCAGAAGACAAAATAAAGTAGTAAAAATAATCATCACAGCTGTCTCATAAATGGGCTTGTAGGATTGTGTCTGTAAAGAAACTGCCTGCTGCAGCACAAGTGTTAACCCAACCACCCTCTCCATGTAGTTTCCAACAGCTGCTTTCCCTCCATGGCATTCCACGTAAGCCAACTGAAAGAGGTCACAAGTAGTAACCTTACATCAGATGGATAGAGAGCATCAAGCTGAACCTGACAGCCAAACCCAAATTGAACACATGATATTCTTTAGCATTACATATTGTGTCTATACTACTGCAATTCTTTAAGACAAAATGATAATCGCAGCATGAATCTCTAAGCCGTTCCATCTTCCTCCACTGTGAGGCTCATGAAGCCAAGGAGAGGGGAGCCGCACATGCCTGGTCAACCCCTCCTGCTATGACTCAGTCCTCCTTCTTTGTGGGTTGTGAACATCCCCAGGAGGAAACAAGGTTGTAACACGATCCTCAAGTCTTTGGTGGACGGGCAGAGAGAGCATCAGTCACAGGGTGCTCAGGGGGAGCTGGCTGAACTAAAGGGAAAGGGCCTCATTAATTTTCATTTAATACAGGACTGCTCCAATAGGATGGAGTTTATAAAAATGAATTCCATAAATGATATTAAAACTTAATATGTGCATAATAAAAGACAAAGTAATGTGACTGATTGATTCATGTTTTGATGATGGTTTTATTAATTTTGTAAAAAAAAAAAGAACAAATGTCTTAAACCTAAACCAAATGTATTCTAGGGTTGAATAAGATCAAGAATTACGACTATATCTAGGTGGTCCATACACAGTATATTAGCAATGACCAGATTACTTTTAGTTTTTTGTATATTTTTCACTGCCCTATACTTTGGAATGCATACACCATCAGTCACCATTATGAGAGAATTAATTATTAGTAGTTTGCTGTACAAAGCAATGCTGCAGAAAAAAAAAAACATAAAATAAATCTCCCTGTTGGTTAGTTAGTCACGCTCAAGAGTTTATTACGTAGCAGCAAGTCCTTCTAGTAAAATAACTGTCTATCAGTTATGTGGAACACTGTTATAAAGTCCCTTAAAATAGATTCAGTGTTCATCCTACACCAGTGAAATTAGCATTTGTATTGACTGATACCAAAGGAATGTGTTCTATGTTATGGGTTATTTCTGTCCCTCATGCTCCTTGTGTCAGTCCACTGTTGGACCTCAGTAGACAGCCCCCCCCCCAATCTCCTGCTGCTGTCAGCTCACCAAAACACATGACTGACTGTGCTGGTTTTACCTCTTAAGTCGTAGAAGCACTAGCACATCAGATTTTTCTGGTGATCAGCTGTTTCTCTCATGTTCATGTTATGCTTTTTAAGTGCACATAAAAGTACTTAGGTTTAAAGGCAACCCACGCCATGTAAGTCTGTTATTATGAGAGATGCATTTCAGAGGGAGTGGATTAATGTAGACAGAGGTGCACAGGTCATCGGGATAAGTCTGATTTGCCAGATATTTTCCCGTTAAAAAGGTCTTACTTTCAGAGAAAATTTGAAGCAGCGTAAGAAGGGCATTCATTAGGATGAAATTCATGCAGCATTGTACTGTTTTGTTACTCTCTTCTCTTGGAAGGTAAAACAACTGGGACTTGACCGCTGCACCAGGCCTGTCATGTTTACAAAAGTGATTAAGTTATCCCTGTCTTCTGTTAATGTGGTGAGGTATTGCTTTAACCCTAGGCTGCCTGTTGGTCTGTATCTATAGGAGCCTGTCCTCCCCTGGTCAGACTCTGTTACACATTACCTTTCAGAAAGAGGTTATCATCACAACCATCCCCCACATGGAGCCGGTCACAGAATGACACAGCCCACAACAAAACCAATCTGCTGGGCTGGCTTCTCTGTACAACCACATGCCTTCTGCCGTGCGCCGAGTTAAATTGCAATTTGGATCCCTGTGCGAAGTCCATGACAAAAGAACCGTCAGTTTCATATAACTGGCTGCCTTCATGTACTTATTACGGAGATAAAGTCATCCACTTTGTGTAAGTGTGCTTTATTGTCATGTATTCTGACTTCCAGGTTGCAAAGGGAGCTATTTAAAAAAGCAAAATACTTGAGGCTGAATCAGTTAGGCAATTACTAATAGTGTTAGAGCAAAGATGGCTGCTTTTGGAGTAATTGTGTTAAAAATATCTTTATTGTGGTGGATCATGTTTGGGTAGGAGGGATCGTTTTGCCCCACTGGGCCAGCCTCATGGACAGCAGATGAGCCAGAGAGACTTTTGTGTGTGTGTGTGTGTGTGTGTGTGTGTGTGTGTGTGTGTGTGTGTGTGTGTGTGTGTGTGTGTGTGTGTGTGTGTGTGTGTGTGTGTGTGTGCTGTGTGTGTGTGTGTGTGTGTGTGTGTGTGTGTGTGTGTGTGTGCTGTGTGTGTGTGCGCGCGCTCGCTCTGCTGAGCTGTGAGCAGAGGAGCCCCGCCAGCCAGCTTGCTCTAACTGCTCTGCACAATATCCAGTCCAACAGCTCGTCTCTTTTCTCTGCTCCAGATGATGCCTTGGATTTAGCCGGCCCACATGAGTGATATGAATAACACACTGGATGGAATACACACTTCTGGAAGCCTCGAAGAGAAAGCAGAGATTTATCAGAGTGGCAGGGGTAATGTGAGTGGTTTTCCCAGCCCAACCCTCATCCCTTTGCGAGCTCCCTTACCAACACCAAATGCTCAGAAGATCAGGACTACGCTCTGCAAGGGGAACAGGTATTTATCTTTTTTTCACTTTCCATGAACGACACCACTTTGTTTAAAAGATTCAATAAATAAAAAGAATCAGTTGTACTTACACAGTGCTTCCTACTTTACACTTGAGCTGCCCTGCAGAAGAATAGTACTCTCTTTGTATTTGCAGGAGTGACACACAAAGGTCTATTTGAAGGCTGTAGTGTAGACTTTGTACCTGTAAACACAATTGGCTTGACCAAAACGCAGCTTTCAATGGAGTGTAATGTACTATTTCAACAGTGCAGTGAAAGACCTGGAATCAAATCAAGCACCTGTTAGTTTGTGGGAGATAATTAGTAACTCAGTAACTGCTGTGTTTACAGAGCAGTAAAGAAAGCGTCAGTCAGAGAATGCACCTCTAAGAAACTGAGGCCCTTTCTCCGGCAAGTGTGCTAAAATCCAAACTTTTATTACCTTATGATTATCGAATATGGTGTTTTCTATTATATGATAACATCATTTTCAGATTCTTTCAGATTTTAGCTTACTGTAAGGACATGTTGAATACATTTTAGTACAAGATCCAACCCGGCTACTATTTAATGCATCACATTCGCTGATGCATTGCCTTAGGGGTCGTGTAAAGTGAGTGATAGTTATTTATTTCATTTTGAGATAATGACTTGTGGATCATGCTAATTCCGATGATAATACGGCTTATGTTCTTTAACCCAGTGGTTCAACCTTTTTTTTTGTTTCTGCTAGCTAATACATTATAGTGGTTAAATCAGCTCACATGCAGTCCATTATCTTATCAAAAGTCTGATGGGGTGAGTCGTTGTGTGGTTGAGAGCAGGAGGAGTCCATGCAGAGACAGCCTAGTGTTTCTCTCAGTTTATCACCTGCTTCGTTGATACTCCCCATTCCTCTACATGGGACACACGCAGCAAAGAAACCAGCAATGTGTTGTAACAGCATTATAGCATAAAGTCTAATATGCTGTTACAATCAGATTGACTGACAGGCAAGAGAGGAAGTGTTTACTTTTGTCAAACTCTTTTAAATATTGATTTCCACCACAAGTATATTGCAATACCATACAAATAATTTATCTGCTTGATACAACATTTCACTGTAGTTTTTTTGTATGATAAACTGTAACTTTAAGTGAGTGATATTCAAAAAAAATAACACAATGGAAAAGTGTTTTGTTATTGCTTTACCCTTACATCAAACAGAATTATGTGGATGTGTACATTACAAATTAGCTCGACTTTTGAGAACTAGTTTTAAATTCAAGGCAAGTCTATTGTTGATATATATATAACCCAAAAGGGGCTTTGAAATCTGAATAGCATACCACCCTCTTATCTTTTCGAAACTCAAATTTAAAATAAGATGTGACCAATATTTGCCACATTTTAAGTAGCCTCTGTTTCTTTCTCTCTCTCTGTCTGTATTTATTTCCTTTTAGGAGCAATACAAAGGGAGAAGAATCAATCTCTTCCCCTGTTCCGAACCCTTTCCCTGAGCTCATCGCCTCAGCCCTCACCCCCCTCGTCTATGAATGTTTATTACCATCAACCAAAAGTAGTGCAACTCAGGTGAGTGTCCCATTTCATTTACAGTACTAGAGGGTGTCTGTGACGCAATGAGTCATTTTATTTATAGTAAAATAATAAGTAAGGCCTCTGTTTGAACCTTTTTCAACTAGAACAAATGTCAGAAAAACAACTGCAGGCCAAAATAAGATTTACATAAATGCATTGTTGCATGTCTGGCTTGCGATTTATCTGCAACTTCAGGACATATGGAAGGTACCAGCTATGTGAGTATGTGGATTCACACTGGTGAGATTAAAATGCTGTCAGCACATTTCACATGCTCAAAGTAACTACTTCTTAGAGCTTAGATCTGTTCCTACATATAGCAGCTACTAAACAATGTAAACATGAGCAATACATATGAGGTCTGATACCACATGTAGATATTGCATTGTGTATGTTTAACCCAGGAAATACCTGGCTTAGTGCCCAGTAGCGTCTCACTGATGTGTACTGCACTGAATATGGGGAAGTACCTTCTTGTTTTGGAAAGGTGTCTGCCGCTTTTGGTTGTTTGAATGTACAATCTAAACATCTCCTAACTTTGGATACGGATCAGTCTACAAGAAATTAACTGGAAATGCTGCAGATGATATACAACTCATGATGAATTTACCCTAATGACAGTCAGAAGAAAAAATAACTATACACAGCAAAATATTACTTAATAGGACCCTGAGATCTGTTGTTGATTTGTACATTTATACTAAACCCACTGCCAAATTCTAAAAAGAGAGCACATTCATTATGTTACAAAGCTAATAATTATGGGTCTGCTTCAAAAGTGCATGGGTTTTAAAAATGGATGTTGTCTATACATTTTCCAGGGCTATTACATTTGTCTGGTTTGTCAACCACTAGATATTTCCTGGATGCAGATCCCTACAGTATACTGTATGCTGAAGTTGATTTCAGGTTTTTCAGTATCTTTGTGGTATGTGTGTATCTGTGTGTGCATGTGTAGCAGCAGGGGGCAGCTAAAAGCAATGACTCATAGGAAAGCTTGAAATTATAGAGCTCAGCAGTTACCAAGGGCTATCAGCCATGTTGGACCTCTCTGTGCGCATGAGTTGTTTTAATGCTGAGAATGAACAAATAGTACAGTACAGAAGAAGTGGTTTTAATGTTGTTTTTATCTGAATCTTTCATTGTATTGGAAGTATATGTGTGATTGAAACAAGAGGCTGATCAAATGTGTGGTTGGATTGCTTTATTGTCTCCACACTGCTATGCATCCTCAAATGAGCCCTTCTGCTCTATTCTGTCCTCACTCAATTCAATGTTTCACATCCGAAAATGACAGTGATTGCTTATTGTTCTATGTTCTCAAAAGCCTATTGTAAATACAGGCCAGGGATCTACACAGATTTGGCATTTTCTTTGAGAAATGCGTGAACAAACCTCAAGTTTCTCAGTGAAGGAGCAATATGACACCCTGTTGACCTCACTCTGCGACAATGTGGCATCCGTGTAAGCAAATCCTAAAGTGCTCCTTATGTATCTCGTTGATGAGGCCTGTGCCTGCACCTTGTGGGCCTGACAGCCTCTTACAAAGTCCTTTCAGCAGCAGTATTGGGAGGACAAAGGGAGTATGTCAGAGTGAAACAGCTGTTTTTGTGTCACAATCCTCATGTCAGAGGGTTATGACCTTTTTCAGTTGCATTCAAGAAACCAATGACATCATTGTTCCAACTGTGCAGCATTCATCCCCTCACCCACCCTTCTTACTCTTCTATAAAGGAGATTGAGCTTTCCAGTTTATCGTTTTGGGTAGTCATTTTCCTATCATTTACAAATAGCTGAAAATAATAATCTTCTACTAAGGGCAGGCTTAGATTATGAAATGAGCAGGCAAGAAAATCAGTGGCGTCAGCAGATGTGGCTTCAGTGTGTTCTGACCATGTTTTGAGGTTTACAGTTAATTTAAATGAGATTTGGCTGGACCCCTTGCTTGACATTGCTTTGTTTTAGACGTGTTTAAGCTATTTCACTCTAGACTGGATTTAATGTGGTTAAAAACTGGTTTTATCTGACCCCCCTGATATCCCTGTGTTTCAGCGTCATGGCTCATTTCCATAACAACACGACCAAGTCATGACTGCCACATTATATTAGTGAGAAAGAGATTTTCTCTCAGCACAAACAAATCCAGAGAAATACATTTATAAGTGCATAAGACATCTTCAAATCTACCTCAGCTGTTTCACTCATACGACCAGGACATTAGAGATCACTTTCTGAAGTAAAATCCTCCTCCACTTTTGCAATTGAATCTGAAGAAAAAAGGGTCCATTGGAAATACCATTGATTCAAAGTTTAGCATGGCAGCATCATACCTTAAATATGTTTATACTTAAGAAAACTTTCATGCTACACATTGGTCAATAGAAGACACTTTTCTGATCACATTATTTGAATGGGTGAAAATAATCCCAAAACATTCTAATAATTAATAATTAATTTAATTTTCCTGCTTTTCTCTATTTTATTATCACATCCCACTGAATATTATAATTTTTTGGACTGACAAAACAAGACATTCAAAAATATTATTGTGATTTGGGTTGTTCTTCTATTTTCCAACATTTTGTAGACATGACGTTTAAGCAATGCATCAAGAAAACAATCCTTAGCTCACTCAACTGTGGGAATAAATATTTAGTACTTGTATTCCATGATGCAATGGCAGAATAAACTGCACACACGCAGCCTGCATCCAGACGGCGTTGAGTGTTCAGTTCAGCCATATGTCTCAGAGGAAATGCCTGCCCCATAGAGATGTTATTTCAGATGCAACATGCATGTCCGTGTTCTCTGACTTTCAGCCTCTCCTGTACAGCAGATGTAATAGAGTCTCCAGGGTCACACTTAGTAAATATAAAACATTTTGTTCTTGTTCCCTCTACTCAGCTACTAAATAATTAGAGAGCTACTTACTGAACAAAAAGAGCTTATCTTATGTTATTAAGCCTTATTTAACTTAACACACTGGAATAAACATGTAATATATTATTTAACACTGATAAGGACATTATGCTTCAATAGTGTCTTCAGGATCAGATGATTTTGAATTAGTAGTCATGCTATGCAACTTCTGCACATAGTTTTAATTCCTTGTGCCTAACGGAGACTAACTGTTATATACTGTATAGGAAGTCATCTGGTGTTAGATTCATGTGCGGCTCCTTTATTTCTCTCCATGTCTGTCTCTCTCTATAACTTGTTTCAGATGGACAGTCATGTGGAGTAAAACAATGTTTTGTATTGCTCTGAATACGCACCATTATGACCCTGAACCTTTCTGGGCTTTGATGCTAGGCTTAGATAAACTGCAAAGGAGTTAAACATTTTTATCACAACTATAGGATCACTATATTGTTACTGTGGAGATATTCTTTTATTGCAATACATCCATGGTAGATAACGGGAGACACTTTTAGTAGGTAAGCAATACATGTTGTTATTCTGAAATTATTATGCTTATCAATGAGAACAAAGAAATCTTATAGTTTACGTGCCAACAAGCTGGATTCTTTCTAAGGGCAGAAGGTGGCTAAGCACTGGTTGCAAAAGAAAGAAGAACAGTTGTAAAGAAGCCAAGGAGAGGTGTACCTTTTTTCTCGGTAAACATGGAAAATGTGAACTTGTGGTTTAAATTGCTAGTTTCAAGTCTTTTTCAATATGGCATGATGTGTATGACATAAATGAGTTTTTTTTGTTAAGATCTAAGAGATGTTACAGCAAGGATTAAGGGTGAGCCTATACTATCATTGCCAGGTTATTAGATAAGACTATACTTTATTGTCATTGCACAGAGTACAGGTGTATAGACAACTAAATGTAGCTGCATCAAAGCACAAGCCCAAAAAAATCAGTTATTCAACTTTAATATAAACATTTATATATACAAGTGATATATTAACAAATGAACGTATTTACACTATGAACAATTTAAGGAGGTATAAGCATTATTAACAGAAGTAAAGAAGTTTAATACAGTATAGATAAGGTTGAAGAATATACAGAATTAACGGACACTATCGTCAATATATATGAGTATACCGTTATTGACATTTTACACTTACTAGCGTAGTGTTGCCAGTTCGGTTGCACCCCATGTTCTCTTCTCACAACTTGCACCCTTTTTACAGTGTGTTTTCAGTTCATGACCATTAATTGTAACATTTTGGTAGCCTAAAAATGTTTTATACAGTGTTATAGTTGTACCACCTTTTAGTGTCACTTATGGTTAAAAAATTCAAAAAGGGCAAAGGCCAAAAACCAAGAGAGCAACAGCCAATATGGAAAACTTGACAAACCAATGAGTGCCTCACGGAAGCATCTCTCATACAGTCTATCGACATGTGGTTGCCTCCTTGTTTTGCAGGATGGATACTGAAATACAGTGTATCTCTGGCTGCTTTATAGGTAAACACTGATTACACCTGTCCAGAGCGGGATGTACAGTACACTCAAAACCTACATGCAAACCACTCTACCACTGGTTGCTGTCTTGTTACTTTGACAGAGCCGGCAGGGGTCTTGGTTTGATCGTCCGTGGTCAAGGACAATGTGTCTGGAGCTGGCTTTGTTATGGGAGTTGTGTAGACTCTGTTATCGTTTTGGCTCCATTAATTCCAATTCATTTTAGCTGTGTGATAACTTACAGCGTCTGCTTGTCTGCCTGTCGCAAGTCAATGCGCTGTGTTTCCAGATAAACATGAAGCCTGTTGTGGGAGGTTTCTTTTTCCCTGTCTATTCTCATGAGTTGAAATCAAGGACAATGACTGGTGCTGGTGAGGAGACTAAGGTGATATAGACCCATGCTCATTTTACAATCCAGTTCACAAGCGTTTTATTCTAGCTTTGCAAGGTTACAGTGACAGACAGGATTTGAAACATTGCTTCTTTACCTCTCTGGGATGCAGTTTTTTTTAAATTATATTTTGGGCCTTTATTTGACTTTAGAAAGAGACAGTAGAGGAATGACATGCCAGTCAGGAATCTAACTGGTGGCTCGCTGCTCAGGGCATTGCACCCATGTGGTATTCACCCTAACCCCTCAACTACCATGTTGCCTGTAGGAAGCACTTCTAAGTGAGCCAAAATATTTACATTCAGAAAGCTTTCACACCATGATTAATATATAAATGTAATTGAAAATTCAGACTACATTTTGTCTTCAACAAATAAAGTACATTATTACCTTAGCAGGTCTGAAGGAGTTTGTGTGTGTGGCCTACATCATAGCTTTATTGAAATGATTGAAAGAGTCTGTCCTGTGGTCTTTTGCACAAAGCAGTTGTTCATACTTGTACTTACATACTTCTCAAACGACAAATCTACTTATCTTACTTTAGTACAAGTCCATAAATTACTAGTGGAAATGTAAGGTGTATTTATATGTGTTAAGCTAGAGGCAACCAGTAGAGTACAGAGTTTATTTGACCTATATAAACGTGTCAATCTTTACAATTTCTTTTTTTAATATGAATTTCCAGTACTTATTACTCTATTGGACTGAAGCTTGAGAATGGGCGTGTCTTGTAAAGATGGCACACTCATATTCACAAGGACTCTTTGTCTAGTCGTACAGTGAAACAGATGTTGTTTGTGAATCTAGGCTTTAGGGGAGAGCTATTTTGGACCTCTAATTCTCTCTTTCTCTCTCTTTAAGGGCTTATTAAGGGCATGGTCATAGTGAGATACAGTAATGCCAAATGATTGTATGGATATGAACAGAAACATGCAGTATATTCAGATGTCGTTGACTCGTAAAGACTACTATAATAATGATGATTTAATAGATAAACAGAATTTGGATTAATTACGAAAAAAAAACAATGCAAAAGTCTGAGGCCTGGTGTAGATCTAACAGGTCGGCATAAATGTAGTTGCAGAAATAGACACACTGTACTTTGATAATACAACCTGTGAAATTTCCACAGAACAATCTTGAGCTTTTCATTCACTAAAATGTTATTATTTGTATTGTTTTATAGTCACTTTTGCCCATATTCATGTTTAATCTCAGCACCCATAAGGTTTAAAACAACACTACACGTGTTATATCTAAAAATAGCCTTGTAGTGTCTTCTAGTAGGCAGCTACACACCTGCATGGACTTTCTTGGAAACTTTCAGCTCGTTTTCCGTGTTTTTGTTTTTTAAATTATCGCTGTGTAAACTGATATCGTAGCTTTTTTTCAGGCGTGTTAAATTTAAACTCATGAGAACATTTTCTTTTTTCCAGTTGTGTTTATTGGAAGTGCCTTTCTAAAATGAGAGAAAAGGGAAAAAGCTTTTACAATCTCAAGGACAAAGGAGGAGTTTGTGTTGTGGGGAGGCAACATGACTTAGTTTCTCACACTTACGTCACTGAAACAGATTTCAGAAACTTTTTCATAGTAACCATTTTTTAAAAGCTCTTCTTAGTTGCAGCACTATGTATAAATGCTAGCCCTAGAACTACAATTTTTACATTATCCCTATATTCAGTTACTATGCACAGATATTTGTCATATAGTTAATTGTGAATCGAAGGCAGAAGCATGAATTTCCATGCGAGAAGAGTCACCCTGCCTGCCATCACACCACTTTGTCTGCAAAAACGGGTAGGAAATCTGTCATGATCTCTTGTGTATCTTTTGAACATTTGTCTCTCTATTAATGAAACGCTACCTTCCATCCTTGTCATTGAAGAGTTTTTTAAATATGTGCTGCTTTGTTTGATGGCACTGTATGAGAGCATACCTCTTGAGCATTCCTTAGCGCTCACTTTGTCACTTGAGTATTTTTATGTCCATAAACATTTTCAGATAAGTAGGTTACTGGTTTTATCTCATAATAATAAATCAGATATATCTTTATTGCCAAGTAAGTCATTGTAAGTAAGTTTCCTTGGTGGTTTAGTGTATACAACAGTAAATAAAATACAAGCATTTAACTGGAAAAGTCAAGAACTTAAAGAATAGTAAATTAAAACATAATATAACAAAGACGGTATTTAACATTCTACAAGAAATATGAACAATAAAAATGAATATAAATAAAAGTATTTTCTGTGCTATTATTACTTGTGCTATTCTTAATTGTGAGATTGACTTTCACAAAAATTCACACTGGGTTCTTCACAAACGTATATATAATAATTTTCTTTGAATGAATCTTTGACGCATATGTAATTTATAGAGGGCATACTTTATGCTCATTTTCCGTTTTTGAATTTTGTACTTCTACTGTGACATGTTTACCATGCGTCATTGATCAAAAGTGCTTCATGTTTGTCATACTGACTGAGCTTCAGAAGCTACAGTGAGCAGGCATCTCTGGAGTGGACTTTGGGATTTTAGCCTTTGCAGACATACTACAGGAAAAGGGAAACCCCAAAAAGCATAACAGGGGCCATTTTAATGTCAAAATATGGTGTTTTACACCCGGGGGCAAGCCTGGTATCACTGTGCTTGGGTAGTGCAAAATATGAATTTGTTTTGATAAGTGATTTAAATACCAGACAAAGAGATCCGGTATATAGAGTTAGAATATAGTGTCTTTCTGAGGAACAGCATCACACACCTGATTGTGGTGTTGCCCCTGTTATCTCCAAGAGGTTATTATTTTCACATCTGTCCAACAGCAGTATATTATAAAATCTTGAATTCAGGCCTGCTGCCATGTGAAACTGCCCCATGATTTTTTAGAAACAATTAAAGATTCCTGCCTTCAATTTTATGATGACTTGCTCCTTTTTTTTACTTTAAGTTGTGGTTGTTGACCTCTATATCATACTAACAATGTAATCACAGATCATCAATCATGTGTTGTCATGGGGGCCACCTGGAATTTAAAACCATCTTGCAAGATGAAATGCACAATGAATTGTAGACCTGTGTGACAAATATGGCACCTTCTTGTGAACCACATAGGTGTTATGAGATGAAAATGGTGTTATAAAGGGGCACCACCACCTCTAGTGTCTTTTCTGTCCTATCTAACTACAAAATGTTGTGCAAATCCAAGCCGTATAAACTCAGCAGATTATACATTTATTTAAATAATTTGTAACCATTTTCAAGGCTGCAGCAGCTAAGCAGGGTATTTCACTAGCTACTAGCTTTCCAGCATTTTGTGGCTCTTGTAAAATGTTTCTGCTGTTATAATTAATCTCCAGATTAGTACATTCAAAGTAAAGTAACTAGCATTCTCACTACGGCGTTGGATTTTCAGGACCTGTGAAATTGCTAATATTTGGACGCCATAAGCAATAGAATTGGTGGGGAGTTGGGACATTTCTCAATAGTTCTTTCAGACCAGGCTGGAGGCCACCTCCTCACCACCGCTCCATGATAGAGCAGCAGCTGTGGAGTACAGTTCAAGGTCAAAGCAGAGCAGTTTAATTGGCAAAATGGCTCATACCGTCCTGTCCTTGAGATAAGAAGGTCTAAAAGAGGAGTTTATGTTCCACAAGACTATATATAGTCAATGCCTGGCTTGACTCTATTTGTTGCTTTTCATTGAAATGTCTTTTAAGACAGCACATTATATTTTATTGCCTTGGTCCCTCCCCCCCCCCCCGCTTTATTCCTCACCTCTGAGATTAAGCTGTATAAATCCACAGTTTAGAACATCGCTTCAATTTGCATGCTATAGAGCAATTGAATAAAACAGTTTTTTGCTTTTCCAATTTTAAAATGTGTTAGATTCCTTTACGTTCATGTCGAAAAACAAATATCAGCCCAATTATAATTTTCTCTCCAAAAATGATATTATTTGCCTTTATAAGATAGCACACAAGTACACGGGTTACAACTGCTCTTAAAAAAGTTTCTGGCCACAGCAGGAAACACTGTAGCATCAACCACTTTCAGTATTTAGACTGCGTCTTTGAGTTGGAGGAGGCAATGTTTACTCTGCCTTTTATACTAAGCTAACAGTGTTGTTTTGTGTGGGAGCTGTTAAAATAAATCCATGTTGACAGCACTGCTGAAAGTCAGCTGAATTGATGAATGCAACTTTGAGAAAATGAAATTATTATCCAAACTATTCCCCAGTGAGGTAAGCTTTGGTGCCATCGCTTTGTTAAAGTAGTGAACTAATGTTCTAAAACAACAAGTGACACACAGCTGAAGTCATTTTACATAGCTCGTTTTTTCCTTTAAAGTGAGGACAATAATCTAACACAGGAATAACTATTGTGGTGACATTATTAATTGAATGCTGCTACATTGAAGTTGTACTTGATTGACATGAGGTAGACTGACATGAATTTTTTTCAGGTGGAAGTATGTGTACATTTGGATCAGGGTTACTTGCCGATGAATGCCACTCTGTGTTCACTGATAAAGACATTAGACATTTCCACAGCATGCTACCTTGCCTGGCCATTCATTAAAATCTCTGAACCAATGATTAACAGAACTTCCACCCACTGGTTTCAAAAACCTGGAGTGAATAAACTGCATAATGATATCTTTTTGTGAAAGTAAAATAATTCTCAACTGATTGTGGTTGTTTTCTAACAGCATACAGTAAATCTATAATAACCTGGAGAGCAGATTTCATATTTATAAGCCACACTTTGAAATAGCTTTTGATGGCAAACCATGTGAGCAACATTGTGCTGCCTTCGGCCAAACACCCACTATTTGACATCAACTAATTGGTGATAATTATGCAAATGTTAAAACAAATATTACTATCATAGTTACCATGGAGACAGCACACTTACATTCACAGGGAGCTGTTTTACTTTTGTGGATCTGATGTCCACCTTCCCCAGCAGTAGTACCCAAACATCTTTTTTCTCACGAATACACTCCACCAAGCTCCTAACATACTTCATCTGTCTAAACATTTTGAACTTAAAATTAAAAACCTGTTTTGTATATTTAGTATTTGGTAGGGGAAAATGAACTATTTGCATTAAGTTGGTTATGTTGAAAACTGCAGGTTTTACTGCAATTCCTGCAAACCCCCAGCATGATGCTATGATTGTGTGTTTGCGCTCATGTGTTTGTGTATGATGGTAGCAAAAGTTGGCCATGGAACCTACATGCCCTGAAGCTGTAAATTGTGAAGCATCTGTGCAACAGTTTTCATGCACAGTGTCTTCATCCCAGCTGTTAAACACATTAGCTCTCTAAGGTTGCCATTAGTTCTTTACAAAACATCAAGACAATTTACAACATAAAATACTGCTGTGTGACACAGGGGTAGTCTCCCTGTCTCCTCCTCCTCCTCCTCCTCCTCCTCCTCCTCCTCCTCCTCTTCCTCCTTCTCCTCTTCTTAAAATGCTCTTCAAGTAGCTGTTGTGTGTAGAAGAGTTTATTGTCTGAGTGATGGAGTGGATTAATTGCAGAATTGCAACCTAAATTTAGAATGAAAACCAGCTCTAATATTCTCAGTTGGTCTATGCTGAGTAATGCAAACATAAAGTACATATGCCATGCTAATGCACCAAAGGTTTCCTCATTCTCTTGACAAACCATACCCCGTTCCTGTTGAAATGTGATGCCTGAATGATTTGATTTGGCCAATTCTCAGGAAGCCACTTCTTCAAAGCAGCTTAACAGAAGCCGAGGCTTGATGCTGGCATTACCAGCAGTGCAGCAAATAAAAACTGCTGCTATTATAAGTATATTAATGAAAATGATTCGGCACTATTGTTCCCCGCAGTCTCTGTTACTGATATGGTTTGAGTAGATTTTAGATAATTGTCCTGCAGTGTGAAGTATATTTAAACGCTGGTGTAATCAGTTTAATGCAGGCTCTTGTCTTTGTGATACTTCCACAGGCAAAGATATTTGTCTTGTCAGGCTCCAGGCAGGCTGATCAAACACTAAATGGTTTACACCGAGAGATGATGTCATAGCTCGAGGCTCTCATTTGCTGATGGCTCCTTGAGGGCTCAAACCTCAGCCCTGCTGGAGAGTGCTGACCTCCTTTCTCTCCACAAAAGGAATCAGACTCGCCCTGCCCAGCTTTAAACTACCAATAGCACTCATTGAAAGACAAGAAAAGAGACAGTCATTTGGTCTTTACTGTGCCTCCCTCTGTGCCCCCTCTGTGCAATCACCTCTGTCAACTTTAGGCCGAGTTGACCCAACTAGCATTACATTTAACCAGCACCTTTGTAATTGCTCTGTGGGCTCTTGCAGGGCATTATGCTGGGAGCTCTGCTTGCCATGGGCGTGTGAATGGGAATGGAGAGGGGGTTGGAGCCTTGTGACTCTCTCTGTGTCTTTCTCTCTCCTCCCCCTAAGCCCTTTTCAGACATGAAAAGTATATGCAACATTGCTGGCTTCATCTATCTGTTAAACTGATGGCAATTAGTCATTTAGACATGATTTGTAAGTTAATGTTCCTCACAGCAGGAAACCTTTAAAAAATACTTTGTCTGATATGACAACATCGATCTCCTAAACAAATTAAAATGGGATCTTTTACAATTTATTAACCCTGACTTTGTGCATATAAGATAACAATTTAGAAAACTCATGACAGTGATCTTAATAGGCGATACAAGTAATTTTACTCTCTCTCAATTCATACTAGTGTTTAAAGTGATACAGAGATGTTACTAGGTCACAAGGTGCATGTCTGAAAGGGGCTCTAGTGAATGAGCAGATTGATCTCTGGCTTCTTGACACTTAGTGGTGGAGAAAAGGTAGGAGGTGATTTGGTATTAAGCCGCAGCGATACAGATATGTGGAGTCGGGACAGGGCTGTTCTAAGAGGCAGTTTTGTCTAATTGCCTCCTTTCAGCTCTGCCGAAGCACAGAGAGAGAGAGAGAGAGAGAGAGAGAGAGAGAGAGAGACAGAGAGACAGAGGGAGAGGACGAGACTCTTGCTTCCCAGCTGACACTCGCAGTGCTGTCAGACGCATGTTTTTATGTTACTTGCAAAAGCTCTCTTTGGCAATGCTGTGTACTCAGCCATGCATACGCTACAGATCTTGTCCAAACTCAAAACTCCTAACTGCAAACAGGGGGGTAAGTTCTGCTTTTATATGGATTAGTTCATAAGTTTTTTGATAAATGAACAGTTTTCTCAATGTGTACGTTCTTGAGTATACCTTGGTACATTGTTGTCTAGTTAAAAAATGCTTGCAAAGGGCAAATAACTGGTGTACACTTTGTTTTGTACTTTGCCTCACTTTTTATACTGTTCGCTTGCATTATTTTAAGTCAAAGTCAAGATTCAGTGTCCATTCCTGTGATTGCAATGGTTCCTAACTCAATATTTTATTTTGCAGGTAATCAAAGTTTATAATGAAGACAATACCAGCCGAGCAGTAGAGGTTCCAAGTGACATCACTGCCCGGGACATATGCCAGCTGTTTGTCCTGAAGAACCACTGCATTGATGACCACAGCTGGACTCTTTTTGAACACATCTCTCATCTGGGAATAGGTAAACTATTGTTTCCTGTAGAAATATCCTTATCAAATCCCAAAACGTTTTGCAAGTCTAAAATAGAGACAGTAAAGCATAAATAGTATTTGGACATATTTATAGTATGTACTGGTATTAACCATGTGATGGTAATGTTGTTAGTCTTCTGGGTGAGGTTTGAGGATTTGGTGGAAGGAGTGAGGGTTGGTGGGGGGGTGGTGACGTGTAGATACTGTAAATGTGAGTGAAAAGGAGCACTGTCTAAATCGTTAACCAATTCATTGCTGAATCACATCCTGAAGATAATGAGGGGGTTTACATGTAATGATTGTGTCTTTATCACTTGAGGCATCAATTATATATCACCTTTCATAAAACATTGTCTGTCATCCTCCATTGGTATTGCATTAGAAAGTAGGTAGTGATGATAAGATAATTACTGTCTCAGGTATTTAGATTGTCTCTCACTTTTATAATATTTTACCCTGCTGGTTTTGAGCTGTGTGTGAAGCTTTTATTTTTTTCACCATTGTAATTGACATTGAAAAGTCTGTATTTGAATATATGATGTTTGTAATTTTGTTCTTAATTTCTTAATAAATGATTCAATATGTAAACAAACTAACAAGAAGACCGTTAACATGAAGAATAGCAATCCCACATTATTCACTATATATCATCAATATAACTTATTACCAGTTAAACTTAGAAGAATTTGTTGTGTGTGGAGGTGGTTTGGATGTTCAAAGTCCAAAAATGTGTGTTTCCGAGAGGGATTGTTTTGAAACCTACAACCATTTTAACTACGGAGGATTCCTTTGTAGGTCATACATGGCTTATTTCGAAGAAAAATCTGAATTTATCATCAATCCTGTAATAAATAATTTGCTGTTAGGGTTACCCATTTATGAAACATATAGTGTGATGCACATCGCCATTGCATTTTAAGTATACGCTGTAGGAAGGACATAAAATGTAGGTCTTTTAAAACAGGAGTGAAAAAAGAAAACATCTGTCAATGGTGTATTAACATTGATCTGGTTTGATTGCATGAAAAAGATTTCTACGCTGCATTTTCCCGCTATTTCCCTCATAATTCATACATCTGTTCTGCTGTAGTCTTCAATTTATTTGTAATTGTTGCCTTATCCGTTTAAATGGTTATTTGTGGGTTTACAATGTTTCCTCAAGCTTATATAACCCTTATAGGAAACCAATAATAAAAAAGGTGTTTCATTTAAAGATGCATGGTTTTCATGGTATTTAGTATACAGAGTTTGGTTTGCTTTTTCAGAGTTCATATTAATAAATGTTTACTGTGTTATTCAATTAAATCATTTGCAAAACAGGGCTGTAACTTTTTAGAATTATGTTATCAGTCATTTACAGTACATCATGAATAGTTACTTGTTGTCTGATGACGTATTTGCCCTGATGTTGCTCAAAGACGCTGAACTCTCTTTTTCTTTTTTTTATCATTTTGAATTCTGGGAAATAATTAAATTTCATGTTGTACTGATTTGCTTGTGTTCTCATCCAGCGGTTAAACATTGGTAAATGGTTAATAATCAAACTCTTTTCCTCAAAGTAAGGCAACTCAACTCGAGACAGGAAATATTTTGTAGACGTCTTTTCATTAACTTTGTTTTGGCGTTAAAGCTGAACATATTCAGCCTCCATCTTCTATCCATGGAGAAGAGAGAAACAGGTTATGTTGCCATTGATTTTATTTCCAAATTGTCTCACTAGAGAGAACCATTGAAGACCATGAATCTGTCATGGAGGTGCTTTCCGGCTGGGGAATGGACACAGACTGCCGGCTGTATTTTAGGAAGAATTATGCTAAATATGAATTCTTCAGGAAACCCCTGGTGAGTTTGTGATACGGGTATACTATATGTATGGTTATGGCTTTATACTCATCATTTTGCCTTAAAATATCCTTTCCATTGTACTATACCACCTACATTTCATACCACCGTGTGTCGAGGAGTGTTATAACAATTGCAATTAATATTGGTAGGACTTTTTCCCGGATCACATGGTCTCTATATCCAGTGAAACCAATGGGATGGTGGATCACTCTCAGCTTATACAGGTAAGTTTTTACTGTTTACTCTGCACTTTCTTTGACTTTGGGTGCCAGTTGTTTAAATGTGCTGTGTACTTTAAGATTCTACTGTACACAACCATCCATGGACAAATATTTATCTACCCAACACAGACCTTTCTCAACTCCAGCACATGTCCAGAGATACATGGACACCTCCATGCCAAAGAGCAAAGCAGGAAATCGTGGAAGAAGTTCTATTTTGTACTGCGTAGGTCGGGCCTTTATTTCTCCAATAAGGGAACTTCCAAGGTCAGTAAATCTAGATGACTCATCTACTCTCTACATGTCGTAAACTTGATTTCTTTGAATTCAAAGCAATATAAAAATCAGACATCATGTGAACTTGTTGCAAACAATTAAATTCATTCTGTTGCATGCAATCCTATTTTGATAATGACAGTATGTTTAACTGCATTTCTTTGGTCCATTCATACTTGAACTAAATGCACATTGTTCACACTGTTAACATACAAGATGAAAAATGCATTAAAATTATTATGTATGAAGGTACATCTTGCTCCTCTGTTGAATTATGGGGTCATCAGTTCATCCTCTATAAATCTCACCTGTGCTGAGAGAGGGCAGAGCAACAGGTTGAGCTTGATTTTCCGTAGGTCAGCTGGCACATCATACAGGTAGAAACAGGACTCTCAAAGCTGCTGACAAATGAAGCTTATACCTAGGCAGCAGCCGTGCCAACACAACCACTTCTCAACTGCTTTCATTTCCTACAACAGTAGACCTGTTGTTGTCGGGTGCAAGGAAGCTTTGGTATGACGCCCACTTTAACTCTCGCAAGTTTGCCATTCATCTTTGGTCAGACACGTTGCTTTTCAGTCAGTACAGACACTAACGACTGTGGCTTTACTTTAAATAAGGAAGTGGAATGGTGCGTCACATGAACAGCAGAACAATGGCAATCTTTGTGCCTTTTTTCCCATCTTGCCAGCTTATCTTTGGCACAATGAGGGTGTTGATACTGTCTTAAAGTTAATACAGCCCCTATCAATATGTCTAATTTTACCCTTATCTGTGTCATGGCATTTATAGCCTAACCACACCCAGAATGACTGATAACATTATTATTTATTGATACATATGAACTGTTTAAATGTAAGTATGCTCCACCGCTGTCTTAAATAAGCCATTATATTCTTTTTTCTCAAAAGAATATACTGGAAATCGGGTTTGATTCAAATATAGAGTACATTGCACTGTTAACTGTTTTGGGTTTCTAACAGAACCATGCCCCTTTCATTTCTAAATAAAAATTACTTTCTTGTGTTTTTTACATGTAGAGGCAAGACTGAGACAAAAACAAATACCAAACATGTGTCTCCATCTCTCACATACTGTACATCATATGTACATGTATTTGTGGAGATACATATCTGACTCTTATTTAATTATGACCTCCCTTTGTTTTTACAGGAACCAAGGCATCTCCAGTTCATTGCCGACTTCAGTGACAGTGATGTCTACACGGTTTTGTCAGCCAAAAAACTACATGGATCACCTACAGATTACGGCTTCTGTGTCAAGGTACCTTCACTTCCTAGAAATGCCCAAAACTGTACAAAATGAGCAGAAGTATTGTATTGAATTCTAGCGTGCTGAACTCCTTATGTCTTCTTGTATCTTCTTTCTCCAGTCAACAAAGGGTAGTTCGTCCCGGGACTTAAAGCTGCTCTGTGCGGATGATGAGCAGACCAGGACCTGCTGGATCACAGCCATGCGCTTGTTAAAGGTTGGCTTGCTGATCGCTAACCGGTGAAGTCTTAGAGGAGGAATGCTGAGTCAGTTCTAGAATCAGATTTAGCTTTGGGAGCATGGTGAGGGAAACTATTGAGTGATGCTGGATTAGCACTCCTACTCTTTATAGAAGCAGCATGTGTTCATTGTCTAGATATCTGCTGGATGCACTTCAGTGCATTAGAAACTCTCCTGCTGGTCTATTAATAATACAGTAAAGCGCAACAGACTGTGATTTATTTCTATGTGTCGCTTTTCATCATTACACTCCAGGTCTACTGAACCATGTTTTAAAATTAACATGTAATAAATATCTGAGGTTAGAATTTAAAATCCTGACTTTTTTTATCTTTCAGTATGGGATGGAGCTGTACCAGAACTTTATCCAGCCACACCAGAAACAAAAAGCTTCACCAATGGTATGCTGGAAGTGTTTTTTTTTTTGATCATTTATCATTTTGTGATCTTCGCCTCTCTCCCAATTTCCTGCCCACACCTAAGTGTATTTAATTTGCCAAAAACACAATGTAAATAATGTTAAAGTTACATTTGGCTGATAGCAATATTTGTATTCTATTTTTTTAAAAGGGCATACGGTATTTTGATAATATCGTGAATTCTTTTGGCCACTTTTATTAACTTATATCAATGAGAGATTCCCAAAGAAATGGGTCAATCATGATGAAAAACCCACAAACAATCCCTTCAGCTTACCTCCCGAGGACCTTTAACCTCTTCTGACATTACAGTAGCTCATGGTGTTTGAAACTTACTCAGCAGGAAAGTGAACATTGGGTGTTATTTAGTCGGTGAATGTTTGCCTTTACAACTTTTTAAGGTTGTATTTGGTCCGTTTTTATTTTATTACTTGTATTACATCTCTCAGGATAGCAAAACATATTCCATTAATGCAGATTTGAAGGAATGTCCATGTGTCAAACATGTGATAGAGCCAACACATAGCAATGTAGTAATATAATTGCATAGGACAAATGAGGCACCTTCAGTGTGTTAATGTGGGTTTGGTGTCTCAGAATAGCCTCAGACTCTACTGGGAATATTTTCACAGCAGTGAACACAATCTATTTATGGCCTTTGGACATGCTCGTGAACCCCCCACTTTCTAAAAATACACAGTGATCAGCTGCTCTCAGATTTAACAACTCATCACCTCTTCTCTGCTGTCAGAGGGTCATATGTGACCAACAGCCTCGCCAAGAGGATTAGGTACATAGATCCGGGAGTACGTGAATCTGCCAGATGCAGGGTCAGGCTGCAGAGTCTCCTTAGAGATTAAGATAAACATGTTTCCCTGAAAAAAAACTGATTAATAGGACCACTAACACTTTATAATAACTATTATTAATAAGGAGTACATTAATTGTTATTATTTTAACCTATGTTTGTAGTTAGGTTTTTAATCAAACTGAAATGATAATTGTAATTATGCTGTTATGTAGGCCTTTTTTGTTTATTGTTGCATTAATATTTACATAACACTTGATATACTAAATGATGTATTTTTAATGATCAACATATGATTTGTAAACCTTTTAAGAAAATAGTGTGTAAAACTTGTAGAGACATACACAGACACAGATAAGTGTACAAATGGCATAATCATCTGTCGCAACCTCATCATATAATTTAGATAAGAAGGTTTATAGATGGTGTACAATCATTTTTAAATGTTTACACATTATTTGAAACTCATTAAAAAAGAGTTAATATAATATATAAAATGTGATGATATTTTGAACAAATTATAAATAGTTTACTACTGTAATCAGTATACATAAAATGGCTTACATTTTAGCATCACTTATAATTAGTAAATATTATTATTTATCATGATTGTGTTTGTTAAACATTAAGTCATTCCTGATCTAAGTTAACTTATCTATTATTTACCCTTACTTAATGATGTTATATCAAGTGTTACCTGATGAGATCATTACATCATTGGATGTTAATAGTCAATAAGATGGAAAGGCATGGCCCTAACCTCAAAGTAAACACTGCTCACTTTGTTTTAAACACTCATGTAAGCTTAGTAGGTTGCAGAGGAACAAATGTTAAAAGCTTCTCAGTAATTCTGATAAGAGGACATTTCTTGAGTGTGTGCAGTGAGCCACTCACTATATGGGAACTTAAGGGGCTAAAATGTGCCCGTGTGTCATTCTGTTCAAAGCCACTTTAATCCCTTTTCAAGGGACTTTTCTGTCTGGAATCATCTAGAAATGATGAAGATGGAGTCACTTTACTCAGACACTAGATGGCAATACAATACCTACAGAGAACCTAACCGATTCCATGCTAGGGAATAAAAAGGAAATCAACCTTCCATAAAATTGTATTGAGTTTAATAATGCAACATTGTTATATCGTGAAAAAATAAATACAAAATAACTAAGGATTGAATTAAACAAAAAGTAATCACATAATTTAAAAAACTATTATATTATATGCAATTTCAGAGGAGCATCTCAGAGAATTCACTGGTGGCCATGGACTTTTCTGGCCAAAAGAGCCGGGTGATCGAGAACCCGTCCGAGGCGATGTCTGTGGCTGTGGAGGAAGGCCTGTCATGGAGGGTAAGTCTGTGTATCACCATTGAAAACATTTACTCTTGACATTTTGTGAACTTAAGAGTTATTAAGTAATCCTAGCGACTCAAAAACGTATAAGGTCAATGGCTGTGATTATGTTTAGAAAAAAGGATAACATAACTACAACTAATATTTTGTTATTTCTGCCTCAGAGGAAGAGCTGCCACCGTCTGAGCGGCCATGGGAGCCCCTCCACATCACACTGCTCATTGTCAAACATAGGTCTGTAGGTCACTTCTCCTTTCTGTGATCTGTACACAAGTGAAATAGATCATTCAAAGCGGATCATTGAATATATATATATATTTTTGTGCTTCAGCTCTCCACTTGGCTCAGTCCTGGTTCCACGGCAAGCTGTCGAGAGAGGAGGCTCAGCGTCTAATCACTCAACAGGGCCTTATTGATGGGTAAGGAGTTTTTGTCTGTTTTCATTATGTTATTAGATACATTAGAAATTTGAATGTTAGAAATTAGACCACTGGGCTGACAGCATTTGATACATGAACCTCAATCTTTATATTTGAATGTCCCCTTTTATGAAAAAGTGGCCTGGGAGTAGCGTTTATAAAGGGTAATACCCCTGTTGTACATACATATTTGAATTTAAAAAATACATTTATATTTGACAATACAGTAGTGCTTTTACAAAAAAATATTCAATGTAGAGTGTTAAATACTATAAAAATAATAATAATAATAATAATAATAATAATACTAAAAATATTTTAAAAGGACATATATATGATTTAGCTTTACATATTTACAATAGAAATCATGGTAATGGTAGCAGATCTACAAAAAGAAAAAAACTATGGAGCTAAGCAATATTCCTTGGTGGTCCCTGGTTTCAAATACTTGTAAATGCCACAACATGTTGTATTCATTTTTAAACATTTTTTAAATAGCGTTACAGTGATTCAACAGTGAAGAGCTTTCTTTTTGTTTTCAGAATGTTTCTTCTGAGGGACAGTCAAAGCAACCCTAAGACTTTTGTACTGTCACTGTGCCACACGCAGAAAATCAAACACTTTCAGATCATACCCGTGAGTACAGTTCACTGTTTCCATATACAAGGTTAATTTTTCATATAGTGTATATAGTGTTCTGTATAGAGTTACTGGTCCCAATTTTTTGGGGCAGATTCCAATTTCAGATATTTAAAAAAATCTGACATGCCATTTCCAATTTCCTCTTAGAACAATAATTGATATTATAGAGTTATAGAAATATTGTGTTATGGTGCGTATGTAGGCCTGTATATAGAGGGTCAACTATTGATTAAGTTAATATCTATCCATCTAAAAGTTGTTGTGGTTGTGAAATGTAGCCATGTTTATGTGTGCATCCCCTTCAGGTGGACGAGGATGGGGAGTTATTCTACAGTCTGGATGATGGTCAAACACGGTTCACCGACTTGATCCAGTTGGTGGAATTTTACCAGCTAAACCGAGGAGTTTTGCCCTGCAAGCTCAAACACCACTGTGCCCGTATCGCCCTGTGAACAAGGGGCCAACGAGACCCCCAAGGGCCCAGATGCACCTTAACTCCATGACCTTTCCTGACAAACACTCCCAGTGTTTTTGTGCCTTGAAGAAGAAGATCTACAAACTAAATAGCCATACTTACTGAAACCACTGTTATAATCCACTATCATTGACATTCATAGTCTGCTACATGGGCCCTCCTTCTTTTTTATTCTTCAGATAAAGCTGAATTTAAGAACAGACAATAATACCTGACCACATGTGCTGAAAAGGGTGTGCAGCTTCTATAGTGAAGTCTTTGGCACTGTCATACGTACATTCATGCTGGCAATTGTCGTACACAACATCTCTGTCCTCTTCAATTTGAGCAAACCAAGCTATCGTTCTTTTCTTTGTATTTCTAAGCATTCAGGTATTTTTTTTGTAAAGAAAATTGCTGTTGTTTTCTATATGAGGGCTAAAATGACCTCTCAGGAAGTGCCCCTGTGCATGCCCTGGGAGTTTGACTGAGACTGCTGTAGAGGGGAAAGGAGACGATGTACAGGTGGAGAGAAATGGCACACAACCTCTCTGCTCTGCACTGTACATTAATTTTAAACACATGTCATTAAATGAAATGTTTGTATTCCATGACATTAATTGTTAGCTTGGTCTAGGGTGAGAGCAGTGACATTTATTTCACAAGTTTTAGATAAAGCCATTAAGAAGACTGATTTTGGACTTCAGGTATGCAGTTTGCAATACATGGCTTGGGTTTTGATGGTATTCCCACTGCTGTGGACACTGCCATTAATGCATCAGCTTTTAAAAACAAGCTATTTTAAATCAGTAACATGACTGAAACAGCATATTCTGTTACTTTAATTATTTTACAGCTGTACAACATTGCATTGAACAATAAATATTATGGACTGCATATTTTTATATATATAAACAAAGACTGTTTGGAATGTTTTACTGCTATCATATATTTTTCTATTTTAGGAAAATATGCAATGTAGACATAGTACATGTTACAATTACGTTACTGTGTGGTAAACCCCGATCTGGGGCACTGTGAAGCAAAAAAGTATACATTATAGTCTTTGTATGGTAAATAGGCCAAACAGGGTTATGATACAAGTGCAATGACACACACTAAATCTCACTATAAAACGAAATGTCCACCTTAGCTCCCTCATCAGCACACAGTGGGGCACTGCTAAAAGAGATTTTTATAGTGAATACATAAGTCATGATTTTCTAATGAGATCCAGCGCATAGTTAAATTTAGTTGCACTATATAGCTTGTGTTGGGCACATTAGCCTAACATTGTCTAGTTTGATTTACTGAATTCTGTGGGCAGCTGATGTATAGAGGCTGTACGAATAAAAGTGTTCTCCACATAACATTTATATCAATAACCACTAGATGGTACTAGAAGCATTTAGCTTTAGCTTGTCGAGGTTATGTACGAAGTCATAATGTGTCTACCTTAGTACAATTTAAATGACATAATACATATATAAATCGGTCTAAGATGCAAGATAAGAAAATTAAAAGTTGTGCAACTAAGTCTTAATTTGAAAGTACATTAATGCAAAGGCTTACGTGGGAACAAGAAACGATACATAAACCAGTAGTGAGAAAGCAAGTAATGCACTTAAGGTAATCTAATATTTATACCTGACTTCCAAGGCTTTGTAGATTAAGATGAACATAATAGTAATGGCTATGATTGTTACCTATGAGTGCCTTGTCTTTACGCATTCACGTTAACCAGTGTTCTCTGTTGTGATAGAAACACATTGCCCCTATACCTCCCCTGCTTTACTTCAATAGCACATTTTGAAACAGTGCTCACATCCAGGGGAGATGTGCGCACACAGAGAAGTCTTAAATGCACCCCTGCTTCCGAGGTCTTGTGCTAAATGTTGTTTTGGATGTATTCCTGCCATTGATCGGAGTCTGGCTGCAGGGGGAGAGATGGCAGCTGGGAAGGACTGCGCTTCCTTTAATGAATTCATCCAGCTCTATCCTGCCCAAACGGCCTGTGGATACAGCATTTCTCCCAGTAAATAAAGAGCCTCTCTCCGCTCTGTATCTGGCCCTCATGGACAACCACCACTGTTCCTAACACTTTTCAGCACTACCCTAGATTTACTCCTGCCTGCACTCTCACTCTTATGACTTCAGGTTTCGCACTTCAGAGTTGTCAACTTCACTTTGCTCTTAAATGCCCCTCTTGTTTTATTCCCCTAGTCTGTATTCAATTATCCGGCTGCGCTGTCTTCAGCCAATTACTGATTATCTCCAATGTAGTGAAGACCTTGCTGTTTGCTCTGCTCTTGATCCAAAAGAAAGGGCATTATCTGGGTATGAGTCAAGGCAGTGTATGAGGAAATGAGGCCAGTTTTGTTTAGGGGATGCGCTATACTGAAGGTTAGAGGCTTAAACTGTTCTTTGGCAAAGGGCTCTCCCATCAGGGGTATCTAAAGCCAAAAGCAAATCCAACAGTGCTCTCTTTTTTAAATTCGCATGTGGACTGAAACTAAAATAAGGTGGAAAGAAATGTGTAAATATGTGAAAAATGTGTATCAGTTTTAATTGTTTTACACACAGTTCAGACACATAGTGGTTAGTTAATATTATATCGATGTTAAATCATACCAATAAAATCTATATTTAGTTTTTGATACGGATAAATCACTCTAAAGTATTCACCTTGTCTTACAAGAGCAAAACAAATCAAAAGCTTAAGGTGGGAAAAATCCTTTCACTGTACATTATGTACCTTTAGAGTAAAGATTAAAAAGGAGTATGTTTATGTACAATGTGTATCTGTATTAAAAAACGTATTACTGGAAAGAAAACACACACTGAAAAAACACTTTAATTACATTTATTGTCTAATAACTGTTTTAAGTTAGTTGAAAGCAATGATATTACTTTTAAATACAAAAACATTAGGTTCAACTTAATATTATTGCTTTCAATTAACTTAAACACTTTTTTGAAATTTGTTGACATAATTCATTTAATTTAAGTCAATGTTTCATATTTTTCAGTGCAGGAACAGCAATTCAATTTCCGAAGCACACCATGTTTTCACCTCCCAAACAATGCTATGCTTTCTATATGTCTTCTTTTCTTTTTGTACCATGGATGCATTATGGGAATTGGTCACAAGTTATTCAATGTGTCCAGTTATTTCATATTCATTGTATACATATATTTTTCAATGCCATACAACACTGTATGTGTTCCTCAAAATTATGAATTGACAAATGGCAAAATGTTCACACAAATAAGCTCTATAACTAAGTGTTAAGTGGATGTAGCTGACAGGGTTTTTAATTAAAGAAAAACATTTATTGTAAACCAAATATAAATGTGCAATACAATTGATGCCTTTTATATCTTTTCACAAATGCCTTGAAATGTTTCGAAAGCGTGGTTGTGCTGTGTTCAAGGTGTATTGAGCATCTTTAGTAATGTATTACTGCTCAGATAATTGCCCAGACTTTGCTTGCTCTATAAATCGCCTTTCTAACCTCTGATACATTTTTCTGGGGGTCTCGGAACTGGCAAACGGTAACTGCCAAGCTTTGTTAATTACAAGGATAACACATGCACTCGTCAAATAATGGATGTGGTTTGCAATTTCAAGTTTTAATAATCAATTACTGGCAGTAATTCTCTGTGGAGTCACAGGATAGTCATTAAATCTCAAAAGGCGGGACGCATGCAATGTAGCTTTTTCGAAAGCCCTATTTTTAAATACATAAGGGAACAGGGTGTGCTTTAATCCGATGCATTTTGTTGCCTTGTTACAATGTAAAGTAGCTCAATTAGACCCAGACAGCACCGCTTGTAAAATAAGTGTTAAAGACAATGAATGATGAATGATCATATTAATACATATTCCTGCAGGGACTGAAGCCAACAAGGACAAGAGTGGAACGAGGTTTCAGTAAAAATTCAGATCAGCTTATTTTTCTTTAAAATTAGTTACTGCTTTTATTATATATTAGCCGAAGTTTCATTTATTCACAAAGTCCTGTATGAACTCACATAAAGCAGACATTTTTGTTTGTTGTAGTTAGGCCTGAAACATCTCTGTAACTGGCCTCTTTGATCTTAGCAAACAGGTATATGTAGTGGTATTGAATCAGTGTGCTCTTTTTTTCTTTTCCCCGTCTATACAGCAGGGTTCCTGTTATTGTATTTTCGAGTCCACCTTCAAAGCTGAAACATTGCAAAGGTTCGTCTTGACCTTGAGAAATTAACATGGGAGGACTGGCTTTGCTCTGAGGGAGCCCTATAGGGGCCACGTCCCCTCCTAATCCCCAGTTGAAAGGCATACCTCTTCAGCCCAGACAAAATAGTAAGATCGTAGTGAGCCAAATGTTTACTCTAAATACTTTTTTTGCTAAACAATTTCTATGGTTTACACAATGAAAGACAATATATTAGACATTAAACATTACATTTATTTTAGGTTCTCCAATCCAGAAATGTACCTTTTTCTTTATAAGGTTGTGTGTGTATGTGTGTGTGTGTGTGTGTGTGTGTGTGTGTGTGTGTGTGTGTGTGTGTGTGTGTGTGTGTGTGTGTGTGTGTGTGTGTGTGTGTGTGTGTGTGTGTGTGTGTGAGAGAGAAAGTGAGAAGGGGAATGGCTGCACTGCACAGATGAACAAACAGTGAATCTGAAGTGCAGCAGCCTGTGTGGCTGCCCACCAACTCAACAACATTAAGGCAGTCCTCCATGTAAAACCTGCTCACTTCTCCCACAAACACTTGCGTTTGGCAAATGGGCAGCGTCTCAGCAGGGAGGAGCTCTCACTGGAAGGCAGACAGTGCGCTATGGACAGCAGGGAGACATAAACCACAGCGTCTGGTGGTGATGGACTGATGTTTTAGGTGATCAAAAGGATGGATAAGAAAAGGAAAACGACAGGGGTAGCACAGGGAGGGGTTCTCTCAGAGGAAAACATTTCAGACTTTAAAGCAAGAAAGACAGGAAAAGCAAAGTGAAGCTGAAATGTTTGACAGTGCAGCACTTGGGGTGGATATTATTGTACACTAGTAAAAGTGGACACAAACTCTCAAATTCACTTTCCTGTGATCGCTATCATTAATGACATAAAATGTATTTCAGACAATCAACCAAACAGCATGATGCGCTTGATATCATAGGTAATTCATTTCAGGGTTGGAGAGCAAAACTTGGAGGATATATTGAATTTTTCTGAAATCAAGGTCAAGATGTTTACAGGGCCACACAAGAATAAACATGTGCTCACGCACATTTAAACACGCATTGGATCAATTTACATTCCTGCCTACTTTTTTCTCTCATTTACATGGTGTGCGAGTGACTCCTGAACAGGGTAGGAAGCCTTGTGGAAGAATTAGGAAATAGTCCATTTCTGAGAACACAGTGGAATAGAAGCAGAGCAACATATGTTGGGATTTGAATGGTCAATCGATGAATAACCCAGAGCGATGTTTTTCAGTGCAGATTGGCAGGCATAGTGCAGTGGTATCTGTGTACATGTGTGTAAGAGAGAGAGAATGCATCTTTCCCCAAAGTATTACGCACTGGTCAAAAATATTTGCAATGCCAGGAGGTATTTTGAAAGATATTTGAAAAAAATTCAATACCATGCTGACCTTTTGCTGGGCATTTGTGAACAGATTCACTCTATGTGTAATCTGGCTCAGAGTCAGGGAGGATCTGTGTTACTTTACCATGCAGTCAATTCTAAATTATGTTAATCTATTCTGCTTGTGCGTTCACTTTGATGTCTCCATTAAAAATATGTTATTTTGCAAATCGAGGTGGCATACTACAAATTTAACAAAAACTGAAGATAAACATAATAAACAAAATATACTTGTCAATAAGGTGCATACTAAAAACACTTGCCTGTAGTGGAAGAATATTATATTCTATTTTTTTCATTTGTATTATCCAGATCATATTGTATGTTTGAAATACATATAATACATTAATACATTTCTATATAACTTTATATTTATCTATACAGTAATTGCAGATCATTCAGTATGTGGTCATTTGGATGTTCTTACTGAACTGCTTGGAAATGTACTTCATTCAACAAAGTACCACCACAAGAGGGCAGAAAGTATCCAAACACACAATCCAATGAGTTTATAATTCCTCATATTATCTGCCTGCATCGTTTCATACTAAAGATGAACTTCTTTTTAAGAGTGTGCCGAACAGACAGCTGGCAGAGTTTTGTGGTGTTTTAATGCTCCTGATGGTGATAGAGAGGTTGCAATTACCGTGTGTTATGACAGTAAGAAACAGCTGTATGGATCAAACATATTACAAATGAATACCATTAACATTAACCAAAGGTTAAAAGAAAAGAACATACAATTGTATTTTATTGTGGTGGAAATATGCCAGTTGTACAACACCATGAATGAAAACAGATCTAAAATATAAAGTTAAGCTTTTAATGAGTAACAGTGAGATGAAAATATTTGTATCTATTTAATTTAAAGCAATCACTTAACATTGAAAACTTGATATAAAGGTTTTAATATTTAGTTATTTCCAAACAAAATCTCAATGTCTTGTATGTTACATTCACAGAGTGTGAGTTATACACCACAATTCAATATAGGGTTTCCTCTTTGATAAGCATCTATACAGCAAAATACAATTTAAACATTTAATACAAATTATGACAGCACAATAGAAAAGCAAAAGCAATGAATATACAATTAAATGCGGACAATAATTTCAAAACTTCAAAAAAGAAGAGCTGTACTGCCTGTTGTAGTCCACAGGATTATGTCTTCAATCTGCAGGGCTAAGAATCTGCTGACTAATCAGCCACATATACTGCTGATCAATGTTGGTTGGATGGATACTGTCCCACAAGTTCTACCACAACACATAATGAAAGAACCGTACACATAGTGTACACCACACACATAGGCCACTGCGACGGGCCCTGCTGGCAGCAGAAAACAAGGAGAATTTTTGTGGCGTTGGAATAAGAAATCAATACAATTCTGGATTCATGCATATCATTAAAATTCCTTGGTCGCTGCAGTTATTTATCATTACTCTACAATTTAACGTTGTCAGCTAGATTTGAATGTTTTAAATGGGCTTGTCTGGAGAAGTCGCTAAAAAGCCCAATGCTGCAATGTCAAGCTTGAAGAATTATGTACATGCCCAAAGTCTTATTGTTTGCTTGCAGTTTGCAGATAGTTGCATTACTTTTATTCAAGATAGTATTTGTGGTCACCATGACTGATGTGAGTTATCCTCAACAGCAATAAATGAAATATCTGTATGTTTTTCAGAGAGGATTGTACCTGGTTAAGAACAGGATTTAGGTATTTCGAGCATCTTTCTGAGAGGATTACTCAACATGGAAGCTTCTGGACTTACGCGGCAGAGAGTTAGATTTACACCCAGGAGTGGTGCTGACAAACTCCCCAATTAGAGCCTGAACTTTATCATAATATATCATATCATACATAATGTTGACGTGGACATGCAGCTATGCCTGATCAGTTATTCTCCTGAGTGAGAGTGTTTAGCCTGAGTCCTGAGTAAGATCTCTCTGAGGATGCATTAGAAACAGGTAGACACAGACACAGATGGGTCAGTTTCACACTTCACTGAAGTGTCCCCTTGTTTGTGGATGCTGGCTTTTGGCTCAACTACTTTTTGCAGGTCTAGTCAGATCATAAAGCAACATCAGATGGAGGTGTAAGGATGCTCCATCAGTATTTATTTGGAGGCTGAAGAGAGCTTGGGTTGACTTCAGCTACTGTATAGCTGTACCCTTCATGGGCTAAACAAACATGTGTCCCCTCCTAGCTGCAATTATCATCCCACTTTGATTAAACATGCACTCCGTTTTTTCTCCAACATACAACATCTTTCCTTCCCATAGTGTTGCAAAAACACAACTTTTTCCTGATTGTTCTGCTGCTGTCAGACTACATGAGGTTGTGTGCAGATTTCCCATTTTTTCGCAATTTTTTTCAGTTTAATTTGTATTACCGGATCATAAGCCTTGATAATTGTTCCAGTGTCACACAACAAACACCTCCTGTTTACATTTATGCAGTATCTCAAAACATGGAGAAACCTAAAAAAATACATTTCTCCAGCAACCACACAGACGGACTGGTTTAAAGCTAAAAGCATGTTATAATATAGTGTACATATAGAACACAATTGGCAAGATTATATTGTAAAAGCAATACTGTTATGAAGGTATGGATTTAAATTGAAATCCAATATGCGATGCCCTGAAAGGTTTGCGATTTGTCTTTGAAAACGTTGCAGTGAACATGGCACGCCTCTTAACAGTGTTTGCCTCTTTAGTTAGGTGTTTGTGTTCAGTTCAGTCTCCTAAACACGACCAACTATCACAGCAACAGGACTAATGTATTCTGTGGGTGTTACAAGGAAAGAGAACAACTGTGAAATGTGCAGTGAAGCGTAACATAAACGGTTCAACACTGGATCTGACACTGTCATTCATTCAGCACAAATAAAACCCCATTTATCTCTGGAACTTATGTTATTATCTGCAGAGAGCTACACAAACACAAGTACAGTACAATGACCCTAAATCCCAACACTGCTATTCAGTATATGTCACCATTTAAATAAAATTAAATGTAACAAACAAGCAAAGATGACAAGGACTATTATTATCATTATTATTATTTATTCATTATTCTTGCAAAGAAAACGTTTCAAAATAAGATTACAAACTGTCCCTCCACTGTCCTCCCTACATCTCTATCATTGCCCAGAGGCTTTTTCTCTCCTCAGATAGAGGCCAGCATAAGATATAGCTCGTCCTTCAACTTGGAGATTTACTGCACAGTTCACAGACTTATTCAATTTATCAACAAGCCACAATGCATACACATTCCAACCCTCATTCGCTAGAAAGCCACGGTGCTTTATAACCGTGTTCAAACTCCATTACATGTTATCAAAAAAAAGGAGGGTTTTTGGACGATTTAATACACAGAGAATGTTTTCAGGAGCATGCTATTTGTTTACTTAGCGCTTCCTTTCAGGCTGAGGTTGAATGGAGGCTAACGTCAATCATACCTCTGGACCACAGTTGTGTGTTGTTAACTGCCAGTCTTTGGCCCTTATTATAACACAAGTTAATTGAATCCCATTCCAGTATTGCTGTCCAGATGCTTCAGTGTGTATAAAGGCACAAAAGTGATGGAGCAGGTGTAGCAATATTTGCACTTAGTGTATTTCCACCAAATATCAGTTTGCTCTGGTCAGACATTAAAAAAGAATAGTTCTAGCTGTGTAAACCCCTTTCATTTAGTCCTGGGCAGTATTCCTATCTTCCTGTTTTCAAAAGAGTCCTCTTTGACCCACATATACCAACAACAGAGAAATACTTCAGTCTGAGCTACCGCACATGGATTGGTCCGCTTACTAAAGATACACCAAGAAATGGGATACGGACAAAATGGCCATGACCTCAGACATGACTGCACACTAAAAGGAAATGAATGCATCTTTGTCCATAACAGGCTGTTGAACACAGGGTCCACAACATATTTATGTGTAATTGTTTGCAGAGGTGGTCCACCCGCATGGTGGTGGATTAATTGCTATCATATTTCTTCAACCACTGAAAAATGGCAAGACGAATTTACTAGCATTCGACTAGTGAGCCTCTGTAGTCAAATGGTTACAGCGCATTGCATTTAACTGAAATGCCTCTGGTTGGATTCTGATCATGAAACCTTTTTTACATGTACCCCACACTCGCTCCCCTGTTTCCAGTTTTCTTCCAGGCTCTTTGCTGTCATCTGTCTAATGACTGACACATTTTTATGTTGCTCTGTGTGTTTCAGAGCTAGGCATGTGGTTGCTAACACATTAGCCATATCAAATTTCTCATGTGATAGTGTATCAATACTGTAGTTTTATTTGAAGTTTTATTATCAGTATTATTTTCACATCTCAATCATATCAGTCATTATTGAATTAATTCTATTGTCATCAAGTGATACTCTCACACAGGTCCACCTCTTATTACCTGACCATGGGGCTGTACATAGGACGTATGATACTGCCATGAAAGCTGTGCAGACCCCATTGAGAAAGATTTGGTGCTGATTTATTGTTGAACTGTTGAGGAATATGTTTCAACTTTGTGTTCTTGCCAAAAGTTGAATGAAATGATTGACAAAACTCTCATACTTCTGTTAAATATATTATAACAGACACCAGCCTCTCAGCTACCTTGACATAACGACTAGATACAAGGGGAAACAGCCAGCCTTTCTTTCTAAATTTGACAAAATCCTCATACTAACATATTGTAAGCTTAATTATTAGCTTACATTTGTTTGTTTTAAAACACAAACATCTCAATATGACAATGGTCCTATGGAGGACTTATGCCTTTCTTCTACTGGTGTGCCAAAAGACAGTGACAAGAGCCAAGACATGGCCTGTGGTGGTTATGCAGAAGCCAGAACAATTTAACCGACCATGTGTGGTCTTTTAAGTCATCCCATATTCCTATAAAATATAACACTCCTCAAATAGGATTTTAACTAGAACTATAAGAACAGGTACTAATTCATCATATAGAATAGACAGTGCACTCTACTTATTGTGCAAACATCTCAATAAACTGGTGACAAAATGATACATTAAAAGGTAAACAGTAGTGTGTAATCACAATGTGCATTGTTGTATTCACTTTTTAAGACGAGTTATTTACGTTGCTTATTTTGTATATAGTTTTCCAACTTATATTTAGTAGTGTTATAAATATTATTGCATGCATTCATATCTTTCTCTCCTGTTTTGTTATTCAAAAAAAAATAGTCCCCCCTTTATTCATGGATTCGAGACCCATGTCACAGGAAATTGAAATAGCAAAGATTTGACTTTTTTTGCAAAGAAGCTTGCTCCTCATATCTGTGAAGCAGTACTTGAGATAAGGATAGCCCAATTTCAGCACAATTGGCAGAGGACTATTCCCCAGAAGTAAAAGCATGTAATTCACTCACAGTGTTGAGCAGATTTCCACAAGGTCTGAATATTTTGAACGTTGTCACAGAGTGTACAGTCTTCACTGACTCCAAATCGACTCATTCAAAACATACACTGGTCTGTACAGGGAGCCCTGACTGTTGCTTTATTGATAAGAGAAACAGTAACACATTGATATTCTCTCTTGCATTAAGTCAGATATAAGTCTAAATTACTATATTATGCATGTGCACACCTATTATAACAAAGATTATAATTATTTTGATCTCTGTATAATTTACAATTCACATAATCCAAACTGTCTGAGTGTGAGCAAGGAAGCCATTTTGGAGGAGCTTTATGCTGACCCTGTCTTCTCTCCATTTATGAAAAAGTAAATAGATTCATTTCATAATGAGGGCTCAATATGAAAAACACTCCTTGTAATGTATGGTAGCTCCGAATTAAAGATGATATAGCATGAGAAAATAAAAAACAGCTCTATTCATATGAATAAATCAGTCTTCAAGGAACATGTTTATTTACATATTAAACAAATAAAGCCAGGCTAGCATACATATATACACGTATTCTACACATATTAATTTAAAACAAAGACACACCTAATAGCACTATGTAGACAATTTAACTATAGTCCAAATCAGGCTGTTCTGAATAGCTCAGTTGTGTGTAAAGCCAAGCCGCATAAAGGCGTAGCCCAACAGTTTCCATTATTATATAAACAGCCAGAGAAGCAAATGATAGGTTGTGTTGTGCAGCTGTAGCTCAGGTTGCTGCTTATGGCTTGAACAGTTACATTGTTAAAGTACAATAAGGTGACAGCTGATAAAAATAGAGGAGTTAAATTAAGTTTGCAATGTTGTCTGTCTGCTGCATATGTGACACAAGAGACAGAGAACGGGTCAAGCGAATGTACTTTCCCAAGTAGTACAAGCAGCATTAGGAAACTTCTACTGAATATTAAATACTTTGGTTTTCATAAAATGTCTTTGTTGTGTCTAATCAAAAATGTTAGTCTTGTCAAGTTTCTTGTTTGTTTCATCATGCCCCAGGTCTATGGTTGGTCATGTTTTATGTTTTGTTTAGTCATTTTTGTCTTGTCTCCCACTTCCTCTTTTATTTTGGTACTCACCTTCTGTGTCTCGTTCCAGGTCTCTTGACTCCCTGTCACTGCCCTCATCAGCCCCGCCCCTGATTGTTTCCACCTGTTCCCTGTTACCTCATGTTTAAATAGTCCTGTCTCCCCTTGTCTTGTGCCAGTTCGTCTTGTCCTGTCTGTGGGTCAGTAACCAGCGTACCAGCATTTGTTTATTAATCCTCCATTTGAGCGTCTTGAGTTCTTGTTTTTGTTGTGCATTTTTGGAAATAAAGCATTTTTTAATACTTTAACTCTGTCTCCTTGGGGCGTGCATTTGAGTCCTACTGCATTGTGTTTAAAGTTTGTGACAGATGGAGGTTCCTGGAGGTTGGATTCAGAGTCCAAAGTGCTAACCATTACACTCTGTCACAAACTTTAAACACAATGCAGTAGGACTCAAATGCACGACCCAAACAAGAAACTTGACAAGACTAACATTTTTGACGAGACACAACAGTCTTTGGTTTTCATAAATTGTCAAATCACGTTAATCACTTAATGGATTTTAAAATGTATTCTCACCAAACGCATTTTGTATTCATTTTTTACAAATTAGGTATTGTAACAAATAAAAATTCAAAATCGACAAAGCATTGCTGCAGATAGATTAATGGCTTTCATGGTGAAAAGTCCCACAAAAAGAAAATATATTCCATACAGAGACTTATGTGGCTCATGCCTTTTTCAAAGAGTCCCTGTCCCTCTCAGCTCTGAGGGTCCCCTGATGTTGAAGAAATGGAAATACATGCAATCAGAATTCAATACATGTAGTCTCTGATATAAATTCAGGACCATAGAGGTGACTGAATAATACCATTAATGACATTTTTGCATTGACTAGAAGTCAGAGTTCCCCTTCATTAATTTTGTACTTACTTTTAGCAAAAGATTTCTGCTCCTCAGCCTCTGTTGGCAAGAAAGCTCCTTCCGTCCACATGGGTTATTTTCAATAAATTACATAAACTTTAAGTGCTAGTTTGGGATAATGTTAACATTGTGTGAAAGAATGCACATCATCAGGTAGATAAGAGCTGATAAGTGCAATCAAGGCCTTTGAAATAAAGACGACAAAGCCGCAGGAAAACCAGTACCTTGATTATCTCCAAAAGTTGCCACTGGCTGTCCAGCCATCTGTCCAATAGCTAATCTTTTTACATCTGATGGCTTTGTATTTGAGTAGAACATACAGTCGTATTACTAATATCCTTATCTTCTTTTTCCTCTTTGAGACTAAATGGAAGGTGTGGGTTTTTATTTCAATGCTGTTTTGCTATGATTAGGATTTTGGATAAAGATGGACTTGATCTGCCCGTAAGAAAAACAGGAGAAAAATGATTTCCCTCATTTCTGTAAGAGTACAAACGGTTCTTGTAATGGAAACATTAGATATACACAGTAGATCTACATTATCTGAATTTAAGGGATGTGATGCATTGTTTGAATATTTGAGATATCACATTTCTCTTTATAAGAAGCATATATCTTTATTTCTACTGAATAAGGAACCCAGTGTTTCTACACAAACCCCGGGAAGTTCTTATTTGACCATGAATACTTTCCTCTGGAGCCTTAGACGTTTATTTTACAGGATGGCCTTATTCTTAAAGGCCTGGAGCCCAAGCGGGGACATCTCTCCTTTAAATCAGCTTTGGGATCTCATAGACTGCACTGATTTCCTTGTAGGCCTTTGTGCTCTTAAGAAGTGATCACCCTCCTTCAATGCCCCGTGGATTAAACAGGGCAGGCTGGTTCACTCCTCTCTTATTCGACTTCACAACGACTCTACCTTTGTAGCCAATAAAAGGCTAACTAGAAAAGAATGGAACGATGGGTGAATCAATCTACTCGAAGCCTCCCCACAGTTTTCTCATCATTTCTCGTGTCGTATGTCATCTTGGATTGTAACACAGAAAGCTAAAACTCAGTATGAGGGATGGTTTTTCAGCTATTCAATGTTCAGAGAAGCCAGAGCGTGAAAGGGGTTTCACAAGAAGTGTGGGATAAGTTGTGTTTAGGAGTTAAGTGGAGTGTGTGGTTGTTTGTGGATCAGAAATGACAGCAGTATTACACAGCTTAACTTCATGTTTAGGCTTAATGTTCTTTTCATCTTTTGTCAAGGATATTTTTGTCTTTGTAAATTAACTCTCTTATACATATTTCTTGCTTTTCAAAGTTAACTTTCCAGAGCCAAGTTAACGTTTAATATACCAATTAAGTTAATGATGTCAAAGAAAATGACTGAACGTGAAGTAAAACAGCAGCCACTGCTTCATTAGCTCTTAAATACTTTTTCAAATTAATACACATGTTTACATTTACATACAGTACAAACTGAACCAGAAAGATTTGTAATTAGTGCGAGAATGAACACAGCTTGAATATTATATATGTAAAATAGAGATTTTGTACAGATATGTTTGCTAAATCCATTTTATGCACATGATTTTTCAGTAACCATGCATTCCCCTGTCTACATTGCTGTGTATTTAAATATAAAACATAGTTCAATGAACAAAACAACTGATAATGAATACATCTATTAAAAGCCCATTTCCAAATGTCTAAGAAAATACAATACATTAACAATTATACAATGAATTTACCATTTGTTTCACACTTTTCCTGTTAATATGATTTTTAAAAAATGCTATTCATAATAATTTTGTAAAATTAAAGAGCTTTCTTTATTACGTCCCATATAACTGCCAGTGTGAAGCACTTTTGTATTTCCTCTGGTCTGCTTGGCTCTACTCAGTGGCTACTCCATATCAGGGGATGAAGCTGTCTGTTCAGGTGATTGACACAAGCCTACATTAAGAGGTGGTTTTGGAAATTAGTCCGTGGAGACCCTTTGGAGCCGAGCTGGAGAAGGAGGGCTGTCTCTGAGAGGAGCCGTGCCTTTTTAACCCCACTCATTGGTATGCCGATGCGCGAGTGGCAAGCTGCTCTCTAAATGGCTGAGGCATCCTGGCTGGTACCCCCCTCGACACGTTCCTGCACAGACAGACCCCGTGGAGAGCTGCCAACAATATGCAGCCCGGAATCCTCAAATTACAATGGGCCCAATTAATAATCACATAGTTAGTACATATTTCATAGCAGGGCTCAGACGAAGAAAGCCTCCATCAGAAATGTATAGCCTGTTTCTTTTTTATAACCATGACCAAGCTTTACCTCACCACTGCGAACTTTGTGTTTTCCTTTCCTCCGAATGTTAGAATTGGGATTGTTTTTTTTAATGATGTGGATAGCTTGACCATTCTTTCACCCTCCTTTTAATTCACTATTATGGGAAGGATGTGTAAAAAATACATAATAATGGGACCACTAAGGGATGGTCATGAAATTTGAATGAGTCTGTCATGGAAGAATACACCATGAAATAATACGTATACCTAAAGCAGTAAAGCCTATTTTAGAGACAGTTTTTGACCAATTATGCCTTTTTCCAAACATGGAATAGTTCAACTAATGGTTTATTTTTGTAGTTTAGAAAATGTTGCCAGAGGTAGTAATATATTATTCTCCTATAATACATTTTTTTTTTTTGCCCATTGTACAAAATACCAACCTTAAAAGATGTTTTACTTTCCAATAACTGCTTAAAGCACGGTTAAGCATTTGTTTATCTTCAAGTCACTCGACTCAAAGTTGGTGTTCAGCCTTTTTCTACGTTATATCTCATGAAACAGATTGTGTGTGGAGCGCTCTTTTACAGTGATGAACAATTTCCAGATTTGTTCATTAAAAGTTGTTAATCAGATGTAAATATGCAAAGTGGCTTCCCGGGGGCTCCCTTTGAAATGCAAATACAGGGTGCAAACAAAGGTGGGATTGTTCTGATGCAGCAAAATCATAGAGGTGTTATACTGTTTATTCATAATTATCTATCTATCTATCTATCTATCTATCTATCTATCTATCTATCTATCTATCTATCTATCTATCTATCTATCTATCTATCTATCTATCTATCTATCTATCTATCTATCTATCTATCTATCTATCTATCTATCTATCTATCTATCTATCTATCTATCATGCAGAATGTGCAGCACTACGTTACATTTTAAATATCAGATCTTATAAACGTGTCACTGAGAAGCATTTGAAATCGGGTGGGAGGTTAGTGGGAGGCTTTAAGTGATTGTATGAAGGCAGTTTATGAAAAGTGCTCCATTATGCGTTGTGCATTATATTAACCTGTTTAACTTGCATCATTCTATTTCTTCTATTATGTGGTGATATGTGACATTACAATAAATGATCTCTTTAAATGTTTTTTTGGTCCACAAACAGTGGGCACTGCAGTGAGAAGTGTTCAAGGGGAACAACATACGTATATCAGCAAAACAAAGTCTTTGAACTCATTTCTTCACTTTGTTTCTCAAACAGACCTACAGAAAGAAGGTCACTTGATGCAACATTCAAAGTTATAAAAGTTTTTTTTCTCGTTCCACTACATCCCTACAAATAAAAAATGCTGTTTCTGACATAATTTGTTGCATTCAGTGGTTAGACATAGAGTAAATGTGGGACAGCACTGCACTTTGCCACTGGTCAGCCACAATTTTGATGCTGATTTGCACCTCACTCTCAAATTTCCAATTTCAGGAGGAAAATTAGGATTCCTGAGTGTCTGAAGGACCATTTTTGACTCTATGGAGTGGAGAATAGGATTCAATTCCTGTTCAACACCTCTTCATTAACTAACCACCACATTCCACAAAAAAAGTGCTTGTATCAAAGGATTTCGATGACTGCACTTCCATACTTCTTAAAAGCAGTTTCAGAGGTATTTCACAGATGTTTTAATGCTTTGTAAAGAGTGGACTGAAACACTAGAGAAGTCAAGTTTTGTGTGATTATTCACTGTGCCTTTGCAGAGGCTGGTGAATGCAATTTAGTTTAAACAGAGTAACCCTGATGAAACCCTCTAGAGGTGTTCCAGCTCCCTGTGTGTACAGCCACTTAACCAGACTCACAGACATTAGCCACCCATGACTTTGCTGCCAATCCAGAGTCGACACCCACTGTACTGCCCATTAAAATTTTACAGGTCAAAAATTTAAAAGGCAGTTAAAGAAATGTTCTTTTTCATTACATGTGACAAAAAATGAGTAGGTCAGCCTGTGGCATAATGGCACGGTAATTAGAGTCTCATGCTTTGATAAAGTGTGACTGTAAATCAATGTAAGACTAATTAATCAATATTTTAATTATTAGACCTTTTAATGAGCATTTTTGTCGAATTCCCCTGGATCTTGCCACAATGTTGGCCTCCTCTGTCATCATTAGCAGGAACAGTGAGGTTTTTACTGTGCTGAATGTGCCATCATCTTACAATGAATCGTGACATCAAAGAGCTTTAATACTTGGCTTTCTTACCCTTGATGCTTAAGCAAAGAATTAAAGCTCTGCCCAGATGTCTTGGTCCTTTAGATTCTGCTTTCTCATTCATTCATCTGTATCATTATGATTTTCTCCAACACGTCTTTCTCAAATAACCACTTACTAATTGCTTTCTTTTGTATCATCACCCACTGAAGTCATCTAACTGTTCATTTCAAAAAGAAAACTTGTATTTGAATACGATAACGCTGGTCACACATTTGTCGCATTACATTTTGGTACCTTTAGATGAACTGTGTACAGGGTGAAGCCAGCATGTTTTAAGATGTATTGTCAGGAATTTGCCTGTAAGTGACATTCATCCAGAGACCAAATGCCAGCAAAAAACCGGAGGAGAGCTTCTTTACTACCAGATAAATGACACCAAAACCTAGCACAATACAGTCAAAGATGAAACACGTATACATTGAAAAAACTCAAATGTTGTCAATGTTTCAGTTTTTTCAGTGCATGTTGTTGTTAAACACAAAAACCATCCAGATTCACATGCAAACATATACTGCATATATAAAGGCTCTGTATATAGTATTACTTTTGGTCTTTGGGAAACATAAGGAGACTCCGCACTTGTTGTCCAGAAATGAAAATGTTTCAAAGAAGGTTTTTTCCAAATAACATTTGTAGACTATTCGTAAAGAACTGGTTCACATATTTTCCAATCATTTTCTAAACAACGCTAATTAAACAATTTGGATTACTATATTCATCACTCCTTTTCATACCAGTAATTATCTTTTTTTCCCAGATGCACTGCCTGTCTAAGTGATGGGAGACAAAATCCACAGTCCTTGGTTTGTAAAATAATGTATTCCAAATGTTATCTTAAGTTTATAAGTGGAAGATAAACAGGTATTGAAGAACAGTAGTAATAATGTACAGACCCACTCCAACTCCAAATGATTCTTAAATTTGTATCTCTACATGTATGGCAGCCATTCCAGTGTCTGTTGAATTTTAACACAGAGAAAAGTGTCAGTAGTTTATAGAATACAATAAAATAAAATTAAAAAATCATTTAAGTCAAAGACTTACAGAAAGACAAGACAAGAGAAAATGATAATGCTGAAGTGGATTTTTTCCGGCGCTGTATATGCTTTAAAATACAGGCAAAATCTTTGAAAGAAAATTAGGAAAAAAGTAACATGGAGGTGGCAGCTTTACACTTAAAAAGCAAAGGAGTGTACAGTATACACTATGGCTGTTTTTAACAGGGCTCTGTCAATGTATAAAAAAAATACTTACCCATTGTTCAATTATATTTGGGTCTAAGTTCAAAGGACTGATGTTTTACAAGATTGTCAACTTTTTTATGTCCATTTTCAAAATTTCACTTGTTTCACTGCATTGATATTGTGTTGTTGTATTTTGTATTAAGCTTACTGTTTTCCTCAAATGTGAACAATTATTGACAGATTTTCCGTGATTGTTCAGATTCCGATAGATAACATCTCTCTGAGGAAGAAGACCTGTTCCTCATGTTTATATGAAGAGCTCATTCTAAAACGAAAACACAATGATTATTCATTTTAGATGGTTATGCCCTAATAAATAAACAAATGCAATGAATCAGCAATAGATATGAAATGGTTTACATAAAAACCTTTATATTTAGATACAATTTATATCAGTTGTACAAACCGTCAGTTTAACTACATTAAACAGACGGGTATATAACTTGAAATTGATAGAGATGATAATGATGATGATGGCAATTCAAACTCCACTATACATTTCATGTCAATGCACTATACACCACACATTTGCAAGGTTACAGCTAAACAAACATAACTCATACATCCAATTGAATGTATAAACATTAACATAGCGTCGCAAGTGATTTCTGCTAGAAGCCAATCACTGTGCAATTATGTCACAATAACTACCTCCCTCCCTTTGGTTATTCAAAGGATGTTAAAGTCCTCTAAGAGTTGGGGGTGGGGGTCATATTAGCAGTGCTATGAAGTGGAAGAACAAGGAAGGTTAATGAGGAAGAGTAGACAGAGCAGTGCTGACACCAGTGAAAGAAGAAGGCAAAGAGAGGTGCAAAGGGAATGCCTTTGTTTTTGATGGTTGAAACAAAATCATGCATGTTTTAAAAATCAACGAGTTGCCTACTGCACATCTTAAATGTAATGTTATCATTTAATGTATGTAGCATGTTTACAAACACTTGTGTCAGTGCCTGTGGGATGTGCTCCTCTAAATGAGATTATACAACTCATCTGAGTGTGGCCGGAGAGTGTCAAGCTACATCTTAACCACGACTTGCAAAACAGAGTCGAGCTCATCTCCGCTGAGGCAGAACTAAAATCTGGAAATAATCAGCTAGTGGGGAACATGAGAAATTTTCCAGAAAACACTTTAACGCCACTGGAGCCCACTGCTCCTCAAGATTGGATTCAGGTACCTAATCCCAGGCGGCAGCTGTCCCCCCCCCCCCCCCCCCCCCCCCCCTCCTCCTTGCTTTTCTTTCATACGGTGGAGCAGAGCAGTCATGGGGTGTCAAAGGGGGCAGAGAGACTGCTGTGGCTGACACCTGCTGGGCGCTATAAATATAAAAAAAACCCAGAGCTGCCATTGTTAGTTTGTACTGTAGCTCTCTCTCTCGGGCAACTCTCTCTTGTGGGCTGATGTCTAATTTAATGCAAACTGAAGGCTTATGCCATCACCAAACCATTAGATAAGCAAGGCATCCAAATGACTCAACTGATTCTACCCAACAGCAATAATCTCAAACTAAATCACAGTGAAAAACTGTCTGCTGGTGTTGCACAAAACGGGGATTAAAAACAATATCTTGCCATAAACTTTTCAATGAAACTGATAAAGTTGTATTAAAAAACAAATAACATTTGCTTGTTCAGTTTTTGTTGAGAATGCTAATTGCATTTTATAGTGAAGTAATTCTGGTCTTTATCTTGTAATCTTGTCCTTTGCATTAGCAATAACAAATCTGTGGCGCAACACATTTCTGTGATGTAATCGAGACAAACGAACAATTAAAATATTGGATCCATTTATTGACACTTAAACCATCAAGCTTCATAGTAGGTAAGAGAATGAACTAATGGCCTTGGAAATCCCAAGATATTGGTCAGTGATGGAATGAACTCATAACAAGTTTTCCTGCCAAGAAGTCAATATAGAAAAGTATTACTTTAATACATGTTGTTAATCTTTGCATCTGACCTGGTCAAATTCCTTCAGGTAATGCAATTTGCCCCACATGTTCTACTAAATACCTAGGGAACCTGGTAAAACTCAACATCCCAGCAGATGTCAGAGAGATGCAGAGTTTTTGTTTGAAGATCAGCGAGATGTGAACCACACACTCTCTGACAAACAGCTGAAACATGACACAGTATGTTACCTGTATTATGTTAAAGTCTTCTGGTAATGTCTCATGGGGAAATTGTAAGCAGAATGGGCGTGCTGTTTGGATTTTTTTGGATTATAAAATTCCTGGTTAAATTTTTACTCGAATGACTGGAAAGCTTTTATTCGTCTGTTTGCTTTCCGGCTTTTTCTCATCTCCCCTCTATGGTTTGGTTGTATCCAATGCCACTGGTAGACGTGTTCTTTACAGATGATATCCCCTGGATTTCCAATTTGCAGTGCTCTGACTGTTACAGGCAGCAGCAGTGCTTTAGCAGGGCCGTCAAAACCCAGCTGGCCCCTGCACTGCCTGAGAGTGTGACACCTCCATTCCATGCTCTTGTCAGTCTATCGCAGAAAAAGTGGATTAATGTCAGTTTCAGGGAGCCTTACAAAGCAAAGTGTAGCTTTGAACACGAGAATGATTCTTGTTGAGACGGTCATCTGCAGCACATGTCAAGGGGGAGATGGAAAAACAGAACGGGGATAGACGGAGAGAGAAAAGGAGAGCAAGCGCTACAACACGTTGGATACACACACCAGCAGGGTCATAAGATGTACCCTGTTTAGAGGCAGAGGCTTAATCACATGTAAGCGGCATCAGACAGCACACACCTCAATGTGTTTTGAAGATGTGATGCCTGGGTGTGTGTGTATGTGTGTGTGTGTGTGTGTGTGTGTGTGTGTGTGTGTGTGTGTGTGTGTTTTTCTCCTAGACCCTCCCCCCATGGCCTTCCCCTCCACTTGATTTTCCCAAGAGACACCCTGCTGAGAAAACGACAGGGCAGCAAAAATGTACAAAACCAGCTCTCTGCTGGCTTACACCACCTTTCTCTGCTCATAGAAAAAGGCACATGAACCAAGACGGAGGAATAAACAACTGAAAAGCAATCCTCTTCACTGTCATGCAAATAAACTGAGCTTCATTAGCCCAAACAGGACAATGCATCAGTTTGACCTTTTCTTGGATAATAATCTTAAATTGCTTTCCTGTTATCATTTTTAAAACAAATCATAAAAAATGTGGAGAAATTGTAATACTTCAAAATGTAGTCTAGATATGTATGCACCATTTTACATAAATTACCACTCATACCACATAATGAATTAGGTATTTTATTTTAGACAACAGGTTGAATTCAAAAAGGTTTGAGCGCATCAACCATTTTTGATTTAAAAAACCAAAACACTTTAAGAAATATATTAAACAGGTTCAATTTTCAATATTTGATTTCATAACCTTTCATTTCAACTACCAAAAGTGTACAAATTGTGCTTTTGAACATCAGCTGACCATAAAGGATTAACAGTGTTTCAGAGTCATATTCAGCAGTGGAGGTGAAATGTGCCAATAAATATGTATTAGACTTTGCTGCTCTCTAATAGGTTGTGTGTGCATTAGTGTTCCTTGATGGTGTGCCATTTGGCCAGGCTATTTATATTCTGACACTGAGGTCTGGGTGACATCAGTGACAGCTGTGTAAAGACGACTATTAATCTGTAATTGATAAAAAGAGGAAAAAGACAATTCAGCCTGCTAAAGAGGCATCTTGTTCAAGGCTGTCATAAATGGATGTTTAGGAAGCTTTTTCATTCAGTTGTATATATTTCCTCTTTTATTCCCTTGTTGGGCTATTTCAAGTAAGGATTACATGCCATGGTACTTAACATAAATAGTACATTTGCCAAACACATTGCCTACTTGCAGGACTTGTACTGTAGACTTGTCATTTTTTCCCAGACTACAGTGACATGCTTTCAGCGACACCGAGGTCGTGGAACACACCCACCTCACCATTATGTCTGACCATTAGGACAGAGACGCTAGGCTGCAATTATTCATTTGCCTTTTCTTACAACAATGAATAAATAAAAAAAATGAAAGGGATATACAGAATTATTTGTAAGATGTTGTTGTTTCAAAGCAGGACCAAGCGCAGGTAGAGCATCCTGCATAATGATCACCACACAGTGTAAGAAACCATTAGAAGTGGTCGATTTGAAGTTGTGACAGTTCAAGGGAACAGGGAGCCATAACATATTCAGAATGGTCCAGAGCGAGGTCAGTGTTTTAGTACCTCTCCATGTCTATGCGCTGAAGCAGACAAGGATGCAGCGCATTTCATTTGGGACTGCCGTTGAAGACAATGTAGAGCCATGACTTGTCTAGACGCCTGGTGCTCGTCCTTAGCACGACGGCTTAGTAACAACCCTGTGATGAAAATAAATCTGTGACCCAGCCTGTACCTGTATCAAAGAAGCAGCAGATTCTTTGCACCCACACCAGGCAATGCACTCTGTCTGCTTTGTAATGCATGCACTTTACATTTCGATATATAACATTGGCTTGGACTTGCCTGATTGACCTGCATTCCAGAGCCAGCCCGCTCTCCGCTCACCACACCTGGGGCCCAGGGGCTGGCGTGCTGTCACCGGCCATCGCCACGCCATGCGATTGATGACAGCTATTCACTGATGAAGCTGTATTCATCATTCCTGTCCAGGGCTGCACTGACCAGATGGACCCTGACCATCCATCCACTGTCAGGGACACATCTGTTCCCGTTGTTGCTTAGAGTACTAACAAGTCACCTGCTCCCTGAAAGGCTGGTGTCAGCCACAGAGGGATGGATGCTGCTACATGCTGCCTGTTAAAGACAGAAAAACATATCCAATACAAACTGAGACATCTTTGTTTTTGTTTGTCTTGCAGGGATCCTACTCGACATGATGGTGCAATCAAAGTGCAGGGTTTTATCTCACAACGGGCCCCATGCAATATATTCATAGACAGATACATTCATTACTTTCTGTACACAATGGGTGAAACACAAAAGTACAAAACAATATAGTGAATAAGAATCGTTTCAAACTGTCAGGTGTGTGTCTGCTAGTTACAATGAGCATTCTGCCGAGCCCACATGTTTTTACATACAAAAATATGTTTGCCAAGAGGGTATTTGTGAAAGCAGTGAAGTTGTTATACAAGAGAAATAGGCAACACAATTTCATGACTGTACATACAGTATGTGGAATTTAAGTTGTGAGAAAAACTTCTGTCTTTGACTACACAAGGATGTATGTTATTTGTTGTTCAACTAAAAACTCAATAATAAAACACATGAAAAATGTAACTCTCAACTCCATGTTTACATGGTAACAAATTGACCCTGTCAAACGTTCACTTTTACAAGTACCTATAAAATAAGACATTAAATATTGACCTACTAGTGTGTAGGCCAATACATAGCACATGTTTATTGGAGCCTTTTGGATGAAGGCAAGTTTACATTTGGTAAACGAGACAGGCCTTCGTTTTTTGTGCTTATGTATTTGTGCTCTAAATATGTTTGCAGAATACAAACAAAAAGACCCAAAACATTTATGAATCCAAGATTTATGAATAAATGTGTAACTTTGCACCAATCAGAACGCTATGTTTGTGAATACGGCAATTTTGTGAGATAGCCATATTACTTTAGTGATAATCAATTGTGTGTAAATCTTGTTTAAGTCTTCCTTGGATATGTTGCTAAAGAGTATTTGTTTCCAACATTGTAAAATCTTTTAATTGACTTTTCTGTAATTTCTTTTGAAGGAGGTGCTTTTAATAGAGCTCATGTTTTCAACACCAGGTGGAAAAGAATTACCTTGAAAGGTATCTTTTACTTGACAATGTTGTATCTTAACTAAATTATTTTCAAGTAGGTTATAATTGTCTTAATTTTCTTCAGAGATGCGATTTAGAAAAATGTGCGTGGAAACATTAAATCACCTGTCAAAAGACATTAAAACACAGCAGCTATACATTTCAGACAGTGTGCATAAAACCCACTGTCCCTGTTGGTTTATCCATTTGTCAAAAAAGCAAATCATTTATAACTGAAGGAAAAGCCATCACTCAGATTCCTTTGCTGATCTGTGACATCCTGCCAGTGCACAACTTCCTGTACTCAACACGTGGAAGAGGGATTTGTATAAAGATTCAATTCAATCATCTTCAATTCTTTTTCACTGTCTTCTTTTATTATAAAAGGTTACTGTTTTGCTGCTCATGTGGATATGTGTCTACTTGTGAGCTTACAGGTGGGAGATGTTGAGTTTGGCAGCGAATGCAACATGGTCTGTCTCTCAGGATCTGCGCTGAAGTGGTTTGGAGGCCCATTTAGCAGGTCGAAGTTCATTAGACTCCCTGTGAGGACGCTGAGTGAGCCTGAGGAAGCCCTGCGAAGTTCTTCATTGTCTTAAGACTCAATTGTAATCACCTTACGCAGCGTGACTGACAGAAGAGCTCTCTGGCGTGATTGAAAGTATTGATCTTTTGGCAGGTCTTTCTCTCCAGACAAGTTGGAGATGCACAATCACAGCTCTCACTTTAGAAGAAAAAAAATCTCTTCATCTGCCTTAATCATCTGATCAATAATTAGCATCAGGACAGTGGGGGCTTCAGCCACGTGCTTGGTTAGGCTGCTTTCAGACGCCTGCCGCCTCTCTCCGTTTCCCAACGGGGAGGAATCTGCTGAGTAAAGCTGATCTGGTGGACTTGGGCAGTGAGGGCAGGCTGGAGGCCCAAACAGCAATGACTTTCAGATTCACAAGCTCCACCCAGCCGCCTCTGTCCATCCCCCTTCACTGTCGTGCAAGATCGGCAAGATTTCTGTCACCTTCAGCGATGGCAAACAGCCAAGTGCTCTTGGAACCAAAACTCATTCTCACAGCATCCTGTCGTAGCAGCATGAACTTGTTAATCTTCTGATAATTGCAGCTTTAAAGGAATATCGCAACTCAGGTGGTGGGAGAATGCCAAGTGTACATGATCACAGTGTGTCATGTTAATAAACATCTTTCTGTACCTAATCAACAGCAGCCTTTATATAAACACATAATCTCTCACGGAGAGATACCGCAGGTCCTTGCTTCCTGCATTTGTCAGACTGTATAACCATCATGGCCCCTGGTAGACCCCCACGCATATAACAACACAGACTATAACACTCCTTATTGTGCAATACCAATTATGTGCAATATATATGTATATACCATTAATAACTGTGCAATATATACCTGGGTGCTACTCCTGAGAACTGTTTCTGAGGTCTATTTTTGTGTATTTAGTAAAATTGTATAATTTTTGTACATATTTTTTTATCTTGGGTGTAATATTAAGTTGTCTTTGGCTCTTTTTGCTGTAACAAATGAAAATTTCTCCTCTGTGGGATGAATAAAGGTATTCTGATTCTGATGATAATGTTTAACTACTCATTTTTTCAAGGAATATATTAAAGAGGCTATGGAGCAGTGCTGAAATCTGGCCCAGTGACAGTAGCTCAGTCAATAGTTTACTGAGCAGTACACCCTCGTTAAAACTGTGTTGGTGACACATTTTTTCCTTGGTAACGCAGTAATGACTGCCTTACTTGCTGACCGAGACCAAAACAGTGTCCTTTGCTGCTGCTGCTGCCCCCAATGAGGCAGTCCACAAAGTGGGACCATGCTAGTGCCTGGTGACAGAAGTATTAGTGTCCAGAACCACAAAGACGAAATCTGGAAGCCATTACCACTGATATTCTACTGCCAAACCTTTGATTTGAATAAAGCTGGTCAACTCTATTGCTGTACAATCACCTAATCGCTGGTATAAACAATAATGGGTACAGCCTGTTGTCTGTTAGCCTGTTGTTCTCTCTCCCTCTCTATTTCTGCCCAGGGCTCAGTACAGATGCCGTACAGTGCAAAGCAAAATAAAAAAAAACATAACAAAAAGGATAACATTGAATCTCTTTGTCTCTCAGAATTTACATTTGTTGTTAATGTATCAGCGTACTTGTAACATGTTAACACAAAAAATGCATATTTTTTTCTGTACAATAACTCTTAGCATAACATGACATCTGCAAAACTAATAACGGTTAGCTCAACACGCCAATGTGTCGAAGTCCAGTCAGATTGGTAAATTATGACAAAAGGCTCTTAGTTGTTCAAGCTGGAAAACGTGTATCATTGTGAAACAAAGTAGATATACCATATAAAGGTTACTCAAGCTCAAGAGTGAATATTGTAGAGAAACAGATCCGATGTTGTTTTGCAGATACATTCAGTATGCACATCTTTTGATTTGGCAGATAAGATCATTCAAATGTTTCTTAGTTGTGTTTATGAAAAAAACTGTTCAGTGAATTTATTTTCCTTTTCTAAGTTGTTCTTTCAATAACAATGATGGTCAATTAGCTCCCACATTGTGTTTGATTAGCCTTATCACAGCGTAATTATCTGATGTGAGGGCAGCTTTGACCTAAGTAGTTCACAAAAGGCTTCTGGGTCATCAAGGTGGAAAAAAACAAACACATTTTGGTTGATTTTTTTTATTCAAGCTGGGAAACGTGTATCATTGTGAAACAAAGTAGATATTCCTGCAGTTTGTTAATAATTGCAGCAGCCTCAAATGTTTGACTTTTGTTATTTCTCTTTGTGTGTTCTTTGAAAGGTTATCCACAAACTTTGAAAAACTTTAAAATACAAAGAAAATACATTTGTCCAGTTGTCCAGTGCTTCCACTGTTGGGAAACGGGGTATCTTAATGCACACTTTAAATTTATTTTCATGTGATGCTTCAGTGGATAAGATGAACTTTTTCAAAATCTTTACTACATCTAGGTTACCTTTTGTTGTGTGCTTCCCCTTCATCAAACACCATTTGATTATTGCTTTGATATTAATAACATTTAGTAAGTTAAGGGTCCTTGAATGTCAAGCCGAGCTCTTCTAAAAACCCTCTTTGTGTTTGTGTTGATTACAACCCTATGATACTGACCTGCAACACAGACAACCTCATCAGCTAATTGTGAAGGGTGCACAGAAAGGTCACTGAACGATTAAGAGTAATTAAACCTGCATAATAACTGGATCACCAATTGTTAAAACTTAAATCTGATTTCTCTCCCCTCTCCCCATGTTTCCGATAAGATCCTATTTGAGTGTTACCAGTTCTTGAGCAGATTCCTGTCTAAAGAAAGGGCAGGCAAGCGCTTAACATTATCATAAAATAGAGAACGCGATCCCCTGGAAGCTGCGGTCACACCTCTTGGCTGCAACAATACATGTGTAAAGTATTTCTGGTTTGGATTAAGCTACACAGAACATTTTATTAATCATTATCTGCTCTGCAGCACAAAAACATGTAATTTTGTGGTGTGTATCCAGATCGTGGATCACCTTCCCACAGGGCTATTCGGCACCTTATTGTCAGTATAGCGATAAAGCTATTGATGATAAGAATGTTAAAGAAAACATCCCTCTTTTAAAGCAACCTTGAGTCCTTTTCACACCCAGGATTTCTCTCCTACTATCGTAGCAATGACTTTGCAAACAGAAGAAAAGGAATTCTGCTGTTTCTCAGCCTGTGTATTGCTCTGTTCATTGCACCTATAAAAGAAATCTAAACTGTAAGAAGGCATACATTTGTCTGAATAAGAAAAACTCTTAACATATTCTTTCATCCTCCATTTAATGATATAAAACCGTCAATCACAATAGAAAATCCCATGATTGTACGATTTACTCTTTTGTAGCAATCATACCTATACAGCACTTTAGATCAGGCAGTATTCAAAATTGAGAGGTTCAGTCTCGTATGCCAATTCATATTTTTCACATCAAGTAATAATACAAAAAATCCTCTCCATGTTGTGATTTCTATTAGAAAGCATTTAGGGCGGTAACTGCCTTTCTTTGAGCCTTGTCTTGTTGGAGATATGCCAGTGGTGTTGCACTTGTTGAATGCATTACACTACCAGCTTAAAAGCAGGAAGGAGCACACAGATGGACTAGCCTGAGCACACACAGCTCGGTCTCAGAAGCCCAGGAGGCTGCATTGTTATTATCTGCTATTCGGCCGCTACAGATGACTGACTACTACATAGCACTCAGTACTGCTTCTATTTCTTGGCCTTCTTGTGTACACTGACAATTACAATTCTGCAAGCTCTGGGATTTCCAGAGGATTAATATATTCATGGTAGATTTGACATATGGTTTAAAGCATATCTTTATCCTATTTTATGTGCAATAATGCATGTTAAGGTGCCTATTATTAGTAGTTACCAAAAGGATTTGTAAAACCTTTCTGAGGTTAATCTGGTTAAGTGATTGAGTTTGTAAAAAGTGCAGGACATTGATACTTGAGACCGAGGTTTACAGTCCATTGTATTGTAGTTTTTGGCATTACGGTATGAGAAACAAGGTAGTTTCAATGAAAGATACTAAAGCTAAACTTCTTGTAAATCTGTTGTCAAGACAGTGATCTTTATTTAACCTCAAACAAGAGCTTTGAACGTTAACATAACCATATAAAGGTTACAAGCTCATGAGTGAATATTGTAGAGAAACAGATACGATGTTGTTTTGCAGATACATTCAGTATGCACATCTTTTGATTTGGCAGATAAGATCATTCAAATGTTTCTTAGTTGTGTTTATGAAAAAAATGTGAATGTAACACTACATTTCCAACACAATGTATTTGCATATTTTCTAGGAGACATGGCTGAAAAATAACAACTGGGATAGTGTTATCAGAAGAGAGTTTTCTTTTCACAGAAAAATATGTCATCTAATACAATAAAATAATACTCAAACTGTTAATACTTATAGATGCACATGTTAGTGAATGTGTGAAGATTGTCAGTGTTTACTTCTCTGTATGTGCCATGAAGAACTGTGTATCCTCTTGCATACATGTCAACGCCGGTGTACATGTGTAAAAGGATGATGTGTGCATGAGCTTGAATATATCTGTTTGTGTGTGTATGTGTGTGTGAGCGGATGTGTTAGTTGATGCCTATTCTGTGCTCCTCTGCTCATGCACAGGCACTCAGGAGATGTCGAGGCTAATGGAAGCTGAGGCTGTCGTGGCTGTATTGATTGCTCAGACCTGCAGATTATTGCTCTGAAGAGTGACCAACAGCAACCCACTAAGGTAAAAACTTCTCTTACCAACAGGAGTACGGCTGCTCTACCCTGAGAAGCAACATGTTTAATTGTTAGTGGTGTTCTCCGGCCCCTACTGCTGAGGGCCCTGAGGGAGAAAGGCAAGTCCAGGGCCTGACCTTTCCCTTCCATAGCCAGCCTCATTCACACATAGACTGGGAAATGTATCAATGCTCCTCACTTCAACATTGCTCCAATTACCAGACACAAACAAAATTGGAGGCCTTATCAACTGGAATGGGAACACTGTATCCTTCGGAGACTATGAAGCAGCTTATACACTGAATTCCGCAAGAGTGAAAAACACTGAGTGTGAGGCTTTTTATGGGTCATATTTCAGAATTTATATATTAGCGATGTTTGTACTGTTAGAGCATGCTATTGCTGGTGTATGTTAATCTCTGCTTCCCACAAGGGTGTCATGAGCTTACTGATTGAGTGAGAAAATGAGTAAAAGTCCCATTCTGTTACAGACACCCTCCTAAACACCTACATTTATTGCTTCACAGACGCAATGAAGAGATACATTAGAAAAAGCTGGCGTGTGCTGGCGTCCGAACGCACTCCATCAGCATTCAGCTCAGTAGTTTGCAATTATAATGAATATTAATGACTGTTTTCTCATACATAATATTCTCATAATGACTCTACAAAGTAAATGCAGCCCTCTTAAAACAACCATTTATCATAACTACGTACCAAAGCAGTTACACTGTCAACCGCACTAGAAAGATAAAGCCATCAGCTACGCTCTTTACTCTCACATGTAAGCGTGTGACAGATTAGGCATCTATTGTTTTGAAGAAGAAATTATATTTTATATCGCAATACATATTAAATAAAAATTATGTACTGAAATATAAAATTCCATCCTCTATTTTTGCAGGTTATTAACTGAATGAGTTGTATGAATGTTGGCATTAATGAAACAACACAAGTCATTTTAGTGCAACCGCTCTAATGTTAAATCATTCCCACACTCTTTTAAACACCCCCTTCTGTCCAACGAAAAAATGCATTGCAGCAGCTAAAGCAAAATGAGATTCAGTGTATGTGCTTAAGAGTACTTCTTTACCTCCGTCAAATACCTTTTCCCGTGGGCCATTAAAACAGCAGAGGAGCCTAGCTCAATCCTCACAGACATTACCTGTGAGCAACTGAACTCTATTTGGGAATTGGTAAAGCGTACAGAGAAATAGACTTGGGATAGAACAGCCTGGCAAATTCCATTTCTCATCTGAAGTGGTCTACTTGTGAAAGATCATTTGGTTTGGAGTGAGTAAACAGAGGGGACTCCATCGCTCTCAATGACTTATGTGTGAAAGCTGGGGATTACAGCCGATCGGGAAGTCTTGGAGCTGTTTGGAAAAGCATTGCTTCGCAAAATGAATCCAACTGCAGGCTCTGTGTTCACAAGCCTCTGCCTGTCTTACAATGTCTTATGGTGCTGTGAATAAAGCTCAGCACAAACGTGGTGATGTTTACCACATAGAGAGGTAATGTTGTATTTGTATATATATATACAGTATATACATATATGAGATATGGGGATGTATTTATAGAAAATGCATCTTTAGCCAAATGTTCCTATTTATGTTTTTATATTTAATATAGATTGGTGTTGTGTTATATGTTTTGTACAGTTATAAAAAAGTACTTTATTTAACCAATTGGATTTGGATTTTAAAAAAGTAAAAAATATACCATAAGGCTGGATTAGTAAAAAATAATCAGTTTGGCGAATCGTTAAAAGGTTCACCTTTCTTTTCCGATTTTTACAACTGGTATTCAAAGTATACTATAGGAAAACCTACTTCTCTTTCTGAACCATTATCTTTATTTCACCAGGTAATTTAAATTGTATCATAACTGATATTAATGGTGCCAATACCTGTTAAGAGAACACACACTTAGTAAAAAAAATAAAAACAAACTTCGAAAATATCTTCATTATTTCTCCACAGTTCCATCAAGTAGAATAAAAAAAATACATTGTGTGATCACAGGTCTTCAGTCCTGGGCACAAAGCACTTGAGTGTGATGGGCAAAGTGGCACTCAGTCACTGTGGAGCTACTGAAGCTGATAAAAAGGAGAGACATTAATTGAATGACCTTGGCTTCAAAGGTTTTAATAAGCGGACGTACTTCAATATAAAAAGCCTACAACTGGAGAAAATTGCATCTTAGTGGTTATTTTACCAGCTAGATCTTTGACCTTAGCTTGAATGCTGTTTATTATTGGCCATTTTTTGTTTAATTGTTGACTAGAAAGTTGGAAGAAAAAATACTAGTGAAGAGGATTATTTATGTAAAACAAAAGTGTTTAATGTGTATATGGAAGATCTATGAAATTTCAGACAGAATGCTTAATGAATGTTCTCCAAAAATAATTTAATCTGGGTCCTGTGCACATTCAAATAAAGTGTTTAGGGGTACTGCATTGTCCTTCAGACACATCAGGAAAGGAAGACAAGCTAGAGAAAACAGTCTAACCTGCGATTATTAGTGGTGAAAACCTGAACCCCTACTGAGGGCAGACACTGGCTGCTATGACAGATCCATCAAAGCAGCGGAGGCTGTCTCTCCTGATGTGGAGTCCGGCGTGGGCTCTGCCTGCTGCAGAGAGCTGAGGCCTGCTCTGCATTGTCCACTGGCAGCCAGCCAAACTGACCCGGCTACTATTGTCCTTCACCCTACAAGCTCTGAGGCCTGCTATTCAATTAAGATACATGAACTTTGTGATGTATGCTTCAAGATATGCTTTAAACAGTTGAGTATAAGGAAGCCTGCATCGTTGTCACTGCAGAGGCTCTTTAAAGTTTATTGTGACAAGGAGACAGCAGACTCTTAAACCGTTTTTGTCATGCTTTCTTGCAAACCATATGACACCGTCCTGTACAGTATGCCTTGGACCAGACTTTCGAACAGTCCATGCATCATCTGGTGTATCTGTCACATCCACAATTACATTATTGCTGTTTCATTCACACGAGCCACTGTGTCAAAGCTCTCAAAATCAAACAGATGGAGCTAGTTGGCAACAGAAGGCATGCAAATCATGGATCATTTGATTGGAGATCTTATTTAATTATTCAACCAAGTGGCCATCTTGGAGAACACTCAATACAAGCTGCCTACTGTACACTATGTGTAGGCAACTGTTAGAATGTTTAACTAAAGAGATAAAAGGTAAGACATTGTGCTTTTGGAATACATATGAGATATCTACACATTCTAGTCTCTCTGTTGCCTTTATATCAGTTTATGAACTAATTCATTTTTACCTTTTATTTAACTTTGCAAAAACAAAATGCAGCATTAATGAAGAGTACGCTCAAGTCTTAACAAGTGTGCATTCAGTCCTTGATGGCTGTATTGCATTACATATGGCATTTTAACTAATTCATACAAGAGCAGTTGATAAACTATCTCTACAGACACAGGTTTGATGTTGATTGTATGCAAGCCTTGTGAAACCTTGAATTGGAGAAAAACATAATGGTAACAGGAGAGGCAGCTGTGACAATGAAACACAATTATAATCATGTGGAATGAGACCAAGGATTTCGAGTAGGAAAGTAAATTAAATGAAAATGTAGTGTTGGCTGAAATAGTTTTCAGAAAAAAACAAAATGAGCTGTATTTAACATTCAGGCACAATGCTGAAAAGTGACAATTGCTTATCTCCATGGAGATCAATAATGGCTGCAGGATCATTGTGTAAAGTGTCTGCAGGTTTAATGCAGATAGGATGTCATTATTATTTTCTTTCTCCTAATGACCATCATTATGCACGGACACTGATTGAATTCCATTTGTTACCTACGTTTGAGCCTGAGTGGAATAATTACCATTTAAGTATCTCCATTAAAATTCATGCACGGATGTTCATACTCAGACCTTCTTTTAAAAATAACTAAAATGTTCTTTGAATACAAAATTCATCGGATGCAAAACGTCTCTGCTTTTATACTTCAAGTCTAATTATGTATAGGTATTATTAAAGCATGTCTCTTTTAGTTTGTGTATGTTTTTTAATGATGGTAAAAGAAAAGCAAGAAACGGTTGCTGCTCAGTTGCTATCAATGCAGCACACACTCTTAATATTTAATTAAAATGGATTTGCTGGTAAGTTTGATCAATATCCAGCACCCTGTCTAAATTGCTTTTTCAACCTCTTGTGTCACATACAAAATAAATATGTTTTAATAGTTAGATACATATCAGCTTTTTCTCCACAGAATAAAGGGTTATTGTGCTGCCTTGAGACATCAGTATTTGAGACACCTGCCTTTTTATTTTTATTTGGTGTGACTGTCTACTGCTACAAACATGGATGACACCTAAGGATTGTGATTGCTTCTTCACTAAACAAACCCATCAGAGGTCTATAGGCATGTTTGTTTATCCATTAGTGCATGAATTCAGCAGCGACAAAAACAGTTCACCTCTAATTTCTTGTTTACTGGTGGTCATCCTATGTGTATGGTCACCCAAGTGGAAGTAGCAATGTTTATGTTGCAGGTAAATAAGGCAGCCGCTTCACTAATACAGCCATCTCTCTGTAAATACACAGCTGTGGCTGAACAGCGAGCAGTAGAGGAGAACGAAGAGGGGATTTGGCCACACCTAATCAATCACTGACAGATTACTGCTAAAGCCACTTCCATACACATTAAAGAGGGACAAATGTAGAATTGCAACTGAACAAGTTGTAGTTTTAAGCCAACAGTGGGACTTCCTGGTGATTTATCAAAGTCACTGCTGCTGAGCAGCATGCCTGTGTGATTGTAGTTCACAGCAGACAGAGCTGAGGCGCAGCATTGAAAGGACTGTTTATGCCCTCAGCTGTGGCACTGTCAGCCTTGTGGAATTTACTGTAAATCACATTGCTTTTATTGCAAGATTTAGTAGCTTATCCTCTGTGGGCTCTATTCACTTCAAGCTTGTCCCTATTAGGATTTCATCCCTCGTCTATACAGGGACTTGGATACACATCTAGGAAAATAATGTGGGAAATCAAGCCTGTGATTTTCCATTATTTGCTCATCTTTCTCTCTATAATAGCTTGTGCTCTTTTGTAGTAAAATTGTTTTGTTGCTGTGACTAGACTACCGTGTCCTAAGCCTCAGTCGGTGTATTATTTCTATCCTAGGCTTTCTACTCCTGGAGAGAATCTCTGCCTCTGATCGCTCAGAGATACAGAGCAGCAACTCAACACATTATGTTATTTACAGCTTTATTTAATGAATGACCTGGTTAACTTGGGTAATGATAGAAAATATGAAGACAGTTTAAGGAAAGGAAAGCATTAAATTTCAGCACCAGTGCAAGTAGTCAATATATTTGTTATCTCTGTTAAAGAGTGATGCTCCACGCTGTTATCATTTACAACAATCACTGTGAAGATGAGTCAATCATTTTACAAACCACTGTTCAGGGGAATAAAATCTCCTTTTTTACATCAAGATGCATGCTCCTGTGAGGAAAGGCTTGATGCAGCTGGTTCCTCCAAAGTCAGTGTTTCATGGCAGAAACAATAAACGCCCAGCAACATCGCTGAAGTGATCACACATGACACAAGAGTCTGTAGGCAGAAGGTTAAAAAACAGGCAGTCACGTGCCATGCAACCCTCATTCCTGGGGAAATGAACAATTCAGTGTGTGCGAGAATGTGTACGTGTGTGTTGTGTGTGTGTGTTCTACATTTATTTATATGGTTGGTTCCGTTACATAATATATTCAAACATAACCTGATATTTTCAAGAAAATATCCTGATATGCAGGAAAATTAAGGGTTATATATTAACAACTAATCTTGAATTAAAATATTTATTTTGTTTGAAATTTGAAAAAAATATTTGGTCTAAAATTTTGATTAAAAATGTGTCTGACACCAAATCATAGCAACTGGCTAAGTTTTTATTTCCTCAAGGTTTTATCTGTGTCAAGGAGGATTCAAGTGTGTGATGGACATGAACTGTGATCCCTGTAGCTGTATGTGTGGGTGTCTGCATGATGTGTGTATTGACGTGCAGTAGCAAGAGTTCAGGGAGGCAGCTGAGCAAAATAATTTAGAATGTCCTGCCTGCTGACACAAGGACAAAGGCACAGACTGAACATGCCCATATGAGCAAGGAGACAATGGACGTGGCTACACCTGGAAATGCACCGCTGTTGTTTTCACCACGACCTCCACAGCACAGAGATTTTCACAGGCTGTTCCTAGCCACGGACTCACACTGGTTTAGTCAGCTACGTATTAACAGGACATTAACTCATGATGAGCACAAGGATCCTTTACGTAATTAGCAGGCGGGCAAATCCAATGTTATCAGGATCGTTTTCTCTTTTTTGTTTAAATCTTTGAGATTTCCACTCAAAATCTGGAGTGTAAGCTTAAACTGTCATTGTCCAGAGCAGCTCGATGGCCACTCTGTGTCCTGCCTTTTGGGTAGGATTTCTCCTAAGACCTCATGCAGTTGGAATTAGCATGGTGCAGTCAAGGGAGCACTGAAGGCTGAATCAATGCATCACTCCTAGGGCCTTGGGTATGGATATGAGAGGGCATAATGGGACTTTGGCGCTGAGCCTCATATCATTGTCTCACCAGGGTCTTTCTGCAACTCTTTCCCAAAGGAGAAGATCTCAACCCCCCCTTCCCTTTCAAGGCCATGAGGGTCCACAGATAAAACAGGTTGGAAATATCCTGTAAAAGTATGTGTCAAAGGTTGTAATTTGACTTTTTATGTATTATTTGATTTCGTGCTGGGACAAATTTGCATTTTCTTTGTGTATGAAGCTACAGCTATAACTGTTAGCTCAATGCAAAATTGCTTGCCAGTACCTGTAGCTAATTTGAAAATGTGGTGTATCTTGTTTAACAAAATGGTGTTTTCAGAGGGGCAGTTACTTTCTGGAGTCTCAATGGGAGATTGCCAGGCAACCGGCATAGCCTTTTGTTTCTGTGTTTAAGCAAACCAAATAACTTTGGTTTTATAGATAGTAGGCAGATATAAGGTATTGTTCTTTAACTCTTGGCAACACAGCAGTCTCAAACTGTTGCTGCACTTTCTTTTGTTACCACAGAGAAATATGCATCTCTAATGACCCCTATGGTAACTACAGTTCACTGCACCAACAGAAAACAATACAGTGAGTTAGCCTACAAGCTAAAAGCAGTAGTTTAAAAATAATGTAATACGTTTTTGAAAGATCTCGAAAAGAAACACTTTCTGATAAGGCTGTCAAACTATTTGAAATAAAGTATGTTTATAGATAAAAAGGTTTCATACATATATTGGCCCTTGTACAACCAAATATGCACATGATCCACCTCATTTAGTTCCAAGCAGTGCAAATATGCTGGCTACACAATATAGACAGAGTAGGACAGTCCCCATGTAATATTTGGCAGCAGTAGTAGTAGTAGTAGTAGTGGACATTAGCTACAATTCAACTGTTAATACGTCAAATTGCCTGAAACAAAATGTTGCCATGATGCTAGTTGTGAAGTGTTGCTTATTAGGGTTGATTCCCTTTGAATTTGGCTCCTGCTCACAGATCATGCGCAGTGTGCAGCGTGCTGCCTTCAGTCAGCGAAGCAGCTGTCCAGGGTTTGGAATTCCAACATGGCAGAGGCTGTGGTCAGTCTTCCCCTCACTAACTTGGAATGGTTTCAAATCGTGAGCAGCCGCGCTTAACCTCAGCGAGCCATTCATCTGCGCACTGCCCGGATCGATGGTACTATAAACCCTGACGCTGCCCTGGCACCTAACACAGGTAAGTTTCGTCCTGTCTATCAGCGATGTTGACAATTAAAAAGACAAACGGAACAGCCCTGTACGCGCAAACGCTCGCTGCAAGAGACTGTGCCGCGCATCACAGATCTTGCAGCGCAGTCATTCTGCACTAGCCAAGTGTCTTGTCATCGCTTTGAAAAAAGACGAAATTTAAACGCTATAAAGTTTACGGATTAGACGAGTTTGCTATTATTGTTCTCCTCTCCGTAGTTTAAGAAGATTGTTTAACACACGTCTGGATCCAGTCTCTTAAATAACTTTCCTTGCAACGAGAAGTTTCTGCATGCCAGCCTGAATAAAACTTGCCCGGATAACCGCAGGCGGGAGATTAATAGATGGGTTGTCATTGCGCTCTTACTGGGACAACTGCTGGCAAGTAATCTATTTTAAAAGTAAAGGGAGGGGGGCATCACGCTGGTTTAGCCTCTTCCTCTAATAGGCGGCATGAAGAATGTGTGTTTTATGTCATGACCACAGTCTCTCTCATGCTTCCTATTCTCTCGTTCAACTCGCGCAAGAAGTGACAGGCTTCAGCCGTGCCTGTGTGGCTCTCTGCGTCTCCATCCAGCGCTGCTTTAAATGTTCTTACATTTTTCCCGCATGTAGCGTTATACTTTTGTTCGTCTTAATGACATGAGCTAACTGAATACCTACCCGAGGAAAGAACAAGGCACCGTGCGTGTTTTAAACTTGTGAAATCCGATAGCTGACGAGAAAGTGGCTGTAATGAGAAGCAACCTTTGGAATTCCTCCTCGTGAAAATTCCGTTTCTGCTGTTTTCCCCTCTCCTTTTGTTTTAGGCTTGAAGACATGATCACTAGCACCAGTATTTATGGTACGTTCATTTTGTAATTATCAACGTTATTGTTGTTATATTTATGTGTTTTCAAAAGAGGCTGTTATTGCAGTATTACATTTTCTTCTTTGTGCATGTTTGGGTCATCTTCAAAAGTTTAGCTACTTATTTCAGTTTATAAAAATACACGGGCATAGCCCAGAGATAAGGGCAGTTTATATGATTAATTTCATACGTGGCATTATCAATTATAGGCTCAAAGCATCTTGTAAAGGTTAAGCATTTTTCATCCATATTAATTTGGTTTGTCTGACTTTCCTCGTCAACATTTTTTCTTTGTCATTGCACTGCTTTATTGTGTTTGCATGCATAACTCTACTAATGTGAATATTTTGCATAATAGACAATGGATTCAACTTATCCAGATCTGTTTAAAATTTACATTAAGAAATCTTATAAAAAACATTGTTTCTGCTTAATGTCCTTATTTAATCATAACATAAATACTTGCTGTAATTGCTGTAGCATGCCATACCATTCTAAACCTGTTATTGTTATTATTACAGCTATTGAAATCACTGTTGTTCAAATGATCCTTTTATAACAACACAATGAGCTTTATATGTATTATCTGGTACCAGTTGCATCACAAATACATTACATATCAAATATATACACTGTTAAATATATAAAAGATGATGGACAAATAATAAGTACAATAGACTTGTAATGCAAAAATGATTATGTTGACAATATTATTTTGTAGAGGTCATTTTTCCAACCCTTGTCTTTCAGGAAAACTTACCTTGCTTAAAGTTATTTTCTTAAGAAACTGTATAATACTTCATTATTTATTTGTCAAACAATATGACAATTCACTTGTGAAACTAAATCAAAATTGCTCGCAAGTTAGTTTAAAGTCATAAAAAGCTCTTATGTTCCAGTGGAAATGGTGTGTGACAAGCCAGTAAATGGATCTGAGCATGGATACAAAGTCAGGATGAGTAACAAGTTGTGTGCTGTCTCTCTTTGGCAAACACTTTGTCCTAAGCGAACCTTTTCCACCTCCATAGAACAATTTACTTAATTGTGTTCACACATTCCATTTGCATGTTTTCCTTTGAGAGGAAATTAACATCATCACCAGTGAGCTGAAGTATGTTTTCATTCCTCTTCAAAATAACAGCATTGCAGCATCCGTCACTCAGTGGCAAAAAAAAAAAAAAAAATGTACATTACTACCACGTTCATTATGTCTAAGTGTTTGGTTGTAATGTGTTTTTCTAAAGTGGGTATTACATTTGTTGGTCAGGTTTTTTTTAAAATATATTTAGACTCCCTTCCATGAATCTGTGGTGGGTATTTTTATTACAAATGAACTATGGTTTTATTGCTCAGATATGGATACTAAGCTTGGTGGCAAATAGTTTGGAGCAATTATTAATAATTAAACGCATATCCACAAATTGCATCTACTTACATTTTGACTACCCTCTGCAGTCTATTCAAATGTACTATTTTATATTTAATCTCCACATGAATGCATGTGTCTTACAAGAAATAGAGTCTGGAGAGTATGTATTTAACCACTCCCTTGGATCCTTCATTCTAAATATCTTAATTATTAAGAACAACCTGAGGATCTTTATCAGAGTTCAAACCCTGGAAGGGTTCCATGTCTGAGCTCCTGCAGCGTGTTAGGTGATTCTCGTAGGTCCTTACTTAACCCCAGCCACCTCCGGTGTGCATGGCAAAAAGCTGACAGCTCTGTTTATTTCTGAAAGGATAGCATTTATGATAGCATTCTGAGCTGATGCTTGACGTGAATCTCTGAGCCGATTTGGACGACAGATGCTGACCCTCCTGTTTTTATCACCCTTTTTTTCTAATCGTCACACACGTTAACACTTTCAAAAGTGAGTGTAATGTCAAGAAGTTGTGTGGCATAAACTGCGGTAAATAATAACACAAACTGATATCGCTGGGATAGAAATAGACTTATATTTAGTTGTGTCATAGAGACGGTTGAATTGGTGGCAGTCAGTGCAGACTACTAATGTAGACGATTCTGAAATTTCAAACCTATGAAAGAAAATACTGCTTCAAAAGTTTATATTAATTGTTCTTAATGCTTAATGCATCACATTGATCAAATCAGGTTTCAAGAATTTTCAGTATTTTTCTTGTGATTTTCGGACCGTTTTAACAAGCAGTATATTTTTAATCACAGTTGCGCCTAACAATATAAACCAAATGGAATCTTCAGTCTCTAACATCTGTATTTTATTGTTGTCATATGTCTGTTTTGAAGCATTTTAACTGATTTAAATGTTCTGTCCGTAATTTGAAAAGAGTAGCACTATTAGTAATGGCTAAAATTGACAGCATTATTTTAACCATTAAAAGAGGCAAGCGGTGTAAGTCTGTATTAGAGACACAATGTATGGTATATGTGTTCAGTTATATTAAAGCCAGGTCCCGAATACCTTGGGCTGCCTCTATGTAAACACCCCCTGGGATGTCTGCAAACGCTGTCTGTAAATTGATGAAATATTAATCTTTTCAGATGGATCTATTTGTCAGTTACTACAAGAAATCCCACTCAGCCTCTTGACTATATTTTATGAGATCAATGCAGGATTGTCATGTTTAAGCAAATATGTTAAGTGGTGTCTTTCCCGGTTTTCATATAAAAAGCCAGGGAGTCCCCAATGGATAAAGACGCTGGCAGTAGGGACAAAAAATCTCCAGTCTCTCTTTTACTATTCAAGTATTCCTCCCTCCCTCCCTTCCTCTCCTTTCTTTCCCTCTCGTCCCCCTCTCTTGTATCCACATCTCTGTCGTTCCCTCCGTGGCAGCTTGCATGTTATCTTTATGTGTTTCTCTCTACGCTGACAATTCTTGCAGTGATCTAAGTTGGACTGCATTAGAAAGTGGAGGCAGCTGTCTGTTGCTATACTGAGGGACGTGTTTGCTCTACTGCAAAGATGAAGGACCATGAATCCTTGACATCTTCCCTTTCTCCCCTCCTCCTCCTCCTCCTCCTACCATCTCATTTAGACACAGCGACTGTCTGCTCAGACTTGTTTTTTCTCCCTCTGAGTGACAGCATATGGCATGGACATTTTCTAAAATGCATGCACCTACCATTGACTGCTTGTACTTACCCTTCATATGTGTCCTAGCTACAGGCCTGTTGTATGGTTTGTTCCTCTTATTCAAACAAAATAGTAACAGTTTAATTTAGTTCACATATTCTACTGGATTAAACCAAACAGGCTGCCTTTATGGAACCTAGTGTGGATATTTTGTCTTAACGTTTCACCGCTGCCCGCAATTCAAATCTCTCTATACATTTATGTGGTTGTGTTGTAGCATGTACTTCTTATTTAGATGTTTATATATGCATCTTTGTAATTGATTTTGTGTATGTATGCACTGTATTTGTGTTTGTCTGTCTGTTTCTCTTTGTGCATGTTGTTTTTTTTACAAGGGAAGAAACAATGCCTTGCTCTCCTTTCTTTTTCAATAACAATTTGTTATAGAATAATTCATGGTTTTATGATATAAACCAAAATGTGCCTATAGAGCTTATATATAACTTAATGATTGATTATAAAAGAAACATGTTCATAAGTCATGTTGCAACTCTCCTTTAGTCAGGCCTTTTATACTAGACATTATTAACATCGAGTATGGCATGTGTTGCTTTAAATTCCTTGTTCTCCTCATTTCTAACACATCGAAACAGAGGCTTTGTTTCATCTCCTTCACATGAGGTGTCTGTGCACTCATAAGGAGACGAGGCAGCTCTGCGTCTGTGGGGGATTGTCTATTCTAGCCAATCCCCAGGTGTACTAAACTAGGTTTAGCTCTAAGGCTTTTAATCTGGATTTGTAGGAGATTCATGTGCATTCATAGATTTGCCTCTGTAATTATCATACCCCCAGTGGCAGCCAGAGAGACGTTTGCCTAAATCACTGATGTCCTCATTACACTGTTTACATTTTAATTAGACATGGTAAATTCTTGATTTTCTATTAGTGGACAAAAGGATTGGATGTTCTCCTATCTTAAATTCAGAGAAGATAGTCCAAGTCTAGAGTGTTGCACGGCTGTAAGCCTTTAAGCATTGTGTGCATCTCCAAAAAAAATGGATTTTCCGAAGTGCCTGTCTTTTTAATGCAGTGTTCTTAACATCCCCTTACAATGATTCATAATGTTTATTCACTGAGAGTGTCATTTGTGGTTTTGTGAACAACGTCTAAATGCAATGGCAATAGACACCTCTGGGACGATTGTCTGACCAGTTCTTTATCATATAAAAATATTAAAACATTTATGACTGAATCTGCTTTCATAATTGCTAATTATGTCTTTAGATGAATGATGTATTGTTACTCTCAGGCAGTGAATATCCAACCCCCAAGGACTTTGATTAATAACAGAATCTGCAATTCCATGACTTCTGAAAATCGCTGGCACTTTGAGCTGCTATTGTGTGCCTGAGTACTATTGCTTATCATTGAATAACCTTGGTGAAGAGGTGTTTTTCCCTGTCCTTCTTCCAAGGTGTTTTTTGTATTGCATGCTGTTGGGGAGTTTCGTATTGTGAGAGAGCAGCAAGCCTTTCACAAGAGGATAAGAAAAAACTCAATATTTTGCTGTATTGAAATTCTCCTTGTGTTCTCACAAAACAGTGTCTGACTAATCTGGCAATCGAGGCCGCTATTCTAGCTGTTCTGAAAACCCATGCAACAAGAGAACCTATAAGTATTTAAAAAAACATCACATTTGTCAGATTCATGAACCGAGGGTTTGAAATGTAGTAAACTCTTACGTTTGTCTTGATGCTGACCTGTCTTAATCAATATTACCCCCTTTATTATGAAAACACCAAGTCGAGCTGATCTGCTTTAATTCTAAAAAATGTAGTTCACTCTAAAATAAATAAGAGATGGATTATGTAACTAAGACTAAAATTAGAATTTAAATATTCCCACAGAATAACGCTATATGTCAAACATTGTATTTCTTCATTGCGCGACAATTCAATTGCATTATAATTCATGTATTGAAATAGATGCTTTACTTAACTTTGCTATCTATATTCAAGATCATGCAAGGATTTGCTTTGAATACAAACGGTAATCTTTTGACTGTTTTTCATTGTCGCATTCATTACATCCGATGCTAATTGTCTCAAATTGATATTTGTGGCAATTAGCTAAAGCGATGATCAGACGAGATGGGGGCTATCTGTGTTTTTTTGCAAAGTTCTCAGCAATTCATTCAACCTCTGTGGAGATGGTGGGGGCTGACAGGTTGGCATTTTGCCAAGTGCTGGCAGTGGGGGCCAGGGATGGCAGAGGATGGGTTAAGGTCTGCCTGATGGTGGGGAGAGGAGGGGGATGAACCGAGTGAAGGGAAGAGGGGATAGAAGGTTCAGTATACGCTGCCATAAAGGTTTAAGGTGTCAGGCTGCGGCAAGGCAGCGGGTGTCTGCAGTGTCACTGAGAGGTGACCACAGCAGCATGCACAGGAGTGAGGCAGAGCGACTGGATATCTGAGCCAGATGTTATGTTTATAGTCCTTCAGTTATTACGTATATGATGCTGTGTTAGTTGACTGCATATATAATTTTTTTTGCTTTAAGGTAGCTTTTATGAGATGTAGATAAACCTTTGATTTATAAGGTGGTTAATCTGGATGTAAAAATCTTTAAATATATATATATATAAGTTAAGATTGTGTTTGTCTTTTGATTACTTGTATTTTAATGCATACTTTAGATGAATAAAGCTTCATTCTTACACATTAACTTCAGTTTCACTATCATGTTGTAAGTGAATAGTCACTAGGAGTCTTGTTGCTTGGCGTGTGGCCGATTTGACAGCCCTCCTAGAGTCCACATGAAATTATATTAATTTAAATCTGAAAAATAATAGTGAGAAAAAAAAGAAGAGCACTGAAGACTTGAGCATAATCACAGAGCTTTGTGAGGGCTGACACTCCTTTTGTGTTCATTATCAGGAAATCACCTCAGGGACTCGTGTTGACTTTGCATTGTCTAAAATAGCCATTACAGTGGAGTGCCCCGCGCTCGCTCGCTTCCACTTGAAATATCTGGGGAGGCAAGATGGAAATACCAGAGGTTCGCAGAGAAAAACTAAACATAGTATAAACTCGCACTTTAGCAAAGTAAATCAAGCCATTTGTCCAAGGTGCGCTTTGTAGGATGTTTTTGGCACTAAACAAAGGCTTGTCTTCAGTAAAAAATATAGATCCCAGAGTATTACTGCAGAAACAAGAGGCGGAAAGAATGACCTAAAGTGTTGAGCTGGTTGCTGCGAGCTCAAGTTGACCACAGATTGTTTCTTTACTACGGTTAAAAAAAACAAAAGTATATTTTTGCTGTTGTATTTTTAACCATATTTAAAGGAAAAATCTATTAACACTATTTCATTGTTGGCATCAAATGCTGTGCACATGGTTTGTGTCAGCATTTTTATACTGTACAGAACAATAGTAGATTCATTCACTTGGAGCATGATGTTTCTGCAGTCCAACCCTGACTGCATCGCCTCTCCCACATCTTTAAATGGATCCCATGAGTCCTCAGCGCTGTTGTTTCCATTATTCATTTCAAAACTTCCATGTAGCACGGAGAGGCTAGAGGGGTGAAAAATAATTTTGTGTCTGAAAAAATTGATGTGGAGCAAAGTCACTGCTTTATGCAAAGTGTGCCATGCCTGGGGAGCATGTGAGCTGCCGTACTGTAGGAGGAGTGAATGCTTGGGCGAGGGACTGACTGTATGTGTGTGTGTGCCTGCCTGTGTGTGTCTGCTAGTTCCTGTCAGTCTGTCAGTTAGGCCTAATGTGGCTCCCTAGAGGTACCTGGGGGAGACCCATCTAGCACCCAGTCAGCCTCTGCTGGCGGCCAAGTGGTGACAACGGGTTCCCACAGAGAGAGGAAGTGTCATCGCATGTATGTAAACTAGTGACAGATGACTGGAGACATGTGGCCTGTAGACACTGGGTCTAAAAGTAAAGTAGTTTTGCCTCTTCAACTTCCTTTATCTCTTCCCACTTGAGACTTCAGAGAGTGAGCGTGAGGCTCCACAACAGCAAGGAATACATTGACAACAAGTCAAAGATGTGAATAAAAAGGATGCAAATCATTTGGCATGAAAAGACACATGCTATGTGTAAAGGTTTTGTTTGTTTAAAAGGCTGCTGCAAGTTTTTAGTGTGCAGAGCTTCAGGCAGCTTTTCTAGGTCACAGGTCATGTGGGTCAGTGTTACACTCCCTGTAGCCTCACTTCAACCCTCTGTCTGGAAATAGAACATGCAACGTCACCCAGCCAGGAGGGTGGTAGATTCCAGACCTCAGTGGCCAGGGGCTGCACATGTGGAATCTGCTCGTGTAGTTGACCCCAAATGTTTGAAACTAAGAACGCTCCCAATAGGACATTGTTATTTCATGCATACTCAAATGAGCAAGGCTGTACGAATTGCCTTGTACAAAGTGGTCGGGTATACTCTTCACTGTCGACTGTTCACAATTCATCAAGGGAACTCACGCTAGCCAGAGGCAGATTTTTTAACAGTATGCACATAACCTGTAAGAGAGGCAACACATAACAAATAAACTGTGGAGTAGTTGTTTTTAATTACACATTTCAGCCAATAGGCAGTTTGCTGTATACAAGCCTTACAAAAGAAGTCCATGGAGCACTTCTGCTGTTGGGCTTATTTCTTATTTAGGAAAATATATATATAAGACATGTATTTAAAGAAAATAAGGCTGCATTTATTTTGAAGGGTATATAGTATTTGGGTTGCGGAAAATATCAAATCTGAATAAATATTGTGTTTCCATGGTTGGTTTTGGTTAGAATTTACACTAAATTGGCAATAAATCAAATTAAGTTGCTGATGTATGAGTTATCATTCAAATAAGATATAAAAAATAATATTCAAGCCAAGCCTGATGTTGCTTAACATAATGATCTCAGCCACACACAGTGAGCGAGCAGCCCATTAATTGAACACTGATATCTTAGGAATCAGTTCATCCTTACTAAACATCTGATCAGTGTTTGTAATAAGAGTGAACGTATTATTGCAGTGTTGAGTATACCGGATGCTAACATATGAGCATTTGTGAGTTGTGATATTGAACACTTCGCCCTAATAGTGATCATTTGAGAGAAAGCTGCATGTCCTAGCGACACCTCCGGGTCCTGCTTTCTACCCAGGGATGTAAAATCTATCAGCACTGATGAGTTCATGCTCCATCAAATATATCTGTGCCAAACTGTTTATTGTGAGCTCCAATGGTGCTATTGTGCTATTCTCGAGTCTAGTCCATGTGATGCAAAGAGCCAATTCACATTTGCGCAATGGGTGACCCTGGGTTGTGTATATTGATGACTGGGATTTGTTTCTTAATAGAATTGTGTCTAATTAATTAGTGTTTAATTGGTTGAGCTTGTTACATGCAAGTGCTGCACAATGTAGAACAATCATTGCTTTAAACTGCGTATTGAGGTCTACTTAATGAAATGTGGGAAATGGATTTGTTGTGCCTGTTTGTTATCATTTATGTTTTTTTTTAGTCATTTAAGTCAGACAGGTGTTAGTTAGACAAAGAGTGTGTGAAGATTCCCACCTCTCAATTTCTATTAACCACAGATCCTTTTTTTTCTTTTCTTTATTTCATAGTCTATTTAGAAACACTCTGGAATAATTTGCATTTGCATGGTCCTTCTTGCTTTCCACATCTCTATCAAAGCACTGAAGTCTTTGAAGGCTGCCACTCTCTCATGCAGCAGACTCACAGTGCTTTACACTTGTTTTCAAAGAAAGCTGTCATTCAGAGCCTCTTCCATACAAATCACACTTTGCAAACATGTTTTATTTTGTGTCTGTGTGGTTGTGAGAATAAAAATGTAGACTGCATCGCAGGTTTTTTAAATAATTTTTCAATGAAATCCTTGGCCTCCAAAGCTTGCCATTGTCATTGATTTGCTATATGCAAATGACATTGCTGTTTCACGTACTTGCTATAATGTATACACACACCTAAAGTAATGTAAATTAGATATAAAAATGTAAAATGAAATGTTAACATGAACCGTGCCAACCATTGTATAACACATGGAAGTCTGGCTACAGTAAATTCAGATTTTAGTCTGCAAATGGGTGTTTGTCTTGGAAGTAAAATCCCTACAAAACCCAACATTTACTTTACTGTTTCATATGGAAACATATTCAACCACAGGAAAAAATATGATCCCAAGGTTTATAGATGATGGCTGCGAGTTCTGGCACTACTCGTAGCAATCACTCCCAATTATCACAACGAGAGAAACGTTCCTCATTAATAATAGCACTTCAGGTTTGCTCAGTATTTCTGGTTATCAGTCAACAGTTGATTTTCTCTCTGCATTTAATACTAAAAAAAAGCTGAATGCCGGCTTGATTGTACTTCGTATTTTTCCTAATAGATGCCTCAATCAGAAAATTTCATGGATTTTTTCTGTTGCAAAGATTTTGGTTTTAGTGTCATCCTCTTCAACCTCAAAAACAAAGTTAAATTACGTGAGCAGATTTTATAGACATTTACACTTTATAATATTAAGCTTAGACACTATAAACGTATAAGCATCAAACTTTTAAAACATTTTTGATTGCAATACATTTAGTCACACACATAAAGTGCATTAATACGCATTTCCTAGTTAAACCTAACTTACTTTTAGAAAGTGAATGCTGGTTTTCAGCTCCATGGTGCTGTACTGACCATGCCACCTTAGCTCTCAGAAGCCATTGTTTGCCAGTGGGCGAACCAATCTCCTAGACCACTCTCTCCTTGTAAAAGTTCCCCTTTATGGCTTCACTACTGCACTTCAGTAACTTTATTACAGTATAGCTGAGAGATTTCTATTTCATATTGACCTAAGATTGCTTCAGTTGTCTCATTTCACCTTTTGTCTGGCCTGTGTTGGAGAAGTGACCTTCTTTGAGACTTACAGTCGATACCATAGAATGCTTCTGAATGCTTGGACGAAAAGCTGGCAGTGGTTACAGGCAAACATCCTTTTTCTGTTCACTTGGGCATTTTCAATTACAGTTCCATTTGAACTTTTAATCACTTTAATATGTGGGAAATAATAAGTTAAACGACAGACATTCTTTTATGTATAACATTAGATCAAATGTTTTAATATTGGTGTTTGCCATCTGATTCTCTGAGCTATTTTTCCTAACAGAGAAGCAGTTTCTCTGTGAAACTTTGAAGTAATGCCACTGGCTGTGTAACAAAGACTCGTTTTTATTCTGATTTGTATGTTAAGATCACACCGTGAAGTATTCGATTTTTTTACAATGCATTTTCCTTCCTGTCTAGGTTAACATGGCTGTAAAGTCTAATGGTTGGAAGTGTAATCACAGTTGTGAATTGGACCAGTGAACAAGATAATCTAGTAATTTCCAATGGGGCTCAGCCTGTTGGTTTATAAATCAGATGGGTGGCTTCTGGTACCACCAAACTGCTGCGTCACAGGAGAAGTCAAGATGTGCTAAATGTGATCAAATCCAGATTTTTTCCCCTAAACCAGCCTAAGCCTCTTTGATTGGAGTCTTCCTCAGGGTAAAAGGACTTTGGGAAATAAAGATGTTACTGAGTAGCTTTTGGTCAATGAGTCTTCATGTAGCAAGGTCACAATCTGCCTCTCTTCTCTTTTGAAGTGTGTAAGTGATCCCTCGAGAAGCAGAGAAACCAATTCATAGAGGCTCGCAAAAACCACTGCCTCTACTGTACATGCGCTCTTAAACAAGTTTCAGGAAGTGCTTGAATTCAACAACTGTGTTCTTTTAACTAACAAGCCATTTGAGTATACATCAGTATTATGCACTACAGAACACTTTAAAGCCTGTCTCCTATAATTGTCTTAGTTTTATTCAGTGTACAAGTTTTACTTGTGAGTGGAGAGCTGTTAGTCTAGCATGTGTGTGGATTTAGCAATACTCAGGGTAGTAACGGAATATGTAGCTTCCGGGGCTTCTTGGCCTGAAGAGTCATGGTTTAATTAGCATCACCGAGACAGAAATCGCAGCTCAGAGAATCTCTCAACTTCACGATTTACTCTATTACATGTTCCCCTCAAGCCAATAGAGTTTATCATTAGCCCAGATCAAAAAACCCTGGGACGTGAGGATATCCAGGGTGTGTAAAAGAATGCACTATGATATCAAATTTGAAGATTACAACATCTGTGTAAATTCACTGAGAATCACTCTAAAGTTTGCTTTATAGGGTGTGCATCTTTAAGGACAATAGCCAACTCAACAGATGAGTAACTACAGTAACTCACCTGTTAATATCAGACATAAATTATAATTTGTGTATTATTTTTGTGTCTGTTTTGAAAATCAATTGCAAATATGCTTTCTTGTCAACAATTCCCAGGAAGACAAACCCCAATAGCTTTAGTCCATCAACACAATTGTTGTCACTCGTCCCCAAGTCCTTTCTTTCATACTGAAGTGTACATTTTTAACAATTTTTTTAAGCGAGGCACTTCAATGTTTAAATTACATTCCTACTTTTGTCCTCACTCTTACCTTTTTATTTATCACTTTACAGCCAAAACATTTTTACACTAAACTCATGTTTATGCTACACATTTAAAAAGGCTACTTTAAGTCATTTCAAATCCAAAGTGGGAATTTTTAGAGTGAAATTATAGATTGATTTCTGATTGGCATTTACATCTTCTCACTACATTTCAGATGAATTCTTTAGATAACTCTAGCACGTTTTTTCTGTTACAGCTTTTACAGCTGCTGTTAAAATATTTTGCTGCTCTGTTTTTAGGAACCGACTGCAAGATGGGGTTGGTTTCTCAAACCTTTTTTAAAAGACAAGACATCTTAAAATGCAAATGACATTTACTCTACCTGCAGATAAAAGTATTATATTTTGAGGATGTATACTTAAATTCAGAGGAAAAACTATGTAGCATTGCATTGTCTTACTGGTAGTATGGCATACAGTTTAGACGTTAGACGTTTTTTTTACGTTATATAGCTTTCTTTGTGAGTATTGCATGACATTTACAACATGACTAATTATATTAATTAACAGATTAATTAGACACAGAAATGCCTTTTGTGGATACACAAAATCTAACATATTTTAAGAATAATCTCATTAGATTTATTTTTTAAGATATACGTTTTTATTCATTTGTTTACATGTTGTCATTTCAAGTTGTTTGAGGTGTGGCAATTTTCCAGTAAAAAAGGGTAGTTGTAAATACTTTTATTCAACAGGTGTCAGTGTATTAAAACATTTAACACTGTTTTAATAACTAATGTGTGTGTATGTGTTTAGTAAAGAAGATAGCTGTAAGAATGTGCTGTATAGCTCACTTTGCTATTTCTACGATCCTTAGTCTTATTCTGATAAGAAAGACAGGAAACAAAGTTGTCTGCCTCCCTGACAGGTCAACTACGATAAACTTAATGAAAGTGTAGGCATGACCAGTCATTTTCCACCTTTTGTATTTGGATTAGTATGAAATCGACTAAGATTGGTGGGCTTTGATAGTGTGGAGACATGTAGTAATTTGCTGCCATGGGTGGTCAGGCTGTGCAATGTATGTGCAGTAGCCCTGGAAAAGACAGTGACTGAAGAAGGCATATCTTTTCTAAATGAGGGGTTAAATGGCACCCTGCCGTCTAAAGATTGGAATTACTGCCACATGGAGATCTAAATTGAGTTTAAACAGTCTTAACTTGATATGTGAGATGAATGAGACTGTAGCTGTACCGATTACTGCTTCACATTGTATTAGAGTGTTTTGGCCCACCCCTACTTAGAATATCTCCAGTGAATTTCAATATGAATATGAGCTTGTTTTTATTTATAAACGTAATTACTATCTGTCTGCAATATTTGCACGCTTGTCAAGTAGAGTGGTTTGTGTGTGCAGAATAAAAGCAAAAGCTCCCATAATTATGTTTACGTCCGGTGATGAAAATCCCAGGGTTTTAATGATCAGTAATTATAAATACTTTTCGGCATGTCTACTGCCTCAGCTGGGACTATTGTGTGGTGTGAAGTGCAGAGTTTGTGCAGCTTAATTATGACATTGTACATGACTAAATGTACCAGTCTGCTTTAGCTGTGCAAAACACTTCTAGTGCATAATCACGCTCAAGTCTGACTTTAAAGAGCTCATTACAGTTAGTTTTCTAAAGAGCGGCTTATTAAACACAGTTACCTAATAAGCATCTTTGGTGGTGCAAATTGGTAAAAATGGTAATGAGTCTGATTAGGCCACGTTTCAATTACGACAGCTTTCACTTCCCTCCCCCCTCTCCCTATACCCTCCCAACTTCCACTCCCACAATTTGAAAAAAGGAAGGAGAGTCCAGCTCTTTATGCTTGGGAATCGTCCTGGAAGGCATTTTGCTCTCTTTTTCTCTCACTATCTTCTTTTTCTCTCTCTCTGTCTCTCTCTGTCTCACATACACTCACACACATTGAGAAAGAGGAAAAGAAAACCGCTTTGCCACCTCTGTGCTTCCTTTCAGCAGAACAGTAATGAATAGAGAATTGTGCAAGCGGTGGTCCAATTTACGCAGTGGGAAATTGGATGGACAGAGTGGAGGCCCACTCTTGTTTGCTTAAAAACAGCCTAGGCTACAGGATTAATAGTTCCCTAAAAGGTCAGCATCTCTGTTTCATCATGGATGATCACTGAACCACAAATTAAACACCATAGCGTAGTATTACGCCATGGCATCACATGTGAAATGCATCTTGGTTCCACCTGCTTTATTCAATATGATCATCTATAAAAGTTTAGAAAATAAAATGTAATATTTAATCAACTATGGTTAAATAGAATTTACATATATGTGTTTTTTCAAATTCAGCAACAAATGAGTCGACCTGAAGATAGACACGGATAACTGAAAAAACATTTATTTTCTTATATTACCATCATTTTAATTCACCCCAGAGGATTACTCAGATCTATGAATTGACACACACAATGGTCCAACAAAGGCTGTATTTGTTGGTGGTTGATCAGTGGAATTTGAGCTGGAGCCCCGAGGCTATCTGAAAACATTCCACTAATGGAGCGCTCTGTAATTATAGCATTTCAAAGAAAGACAAAGGAACCTGTGGATGTTGTATCTGAATTTTCAGGCAGGTGGAATAAAGGACAACCGTTTTACCGTAATGCCAAAGTAAGAGATCATTATGCTAATGTACGGCTTGTGAGTGCACATGTATGTCTATTTATGTGTTAATGTTTATGTTCCTACTTGGAAGTGGATGCATTGCCTATCTACTCAATAACCTTTGTCTAAATCAAAACATTTGAAATCTGATTTTTGTTCGCATGAATCCTATATTCCTCATAAGAGAAAACTGGTTGATTCATTGACAAATATGTTGGTGCTACTCATGTTGTTGCTATTGTATATAATATTACAATTATAATCAACATAGTTAAAAAATAGCATTTTATCCCATCATCCCTTTTATCTGTAGGTGTTATGTTTTATTAATAGAACCTACCTTTTGCATGTAGAAAAGAAAATGCCTTGCTCCATACATCCACATTTTCACTTTCTGTATAGAGTCAATGTAATTCTTTCCCAGTTTTTTTTATAGCAGTGTGCTGTATTTAGATAATTATCTTAGATGGATTGCATTTTATAAAATACCTAATGCTTAAAGATCTCAAGTACACTTTGCGAGTAGCACTCCTTTGATTGTCCAAAGTGGCACATTAGCAGGATTAACAGTAATAGAAGAATCACACTCAATAAGCTGTGTGCAATTGTGTTATTGACTAAATGTGACTTGAGTGTTAATGAACTCTACTGAATGATTTTACAAAAACCATTACCCTGATACTTACACTGCGGTGTCAGTAAATGCTGTGAATGGATGAGATTTTGTTGGCAGACAACCCAGCACTACTTGCTCTAGCCCAAATACATTCGTTTTTTTTTTTTGTTGTGAGGCGAACACTTTTCATGACATTAAAATAGGAAAAATGTCAAATTCAACATGTTGATGAGGAGATATTTAGATGCAATAATAACAAAAGACATAGGGATAAAAACACGTTTTCATATTATATATAGGTTTTTGGTGGAACATTTCTGTTGCAGCAAAGAATGGGTAACATGTTTATCTGTTCAGGTTTTTTGCCTCTGGCTTTTTTTTTCTTAATCATTAGCTTGGATGGTTGACAACCATGTGAGACATAGCATGGATCCCTTTGACTAAAACCTTGTAAATTAACACAATTAGTGCAGCATCATCCTGCTAATTAGTTCCTGGTGTCTAGTGTGGTGGGTGGGCAAATAGCTTGTAGGGAATCAGAAGGGAATCCGCAAACACTGCGTTTGTAATCTGCCTCTGGACAGTGGCTGTTTGTTGCCTAAATCCTATGATATGGAACTAATTTACTCAAGTACAAACTATAGTATCCATCTGATTTGGCAAAAGCAGAAAGCATTACAACGGGCATTGAACGTTTTGTTAAATATGTCTCCTTTGATATCTTCTTGTAGGTTTTGGTCGGATTAGTGTGGGTGTATTATATGCAAGGCACTGCACACTATCTCTGATTGTTTTGAGTTGTAACCTATTTTATAGACTACATTCTTTGGGGCTATCCTCTGATAATCCTAAACAAAGAAAAAAATGATAGCATGCGTAAAAACTTTCATTTGCAGATTGACTTTAGGATTTAACTTGATTATTTATGTCATTCAAACCCTCAAGGCCATATAGAGTTGCTGAGAGATGCTGCAGAGAAAAAGACAAGTGAAGCACATTTTTTTCTCCCCTCCCTCGCTCTGTGGACTAGGAAGCAGTGGGCAGACTGGATGTGGATGTAATTCATGCTGGGCTGAGGGGTTTGTGTGATGAAAGCAACAGAGCGCTGCCAAGAAAGATTGCTTTGCTGCTCTCCTCCAAGTAGATTTGAAACTGTCTCAGAATGCCTCAGATGAGAGTTGGATTATAGACTGACCTGCAATGTCTGTGTCATTCAGCCCTGTGTTGGGTGGATTATGGCACACTAACCAGGTGTTAGATCCTATACCCTCATACTGACCAGATGTTTGTTTTCTTAACATTGTATTTTGTAATATGGGAAACATTTGATTGTAGTTGTTGTTCAAACATTTACCTGATTAAACCATTAATACAAATTAATACATTATAGTGTTTTTTCCACAGTATTTAACTCCCTCTTTTTGATGTTTATAGGACATTTAAAAATATGAAAATATTCCATTGATTATTAACCATGATTTAATTCTTACTTTGACATTTTTCTCCCTTATATGGAATATCTAGGTCTAAAGATGCAGTGGACCCCAGAGCACACACAATGGGCAGAACAACACTTTGACATCTCATCCACTACCCGCTCTCCAGCACACAAAGTAGAGGCCTACCGGGGGCACTTACAGCGAACATACCAGTATGCGTGGGCAAACGATGACATCTCTGCACTGACTGCCTCCAATCTGCTTAAGAAATATGCAGAGAAGTACTCTGGGATCCTAGAGGGCCCAAATGAGAGAGCCCTGCTGTGTTCCTACTCTGATAGCACCACTGGACTCATGAATGGAAGAAAGTCAGAGAATGAGTCCTGGCAGGAGGGGATTTACCCAATGAACTGTGCTCCAGATGTTATATCTGTGAGCAAAGCTGGAATGACAGCTGCCCTACCCCCTACAGATGTGTCGGCTAGCATAGGCAGCTCCCCAGGGGTGGCCAGCAGCTTGTCTGAGCCCAGCTACTCCAGCAGTAACTGTGGGAGCCACACAGCAACTACTCTCCACTCGGGCCTCCCCTCTCAGGAATATACTGCCAGCTACAACGGCTCTTACCTGCATTCAAGCTACAGTGGCCAGAGTACCCCGGCTCTCCCCTCCCCCCACCCCTCTCCTTTGCACAGTGCTGGGCTCTTACAACCACCGCCCCCACCGCCTCCCCCTGCCTTAGTGCCGAGCTACAACGCCGGGTCTCCCAACTACAATTATCCTCCAACAGGGTATCCTTCTCAGACTGCAATTGGCCCTGGTTACAGCCCTGGGGGAGCACCCCCTTCTGCGTATCTGCCATCCGGTATTGCAGCTCCTACACCAATCCCTCCCTCCACACTGCCCGGCTACACCTACCAGTCCCATAATCATACACCAATTGCACCAACACCGTTAAATGGCAGCACATCAAGCTCATTAAAAAGAAAAGCTTTCTACATGAGTGGACATGGAGATATGGACTCTAGCTATGGTAATTTCAACTACAACCAACAGCGCTCTTCACAGAGTCCAATGTACAGAACAACAGATAGTGTCTCAGATAGAGGCAATGGCTTTGACAGAAATGGAGATGCATCGTCTTTAGCTTTTAAGCCAACCAAACAGCCAATGTCTTCTGATCAACAAAGGAAATTTATTTTACACTCTGGCAGAGCACTAACTCCTCCAAACTATGGATCAACCAAAAGCTCTGTGGGTGATCTGAGAACTGGTGAACCCTACAGCAAGTTTGGATCGCCAATCATGAGCGAGCAAACTGAAGAGCACAGACAGCACCTCTCTCACTCCCTAACAGGGCCCGACATTGGTACGGCTACCTCGTCCATCCATGCTGCAGAGGAACAATTGAAGAACAGTGACTCCAACCTGGTGGAGATGGTAACCACAGAAATCCTTCAGCAGGGCCCTCCAGTGGACTGGAGCGACATCGCAGGTCTGGATATGGCCAAAGCAGCCATCAAAGAGGAGATACTGTGGCCCATTTTAAGGCCAGATATGTTTAGCGGACTTGCCACATTACCTCGGAGCCTCCTTTTATTCGGACCTCAGGGAACTGGTAGAACGCTGTTGGCCCACTGCATGGCAACCCAAATGGGGGCGGCCTTGTTGCAACTTAGCAGTTCTGCTCTGGTAACCAAGTGGCTCGGGGAGGGGGAAAAGATCATCCAAGCTTCTTTCCTAGTGGCACGGTGTCGCCAGCCATCGGTGGTGTTCATCAGAGAGGTGGACCTGCTGCTATCAGCTCAGGTCAGTGAGGATAGCCCAGTGAATCGCCTCAAGGCTGAGCTCCTCATGCAGCTTGACAGTATTCTGACCTCTGCTGAGGACCATGTCCTCGTGGTTTGCTCCACCAATAAGCCTGAAGAGATCCCTGAGTCCCTACGGAGGTACTTTGCCAAGCGACTGCTCATCCCCTTGCCTGATGGGACAGCACGACATCAGATAATCAGCCAACTGCTCTCACAGCACAACTACTGTCTTAGTGATAAAGAAATGTCACTACTGGTTCAGAGGACAGAGGGCTTTTCCGGACTGGTTGTGGCTCAGCTGTGTCAGGAGGCTGTGGTAGGTCCTCTTCACGGCATTCCTGGTACTGATCTGTCAACCCTCCACCCAACTCAGATGAGACCAGTCTCATACCAAGACTTTGACAGTGTGTTTTGCAAATTCCAGCCCAGCATATCACAAAAGGAACTTGACATGTACACTGAGTGGAACAAAATGTTTGGTTGTAGTCAATGAAAGAGAGACATTGAACATCTTTTCTCAGTAGTTGGCCTTCAGTGATCGAGAAAAATAACGAACAGTGGTGACATGAATATACAGTAAAGAGCAAACAGATTGTCCTTGATGTTACACAAAAGCTAACAACCTGGACACCACACATTGGTAAATGCTGATTGAATTCTTTATATGGCTCTAGAACTCAAACAACAAGGAAGAAGATGCCCCCCATTTTTGTATATACATATATATATATCTAAATATATATACATACTATTCTGCTGATCTTGAGATTTAGTTGCTACCAAGTGCCTGAGGTGGTGCTGTTTAATTTTTGTTTTACTTTTTGCCTCACAATCTCCATTGGTGACATGTGCTAATATGAAGAAAAAAAAAAGCTTTAAAATGAGACAAAAAACTTGCTCTCTCTTTTCCATAAGTGTTCTACAGCTGTTTCTGTTTTGTGCTCTCTGTGAACAGTTGTGGTTTATTTGGGGTAAATTACATTTATTGATATCATCTCAGTTGGGCTTCAGTACCTTACAAAGGTTTTATGTGTGCCGTTACAATAACACTCACATATGTCTTATCTTGGATGAATAAGGTGAATTTAGTTGTACTAGCCTATCCGCAATGAAATTACAAAAAACAAGTATCATTTTACAATGTGACTTCAATCTCAACAATACATTACTATGTATTTGACGTTAAGTATTGTTTTGGTGGTAATTCACAGTGTTTCACATAAATGTAAAATTGTAAATTTTTTCTTTCTCTGTTCTCTTTTTAAAAACTCAGGAAAGTGATGATATGTACAGTACCTCATACGCTTGTGTAACATTTGATATAACATCATCAAACCATGTAAGGCTATATAATACCTCAGAATGCTTAACATGAAATGAGAAGGTCCCTACATTGAATGTATGGCAGTGATTTCGGTTTATTTACAAGACAAAAAAAAGTAATTTGTTTGGAGATCTGTACTCGAGCTTGTGATGATGGTGAGCTGGGAGAAATTTGAAAGGTGCAGACAAACATCTCGGGGTGGAGGGAGAATGTGGCCCCAAGCTATTTCATTCCACCCTGCTGCTGTTTTATCAATAATGAAACCTAAGGATTATGTATAGCCTAAGTTCCTTTCTACCTCAGTTTGTTAGTTATCTCTGAAAGACAAATACATGAAGACAGCGAAAGACAGCACCTGTTCTGCTTGTTTGATGAGGAAACCTTTGGAGGCAACACCAAACGGTATTTTATTGTGTGCAAAATCTATTAGCTTTACATTGTTATAACTCCCATGAACCACAATATACACTTAAAGGGGGATACCACTGAATATAATGGTTGGGATACACATCGCCTTTGCCTTAGGACAAATTGGTCTGTGTTAGCTAACATTCACCAGTGGATGTTGTTGTTGCTTGTTTGGCCCCTGAATCTGTGACGTCAAAGGAAAAATGTAAATGTAAAAGTTATCACAGTGATCTTTCGTAGGCATTCTCTGACTTGAAACCAGTTCTATGATTTTAATTCAAAGTTTACAGAAGTATTGTTTTATCTGTCTTAGGCCATCATTTTAACCTTCATAAATTGAGTGGCATTCCTTTTTAAGAAAATGTTTTAAAGGCTAGTCTCACTGTACAAAAAACTGTTTTGTTTTTTTATTCTGTTTTGTATTTTTATTCATTTTAACTGTTGTGTTTACAGTGTTATTAATCTCTATGTGCTGCCATTACATTTCCATACACTTTTTTTAGCAATGAAAGAGCAAGACTGACAGCTGAATTGGCAAGTAAGAAATGTTATTGAATGTACTACGTCCTCTGAGCAGTAAGGAAAGCAAAGCACACGCACATTAAAAAAATGCCACTGAAGTAGATATCACTGTAGGTGTATGTGTGTAATTCTGCAGAGGAACTAAAGGACCTTGTGTTTGTTTTTCAAACTAGATCCTTTCATGTTGTTGCCTATTGCACATTTTGGGATTTATACATTGCATCCACACATAAGCATAGAAACTACGTAGCAGCAGGGAAAGCTTGCACGCTTCTCAACATTATATCTTGCTGTAGTTTCACATTATCTGTGTTTTATAATCAGAGATATGTACACCAGCATTTTTTCTTAAATGCACTTATGTTACATAATGTGTTCAAACAACTAGACACATTTGATTTATCCAGAAGAAGAAGGATCATTGGATTTTTTCCAATGTGTGAAACATTCAACATACCATTTACACAGATTCTTTATAAACCAAATCTTAAGATTGGATTTATTGTTTCCAATATACTGTTAAATAGCAATTTCTGTTGTTACACAAACCGCATAAACTGATGTTTCCTTAGCCACATTTCATTTACACATGAAAGTGTGTCGCAAACTCCGGTTGGATGCTTCAAATGTGTAACGTGTATTTACACCGGTATTAATGGAAAATAAGTTTTTTAAATCCCCTCTAATATTGTTTAATTTCTTACTATTGTTTGAGGTGTTTATTGGTTGCCAACTAAATCCAAAGTGAAACACATTTCTTTGAAATATGATGACTTGTAAGAAGAAGATGTGAATTTTAGCGACCTTAACGTCACACTTTGGATATTTGTGTTTTTAAAACATTCACAGGGAAAAAAACTGTAAACCCCTCGGTGTCATTCTGTCTGGGTTTATGAGAAGTCATTTACTTCTAGCCTACATTAGAAAAAAGTAACAATTTAATAATCTTTAAAACTAAAATCACCATCGATATTAGCAGACAGTCACAAACAACCAGTGTGTTTTTACACTGGAATATAATTGTGTGTCTGTGATTGTGAATTTCAAAATGAAATTAAAATCATTGCAAGGTATTTGACAAGAATGCGATAATAAGCCCTAAGTCCCATTAACATGCGCAGATTTCACAAGTTTAAGGAGGAGACAGTTCATGAACTTACAAAGAGAGGTAATGTGTGTTAAAAGGGGTAAATTTGCACTCAAATGAAATCTACTTGTAATAACTCCAACAGCAAAGGTTCATATCACATTTTAATCTTTTGTCTCCAGAACCGTGTGTAGAACAGGGGTGTAAGGCACATGGGAGCCATTTACAGTTTTATGTTTTAGTTTACATCACAGCTAGAGAGTAAAAAGCCTTCAACAAGATCTGATATCTGAAGGAAACAATGGCAGTTGTTAAGGTGGATGTTTATCATGCTATACGTGCTATCATTGAAAATTGTGCTTTGGTAGATGGGGGGGATTTCAGTCACAACCAACATATGAGCAGAAACTATGATAAGCACATTGAGTCTCACAGTGATGCCACTTACTCAGTATTTGTGTAATTACATTATGTTGAGGACTGCTTAAGACTTTGATTCCATTCTTATGTAGTTTTACAGTCTGATATTTTCTTTATAACCATTTCTACCTCATTGCTACATATTGTACATGTAGTACTTATGTCCTGTCATTTTGAATGTCATGCATTTGTGGATAAAACAAGGAAAAAAATCAAAAAAAGGAGAAAAACAAAACAAAAGCTTGCCCTTGAATTTAAGCAGTCTACCTCACAAAGACTGTCTTTACACTGTCAAGTACAAGTCACATAAAAAATATGGCACCTTGAGGGCAAAAATAAGGTCGACCTCCTCATACTACTGTTTATTTACGATACCACATATCCATTGAATTGCTGTTGGCTGTGTAGCTCTTCTACAAGGTCTCCAATGCAATTACAAATGATTTCCTAAAAAGAAACAAATTGCTTTAATCCTTTGTGAATTGTTGTAGTGCGCATGTTAACGTGTATGCATGTGCACTTGCAATTTTACATGCAAGTATGAGGGAATAACATTAAAAAAAAATCTGGGTTTTTACTTTTCATATTCATGTACAGAGAATAAACTTGCACATAGCTGTACGTATTGTACATTTGCTAATGATGTACAGCATACATAATGAAAAATGCACCACATACATGTTTATATGTGTGTATGTATTGCCATACTTACAGTACAGTCGATTTAAATGTATTTTAATTTCATGGTACATAAAGGTTATTGAAATACTAAATAAAGATGTTTTCTTTTTTTCCTGGAAAGTGGATGCATTTTGTACCGTTTTCCTGATTACATTTGCAATGGTGTGATCGTTTTAAGCCTGTGCTATTTCCGTTTCGAGCTATTTATTGTAGAAGGCCGTCTTAGATCCATGACAACTTAAATCATAATTTCTCTTATTTCACTAGAGTTCAAAAACAATATGAAGTAAACTAATTTGGTTCACATCAATTAAAATAGGCTAATGTTAAGGCTTACTTTTTATTTCACTCCTCCCACAATTACACCTGTCATGATCCACTATAATACAATTTCCTCCCTGGCATTTTTTTATTACCAAATGAGAAGCTGTGGTTGAGATTCCTCTTTCATGTTAACATTAATACGTGTTCTGTGCAATCTACACAAATGGGTGCAAATTATCATTAGATCTATTTCTGCAATTCAATGATTCTAAACAGGGTAAAAAAAACACTGGTTTTACAGAAAGAAAAACATACATTTTGCTCCTGTATGCTAACACATGTTGGGGTAATACATACATTGGACAAAAAAATGTAAACAAAACATGTTTTCATTTCCATAGAGCCTTTTGAAACAAAATGTTGCATACAATGTGGAGTAAGTTTAACTACAAAAACTAAGGATTGAGGGAAAAAAGGTAATTTAATATTGCCCCTGAAAACTCCCCTCACCAGCATTGACCAGCTTGTCAAGGTGAGAATATTAGCACTTGAACCACCTTGGAAAACTGTCCTTGGATAATGGTATTGTTCACTACTCTTGTTAAACATGACTATTATGCTGAAGAGCTGATAAATTGTGTCTAATTTAAAATAGGAGTAGTTAATTCAAGTATATTCTAGACATTTCATCTCAGAATGAACAACTTCGTAACATTTCTAATAATAGAACATGTTCTCTAAATTGTATCTAAACAAGCAAGCTACAAATTCAGTGTGTACCAGGAGGTAAGTGTCTACGCAACTTATGTTTCTGATGACGATGAACCCATTTTCCATTATAATGTGCGCCAACTGAAACAGACGTCCAGTGACTCCTTAAACAGCCTTTACAGTTGAGCCTCTTCATAATATTGCTCCTTTAGCAGGTTGTTGCCTTTCACAGTGTTAACTGTGACTGATGTTTGTTGGAGATAAAAACATCTAACTGCATATGCATGCACATGCTTTGTTTTCATGTTAAACAGTGTCTATCTTGGACGTGTGCCTCAGCAGCACGTCTGTTCTGAGAGAAAGCTAAATGGATAGATATAGATACATTCCACATACTGCTGTCTCTGAAATTCTCGCAGCAAACACGCCCTTTGTTTCCTTGCTGTGCATTTTTAAACAAGAGCCATTTGACCAGGGGGGAAAAAAATCAGGACTGATAAGAGAAAAAAATTAAGTTGAGTCAAACAAATTACACTCAAGTTATTAGTGGCTATTTTGTAAATATCAAAGATCCACTTGTCCCAGTGTTTGGTGCTTCATTTGCATTCTGATGAAACTGGAGTGGATGTGTGTGAACTCGGAGGTTATCTGTGGAGCTGCAGCGCCGAGCAGCCGAATCAGACAGCTTCGCAACCGCATGGCTCAAGAGGATGAGCCACAGACCTCTCTCAAATCACTTCCTTCATAACAATTAAAATATGCAAAGTGATAATTTTCCTTAAGTAGCCTTAAATGTGCAATCTATTTAAATGTGAGGGAAATTGCCTAAAGCTTGCCGTGTGTGTGTGTATATATGTAGGGGGTTGGGATGGGGGATAAATTATGCAAATAACAGAAAGGACTCTTGAAAGCCTATTTTTTCTGTAATAATCATTCTGTTTCATTTAATTTTTTGCCTCTTATTAAAAGTGACAGTTCTTTTGCTCTTTTCTGATGGCTATATCTGACACCAGCCCATGGAACTGACTGCTACACTAAATGGTAAAGCATTTTTGTAGCTTTTAGATGATGGTTACATCCACGAAGTAATTATGCACTAGAGAGTCCAGAAATAAGGTTTAATTACACAGTAATCGCTTCTGATGGACACTGGGAAGTGTGAGCACTGCCAGACTGCAATCCATCAATGACAAACCTCTGGCCAGTTTTAATTCCTCCTCATTTGCATCATAACCTCGGCACCAAGTTGCACAAATGCTGTTAAATGTTAATAGGACCTGTCTCTCTACTCAAAATGGATGCTTAAGCCATTTCAATTCTCCCTTTTTCTCTATATCTTTCGTTCACTCCCTCTCTCTCACCCTGTCTCCCTTATAACACACACACTCTATCTCACACAGTCCATATCTCGTCTCTCTCGCCTCAATTCTCACATTCTCATGAGTCTTCACATAAATAGCCCCTCTTCAGAGGGGAAGCTGAGCACAGGAGACAGTGCGCGGTCACTGCTGTGCTAATTGGGAGCAACATGTAAAGTTTTATCTCTTGAGTGCTAACAAACCGTACAGACAAGTATAATTCCTTGCCGTGTCTGTGTGTTTCTGTGAGTACAATTGGGGAAGACACACACACACAATTACACAGCAGCAGAGCATAAAGGTTTGTTCACGCCATGTGAGGGAAGGCCCTCAAGTTATACTGAATCTCCATCCTAGGCCCAGGGGACTGGACCAAATTATGTTTTTATCAATTTAAAATTGTTATTGGTGCGGCAGAGACATTTCTGACCCTCTTCAGACTTGTATAAGGTTGATTAAAGCCATGATGTCTCATTATCAACCTGTCTCCTTCATGTATTGTACATAATTTCTTTATTGTACATGGGACATCCTGGTGTACTGCAGTGCATTTTAAATGCACATGACAGCTTGCAAACTGTGCACATTAGACCCAACAGAGCACTTGTAAGAACAGTGTTTATTTATTGTAATAAGACAGAAAACAGCACATTTTGTACTTCACTGATTCCCCTGTGTCATTAAACCGACCATATACACTTAGATATTTATTATATGACCTTGTTAATCCCAAGGCATTAAAAGCAATTTTATCTTGATTTGAAAAAATAATGAGATGTATGGAAACAAAGAAAAATGTATTTGCAAGTCAAACCATGACCCTAGAAAATAATCAGTGTCCTTCTGGTTTTCTCCAAAAATATTAAACAACCTAAATATTTACTTTTAAAACCATCCAGAATTCACCTCCAGCTGTAATTACAGAGAACCAAGTAACAATTTTTATTTCTGACAGGCAATACAGAAATACTTATAGTAACAATATTAACATTTAGCAGCACTTTAAAACAGTGCAAGGATGTTGCTATCATTCATAAGAAAATATCATATAGGGATTCTGTCACACAATATCTAATCTATATCTTTCACAGCCCTATCTATCAATTCTATTTTAATGACATAAAGTTATACCTCAGATCAATTTAAGTCGAAGACATAGTAAGAATACTCCCTAACGAGAAACCCCTTCATTTAAAAGTTTACTTGAGTAAAGCTACCAAAAATTAGGAAAATGTTATGATTAAGAATAATTAAAATTTCTGCAAAAAATATACATAACTCTTTAGAACAGTATTATCGATGAATGAATACGCAAGGAGCAGTGGGGTGCAGAACATTTTCTAAACTGATTTTACTTTACTAAATGTTCTGCAAACAGAACCTGAGTAAATGTATTTAAATCCCACCCATGATTGATAGGGCTTAAAATGCCCTCCTGGATTTGTTCTCTTAGTTATGACACTGTTGTGTGAGTTGATATTAAGTCATATATATGTGTTCAGTTGTAATTGAGAAGAGATTAGAAGAATCTGATGATTGTGGTCTCCAGTTTATTTATTACTTCCCACAACAAATTAATAGACAAGTGAACAGAGTCACAACGTTTTCCCCTTCAGCCGTCACAGAGTGAGCAAGCTGTCTGACACTGGTGTAGAGGTCAGCATTTTTCACATTAAACAGCCTGAAATAGGCAAACTGAGGAAAGATTCTGCTGGAATCACCTGTAGTTATAGACACGTATATTAGTGTTGCCGCAGCGGGAAAGGTGTCCCTCTCCCTCAGCATAGACTGAGAGCGATAACAAGCTGGCCCCCTGCACCAGCGTGATCACGTCTAAATGTCCTCAGGTCAGCGCTGTCAACTTTCCACTTCCTATGTTTACAACAAATTCTGGGTTGTGCACGGTAATATGGCTTTACAAATGCAGCACACTTCTGTGTGTGATCTCCACCATTCCAATAATTCCTTTTCATATTTTCTCAAAGTGGTTAAAGTGGCATGTAGTCACCATCACTGCATGGCCCTCTTTTAAAAATATAATCATGGGATAATACTCCATTCATGCAACTCCAGGCCAATGCTGCAGGGTGGAGTCAATGGGATAACAACCAGTACGAAGGAATTTTAAAATTATTACTTTTTCTTTTATCCATTTAAAAATAATATCTCATTTTAATTGGTGTCATTTCTCTTTTTCTTCAGCTGTTGAAGACTCAATCAACATATTAATTCATGTTTATAAATTAAGGCATAACATCAAAAGTGACCTAAAACTAAAATATCTTAATTGCTGTTATGAAATCCCTAATTAATTGTAATATTTGGAGCTTTTATGTTCTGCAGGTCACCAAACATTTAAAACCTCCAATAGGGTGGAATTAATGAGCCTATTTGCAGTTCAGTAATTTCTTTATTTAAAGTTGATACTGTTGAAATACCATCGCTGACACATGGAGGCTTTGAGTGATCGGATTGGTGGATCTCTTTAGTCTGTCTTAACCCCTGTCTGGGAACAAGTGGAGCTAATGGGGAGCAAAGACAGAGGAGAACATGTCCAATCGCCACACATTCTCCAGTCAAGGCAATCATGGGAAACACAGAACGTCATTCTTTCAATTTCATCCTTTCCACTGTGCGAGCCTTCCTCTATAACGTCATTATCTCCAGCAGATCTGCAGGGTCCTCTGACAGGGCCATGTTACCCAGGCACCGGGGAAATGCAAATTGATTTCATATCAGCCATGACATTTTTAAGGCCTCCACATGTTACATAGACTGTCATTTCAAGCAAAGATATGAAAATCCAAGGGAAATGTCAAACTGTGGATGGACTATATTATACGCTGTGTGTTGTTTACTCTGATCACCGGCTCATGGAACAAGAGACTTCTTAATGCCACATTGTCAGAGCGCCATTTAAGAGGTATTACGATTTTGAGCTGTGGGAGATTTCTCCCATAAGAATATCACAATTGACTGACTGGAATAAACACGACTAACCTAATGACACATAAAGCAATCTGAATCGCGGCTGTCTAGAATTATTTGATTATGGCTTTCAAACACAACCTATTTAAGGTACTTTTACTATTACTGCATGGTGAAACAATATAGACTGAGGGCGCTATAAGAAGAGGAAAGAGTAGAAAGCAGATGGCTATAGATGAAGGTCAAAACATATTGAGAAGTTTGTCAAAATTTGATGACATAAGCAATCTGTAAGCTGTTATTGCACCTAAGCTGGAGGTACAGAGAAACATATTGAAATTACAAAAAAAAACACTGCAGCTGCCAGCACACTGCCAGGAATGATTGCCCCGAGTGTTGTTTTTTTCTTGCTTTGCTTCTCTCTTTCTGTCCCTCAACCCCCCCTTAACACGCATGGCTGCCTGCCAGATGTGAAGAGAGGCATATCTGGATTTAATGATATTACAAATGCCTTTCTTTATGCTCAATAATAACTCAATGTTGATTGATACACAACTGTCAACGCCTTATCTTAATACAAATAGGGTTGTCTGTCATCCAGCATTGAATCATCAATTTTAGGCACTGATGAGGCTCGTTTGCCGCACCTAATCATCTGTCTCGTTGCGAAGCCTCTGAGGCCGATCAGATAGCACTTGTAAATACTTGCAGCAACAACCATCACAACACAAGCTTCGGGGAAAATTGAGTGGGTCCTGTTATAGCTTGCACTCTAAGCAATGTCCGAGATTTCTTTGTACATAAAGCATCGCCTGGAATAAATCATACAGTACACCCACATTTCTATTGATTAAAGCCATTCCCATGCCTGCTACTGGTGGATTTTCCACAGAATAAAGAGCGGCTTTATATTTTGTCCTGTCAAAATGTTGGGTCATTCTATCAAGGCCAGCCTGTTCCATACAATAGCACACTAAGTCTTCTGTTGAAAAACACTATGAGGCGGAGAATGAATTCTTGTAATTTCTGCAACAGTAACTTGCTGTCCTGTGTTTTGTCAATTACATGTTATAGCTTATATTTCTGTAAGTAAGTAGCACATTTTTGCCAGTTTTCAACCCAAATAGTTTCTGCAAATAAAGTGGGTGAGTATAATCTTTTTTGAAATTATTATCAATGTGATTTTGGATGTGACTTGTCACTTTAAGTCTCACTATTAACCATTCCTAAGCATCTGATAAAAAAAAGTATGTGCACTAAAATATAGGGGTAATGCAAAACTCCTATTATTGGTACCATACGTTAAATAAATTGTATTGAAGAGACAGTAAATGACAGTCAAATAACATAAGATACGTCTTTATAGAGGAAGTTACAAGTGACCAAAACTTTATATTAACTGTAACTTTATAGACATTGTATCCATATTATGTGTTGTATGTTTTTTAATCCATAGATGAAAATCAAACTTCACATTTAGTATTTGGTAATGAAATAATGTTACAACTGTAGACTTTGTAGTTTTCATGTCTTTATAAAACCAGATACTCTGCACCAGGACTGTGTTATTACTTTATAATGACCTTAAAGTGTGTGCATATCATCAAACAAATAAATGTGTGTTAATCAGACTGATGACAATCGTGCATGGCTCCTCTAAAGCACTGTCTTGCATTTTACTGCATCCTATACAATTATCCTGATGAGAACTTGAAAGACCTCTGTTAATGTGGGAGTGTGAGAAGGCCTGTAGCCTATAGACCCTGCTTTCATTCATCTCACTAACATCAGGGAGCTCAAGCTTGGCGTCACTCAAAGCTTTTTTCCTTTGAAATTCCCCAGGCAGACCCACAAATTAAGCTCACTTCTGTTTGACCAAAGATGAGACCAGGCCCTGAAGTAAGGCAGCTTTTTCTCACCAGAGTTTGCAATCTATCCCTTAGAACTCCGCAGACCTATAAATCTCTTCAAAATCTCTCAAGTCATTGTCAGCCAGCTCTAAAGAAGCACATAGAAAATTCTTTCAGTCTAAATTTCAGTCATGATCTAACAATAAATACGTTTTTGTTATGAAGGCCGAAACTGCAAGTGCCAAAATGAGTCTTATCTTTAAAGATGGTTTGTTTAATAGTAAATAAAACTGCACTGTAAACATATCTCAATGGTACCCAGATTTAAACAGAAACATTGCTTGCCTGTCAGATATACAGTAAACATGGTCTTGTTGCTTGTGTATTGAAAATGTGGCATTTCAATCCATAAATGTAAATAACTGGCTCCCTCATTTGTAAGGATAATATATTGTTTGGATGAAGCTTGATTTCCAAGGAGGAAAAAAAAGTAGTTTTTATATAAGCTGGTGGGTAGAATATATTGATTGAAGATTCATGTAGCTTGCAAATAAATATTCATTATAAAGTATGATTTTGAAATCGAAAACTTGCAGAAATCTTTTCCTTTTTTTTGTGGATGCATCCATATTGAATTTATGTGTTTTTAAAAGAACCACAGACAGACAGCAGCAGGATATATGTGTCCACATGTTAAAACCGGCCCAACATGGAGGACATCTCATGACAAGCAATCACTCTTAATGGGATTCTTCTCCTCCAGAAAGATTCACAAGGAAAGATTATCTGAATCTATTCTGAGCACATTCAAAGGCAAGGGACCATGCACTCCCCATGCGAGTTCATTACCATTCTCAGGTTATCCCAGGCCCAGTGAATCTGGAACGCAAATGAATTAGTGAGAATTAAGAAGTCTCTGTGGTCTGAAACCTCTCCAAATCTCCTCCAAGATGAAAGGTACATAGACATGGATTATGCACCGTCGCTCTCTCCGCCTGAGCCCCCTTGGTAGTCCTATATCTACAGACCCACCCCGGGACGATTCCACCCTCACACACACCACCACCCCCTTTCAGAAAATGGAAATGGTACGAGCAGTTAATGTTGCCTAACGTCTCCTGACCGCAGGTTTTGTCGTGAGGGAGAAGTTGAGCAGGGCTGCAGGACTGAGGCTGCCATCGCTGGCGATTAATTACAGCACTGTGGTGCTGGCACTTCGACATGGTTGATCCCTCTGCAGGCAGGGCTTCCTCTCATCTCAGCCTCTCTGTAGCCTTCAAAGGGCTCTCCACTGCCTGCAAGACTGAACCTAGGCCAGGTAAGAAAGATGCCATGGCTCCATTGTGACTGTACTTCACATATTTCAATGGGACTTCCGTAGTAGATTGTGTCAGTATCACTCCCCCATTGTAGAGTGTAGTATAATGGACATATCTTGGTCATAATAAAGCTGATAACGTTTGTGGATGAAGTAAAACAATGTAAAGGGCTAAACATTTTAAGTAATAATTGTGATTCTGACTTTATTGGATGTGATTTTATCAATGTGTTTTTTACAGAAAGGTCCTCAGATTTGTCCTAAACCAAAATCCTCCATGTGCTTCACGACCATTTTCTGTATGGCAAAATAGATGAAATATAGTAATGGTCTGTCTGTGCTCAATATTTTCCCCTCCTACCCTACCCGTCAGGCCGGGCCTTTGTAACAGACTGCAGAGGCTGCCTCTCTCCCTCAGCTCATTCAGCATCACACCCTGCCCTTGTGCTGGACATCAAATGACCAGCTCACCCCCTGAGGAGCTCTCAAGTTTCCTCATTTCAGCAGCCGCCTGGCTCTCCCCTGGTCAGCAGCCGGCCACGCAGGGAGAGGGGACATCTGCCTGTCTGAGGATAAGGGACAGGCTGGCTCACTATCCGTCTGTCAGCCCCTCAGACTGGACCCCTCACGTCACCGCTCCACTCCCTCCTTGTTATTCGGGAGAGAACACAGGGATCTGATATGAGGCATTGTTTGTGCCATACTGGTCAGAAAGAGAGAGGGGACTAAGGCCAATGCACTATAGGCATGATCAGCACCAGAAAATATTGCCGGTTGGCTCAAGCTGCTAACACAAACCCCTTCTTAGAACTGGAAAACGATCATCTATTTAATATGTGACAGTATACTTGATAATCTACAAATTCATGTATGTTGTGAGTATTAGACGTTTTTAAATGAGATTGTTTGCTACGCTGATGTCAACATGTTCCATTAATGATTATTCTGTAATGATTATCTCTATGTAATTACATGCAGTTTTCTACATCCAGTTCCATCAAAGAAAGACTGAGCGATCAATAGAGACATATTTGCATAAAAATCTATTTCCCCTTAACTGAGGGATCAAGCTTGAGCTCCCTGGATAAAGATGACTTTGGCCTTCTTGTCTGTCTAACCTGCAAAGTAATTTGTTTGCTTCCTAAATTTAATATTTGTTCTCTTCCTCCACCGGTGGATAAAAAGAGTTAGGGGCCAATATCATGTGGCTAAAGAAAGTGAGGAGTGTCACTGAAATCATGTACAAATGGTAATTACCACTGAAGTTGGTAACCTGCTGCTTAAGATGATTATGTGGAAACTATCGTAACACATCCAAACACCATTTCTACAGGTTTTGAAACTCACCAGATTGTGGCAGTGCATGCTCCGGTTTCATCATACTCATTTGTTTCTGGCTATTGCCAAAGCAAAACAGAACAATGGTGTAGATCCTGACACCCTAGTGCACAGAAAGAGGCAGCGTGCTGTAAATGATCCTGTGCGGTTGACTGCTGGCCAGCAGCCACATCTATATGAGCAGAGGAGGACCGCTCCGAAGAGCCCACACCTCCTGGACCGAGCCGGAGGTGAAGGAGAGAGTATCACACTCTCCTTGTCAGCTGCAAGGGTAATTACTGCTGGCTGAAATTACTCAACATTTGTTTATTAGCTCCCCAGAGCACACTGTAAATAGATTGTCTGTTATAGTCCGATCACATTAAAACCCCGTGCTGCGCGTACCCCCCTTGCCTCCTGTTTGCTGTGAGCAAGCCTGCTGCTCACTTATTGAACAGCTAGAACCAAGGAGCCATGTTAAATGTGATTGTTTTCCATTAGCTACATCCTGTCTAATACCTCACTTGTGCGGTGCAATTACTGAATTCTGCCATGCAACATAACCTTCATTAGCTGACTGTAGAGTCCTGCAGCTCCAACAGCACCCTTACCATTTTTCATTTTAGTTTTTTTATTCATGAGTGGGGAGTGAGTTTTAATTCAATATTGATTTCTACATAGACATGTGCCTGTGCTTTGTGTACTGCATGGTTACCATGCTTTAAGTGTATGCAGTGATCGAACAAAAAAAAATCAGCAGGCCGTGTCTTTCCTTGTATTTATCCTGCTGGTTGGTTCCTGTCAAAGATGACATTCTGAAACATTTGACCCACCAAAAATGAATTCTTGGCCAGAGCCCATGTGACAGTGGAGAGCAATTCATCCCCCGAAAATGTAAGGAGATAAAAAGCAGAGGCATGCAATAGTCCTGTCAAAATAGAAAAGAGAGAGAGAGGGAGAGGTGTGGATAAAAGAGAGAAATGGAGTATATTAATGTGAACAAAATTTATATTCAGGGCTGTCTGCACAGAAATCGTTTCACACAGTTTGAAACATTACACCAAATAACTCATCTCCAGACAATGCTGAAACACTTTGGTGATAATAGCCCAAATGTTGCTCTGCAGACAGGGGCATTTGTAAAAGAGATATTTAGCTGTAAAAACTAAACTAAAACTAAAACTAAAACAGCATGCTATGTGTGCCTGTGACAGGTAGAGCATGGCTCCCTAGGAGCGAGAGTAATAAAATGCTATCTTTCTTTGGCTTATTCCCTCCTCCTCTAATGTTTCCCTAATAAAAGCTACCGCTGAGGTAACTGTGCACAAATAAGGGCCTAAAGCTGCTGGACATCTATCCGAGCCCCCTGGAGCCACATTACACACACCTAATGGCCACTCGAAGCTTCATTAGGATATTAATTCTCCACGTTTCTGAAGTGATTCCATCCGTAATGTGACAGTATCTGGCTGCTAGCAAGACAACTTGTTGTTATTGTTGTCCCACTCCCACCATTCCATCCATTTTATCCCCCACCCGTTTCCTTCTCTAAGCATATTGTTATTCTTATAGTGCCACCGCCTCAGTTTTTCTAGCAAAGAGAAATCTGATAATACTTGGTGTCCTTTGAGATAGAGGCCAAAGGAACAGCTCTGAGCACTGCCAAAAGTGTAGCTCCATCTGACCAGGGGAGCAGATGGTCAGGTCCACTCTGGGTCTGGGAAACAAGCAGCAACGCTAAACATTAGATGTCATTTTGCATTTTTAAATACAAATCACCTCATCCCACCTGCAGGATGTCAGAGTCCAATATTCACAGCCAGCAGTCATGGGGAGTGCATGTGGCAATATAAGACTTGTTTCTAATAGACACATGCAAAAAAATTCATCATTAGGTACAGTTGGAGCAGAGTCAAAGCACCTTTAAAGACTCAAGGGAAACACTTTTAACAATAATAATCAGTCTATACAAAAAAAAAAAGGTTAATTAATGGTTTATTATAAGTTATGTATTTCCAAGCAAATCTTAGGACATTTTATTACGACTATACCATCTAATCAAACGTTTATTTTACACACTTCTAAGAGTTGTTGATCAATACATCAATGAACACTAAAACTGCCCTTACAGTATATCGGTTCTAAACTACATTTGAATGTGAAATATATTTTTTTAGCTTTTTATCAACTCTGTTGACTGACAGGAAATTATCTATCAGTAATTTTGATATATAATAAATAGTTTGTCATTTATTAAGTTAAAACCCTAAACATTTGCTTATTCCACTTTCTGAAAGTTCGCGTCTACTTTTAATATTTTTAGATGAATATCAAAATGTTGAGTTATGGAATATATTCTATAGAATAATAGAAAAGCATTTTCAGAATTCACCTCAGTTTGTTTGAACTGTGCGGATTTTTGGACCAAATTATTGATTGTTAAATAGTCCAGTCATGAATCACTGTTGCAGACATAAATACATTGTAAAGCCATTTCCTCACACTTAGATAATTCAGAGGCAAAACGAGGCAAAGTGTATCTATATTATGAGATTTTTTCATCTGTGCTTTCACACCAATTAAACCTGAACCTAAAACTTCTCCACCAGTGTGATCCTATCACTTCCTCACGCACATTGTATATCTTGAAATGACATAGCAGTTTCTTGCAGAATATCAAAGTATGGGGAAATGAATTAGGAATACTTAAAATGCAAAGAAATTCTTCTCTTGTTTCAAAGACTAGCAATATCAGAGGGTTCAGGGTTGGTGGGAGAGAGCCACTCATCTTTGTCGGCAAAGAATTCCATTCATCCCAACAAGGCTCCTCAAGATACAACTGAAGTGTGGATTCTGACATTTCCGAAGTGAAATGATAATTGCCTTTAAAGACCAAGGAGGGAAAAGAGAGAGGAGATGAAAGATAAAAGGTTGGGACTAAAGAGAACATTAGGGTGGTGAGAGGGAAAGCAAGCCACAGAGAGCCCACATAAATAGTCATGAAATGAGAACTTTCTGCTTTGTATTGAAGTTAAGAAAGAGACATTCAGCGAGAGGCCAGCAGGCCAGACTAAATAATCCTTGACTGAGTCTCCCATTCTGAATCACATATTAGCTGCCCAGATTTTAATGTAAATATGCCATTATGCTGTCATTACAGTGATCAGACTGCATGGCTTACAGGTCAGCCCAGCCACTGTTAATTTTGCAGGCAAAAGCTTTTTTCCCCTGTCTTTTGAAATGTTAATAACTTTCTATTAGTTAATGTAGCGTGACTAAAATTCAAATTAGACATAATTTATTTTAATATCTGTGACTAGCTTGTCTGACCATTTAGCAATGGTCTCCCGCTGAATACAAGACTCTAAATTGTGGTAATTTGCATTAGATGGTTGAGGCACGCCTTGTCTCACACTGTTGTGCCATTGTACAGTCAAGGATGATTCATTTTTGCTCCTTGAGGTACAAGTATCCAGAATTTAATAATGACATCCGTCACATTTAATGCATGCGCTTTGAGCGGGGCAGTAATGCCTACAATGACTACTAAAAAGAGAAGCTCATTAGGATTTGTTTTAAGTTAAAGAGCGACTCAACATACATTTTAGCAGAAAATGGTGCCCTTCTTTGGAACAATATTGGTGCCTGTCCTACATGTCTGGATTAACCTATTGGTCTGCTCTTGACCCTCCTACCTGCCGCCCTCTTTGTGTTTGTTCTCTGTTTCCTCCAAAGTCCCACATACACAGCAGCTTCATTACATCCAGAAAAAAATCTACTCTGCTTGAATACCAGGTTTTCTTATAATCAGTTGTGTTATTTTAATAATAAAACTTTAGGTTTTTAATATTAAGATCCAAATAAGGACAGAGCCATGCGCTCTGAGCACTGCACTTTATACTATTGATTTTGGTGGGAGTTTTGTTTTTTGCCAATTTCTGAGGTAGGGTAAAATACAGTTTGATGATGTATTTGTTACCAAAACAGTGACCAACAGCGTTTTAGAAAATGTAGGGCACATTTTTTAGATTTTCCCTGCAAAATTTGCCTACTTGTATAGGGTATTAGATCATGTATTTCCAAGTGATCAATCTGAACTATTTGCTAATTTAAATGATTGTACTGTTGTGGTTTGACTGAGAGACATTCAGGAGAATGTGTTAAATCGTAAAACCAGTATTACTATTATGTTTACCATACAGGCAAAATCAATCCATATTATTGTAACAGTGCCCACAATCTACAAGCTGCAAAAAATAAATTAAAAACATGTACCAAATATATAAACCGTACTACAGTACAATTGAATGCTGATGGGAAACAGCTTTACTTTAAACAGAGTTCCTATCACTCATTAACAATGATAATATGCACGGGAAATGAACACAGGGTCAATATACATGTAAACAGGTTAAGAGACATAAAAACACTCAATATTCAAATACAGATACACATACACACACACACAGGCGCAGGCATGCACGCACACATGCATCCATGCATATAAAACCTTTATAAAACAACCAATTAATATTTCTCTGAAATTGTCATATTAGCTCTTGACACTAAATGAGGAATTTGAATAAATAAATGAAAATATACACAGTGCAGTCAAAACTTTCTGCACTTTGTTTTTTTTATTAATACACTTCCTCTCAATAGCAATGTAAATGTGCAAAAATGTGTAGAGAAAAAAAACAAGTAGATGGCAAATTAAAAAAATTAAATTAATCGATTTTTTCATTAACTTTTATAAAAATGATTCCAGTGGTTGATAGTGGCTCTCCAAATTCAGCCGATGGTGGAAATGGGTGAGTAAGATAGGAGAAGCCCAGCTGATTGGAAACATCTGGGTGATTGTAGGGAGCACTCCCACATCATCCAGTGCTGGCTGAGATTTGACAGTGCCCTCTGAAGTGACAGCTTTGACCTCGGCCAGTGTGCATGCGTGCAGCTGCCAGAGACCAGTCCGGCTGAAAAAGAGGACAGAGCCAGGCGCTCTAGGCGCTGGATAGTACCGCTGCTTTTTGATGGGAGCTCTGTTGACAGCCAACGTTTCAGTAGGGGTAAAATACATCCAGCTTGTTGATGAATTTGGTACCAAAAAATGACCAAGAGCAACAGCTTTTCAGAATATTTAGGGCACATAGTTGGGATGTGTGCCATTATGTGTTGTTTTTATTATGATTATCTGCTCTATGCGTTTCTTGCATGCAGTAGGATTTTTAATAGTAGATTTCAATGTGACTCTGTTTAAGTGAAATGTAATGTTGTTTTTTCATTTAATTCCCAAACATGTAATTGTTTATAATAAACTTGTGTTATGTTGTTTGCCAAAAAAAAACTCCTGTTTCTAGAGCAAAATGAAGCTGTTTTAAATCCAGTGATGTTCAGCAGATGTCATTGTTATTCCAAACAGATGTGTCTGAGAGAAGCAAACACATAGAGAGGAGCATTCCTTATACATCTTACCTGCCTGAAACTCAAAAGTGGCAGCCTGCAAATTGTAAGCATTACAATTATGAAAAGTGGAACAGGTTTTGCTTTTGCAAAAAAAGCAAGTGATTTAGTATCCATCATTTTAATGCAAGTGTTGTTTCCAAAATATCACATTTAAAAGAATAAATATGATGAGTTTGTTTTCTCATGTTTTTCAACACTATCATACTGAAACACATCATTAGGTATTGCAGCTCTGCATCACCACATAATGACATTAATATTAATGTGTATGGTAATTAACTTTTTCTGAAGAGGGACACTTATTCATATTTGATTCATTAATGTAATGAATGCAAGGAATGATCAGATAATATGTTCTTGTGTCCTTGATATGCAATGAGGAGTATTAGAGTGACTTAAATTCAAGATAGGTATGCCTAAGCTGTATTAATCTATGCAAGAATATAGAAACTAAACTCTCTGAGAAAAGACTGCAGAAAACCTACAATGTTATAGATTAAACAAAATAGAGTGAAATGGAGTTCATTTGCATCGGCCTCCTCTTTTCAGAGGAGCTAAACTGCTTACCATTATTCAAAGATATCTTTTAAATAAGGCCCAAATATGCGGGTGAAACCAATTTAACGAGTGGCCACCAAAGACGTTTGTCAAATGATCTATATTGAGATTTTGACTGTGTAAGCCTCTTATCGTAACTGCTATAAAACACACATCATTCTGCTTCAGGACTGAAATTCAGAGATATGAAAATACAATAAATGTGACATTTTAAAGCTTGGCTTACTTGTTAATTGCAAAACCATTTAAAATTGAACTTGGGGAACTTAATAAGTGGATATTTGTGTTGGGGAATGAGATTCGCTCTGAAAAGGGAAAGAATCCTGGCTGACGTTTTGTACAAGAGATGAGCCAGAGGTCCAGTATTGCAGGTCATTTGATTTAACTGCTAATCAAGCTGTATTGCAGGTGCTTTTCTTTATTTAAGTGGCTTACAACCTATGTGCTGTTCACGTGTTATCCAAAACTGAAAATAAAAGTACTTAACATTGTGTTATTTGTATCCTCCCGAAGAGGTGTTTTAGTAAACGTAACAAAGGATTGAAAGATAATCACATTTGCATCGAACAGGGGACAATAAGGACAACATCACTTGTACGGAAGAGCTTAACTACCTCAAACAAAAACAAAGGAATGCAACCTCTTTAATTGTCTGCTGGTAACCAACACAGAGGAGTGGAAACGTTGCACACCTTGTTCAATGGCAGGAGCATGCAGCATGAAACAACATGTGTAGGTGTGCTTGAGCGTTAAGATAGACCATAGTGTTATATCTTTAACACATTTCCATTGTTAACCCTCACAACCAATATCCCACCTAGCAGAGACATCCTGACACTCACAAACAACACAGACACCAATCTGTCAACATATATCGCAGCTATCTTTGAACCTTTAAATACTAATTTAACACAGCAGTAATTGTTGTGTCGAGTGTCCTTATAACTAGTCTAAAGTCATTACTAATGAGCTGCTACAACATGGAGTTACAAAATCATATATGGATTTATGTGTTTTAAAGGGATTAACGCTAAAATAATTATGAATGAAAACTCTAATTGACACTTAATTGAGGGAAAATACAAAGCTATGCCAGAAATGTCATACATTACCTACATTATACCCTTTGTGTCTGTACACCGACTGTGCAGCTTATTAGGCTCTCTGTCTAGTTCAGTAAACACTGCACACTCCACACACCGCTCGGTAAAGATGGATGAGCAACACTCCTCGGTTACTACAGCCACATTTATTTAGAAACAGTGGGGAGAGTTTTGGAGGTGAGGAATAATTCCAGCCAGCGGTTGGTGCCCAGTTTGAGAAAGAGGAGGAGGACCACCATGGGGCACCTGACAGTGATGAAGAGCATGGGCACATGCTGGCAGATTCATCTTGAGCCACAGAGAGAGAGAGAGAGAGAGAGAGAGAGAGAGAGAGAGAGAGAGAGAGAGAGAGAGAGAGAGAGAGAGAGAGAGAGAGAGAGAGAGAGAGAGAGGCAGAGTGAGAAAGAGAGAAAGGGGCTCATGGGGGTAGGGCAGACAATGGCAGAACACAGGTTTAACAATAAAAACTGCATAGAGTGTTGTCTTTGAGGTTTGTTCTGCAGCAGCACGGTGCTGTAACTCTCTTTGCAACCCGCAGGTAAGAGTGAGGCAGAGAGACAAAAAAAGACAGCTCAAGATTTTATGTGACTTATAAATTGACAAAGGGCTTTCAAAACATAACCTGCTACTTGGCCAGTGTTGGTCAATTACCTGTCACTCCACCATTATTTTATTCCCCACTTCCTCCACCATGTCCCCTGTGTGGTATTGTGATAGGGTTGATGCTGATCACAGGCCCCGGCTCTCTGTGGTCCAGCCGGCTGTCAGACAGGAGCAGACCGGTGTGCCGGGATGTAAACGAATGCATGCCTTTGATGACTGAGAGATGCACCCTTCTAGTTTGTATTTATGTATTCAAGCTGCCCTCTGCTGTTCGCATTCCCAATGACAGGAGATGGAACAAAAGAAAATCTTAAATCACAACTACTGTGCTCAAAGTCAATGTGTGAAATTAGAAGCACAACCCTGCGCTTACATTTATAATCCTTGCTGGTATCTGTGGGTTGTTTTATGGCACATGTTAAACTTCTTCCAGTATGTGACTTTATCATGTGGGTATTTAAAGAGCAATCAATGCACACATGTTAAGGGCTATTATCACTGCTTTTCCTTACACATGAGTGATACAAGGGATGTAGATGAAAGTGATAATGGTGGTAGGCGGGGGTGCATGGACTTGAAGACAGTAGTAGATAAAGTTGATTAGGTACCTATGGATGAAGTACTTCAGATCCTTGCTTCATGTTTGACACAGACAGGTGTCTAGGGAGTTGGTCGACACTGGTTTTCCAGACGTTCCAGCAAAGAAGCTGAAGAAGTTTGAATTTTAATTCATTTTAAATTATATTTATTCATCCCATTCACAAATTCCTTCGTAATCTGTTTAAAAATCGTTATATTGGCATGCACACTGAAGAAAAATATCATAATTACCTCATTCACATGTATTTGATTTAGAAATAAATGTTTTCTCTCTCATTTCTTTCTTACTAAATTATCTTTAACCCCAATGTATAAAGCGATGCAATTTTTCTTCGTACCTGACAATTAGATTATTGCTGTGATTTTCAGAAATGTGCAGGCTGAATGATAATACGTTTCTGAAATGCAAGTGGCCCATATGCTAACTAGGGCAACATATTTCCCCTTCACATTAACATATCATCAGAATTCAGTTACCTGACACAATTGCAGAGATCAACACAGTTGATGTGTCAGCTACATGTATGTGTTGGCTTCTAAAATCGGCTGCACTCAAAGTCAAGTGGATGTTAATGCCCCACAGACCCGTCTGTCTGATTTCCCTCATAAAGCAGGAGCACATTTGTGCAATAGCTCTCCTTACATCTTTTAAGAGAAAATTGTGGAGTTTAACCTCCCAATATTATCTCTCCTTTTTTCTTTGTGCAGGGAACAGGCGCATATCCACAAGGAATTTGGCACAGTCCACACAGTCAAGACGCTGATAATCCCAAGTCTTTGACTGCTGATAAGACGGCCAATTTAACATAATTATAAACCAGTAGTATGAATAGTAACGATTCATTAATTCAGTGCACAGAGGAAGATGATAATTAAAATGTAGCATTTACTCACAATTATCACACATGATAATGATTTCATTAAATCTTGCTCAGTTTTTGGCATTATAAACATAATTGTTACACAGTAAAAAACAGTTTAACATAATAAAATCGTAGAGTGTAAATTAAATGATGCCTGGGCTGCATTAGAGGGGTGAGGCTGGCAAATCCCTCTCTCAAAACAAATGCTGTTGACCAACACTATTATTACCTCCACACGTAATTACTTTTTGCTTTTTGGTTTAATTGCTTCAATAAAAATAATCTATAACGCTTTTTTAATTACACTTTCCGAGTGACCTATGTAAAGAGAATTTTATTATGTGCGCACAGTAATTATCCTGTCACAGTCCAGTTAGGGGCTATTGTCTGCTATCCTTTGCATAGCTGTTACTGGCATGACCAGCATGCCTAACTACCTATTTACAGAGCTCATAACTTTTTCAATAGTTGCACAATATGCAAAACACGTACTCATTTATGCCAGATATTTTGAAGAGGATGTCAGGAAGAGAAAGTCAGAAATAGCATCCAGAGCTTTGTTCAAAAACATTCTGACAATCATTCTGTAAGTGCCATGTTGCTTTGCCAAGATAGAGATTTTTATGAGGTAATGAATATTATAAGCATAACCAAAAAAAATGTACCATCATATTATTTATGCAATAACTGTACATGTCTCTGCTTATGTAGAAAAAAAAGTGTCTTTGATTATATGTGTCAAAATCACGCTTAATTAAATGGCGTGCAATATGTATGTTGCTAATGAGTTGCTAATACATACACAATAATTGTGATGTTTTGCCAATCTCATAAATGGCATGCTTACCTAAATGTTATTGTGGCTCATAATTGCTTTTAGTTCCATTTGGCTGATCATAGAGTGAGAGAGCAACACATTAGCTATTATAGGTTTTAAAACATATTTTGACTGCAGCCTTGACAGGACATTCCACAATCTCCTGATTCAACGTTTTTTTAAATTCCTTTTAAAATTATGTGATGATCAAATAAGAAATTACCCAAAGCATATCTTTTTTGTTGTACAGACAATGTTCAATGAAAAGGAAATAAACATGTCAATTATATTAAAAAGGATAAACGACCACGAAACCTACAAACAGGAAAGACACAAGCAGCAAGTGTCAAAGTAATTGTGTATTTATTATTTCGGCTTGTTCATTTGCCTCCCCTCCCCCTGCTGATGACTAGAGGCTGCCCCTTTCTTTGTATGGGTGGCCTTGTCAGTCGTCATCCAGTTCCCAGCAGCCACTGCCTCCTCAATACCTCAAGCTCTCGGTTAACATCAGATCTACTTGTAATATTATTTTCAACACATAAAAATAACAATATGAAACAACTAAATGTTTCTTATTGTTTATGGCTTCTTTAATAACAGTATTTAGTGAAGTTGTTCCAATTACAAAAATGATATTACTTTACCACAGCATTTAAAGACTGATGACTAATATTTTGCAACAACCTTAACCAGATAAGCAGACATCTTGTACAGATTTCTAAATAAACTCTTTAATCTTATAATCATATATAGTATAGAATACCCCAATCAAAGTGGAAATCAAGTAGCTACTGTACACTAACACACACACAAACAAAAGTATTTTTATAATGTTTATTAACAGACCACACAAGCGCTCAAATATCTCTCCCATGAGATTTGTATCTTTACTAATCTTAATTAGCCACACTACATGTTCACAATATTGTGAAATATTAAAAGCAAAAGCCACAGTTGAGAACTCACAAGAGAAACTCTGAGTTACATTCCGAACATAAGTAAGCCATAAAGCATATGGATCATTTGAGCAGTTAAGTATATGACCCTGCTGTACCACTAGCGCTCACCATGTTGAAAGTAGACTTTCAGAGACATTTAGAATTTAAAGCTTTACTATATGAAGGCCTCAGAAACATAAAGCCTCAAAGCAGATATATATCGTCCTCAGAATCTCTAAGCGAGGGCTGAGTGGGGAGCAGTGGGACAGCCTTGGGACTGGGGGCCTCCTTTATGCTGGCTTGCCAGAGAGCCGCCCAAAGCATGGACAATTAGAGGGGTCCCTGGTGCCTCTTTGCTCTCTGTGCGCCTGGTGGGCTGCTCAGCAAGGCACCGGGGGGCGTGAGGAACTGACTGGGCTGGCCAGGCTGGCTGGGCCAGAGGCATAGAGCTGGGGGAGGCCTGATCTCAATAATCCCTTTGCCCCCAAGAGGCTGTCACACCACTCACACTGCTGGAAGCTACAATGGAAATGGACCGAGGGCTTTCTGAGGCTTTTACCTGCTAGACGAGCTCATCATTGAGAGACAGAGACGCACTGGGAACTCACCACGGTTCAAACAGAGATACAAGTTATTTTTATAAAATTGAACCAATGCCTTTGATTTGACACACAGCACTGAAAATCATCCGTTTCTTCAAATTAAGGTACTTACAATAAATGTCATACGCAAAACTGTAAATAGACCTTCTGTGTAAGTAATTTAAAACACATTTCACTTGTACTGCTACAGAAACAAAATAATCAGAAGTAGTTAACACCCCATACAGCGTCAGCTCTCATGAGATCTGAGGCTAAAAGATGGATAGGAAAAGAGCAATAACCCTGTCGCAATTCTTCTCCACAGCCATTCTCTGCTTTCATTAATGTACAATTTCTTATCAGAATTCCCTAGACCATGGCATAATCTATTGGCCTGGTGGAGTATATATGATGTAGAATCACCTTGTTGGACAACTTAAAGTGAGCTGTCCCATATGAATATGGCCACAGTCAAAACCATTGGCCTGATTAGACCGACATGCCTCCGAATGTGAAGGGAAACTTAGTGCAAATGGATAAAGGTCTTTCAGCACTCTTCCACTGACTGTCTCAGTCCCTTAATGTATTACCACCTGCACCCGCAATCAGCACAGGAACATTTAAATGACTGCGATTCAGAGGAGACCAAGCTGCAAACTGGTAGGAAACACATGAGAGGTGATTTAAGATATTGGATGTAATGAAGCTGACCGTTGGCAGGTCTGCTCTGAATGTGATGGGGGAAATTAGGGGCGGGAACAGGTCACAGACGTACATATACCGGGGCACGGCAGCAAAATGAAATGCAGAGCAGAAGTCTACACTCTAACGTGCTGTTTACTCCGTGTCAGGTAAACATCAACCACAGTGAGCGTTGGGTGTCTGTAAAGATGATATAATCAATGTTTTGTGTTTGTTTTCCAGCAGCTAGAGTATATTGTGGTGTTACCTTCTTATCACCTCTGACTGCTCGCTTCCCTCCCCTTTATAGACTTCAACACAAACAAAAGCAAACAGCCTCCACTGACATTGAAAATAACACATTTTCAATGTTACAGGAGGAATATATTTCTATTTATATTCCTTAATAATAACTGAGACAAAACCAGCACAGAATAGAACAATCAAAGTATTCAAAACTATAAGTCTATGAAGTGGAAAGGTGGAAAGCTTTGACAACAAGTAATGGAAAAAGGACAGCCTATGGAGGCAGAACATGAGGAGATGGAAGACAGGCAACATCTGGGTAAGGCTTCTCAGACTGATGGCTGCTAACTGATCCCTGTGATTGTGATTGACAGGCACTGACCACAACTCTACTGGCTCTGACTTCTCCACACTGCTGAGCACAGCAGGTAGTGTGAAGGCTTGCTGAGATTCCCAATAAAATGGACATTACAGGGAAAAACAACAGCCGGCCTCACAGAGGTGAATGTTGGGCACGTAGCACTCCTCCATCACACAATGTACCAGGGTTCACTGACTCTGCACTGTTTCAGGATTGCAGACTATAGAGCCACACTCAGGCAAACATCTTATTGAAAAAGCTAAAACGACGATCGGTTCTCCCAATACATGCTCTTCCGTGTAACAAGAGCTCACTCAAACAGAAGAGTGAGAATCACATAAGGGGTAGTGCAATGCTGGTAGAGATAAACTACATAGAATTAGGTTAAATAAAACAGATAAGGCTACTTGCTTCCATTTTTTGACAGGTGCAGCAGTTAAAAGCCTGTTTTAAATAAGTGTTTAGTGTTTGTCCTTGAAAATTGTCGAGCAATATTCATGTGGTTGCCAAAAATGAGAGTATATGTATAATGTAAATGGTGAATGTATAATGTAGGTTACATAAGTGTCTTCTTTGTGCTGTAAATATTCCCACGAGCAATGAAAATAAAGGCTCAAAGCCATTTACATCCCTAATTTTCACATCCATTTAAGAGATGAATGCTTTGATACCATTGCAGTGTTTATCTGCGGTCCCTTGGGATTCATTAAAGTGAACACTCCTTTCAAAATATAATCTATTGCTTAATTAAACTTCCCAAATATGAAATTTGAACCCACATATCTGGAGAGAAGTTAGTGCTTTGTTGTTCCCTCATTTGCACAATATTTTAATGAACCACTAGCTAAGATATGTCCCCATTTGCATGTAAATAAAGCTTTTCTTCAAGCACTTAACAGTTTTGATTTGGATTATGTGTTTTTTTTTTGTGCTGGACAAACCTCCCAAGAATAAGGAATTCAAGCCTGCTGACTGCTTAGTAAATTTCACAGCTTCTAGCTCTGAAGCACATCATTACAATGTGTGAAATTTTAATCAGAGATGTTGTGAAGAAACAGCGATCAGCCAACGAACATAATTAATGTCCTCTGTCATAGAGATTATGATGGCAAATTTGAATGTGTAAGTGTTTTAAAGAGCAAGGGGAATGCATTAACTAAATTACATAGCATGACGTGAATGAGCCATCATGCTTTTCTGTCAGTTGATGTATGCACAGATATCCTTTATTATATGGGATGCTATTACTTCCCTTTTAATTGAACAGCGTTTTGTTTGGCACAGGCCTACTGAACTTTGCGTCAGCCATGCATAAATTATATGCATGGCTTCTTCATATGTGTCACAATCAAAGCAGATTTGCAAAGAGCAAGATGCAACACATGGCTTTGTGTATACTGAATATACATTAAACTAAGATTAAAACAACAGAAGAACATTTTATATTCTCAAATTATTTTAAAGTGGGAATATTAATGATAAACGATATACTAATATGTTAATAAAATATTGGACTAAATTAAGCCACAGCTTTAAGAGAGGCTGTTGCCTGGACAATTTGCGCCATAATGGTCACTTGCTCATTGAAATGCAAATTGTGCATATGCTTTCATTTTCCAGTACAATAAGCTAGGGTTTACAATGTGCTGCTAATACCAGACGTATGCACAGACACATGCACCCACTTGCCCTTAAACACACACACAAAAACACACACACATTCAGGGTTATTATTACCATACCATACACTCACACACATAGATTAATATAGTTTGGAGATCAGGCTAAAAGTACTCAAAGTACTTCAAAACTATACTTGACTGAAGCACAATTCAGGACTCATTGTCAAGGACCAAGTTTACTGCACATTTAGGAATATTTTTGTATACCAGCTATCCTGTAAAATAAAATGGAAATTTGCTTTAAAATAAAGGTTATACATTTGAAGAGTCTTGGCTCACAACCATTGTATCATTCCCCGGAACAAGCAAACACTGGTCCAATACATAATCACATGCAGAGATAATGCTGCTAAGTTATCCCAGTGGTCACATTGTGGATGTCGTTAATGTGTCACTAATGTGTGTGTGTGTGTGTGTGTGTGGGTGTGTATGTGAGACAGGGAGAGAAAGGGAGAGAGAGAGAGACAGAGAGAGAGAGAGAGAGAGAGAGATTTTTACAAGGGAAGACTGTACACTTGGCACTGTGCCCAACAGTTGCCAGGGCCGTACTCTTCTTTCTGTCACAGCGTTTGTTTCACAAGCTTCCTAATCAATTGGAATGCAGCCCCTGAAATAGAACTTGGCACCAGACTCCACTGCTTTTTTGTGCCTGCTGGTCAATGCTCAGAGAATACCGCCCGTCACCCATGTCACTTCCCAATTCCCCCGCTTTAAGAGGGTAAGCAGAGAGGACATTAAACAAATTTTACATTATTGGCCTGCCAGCTTGTAAGACGAGGACTCCTACTGTACAATAATTTACTCTGGAGTTGTTTGCAGCAAGTGTTCTGCCAGGTGTGTGTCCTTTTGTGTCCGGTTGACAGGCAATGTTAATGAAATCAGAGATGATGGCAGGGAGAATAAAGAGGACCCGTTACTCTCACCGAGGACAACAGGAGGAACTGCATTCATTCTAATTTACTTAAGACGGCACTGAGTGGGATCAACCCCCAATGTACACTATTGTTAGTCCATTTGATACACTGTCGGGTGCTGTGTCGTAAATTGCTGATTTCTCTCACAATGCATAAACAGCGGATAAACAACCCCCAGCAGGAAACCTTAAGACTGATATATAGGCTGGTGCATCAGCCTCTGCATGTTGCCATGTGCTCCCCAACTAATCAAGGGCAGCCCGCTTCTAACTGTGTCCGTCTTGGCCTGCCAACAGATTCATCACTGGGTGGGTTAAATAGGAATAAAACACATTAGTGTCATGTTAGACTGATAGAGAGAAGTGGCTGGATTGGCTCTCCACAATTGTAAAAGTCTGACTGCGTATTGATTTGTGCTACATAAATCTTGTTTTCCGTCTGTGCTAGTGAATCAGTCGTGACCCCTCGGGTTAACAAACATTGTCGGGGCTTTCAGCTGGCGTGTGAGCCAACAACGCCCATGCAATGCAATAGCCATGCCCCATCTTGTCATTTCTCAGCCTGCCTGGCTTTACTAATTGCTGGCAATCAACAGACAATATGATGGGGCTAGAAGAGGTGGTGGGTTTCTTGTGGTTTTTGGCTCTAACAAGGAGGTTTTGAGGCTCCTGCGGCCAAAAACTATCAACAATGGATGTGAATTGGTCAGCAGGAGTCTGTGAGTTACAACCTGGATTAATTGGCATAAGGGGATCCAGCATGGCTAGCGCCAGATCACATTAAGCTGATGAGATTTGACTCAGTAAACTTTCACAAAGGCAAATCCCTCTTCACAGAGGCTGAATGGCACTATAGCATTAAACATACCTTTTTTTTGTAAATCCACTTATGAAAACAAATTCAAATACAGTGTCATATGAGACATTGCTGGACAATAGGCATTTACAGGGAAAACTTGGAAAACAGTTGTGTATTTTACAAAAGGGCACCATTAGCTTGAGACTAGCTAAAGGTAAAGTATAGGCTGAGCTATATAATGACTTCAATATTTTGCAGGTCCCCGATGTCTACTTTTTGTTTTAATAAGCCATGGAGACATCAGGTGTTAAATTGTTTAATCTTTCAGTGCTATATGAAATCCATTTGTTTGTGGGCTTGGAAGATTATCATTGAGAAAGTAATTACATTATAACAGGTGCCATCATTATCATTTATCTTTCTGACATTTAGAGACTGACTAAATGCCAGACAGTTCCTCAGAGACTGGAGCTTGATCATATGTGATGTTCAAACATTTTTAATTACAGGATCTGTAAATCCTAATAGGGTCCACCTGCAAACTTTATGGCAAAGGGAAGCTTACGAAGAAGCATGTGAATAACCTTGGTAGGGTCTTTACAAAAGAGTTAAAATGCTGCAAATGGGAAATGTTGTGTTTCCTTTTTATTTAGGCAATCTGCCTGAACAAGTGATCAAGTTAATCCCGTGAAATTGGACACACATGGGTCCGGTTGCAAGTGCTTTAGAAGTCATGCATGTCCATAAGTACAATTGGCTACAATTAATCAGTACGCCTGCTGAGAGGAAGGTCTGCACGTGTGTGAGTTTGTGTGTTTGTCAGTGGATCGGTAGGGAGAATTGAGTAAGTTAAAGGGAGAGAGGATAGCAGAATTAAACGGTGAGATATAGAAAAGGGGGATGGCATGTCTCCGGAGGCTCCCACACCAGTGCTCACCCTGCTGCCAGGCACGCTACACACACCAGAGACCTTATTTACCCAGCAGCCCCAAAGAGGCCTGGGCCCCAGATCTTATTTACTCAAAGCCTAGGCAACCATCAGGTGCTGAGGGGATCTGGCCAGCAGCAAAAGCAAATACCCCAGATCAAAACCAACCATGGAGGAAGAAAGGGGCGCTCAGCCAAAGTCTTGGTCAAGCACTAATGTTTACTCTTTGGTTTGAAGTGCTATGGATGGACTCCATTTGAAGAGCTCCAAATTGACACCCACACCCTGCACCCCCTTTAAAAAAAAAGAAAAGAAAAGAAGATGATGGTGGCTACCACTGTCTCATATCCATATGTCTGGAATACCTGCGGTAATGTGGACTTTCTCTTCTTTTAAACCAGCACTGCCACCGGTCTTCAGGATCAGACATGGTGTCGGGGGAAAGAGAGATGAAGACAGAAAAAAAGCCCAGCTAATGACTAGCTCTTATGCATCAGTGCACTTACTAATGAGCTTCCAGGGAGAGGCTGGCAGAGCCAGAGCGAAGGCTGAGCCGGGATGTGAGAGGCCTGGGCCATCACTTCCCCGCTGTGATCCCTGCCTTCCCACTCACAAGGAGCCCCGGCTCCCAGCCACTAATGAGTGTTAGAGGGAGAGTCCAAGCTCGCGTCCACCTGCCAGCCTTCAGAGCCCAGCCTGCTGCAAGACAGTAGGGGTCAGACGCATTCCTGAGCTCTTAATAATTTACATCATATTGATTTCCTCACTGTTAGACACTCTCACCTGCATGGGCTCTCACTTCCCCTTTTTCTCTCTCTGCTTCTCTCTCCCTGAAATAAGCACATTCCACCAGAGAGAGGAGTTAGAACGATACAGAAGCATGTAACTTTGCCCTGGCTCCAAACCACTTAAATACAACATTCTATTAATAGATTGTGGACAATGTCTGTGTCAGATGGGAGAGTGGGCACTGTGTATGTCAACTACTGAAGGATGGGCCATAAAAATGTAAGGCTCATATTGTACTTATCATTACAAAGGAGGTGTTTTGCACATAAAACATTTTGCACATAAAATCAGAAATACTTTTAACTTTCTTTGACATGCTAAAAACAAATGACACCAATTACCCCCTATTTGCATCCTGTACCTTAACAGATTCCAGTTTAAAAAGGGACGGACTTCTGCACAAAGAAGTTATCAAACCTAAAAAGAAGGGGCCAAATCAAAAGGTACAAAACTTGCGAGAATGAAAATAAATTATGCAGTTTGCATTCTGCTTAACCTCTAATCAGACTCAGAGAAGAAGACATTAGTATTCTCTCTTTGTCAATATGATGATCTGTATACTCAATCCTTTAAATATTCATTAGCTGAGAACATAGAGTTCTCCTTACTCTGATTCATAATTTAAATGATATGAATGTTACATAGGTATGGCACCATTTCCCCCCTCACAAGTACAACTTTCCATCATCAGTGCCACACTTAAGAATGACTTTTAACACTGTCCACCTTTCTTCATCGGAGAAGCAACTTCAAAGTGTACTTACTCACTAAGAATGCACCCAGCTAGTTGGGATTTATATGACATTGACATAATTATTCACAAGTATTAACGATATTTAAATGCATGAAGTGTATCTATACAGAACATCTTTCTATCTATCCATCTACTGTATCTATCTATCCATCTATCTGTCTATTTGTCTGTATCTTTCTATCCATCGATACCGTCTCCTTCTACACATCTTTTGTCAGGTTTCGTCTCTGGCTCTCTCTGTAGTTCTCACCCTGCCTCTGGCAAGCCTAGACAGGCTTATAACCTTCCTCTGTTAATTCCCAGTGTGGTAATCCAACACACACTGCGCCACAGGTTTGGTCTCCCCAGTCAGGTCACTCAATGAGCATCAGTCTGAAGTTATCCAGTAATATAACCTTAAGCTTGAAGTAACAGTTACAGTTGAATGCTTGTTTGCATGCATGTATCATGATCTGTATCCTCTTCCATGCATAACTTTTAAGGCCTGGTGCAAATGTCACATTGTAGTTTGTAGGTTATATGAAAATGCATCACAGTAAGGGATCTCACATTTGAAACAAATGGTTTATTTTGGGTTTGGACATTTTCCAATTCATATAGATCAAGAATTCATGGAAAATGTCATACAGTCGTGCATTTCAACAATATAACAAATAAAACCGGTTGACCAGTTGGTTCCTCTGTCTTCTGATAGTAACAATGTCTTAGTCAACACTGCCCTCTTCTGCTGGTCTTACATGCACAAGCCAGTATACACAGACAATACACAGCTATACACAAATTATCCTAGCTTATTCTTTACAATAAAATGTGTATGAATGTAGTCTTGATTGTGTTTTTTATTTTCTATTTAATTCAGTTTGAGATTATTTTTTCTTATAGCACATAAAGGTTGGCATCAGACGTCATTGAAGTTTATATCAAAGTTTATATTTTTGGTGGGTGTGTCATTACTTCTCGACATTGTTTGTTAAGAAAACACGCTGAAGACACTTGTTTAAAGAGTATTGATATAGTAAGAGAAGATTTATTCAATCTCTTTTCAAAAAAACAAAGAATATTTAATTTAATGTCCGTAGACAAACTTTCCATAAATCATGACATTAATTAATTATGAGGCATTTTTGTATTGCCCATTAGTTGCAGTAAGGTATGAATTGTATGTTTGACCATTGTTCTCAGTGTTCTATTTTGTAAAAAACGAGATATGTTGTATGTCTTAACACACACAAAAGAAACACATTCAAACATAACTCATTAAATGGCAAATGTTACCTCTTTTGCCCCATAAATAGAAGTGTTAATAAAGTAAATTATTATTATTATTATTATTCTTGAATAAAAATCAACATGAAACATACAATACCATAATGTTTTACTAATCAAGTGAGTTTTGCTATACAGTGGTTCTATAAAAAATAACACAAATCAAAACAGATCAAATGTATAGATTTGTACACAGATAAATCTTATTTCCAAACCACATTAAAACAATATTTTTACAAGAGAAGTGCTTTAAAGTCAGCTTATTATTACCCTGGGCCTTGTGTATGCCTGGTTTAACCACACTACTCACTGTGAATTCAAATTGTGGGCCTCCAAAAGGTCATCATTGTCAGGTCAGTAAACATTTCATAACATTAGCAGGCCAAACTCTAGAACTGGCTGTAGGCCTTCTTGTTCGCGCTCACACAGTAGATGTAGGGTTGTGTAAATGTCTTTAAGAGCATTGGTTGAACTCTAAAATGATTACACGTTTGATTACCGATATGCTCAACTGCGCTTGTTTGTACCTGCGCAAAACACGACAGTAAATGTGTGTCAGCAACCAAATGAACACGGCCAGCAGGGACGTTAAGTTCGCGAGCTAAAATCAGGGCATTGCGCATGCTCTCGCAATAATGCCTATCGCGCAGTGCATGGTGTTAGCGTGCACGGTCAACAGCATCAACAGAATATTACATGTTGGGGAATCACTATTCATTCATTCATTCATTCATTCATTCATTCACAGGAACTTATCTGCGTCTGTGACCTTAGTGCTCGTGGTGCCCCCCGCACCTTCAGCACTTTCGACTCTGCGGACAGTGGCACATATAACTCTGATTGGCTGTTCAATTTAAGCGAATCAGTGCACGAGAATATAAACGGAAGTGAGGAAATCGAGTGAACAAAACAGTCAAGAGGGCACATACATCTCATGATACCGACACTCGGATATTTTGGCAATGAAAGTGACATCTGGAAATAAGTTAAATGGTGAGTGAAGTGATGTGAGAATTGGCCCAACGCTGCTCTGTCTTGTATTATAACAATGGCTCAAGCGGTTTTCGTTCTTGGCCTACAGACTATATAAAGTATAGTTTATTTAAGAAATGATAAAGGAAAAAAGCAAGTGTACAGCTTACTTTGGAACACAAGCGTGTGGATTTTGGTTTGGAACCCTTTGGGAGTATATATTATTTTTCCATTATTAGTGTAAACAAGTAATGAGAATTGTAAAAAAAAATAGGCATAATTAATGCAAAGTGGTGGAGACACATCATTAGCGGGCACCACTTTACGTCTTCCCATGAATATTATGCCACCATAATATGCTGTCTCTTGAGGAAAGCCTGCCGTTTTGCTGGTTACCATTAGAAATCATTGGAGCTTTTGAGCCAGTCTTAGCTAAAGGCTGTGATACGGAACTGGAACAACTACCCATGCTTGACTTCAGTGGTGTTCTTTAGTAAGTTATTGGGACTATTAGGCCCAAAGAACTTGCAGTAGCTTACTTGTGTTTTTATTATGAGATCATCTGCAGCCACTGCCTATCTTGTGATTTAAGAATGACTGTAGGTCCTTCTTTAGAGGGCTTCAGATCAACTTTGTGCATTAGTAACATCAGAAATCTTTAGAATCTGATCAAGATAAAGATAGATGGTGACAAGCCATCAAACAAAACAGGGCTGCTTGAATATTTGCACCATGAATGGCATGCATAAAGTCACCCAACTGCAATGTGAAATTCTGATAATAGAGCTTGCCAAGACGCACAACTCTGTGATTGTAAAGGGCTTTACAAAGGCTATTTCCAGTGTAATTGTAAGTATGGTCTTGTTTTAAAAAGAAAACGTATAACAATCATCTACCTATAGGTTAGCTGTTACAATATTCTGAACACAACATTTGGTCTCTGACTTGAATCTGACTTTAAAGGCCCGGTTTTATTTCTTATAGCTGCTAAAGAACAATATGTTTAAAATGGCGATATGCAGTGTTTCACCAACTGAGCATCACCGTTTGACAATATTCAAGGCTGGTGTTTCTTTGTGTCATTGTTGACTAGAGAGGGATTACTTAAGGACAGTGTTCTGTCTGCCAGCTTTTACATGGAGATCACAAGCTTATGTCGTGCTGTGGGTGCTTTAAACAGGGTCAGGATACAGATCACAAAAGGACACATCACAAATTAAATCTTACATGTACCTTGTGATAGCAACCACATGATGTCAGCACAGAGCAATATTTTTAATCTACAATTTTAATGTAATCATGAAAGATTCAGTCAAAGCACCAAGAGCCCTCAAAACCTATGTTTTAGTGAAATAGAAATTTGAACAAATTAAATAAAGTTGTCCTAAATAGGTAACTCATTTCAATGATTGTATTATTTGTGGCATCACTCCTATGCTATTTATGTATAGCTGCTTGTTTGTTATTCCCCCCCGCTGAAAAAGGCTGCCTCAAATAACAAGGGCCCTGTAGGACCGGGACAGTTCCTCAGCAGCCCCCCAGCAGGTGTAACTTGCATATTCCCCACACACAGACATTTAAAGACCTCTTCCAGTTAGAGACAGTTTTAGTTATATTTAAAATAGGTGCTGGCGTGTGTACAGTATGAGCATATTTTTGTTATGGTTCTACAGATACTGACACTTCTCCAAGTATATTTTGAATTTGTTCCACTAAGATGATGCAAATCAGCTTGGAACACAAACCCTTACTACACACAGATTGAACACAAAAAAAGCAATGTAAAACAATTCTCATGCGGACCTTATTTTAACTTTTGTGAAGCTTATCATTTTCTGTTCAAATTCACAGCTACTGAATATGCCAGATGTATCACGTTTAACTCAAAAATAGCATGCCATAAAGGCTCCTGTAGGTTTTTATATACATTATATAGGTGAAGGCTGGGAGTGAAATGCACCATGTTACTTACTACTTCATTATACTGAGTTTTCTCCTGAGTGCTTCGTCCTCTTCATCTCTTTTTTAACATAAAAAAATCATAAACCTCCTAGAATCTTTAGTCATAGCAGATAATTGCATCTGCATCCCTGTTGAAAAAGTGGATGATAGTGAAGATCAGAGGGAAGTACAGTAGCACAAGGGAATATTAATTAAAAATGTTTAGGCAGGCTGTGTGTAAAAAAAAAAGAAAACATCTCCTTTTGGAACAAAAAAAGAATACTGTAAGCACGATTCAAAGGCTCTTGGCCCCTTTCTTAGTCTTAATGATTCATGACAGTTACACAAGCACTTGCTAGTGCAGTGGCTACTGTGTGTTGTTGAAATGCATGCATGTGTTACTGTAATGAGAGTATTGTAACATTTATTTAATTACTCCTGGTCTTAATTGAGGGAGTTAAAAAAAATCCCACAGACGGTTGTTGCCGGCAGTTTGTTGCATGACGACATCTGTGTTATTTAGTTTGGACATGGAAAAGAGAGAGAGAGAAAGAGAGAGACTTAATGTGAGCTGTGCCTTCAGTATGATCAAAATACACTTCCTCAAACTACTCTTAGCACAAGCACACAGTAACATGAAGGGTAACAAAGCATATTGAAACATCTATCAATCATATTTATTTTCTAATCTTCGCCATCTTAACCTGTTGCTTATCATAAAATAAAAGTGTAGTTTATATTATAATGTTCACTTCATTCACAGGTCGTAGTTATGATGAAAGCATGAATTAACATCATAGAACAACTGTATGAAAGGTAGCGCACATTGCCAGGGGGAGAGGGGCAGCGGCAGATCCACTGGGGCACACCAGTTTCCATGGTAACCTCTGATCACAGAGACGATAAGCGGAATGAGGTAATCACTCTGTTGAGCTCTGCCAGCTGATTGACAACAGTGGTAATGAACTGCTCCTCCTCAAACATGCCAAGAAGACGACACTATCTGGAGATTTATCATATCTTGATGACCTTAATTTTTTTATGAGTCTCTCACGGAGATACAGAGCGGATTCTGTCACTGTGTCCTCTAGGGATATATCTAGTATAATTTAAGTTTTGACAAGGATTTTTTGTTTCTGATTACAGATGTCACAGTAGGAGAATACAGAAACAGTTGCTATTTTTTTTTACTCTTAAAATCATCACCAAAGTGATTTGAAATAAATGGTGTTCTTTCTGTCAGCACCGGATATTAATTGTGCCTTTTTTTAATTATCCATGAAGCACTTATTAGAGGAAAGTTCAGTGGCTGTGCCCTTTTCATGTCATCTGGCATTACACTGACCCTGAATAAATTATCTATAATGATGTTCAGCCGCAGCCTTGGAGAGCTATTTCCAGTGGAGGGAAAAAAAGAGGCATACTGCTGACGATGTCAGTGGGAAACTCCTGCCGGTAGCAGTTAAAAAAAAGGTTTTAATGTTACTTCACGTCGTGTTACAGGCACCCTCGTTATTTCAGTGTGACTGATGGTTGAGGATGATGGATGGCAATGACCGTTCTGATTAATCAGAGAGAAATGATC